>NC_138884.1:17213936-18413936 GCF_965194825.1 Balaenoptera physalus | reverse complement strand
CCTTTATGTAAGGCAACCTCAGGCCTTACCACAGGCCATGTGCCTGTGATTGTCCCCAGCTGACTGCATATCAGAGCTTGGTTCCAGAGACAAAGTTGCTACCCATAAACTAGATGCCTATGAGCTAGCTTCTCCTGAAGAATTCTGAGTAACAGGAATGCTACTGCTAGAGAGAAACTACCTGAATCATTTAGACTCTGCTTTGGGGGAATTCTGAACGTAAATACACAGAAGAGTGACATAAAAGGTGAGAATTTAGAATGAAGGCAATGCTGTAAAGCAACAGAAACCATGGTGATAGGAGAAGGTTAGTAAGAGAGAATCAGTAGTAGAGATGGAAGAGAAGGTCTGGGTGTCTGGAAGAGTAGCAAACCCTAAACTTGTTGTTGTATTCTAAGTATTGTTTCACTTCTCCATGAGGTCTGCTGAAAATGTTTTCTGTATTCCCTAAGTGCCTAAACTTTGAGGTATCATTTAAGAGTCAAACTAACCTTAAAGCATTACCCTAAAAATGTTACCAAAAGAACAACCAAAGGGGACAGCTATGGTGACAATCTATAGAATATGATTTTACATATACTCAGATCCAGACGGGTACAGAAACACACTGGCAAAATGCTTCTAGTCAAGGTTCTGTCTGACTTCTATTCCACTCCTGTGCTTCCTTTCATCCAAGATAAAAATAGGAGAAAATAAGTTTGTCACTGGGGTACTTACCCAATTCTAAAGCTGCTATTAGTGCCAAAGCAACAAGGGCTTCATTCTGCATTATTACATGTTCACTAGTTGCCATGGTAACTAGATGCTTGATGCCACCACTTTGTACAATGGTTTTAATTACATCCTACAATAAATTAATATCACAGAATTATAAACTTTAATTTTAAACATAAAAAAACCGCGTTACCATCAGTCAATTCACTGTTGAGTGGTTTTCTGACAGTGTCCCTATGAATCATTACATTTAACCATAATTTCTTTTTCTTCACAGAAGAGAAAAAGCTTTTAGCTTTAAATAAATTCATCAAAAGATGACAACTTAAATTACCTAAGCGAAAAAGACCACTGCAGTTCATATCAAGGAATAGAGAGTCCCAGAAGCTAACAAAGTCAAAGAAATAAAAGTGCCATTGCCCCAAATGAAGACTTACCACGAGATCAACAAAAGAGAATAAATCTTGGAATAATAATAATGTAAAAAGTTCTTCCTTTCAAATTTTTATTATAACACCAGGTAGTTTTTTCAGATGCATCAGGTGAAGCTTTTTACGTATGTATGTGTGCATGTATACATGTATGTATGCAGCCTTTTAAAACCTTTGTTGGATCTAACAACACTAGATTACATACAAAAGGACTTGAGCAGAACTTAAATCAAAATTCTGTCTCCCTCATTTCTCACGGTGCCCACAGCTCGGTCCTCTCCAGCGGCAGAGGGGCTGTAGGCTCCAGACTCAGTAAATCCCACTGACTTTGAGCAAACTGCTGACTCTCTCTGCATCTCAGAGACTTCACCTGTAACACTGAGACAGTGTAAGTGTATATCTCATAGGTTTTTGTTATAATTACAAAGTTATTACATGAAGAGCACACATAAAAGAATACAGCAAAGGCTAGATGGAAAGAAATGGCTACGTTTATTTCTAGTACTCATTTTTGTCTTCATCTCAGGGTTTTGTTGGATTCAATATGATTTAGTAGAAAGCCTCAATTATAAAATATTTAAAAAGTAATTTTACTACTTTTCACTATTTTTAGTAATTTGAAGTAAGCACTGAATATTTTAAGTAGCCTGTCCAAGTTAGCTTCAATGGTACAAAACTGTAATTAGAAATATTTTCAAATTAATTTGCTAAAATATTGGAAAAAGGGTTTCCTTTATGCTTCTACCTTACGTAAATTTTTAAGAAAACTGTTTATAGACAGTATCTTTGCTTTGAATCCAAAATTGTTTAGTGAGCAAACAAACATTCTAAATCAACAGAGTCTAAGTTCTGAGTTTTTACAGCAGTTGTGTTCTAGCATTTAATGTCTTTTCACATCAACTTTTTTAGAAAGTGAGAAACTATCTTTTAAAGCCTTTTCTAATGAAAAGAAAGCCTCCCAGTATAGTCAGCCCTCCGTATCTTCAGGTTCTGCATCCATGGATTTAACCAACCATGTATTGAAAATATTTGGGGAAAAAAATATCATAAAGTTTCAAAAAGCAGAACTTGAATTTGCTGTGCGCTGGCAACTATTTAGTATTTACACTGTATTTACAACTATCTACTAGCATTTACATCGTATTAGGTATTATAAGTAATTTAGAGATGATTTAAAGTATAAGGGGGATGTGCGTAGGTTAGGTGGAAATACTATGCCATTTTTATATAAGGGACTTGAGCATTCACAGATTTTGGTATCTGAGAGGGTGCCCACTCCCCCTCAGATACCAAGGGACGAGGACGACTATATACTGCTTTATACTGCTTACTCAGAGGCAGTTTATTTGAAACTGATACAGAATTCTTAAAATTAGTAAAGAATTTTATAAAAATCACAAAGGAGCTTGTTGAGTAAAAAAGATCAAAAGAGATTCACAAGATACATATGCAGTCACCTAGGAAGGTTCCTGGACTGTCATTTCATCCTCTCTTTTGTGATTCACCCTCAAAAGCCCACTGTAGTAGAAAGAAGGGAAAGGAATGAATGTGAATGAAGAAAATTTGCACATCAGAAATACCAAAAATCACCAACCCCACCCCCCCCGCCCCGACCCCTTAAATCAAAGCGTAGCTTCTTTTCCATCTCACTTTTCTGGAACAAATATCTGAGAGTACTGTCCTTTAAAGTGCCTGCCCTCTCTCCTCCTACTTCAGTAAATGCTTACTGAGTTGCTACTCTACAGAATGGGGGATAAAAGATAAATGAAGCATTGTACTTGTGTCATATGACAAAAGAGGATTATTACTACTGACAGCTACCGTGTATGGAGAAACGCCTATACACTGGACAACACTCATACACTGGGTAACTTACAGATAGTAGCTTATTTTTATCCTCACAGAAAATCCCACGAGCTAGATATTATCTCCAGTTTATAGATGAAGAAACTGAAGCTTAGATTAAGTTATGGAATTTGCCCCAAATCAGACAGTGATTAAATGGTAAAAAGCCAAGATTCAATCCAGGCAGTTTGACTACTAGGTCTTGTTTTTAACCATTTGTAGTCTATGGAAAAGCATACACACTGAATTCATCATAATGCCAAGCAGAGGCAGTCATTTAATGTGATTTGAAGGGGCTCTATCAATGTATTTTAAAGTTATATTTTTAACTTCAAGATTAAAAAAAAAAAAGAATATTAGCACCACTCCAGAGAGCAAGAAGGTTCATCTGGAGAATTAAAAATAATTTTAACCAATACACTTCTAAAATTAATCCAGAGATTATTTTAACCTCTCTGAAACCATTTCATTTATAATAAGTAAACTGTAGATATACACAATGAGACGTTTTCTCTGGGTAATCCTTCTAAACCTTAGATGTTTCTGGAGAGTCCTTAAGAATTTTGGAAATATTTTATAATGCTTTACAAAGTTTGAAACAATATTTTATTTCTTGATACTATTTTTCAAGGAGTTTTCTTATGGAAAGCTAAATTTTGGTACATATATAACTAAGGCAAATTATCTATGTTAACAGTCTCACATATTTAGCATTTATGGTCAGTTTGCTCTTAACTGTTGAGATAAATCCAGCTAAAGACTCTGTTGAAAATTGTATAACAATGTTGTTACAATGGAATGGTTTGAGATAGGCTTGAATTTGAGATAATCGATTTATAAGACTGTAGGCTGGTGTAGCTACTGAATCACCTACCAACAAATTTCTTTTTTTAATATTGTATCATCAAAGCTCTCAGTATAGGTTTAAGTAAATGTTGGATGAATAAGCAAATGACTAAGTACATTTGTTTAAACAAGTTTTTAGCTTGATACCGATGAAGAATGTTTTACTCTTACAGGTTAAAGAAAAGTGCCTACTTTGATAAGAGGGAATTTTTATATTCCTATTGTAGAGGCAAACTATATTTCTTTCTCTGTTTTTGATATCTTTGCAGCCAGAAGGTCCAGCTAGCTGGTTAGGAGTCCTAGCCTAGGGCACTCTTTAGAGGGAAGATGTAATTTTACCTATTGGCATAAGCACAAGGATACACCATATATGGCTGAAAGGCCTAAGCCAGCATGAAACACCATGAATCAGTGCAAACTTTTGGAGGACTGGACTCTAAGGTAGAATTCAGGGTGACTTTAAAAGGAGTAGAATATTCAAAGTTTAAGAATAACATAAGGACATGGGCTTCCCTGGTGGCGCAGTGGTTGAAAGTCTGCCTGCCAATGCAGGGGACACGGGTTCGAGCCCTGGTCTGGGAAGATCCCACATGCCGCAGAGCAGCTGGGCCCGTGAGCCACAACTACTGAGCCTGCGCGTCTGGAGCCTGTGGTCCGCAACAAGTAAAGCCGCGGTGGTGAGAGGCCCGCACACCGCGATGAAGAGTGGCCCCCGCTTGCCACAACTAGAGAAAGCCCTCGCACAGAAACGAAGACCCAACACAGCCAAAAATAAACAAATAAAAAAAAAAAAAAAAAAAAGCTTGCCTTCAATTTAAAAAAAAAAAAGAATAACATAAGGACAGAGCTGTGATTCACAACAGTTGGTTAAGGATATACAGGAATGTAACAAATTTGTACCTAGTGTTTAATTACTTTAAAAGCTTACTCCAGAGCAGCATTTTCCAAAGTATGTCCAGTGGAATGTTAATAGATGCCTCTTGCAAAAAAGACCCACAGTTAAATAGCTAAAGTTAAGGAAGTTTCTTTAGAGCTTCTACAGAATTCTAAAGGCAAGTAAAGGGAATGCACTATTATCCTAACTACTCTGACCATGAAACCCTTTTTCTTGGAACATTTCTTGGGGTTATTATTCGATAGAACATATTTTGAGAAATGCTGTTCAAACAGAATCATCTATTCCTTTAATGTTTGTTAAATTTAAAAATAATTTAAATTAATAATTCTAATCCAGAGCTCAAATAACACACCTTGTATTCTAATCATTAACATCTATGAATCAAGGTTCCTATTGCCTCTTAGCAGCAGTATAATCTCAATTGTAGGAAACATATGTAAAGCAAAAAGTAGCCTATCTGGTACTGAATTGTAAAAAAGTTAAAATGTAACTATAAAGTTGCAATCCCATATCATTTCAAATTGTTTATTACACACACACACACACATCTAGAAAGGTACCATCCCATATTTCTCATAAGTCTTTTCAAAGAACCTACATGGTGATGGATGCTTGATGGGTATTTTATTTGAAAACTTTTGGGGGGAGGGAGTATGGTATTAGATAAGGGAAGGGGAATCTGTGATAATGAAACCCACAGAAAAGCCTCAAAACCCTCAGATCTCAATATTACAGCATTTGAATAGCTTTGGTTCCAAGATTTGGTTATTTAAGATGATGGAACGTATCTTCCTGTGGACATATTTTTGTGTCCACTAATGGTTTGGTTATACACTTCTGTTAGTTGTTAGTGAACTTAAGGTATATTATGGATTAATCAAGTCTTCGTTGGCCTAACCACCACACGTAACAGGAATTTATCTGAGAGTTCCAAATTCAGATGCCAAAACATGTCTGTTTGTTGTAATCTAGTTAACAGAATTATGGTTTGCCTAAATGAAACCATGGGTAAGAATTCTCATGGAATGGAGCAAAGAATTAGGTAAAGACTCTGAAAAGGATAGAAGAGTGATTTGGTAGTAAGCAAGTTAGGGAATGTCAGTTCTTCCCATAGTCTCTTATTTTGATGAATGGCATGATTACCCCACCTGGTGCTAAGCCCCAAACTTGGAATTCTCTCTAAAACCTCCTTCTCCTTGGGCCCCACTTTTGAATTCTGTCAATTCTGCCACTCATATCTTTCTCAAATCCTTCTTTTCCATACTCACTGCTTCTATTAGGTTGAACCATATGATATTTGTTTCTTTGTGTCAAAATGGTTGAATACCAGCAATTTCAAATTGCTTAACCCAAAACCTTAATTCAGGCCTTTATCATCTCACATGTATATTTTTGAAAAACTTTGTTTTCCTTGCCCTTAGTAAGCCCTAGAGTCATCTTTCTAATGAAAACCAAATAATGGCACCCTGCTGCTTAAAATCCTTTGGGAGCTTCCTCATTCTCTATAGAATAAATTCATATGCCTTAACCTGGCACGTAATTCATCTTGATCCCCTCTCTCTTCCTCTCTGGTCACTGTCTTTACACACTGTGCTCCAGCAATACTGCCTTACTTGCAGTTTTCCTCTCAGACTATGTTGTTTTAGATCTCTGTGCTGTTGACACATTGTTGTCTTTGCTTGGAGGCCTTTCTATGCTTTCTCTTCCCACTCTCCTCCTGAGAGATTCCTAGTTAACATCTAAAACATGACCCCTTCTGTGATGCCCAGACAGTTGGTCTCTCTGTCTTCTAAGTTATATCTGAATTGGAGTATGTGGCTTTAATGCTGTTTTTATACCTGCCCTCCCACTGGACAGTTAATTCTTGAAAGTCATACTATATTTTATAATAGTTACACTGTAAGTACCAAAATGTTGACTGTTAAATGAACAAATGGGCCTGACAGAGCAGTTATGATGAAGAGGTAAAAGGACTACCACAGGAGTTCATTTTGCTATACTTTCTTGATACTTTCCATCTTGTCAACAATATACTTAGTCCTGTACTGGTGTCAGTGAAAATGGATGGGATTTTAGGCTGCTATAGGTGAGACAGGTAATAGGAAGGTCCAAGTTAACAGCTGCTTTTGCTCCAGGCAAAGATGCCAAGAGGTAGCATCTGATGGGGAGGAACGTTCCTGTGGCCAACCAGCTGGAATAGTTACTATGGTGAAGTCAATTATTTATATGAAGGAGATTTACACAAGTCAAGGAATACCTTTACTTTTAAGCTTTTTCTCTTGCCATCTTCTTTTAATCTGTTTCATAAATAAATGAACGGTTTCCTCCGGGACTTACTTTTGATTTACTGTGTCGTATGAGGGCAGAGAGCAGTCTGTTTGACTCCCCCATCACACCAGCGTGATCTTTGGCTTCACACCATTCCACCAAACGCTCCACTAATTTAACGTTCTTTCCCAGTTGTTCAGCAGCTTCTGCTATAGGTAAGAAGGCAAACCACAAAGGAATGAATCACTGATAGGCAATCAACTGAAATAATTGGTAAAGATGTAAGAGTGTGAAGGAAAATTACAGGTCTAAAAATAGAACACAACAATTTTATTAAAGCAAGAACTGCAAATATTCCGTATCTGATGGACTATTGAGATTTTCTATTCAGTTGTGGACTTTTATACAAAAACAAAATAAACAACTTTATACTCTTTTGGTTCAGCCTGGAAGTCTATTAGTACTCTGGAAAACTGTACCGAAGAATTTTTAGCAGTACTCTAAGGAATCAATATAGAGAAGGTTTAGAATTTAGAAATAAGTAAATAAATATAACTCATTCCAAGGATTGGTTTTCATTATTGTTCCTATAAACAGAAAAATGACCTCCCTGTTTGCAAAACAAATTTAAAAAAATTTTGACTGTCACTGTATTGAAACTTGATAATTTTACAAGGTAAAAAAGGGTATAGAAAATGCCAAAACATAAAAACCCCTCAAGAACCACTAATAAATCAACCTAAAATCAGATTATATGTACTAATAAAGAGAAATGCAATATAATTTCCATTTAAAGTCAATTATAACAAGCATGGAAATTAATGGAAGGGGTTCCAAAACCAATCTCTTTTTGCCTTTTATTTGCTACTTTATGATTACATAATTCTGAAAGCTAAAAACAGGTCCTTTTTCCACTAGAGGCACATTAAGACTATTATACCAAAAAATGCACCTTGAGAAAGCATTTCTCTTACCTTGTGCATCTATTAACATTCTTAATGTTCCCAGGAGTTTGAACTGAACCGGGGGCATTTCAGATTTAAGAAATTTCAAAACTGCCTCTGTGACGCCAGCTGATAACATCTTTGCTTTATTTACAACTAGAGAGAGAGAGAGAAAAAAAAGACTGTGGTTAAAATGATGTTAGCATTTTTGATGATAATCATTCAATTCAATATACATTTTTTGAGTGTCTTATTATCTTAAGGCCCCATGTTATATTTTTCTACTTAAAAACAACATTGTTACTTTTCTGTTAATTTTAAGAATGGGATTGGGAATGGGAGGGCTAGGGGATAAGTATCCTATTTGTCTACAGGAGCACAACATACAAAATCACACTTACTTCCTTTTAAAATCTAATCACAAACTAATAATTTGTAAAGGAAATCTGACAATGTTGCCTTCTCATTTATGAAAAGCACAATTCCTCAACTTTAATGTTTCTTTTTACCTCTGTCCTTGACCCAACTGTGTTAATATAGATATTATAGACATTAATAAACAATACTAATCTGCTACATGAGCCAAATTGATTTTATATAGATTGCATTTTCATATAGTTATACTATTTTACCTAATCAGAAATTTACCTTTAGAAAGTAGAATAAAAGGATAGTTTCAACTATATCCTGTATTAGTTCCCATGATAATGTGATTTCAAAAGCCTTGTAAATCCAAAAAGGCACATTAAGGCTATTTTAAAAAATTGTACGTCTGCTCGTAGGGAAAAAAAATTATTAAAAGTCATTCAACATAGTTCTGGAAGTCCTAGCCACGGCAATCAGAGAAGAAAAAGAAATAAAAGGAATACAAATTGGAAAAGAGGAAGTAAAACTGTCACTGTTTGCGGATGACATGATACTATACATAGAGAATCCTAAAAATGCCACCAGAAAACTGCTAGAACTAATTAATGAATATGGTAAAGTTGCAGGATACAAAATTAAAGCACAGAAATCTCTTGCATTCCTATACACTAATGAGGAAAAATCTGAAAGAGAAATTATGGAAGCACTCCCATTTACCATTGCAACAAAAAGAATAAAATACCTAGGAATAAACCTACCTAGGGAGACAAAAGACCTGTATGCAGAAAACTATAAGACACTGATGAAAGAAATTAAAGATGATACCAACAGATGGAGAGATATACCATGTTCTTGGATTGGAAGAATCAACATTGTGAAAATGAGTATACTACCCAAAGCAATCTACAGATTCAATGCAATCCCTATCAAATTACCAATGGCCTTTTTTACGGAGCTAGAACAAATCATCTTAAAATTTGTATGGAGACACAAAAGACCCCGAATAGCCAAAGCAGTCTTGAGGGAAAAAAATGGAGCTGGAGGAATCAGACTCCCTGACTTCAGACTATACTACAAAGCTACAGTAATCAAGACAATATGGTACTGGCACAAAAACAGAAACATAGATCAATGGAACAAGATAGAAAGCCCAGAGATTAACCCACGCACCTATGGTCAACTAATCTATGACAAAGGAGGCAAAGATATACAATGGAGAAAAGACAGTCTCTTCAATAAGTGGTGTTGGGAAAACTGGACAGCTACATGTAAAAGAATGAAATTAGAATACTCCCTAACACCATACACAAAAATAAACTCAAAATGGATTAGAGACCTAAATATAAGACTGGACACTATAAAACTCTTAGAGGAAAACATAGGAAGAACACTCTTTGACATAAATCACAGCAAGATCTTTTTTGATCCACCTCCTAGAGTAATGGAATTAAAAACAAAAATAAACAAGTGGGACCTAATGAAACTTCAAAGCTTTTGCACAGCAAAGGAAACCATAAACAAGACGAAAAGACAACCCTCAGAATGGGAGAAAATATTTGCAAATGAATCAACAGACAAAGGATTAATCTCCAAAATATATAAACAGCTCATTCAGCTCAATATCAAAGAAACAATCACCCCAATCCAAAAATGGGCAGAAGACCTAAATAGACATTTCTCCAAAGAAGACATACAGACGGCCACGAAGCACATGAAAAGATGCTCAACATCACTAATTATTAGAGAAATGCAAATCAAAACTACAATGAGGTATCACCTCACTCCTGTTAGAATGGGCATCATCAGAAAATCTACAAACAACAAATGCTGGAGACGGTGTGGAGAAAAGGGAACCCTCTTGCACTGTTGGTGGGAATGTAAATTGATACAGCCACTATGGAGAACAATATGGAGGTTCCTTAAAAAACTAAAAATAGAATTACCATATGACCCAGCAATCCCACTACTGGGCATATACCCAGAGAAAACCATAATTCAAAAAGACACATGCACCCGAATGTTCATTGCAGCACTATTTACAATAGCCAGGTCATGGAAGCAACCTAAATGCCCATCAACAGACGAATGGATAAAGAAGTTGTGGTATATATATACAATGGAATATTACTCAGCCATAAAAAGGAACGAAATTGAGTCATTTGTTGAGACGTGGATGGATCTAGAGACTGTCATACAGAGTGAAGTAAGTCAGAAAGAGAAAAACAAATATCATATATTAATGCATGTATGTGGAACCTAGAAAAATGGTACAGATGAGCCAGTTTGCAGGGCAGAAGTTGAGACACAGATGTAGAGAATGGACATATGGACACCAAGGGGGGAAAACTGTGGTGAGGTGGGGATGGTGGTGTGCTGAATTGGGCGATTGGGATTGACATGTATACACTGATATGTATAAAATTGATGCCTAATAAGAACCTGCAGTATAAAAAAAAAAAAAAAAAAAAAGTCATTCTTTAAGGGATTCTGTTAATTGATACCATTATCTTACCTCAGCTGAAGATGCTTAAAAAATCT
Organism: Balaenoptera physalus; assembly: GCF_965194825.1. NCBI lineage: Eukaryota > Metazoa > Chordata > Mammalia > Artiodactyla > Balaenopteridae > Balaenoptera > Balaenoptera physalus. The sequence goes on along the minus strand of NC_138884.1, from coordinate 18,403,086 downwards.
TAACTATACAATATGATGAACATCTAGGAGTTCACAAAAAGTAATAGGATATTTGAATAATCTGAAAAAGGAAGATTATGCTTGTATAGTCTCAGAAAACTTCTTTAACATATTATCTCCATTTATTAGTAAGAAAAATGTAAGCAATCTGAAGACTATTTTTCTTTTCTTGGTCAGGGCAGGTCCACAAATCACATAAATATCTTCCCAAAACGACAGATTTTTATCTCTTACACAGTTGGCTCCTATTCTTTTTTTTTTTTAATTAATTTTTATTGGTGTATAGTTGATTTACAATGTTGTGTTAGTTTCTGCTTACAGAAAAGTGAATCAGTTGTACATATACGTATATCCACTCTCTTTTAGATTCTTTTCCCGTAGAGGTCAGTACAGAATATTGAGTAGAGTTCCCTGTGCTGTATAGTAGGCACTATTGCTTTTTGAGCTATTGACCTTGACTTTGATGTTGTTTCAGAGCAGTTTCTATGATTGAAACCACGAATTTCATTTAAATAATAGGTTAAAATATTGGACTGCACTGAGAACGAGATAAAAGCATTTGAGCTAATAAAAAGGCTACTGATACAACTGTCTCAAAGCACCCCATCTCATAGATGATTTTTAGAATAAATCTCATTGGCTCCCGTTCTTAAGTCTTACCTGGAATGGCTAGGTTTCGGAGGGCACTTAGTGCCGCGTGCTGCACAGTTACGTTTCCATCTTCTACATGTCTGTCCAGTAAATCCATAAGTTTTTCTACAATTCCATTGTCTACCATATGGATACAATTTCCATCTAAATAACAACAAAAAACATTTTTTTTCCCTCTTTACAAATATCTATAAATATTTTGTAAAACTGATGCCTGCCCATTATCTACATTAGGGAAAATGGAGCTATAGGAAAATAAAATGAATTCCATCTCCTTCTCACATCAGATTTACAGATTTTTTGGTTTGTTTACTGAGTGAGAAGTCTGATTATAAGATTCTTAAAATAGATAAAATTTTAAAAACTGGCCAAAAAATCTCTAGCTGAGTTCCTGATAATATATCAGAAGATGAGTAAGTAGAAACCACATGCTTAAAATGTCCTCCAATAGTTTCCATTTATAGTGAAGTATGCCAGCGTTCTGCGAACGTTACAGTGACAGTACTCTATATTTTGTCATCATGGCTGATATTTAAATTATTTTTTAAAGACAGAATTTCTGAAACATTTATAAAGCAGAGAGAATATTATAATGAACTACTATTTACCCCCCATTTAGCTTCAATAATTATCAATATTTTGCCAGTCTTAATTTCATCATTAAGGAGTTAATGATGGTCCCCAAAAGAAGGAAGGAAAAATGGAATAAGTCATCTATTATAACATGCTATAACAACAGTTAATACTCAAATAAAATCAAATTAAAAACAAAAATAACTCATATTTCCTAGACACAGTATAAGTTTCTAGAGGGAACAGCAAAAGTGTCAGACTTCAGAAATATACATGGAGGTCTGGTGCCTCTGAAATACTATTTAAGTAAATATTCTATCCTAAACCAGAGGACTACCCATGCTTAAGTTTTATAGGCGTTAAGAGTATAAATGAGGCACAATAATGAATACTCAGATTATTAAATCCAAAATAAAATCACCAGGCAAAAGAGTATATCCTCCCAGATCAGATGTTTATTAGAATGGGACTCAAGTTTATTCATCTCTGAAGTACAGAGTACTCAAAAGAAAGACTTCATAATCACTGTTCATGACCTTTAAACTATTAGAACTTAGTTGACTTGCATAAAATATGTAATTTGTTGGGAAAGTCAATATTAGTATTTCAGATTTCTGAAAAATTAAGGTAGTATTACACACAGATACTGCACACGCTTCTGAACTGTTTTAGGTTTAGTATACGTTATGGCAAAGCAAAATTTAAAAATACAGAAGGTTTGATTTAATAAGGATGAACTCATATGCTTACCATTTCTGGCAAAATTTGCAATTGCCAATGCTCCAGCAAGCTGTAGCTGGTGGTTATTTGATGGAATCCAAGACAGTACCCTTTGAAACACATTACCTTTTCCTCCTTCAAATAATTTCTGCATGGATTCATCTAGAGGTAAATGCAACAGATAAGAGGTAAATACTTAGAAGTAACATATCCATATTCTTAACTGAATACCCAATTGGGAAATCACATATTGATACTTTACAATCTATAATTCACAAAGGGAAAAGTAATGACTCTTTTTAAAATAAATTTATAAATTTATTTATTTATTTATTTTTGGCTGCGTTGGGTCTTTGTTGCTGCACGCGGGCTTTCTCTAGTTGCGGCGAGTGGGGGCTACTCTTTGTTGCGGTGTGCGGGCTTCTCATTGCGGTGGCTTCTCTTGCTGTGGAGCACGGGCTCTAGGTGCGTGGGCTTCAGTAGTTGTGGCACGTGGGCTCAGTAGTTGTGGCTTGCAGGCTCCAGAGCGCAGGCTCAGTAGTTGTGGCTCATGGGCTTAGTTGCTCCGTGGCATGTGGGATCTTCCCGGACCAGGGATCGAACCCGTGTCCCCTGCATTGGCAGGCGGATACTTAACCAGTACACCACCAGGGAAGTCCCAGTAATGACTCTTTTTCTAATAACCTTTTAGCAGAGACTGGACAAAAGGGCTTAGAATTTTTCTAGTCTAAGTCCCAAGGAGCCATCTCGCTTTTAGTCCTTTGGTGCCACAGCTGTCTCTTCTATATGACAGCTCTTTAAATACTGGAAGATAGTAAAGGCTCCTCTTTTCCAGGTTCATTATCTCTAGTTCTCTTCATGATGTATTTAAGGTTTCAAAATCATCACATCAACAGGATTAAATGTGACAGAAAAATGAGAAAATGCCTAGTATAGTATTTATAAAAGAGACGATAAATTTTTAAATATCGGACAGTCATGTTCTTTCGTTGGCATAAATTACAACTCACCTCCAAGAAGTAATAAAACCATTAGATCTGAAGCGGTTTTGAGCTCAGCAATATCCTCCTCTTTGTCACTATCCACTTTCTGCTGAACAATCTCTAGTAGACATTCTACCAGGCCTGCTTCAACCAGCTGCAGCTTAATAGCATCTAAAGAATAATGTGAACAAAATAACCAAAACTTGAGATGAAATAGGAATTCTGGTATAAGCAATTTAATGTAAAGAATTATAAAAAACCAAAAAAGTGCATGATTTAGATAACACACCTCTGAAGATCTGAGTTTCAAAAGGGAGTATCTGACAGTGCAGCTTAAATACACAAAAGCTTTATTTCATTTTCTATTTGATATGATGTCACTTTTCACAATGTCTGGCAGCAACTAAACAAATTGATTCTCAGCTCTGAAGTAATATCATTCTACTGTTATTCTAGATATTATGCTCACATTTAAAAGGCAGTACTATAAAATATTGCACACTGTTTAAAATAAAACACACATAACTATTAGATAAAGTTAAAACACATTCACTAATGGAGTTTGAATACAAAGATATTAAAAAGAGGTATTAATAAATTTCAAAGTATATCACAAGTATGTACATTTGGATTCATATTTGTACAGATGTTATTTTTCTAGGGCAGTTAATTAATTTGTAACTTTCTGAACTTGAAAAGTCATGTTTTTAAAAAGGGCTTCAGGTTTTCATTAATTTGAAGCTTTCTTGGGTGATGGGTACATGGTGGTTCATTATACTACAATCTCTCTACATCTGAATAGGTTTTTTTTTTTTAATTAATTAATTAATTAATTTATCTTTGGCTGCGTTGGGTCTTCCTTGCTGCGTGCAGGCTTTCTCTAGTTGTGGTGAGCGGGGGCCACTCTTCGTTGTGGTGTGTGGGCTTCTCATTGCAGTGGCTTCTCTTGCTGTGGAGCATGGGTTCTAGGCACGTGGGCTTCAGTAGTTGCGGCATGTGGGCTCAGTAGTTGTGGCTCGTGGGCTCTAGAGCACAGGCTCAGTAGTTGTGGCGCACGGGCTTAGATGCTCCACAGCATGTGGGATCTTCCTGGATCAGGGCTCGAACCCGTGTCCCCTGCATTGGCAGGCGGATTCTTAACCACTGCACCACCAGGGAAGCCCCTCAATAGGTTTTTAAATTTTCACAATAAAAGTTGAAAGAAACAAATAACTTTCAAGTTTTCTGATGGATAACTAACAAACTAAGGAATTTTAGAGACAGAATTTACATACCAATTATATTTTAAAAAATTATCTTCACAGCAAACTCTGTGCACCTATCAAGTCGATATTGTTTGCACCACTAATATCTTAAATATTCTTTCATTATAGAACTTACTTCATTGAAGATTTTATATTTGCATCCATATCTGTCTCCCCCAATATACCTCATTCATCTTTGTGTTTTAACCTAAATTGGCCTACTTAAATATTTTGGGTATATTTGATACTGCTTAAGATAAATGCTGATCAACTGACCTCAGAAATACATTTGCTACACATAAATTTTTTAATTTAAATTTTATTTTCTAGTTGGATTTTATTTTAGTCTTCAGTTTCCCTAAGCTGTATATGCACATATCTACAGCAACGGCAGTTCAAGCTTTTTATTTGGAAGAAACAAAGACTGTTTTCATACTTAAGAATTTTTCTTTCAGACAATTTTAATGTGCAAAAATTTGGCTTTTTACTATCACTAGGATCGCTGATATTCTTTAGCATATTATTTCAGAATACACAGAATATTCAACCTGTAATATTCTTTTAAAAGGTATACTTGCACTGTGCCATGCTGAAAGTAGGGCGTTTCCTTGGTTACAGAATGACAGAAGTAGAAATGTGTGGCGACTAGAATTGAAAGCCACAATGAAAAAGCCTTAAAAATACAAAAAAACTTGAATTATACAAATCCCAGTTTAAATGTTGGAATCATTCTCCTTTGCATACGAGGAAAACCAAGGATGATATGCTAAGGCTAGTCCAGAAACAAGTTTTCAAAAGTATCATTTAATCCACCGCACAGTTATAAAACACAAGTGAAGATAGTGGAGGACAAAACAAATAAGAGATAAAAACACTGTTATTTTGAAATATTGCAAGGAAGGGTACAGGTCATTCTCTGGCATAAAGTTGACTGAAGGTCACAATGAAAATTTCCTATTTGGCCAAACCACCAAATGAGAGGAAAAATAAATTTCTTCCTAAAGAACAAGATCTAAGGCATTCAGAAGATTTAAAATGTGTCAGGATTAAAGTTTACAGATCTTTCCTCTCACAGTTTAACTGTAATCACATATATATGTGGGAGGCTTAAATTGCCTTATTAAAAAGGATTAATGAGGCATTCTACCAAAGCAGACAGCCCAGCACACATTGATCAATACCATTCTGCCCAAGGACATCTATCTTTATCACCACCGTTTGCATATATACGTACATATATGTACATACATGTATCATATATATGTACATGTATATCTGTACGTGAATTTGTATAAACATGTATTTGAAAATCTTTTCTAAGTGGTGAAAAAACTTCCACAAATGCAGCAGAGTGCTTAAAATATACGTTACTCTTAATCAATTATTATTACTAAGTAAATAACTGTGTAACTATCACCTAGATCAAGAAATTCATTGCCAACAACCCTGGAAGCCCCTCTGTGCTTTACTTTTTCCTATCACATATCCCTCCCTTTCAAATCACCACCCTTTTTAAGGTAATCACATCCATACTTTCATAGTTTCACCAAATAATCATTCCTAAAAACTATAGTTAATTTTAGCTTTTTTGTAACTTCATATAAATGGAATCTTAAAATATGTATTTTTCAGTGTTGGCTTTTTCCTTTTAATATGTTTATAAGATTCATCTACACTGTTGGTTACAGCTGTCTTCATTCTTTCATAACTGTGTATTTTTCCATAATATGGATATACCATAATTTATTTATTCTACTGTTAATGGATATGAGTTGTTTCCAATTATTCATTATTATAAATAATGCTGTTATGAACATTCTTGTAATGGCTCCTGGTGCACATGTACCCATTTCTGGGTATACACCTAACAGCAGAATTGTTGGCTCACAGGGAAGGCATATCTCCAATTCAGTAGATACTGTCTTCCAAATTGTACCAATTTACGCTCCCATCAGCACTTAATGAGTTTCCACTGTTCCACACCTTCATCGACACTTGGTATTATCACTTTCCGGTGAGTATACAGTGGTATTTTATTGTGGTTTTATTTCGCAGTCCCTGATTTTTAATGAGTTGAGCATATTTTCATGTGTTTATTAGCCACTTGGATTTTATCTTTTGCCTTCTTAAATCGTTTGCACACTTTCCCACTGGGTTTTCTACATTTTTCTTAATGATTTGAGGGAGTTTTTCTATATATTGTACACATCAGCCCTCTGCTGGTTACATGTGTTGTAAATAAATTCTCATCTACTGTCATGCTTTTCACTCTTAATGGTGTCCTTTGAGGAATAAAAGTTTTTACTTTTAAAATAACAAAATTTATCAGTTTTTCCTTTATAGTTACAGCTTTTTGTGACTTAAGAAAACTTTCTGTGCTCCAAGGCTGTGATGATATTCTCCTATCTCATATTTTAAGATAAACTTTCTTGTTTCAACTTTTACATTCAGGTCAATAATCTATCTGAAATGAAATTTAAAAAATAGTATTGGGACTTCCCTGGTGGTGCAGTGGTTAAGAATCTGCATGCCAATGCAGGGGACACGGGTTCAATCCCTGGTTCGGGAGGATCCCACATGCCACTGAGCAACTAAGCCCATGTGCCACAACTACTGAGCCTGCGCTCTAGAGCCCACGAGCCACAACTACTGAGCCTGCACACCTAGAGTCCATGCTCCACAACAGGAGAAGCCACCGCAATGAGAAGCCTGCACACCGCAATGAAGAGTAACCCCCACTCGTTACAACTAGAGAAAACCCACGCGCAGCAACGAAGACCCAACACAGCCAAAAATAAATAAAAATTTTAAAAGATTTAAAAAGTAAAAATAGTATGAAGTGGGATTGTATGCGTGTCTCCAACTGTATTTTTTTCCATTCCCAGCGCTGTTTATTAAAAAGATTGTCCTTTCCATATAGTTTTGCAGTGACACCTTTTTTTCTTAGTTAAATAAATACCTACTAATGCATCCATTTGTTTGCGGGCTATCCTGTTCCACTGGTCTTCTTGTCCATATTTGAACCAATACCACATTGTCTTTTAAATACTACGGTTTCATCAGAATGAAGTTTTATTATCGTTATGCAATAAAATCAGTTCGGCTACCTTAGTCTCTTTCACAGTATCTTGGCTATTCTTGGTCTTTGGGATTTTGATGAGAACGCCATAAGTCTTCAGATCAGTATGGTGAGATATAAGATCATCACAAAATTGAGGTTTCCAATCTATGAAAGTGATATAGCTTTGCACTTATTTAGATTTTAATTTCTCTTGATGACTTTCTACAGTTTTCTGCCAGAGATCTTACACGTCTTTTATTTATTTATTTATTTTCAAATTTCATTTGATGGTATTTCCAAGATGACATTAAAAAGTAACAATTCTAACCATTTATTGCTTAAACAGTAAAAGTTTTTTAAAAAGAATAACACCAAAATTGTATCTGTTAAAAGACTGTCATTGTCTCATACAGTCCCACCCTCTTCTTGAAATTGCAACACAACCTCTAGATTTCACAAAAAGAGAAATCCAAAATGTGGTATCTCCATAAAGAAATGGCACACAGATCTATGGCTTCAATAATTTCTTTGTCTGGGTCAGTACTGGTTTCTGCAGAATTGGAATGCTGTCTGGGATAATGACCATGGGTCATCTCTCCATCTGTAAGTTCAGTCAAATGAAACACTTGCTTTTCGAACAACTAGCAAAGAAGAAATGAACAATGAAATCCAGTATTTGCTGGATACGAGGGTTGTTGACAACTAAGAATAAATAAAATAAATAATTAAAGTGAAGTAGGCTTATATAACATAATGTTATGCATACCTGCGTAACTCTTAAAACATACTGTTGAGCAACAAAAGTTAAGAATACAAGGAAACTTATAGAAAAATGTCACTTGTGTAAATTATAAACAGATACATTCATGAAACGATATCATACAATTTCACATAAGCATACACAAACACATCTATTGCATGCATTCAAGTCGAATCATCTGGTAAATCGTGTGCCTGAGGAAGACAGTGGTGGGGAAGGGCTAAGGAAGAAGGCTAAAAGGAGAGAGACCTTGTTTAGATTACACATCTTTTATTAATCCATTTTTAAATATTCCTTTTTTTTTCTGGCCACGCCACACTGCTTGCAGGATCTTAATTCCCTAAGGGTCAAACCCAGGTCCCTGGCAGTGGAAGCTCGGAGTTCTAAACACTGGACTGCCAGGGAATTCCCTTAAATATTTCATTTTTTATACTATAGTAAACAGTGTATTTTTAAAAATGTATTTTCTGTTTTTGCTGGTATGTAAAAATACAATGCTTTGGGTTTTTAGATGTTTTTCTTTGTTTTGCCTGGCCACCCAACCAAATTCTAATTTAAAAAATTAATCTATATTCTTTTGTATTTTTGATATACATAATCATATCTATGAATAATGATAGTTTTATTTATTTCTTTCCTATATCTTTTCTTTCTTTCTTTTTTACTCTACAGCACTGGATAGTTCCTACAATACAATAAGAAATAAAAATGGGGATGACCTTTCTTATTCCCAATCTTAAAAGGAAATGTTTTTTGTTATACCACTCAGTATGATGCTATCTATAGGCTTCTGGTTATATATTCTTTTCACTCTCTTCTAGTGATGGTTTGCAAAGAGTTTTTAAAAATCATGGAAGGATGGTTAATCTTATAAAATGTTTTTTCTGAATGACAAGATCATATGTTTTTCCCCTTTATTAAGTTTTAATGTGATGAATTATATTGATTGCATTTGGAATACTAAACTACTTTATATTTCCAGAATAAATCCAATTTGGTATGATGATTAATTTTTAAATATATTATTGGATTTTGTTTGCTAAAAGTTTATGGGAATTTTGGATCTATGCTCATGGTGAGACTGGCCTTTAATTTTTATTCTTGTATTGTCTTTGTTGGTATTTTATTAGCTTCAAAAATATATTGGTGAGTATATCTGCTTTTCCTATTCTGGAAAAAATTTAAGATAAGATTACTCAGCTTTTCTATTCTAGATCACCCATACTTGAAAATGTATTGGCATCAAATTTTCATAACATTCTCTGAATATCTGTAAGATCTGTAGTGAGATCTCTGTTTTCTTGATTTTGGTTATTTGTGCTTTCTCTCTCTTTTTTTCCTGATTAATCCTACTAGGGATTTACCAGTTTTATGATGTCTTTTCAGACTCAACATTGACAAGTATATGCTTATATTGTATTACATATATTCTATTTTATTAATTTCGGTTCCTGTATTTCCTTCCTTCTATTGCAATTTCTTTGGGTTTCATTTATGTTTTCCCTCTCTCAATTCCTGAGATTAATACTGAGCTCACTAATGTTAGCTTTTTACCTTTTCTATTATATTCATTTAAAGTGAAAAAAAAAAATCCCTCTAAGGATGGCTTTACCTGCAACACACAAGATTTGAGATAGTGCTCTCATTTTCATTATTAGAAAAAAGTTCTAATTTTCTTCATGATTCTTCTTTGACCTCCAAGGTATCTGAAGTGTATTTCTTAATATCTAAACAAATGGGGATTTCCTAGTTATCTTTTTATTATTAGTTACTATTGTAATTCACTTAGATCAGAGAACATACTCTAAGATTGCAATCCTTTGATACTTTTTCCATAAGTATACATGTTTTAAATGTTTCATATGTACTTGAAAAGAAAGGGCTCTGAAGCAGGGTGCAGTGTTCCAAAATATGTCCATTAAATCAATTTTCTTAATCATGTTGCCCACATTTTCTATATTCCTATTTTTTAATCTGTTTGTTCTATAATGCTTTTGTGGGTATTTAGGGCGCCTCATAGTTCTGAATATTTTTGTTTCATATCTTTTGAGATAATGTACATTTTTATAGCTTCCAAGAATTGGACCTTTTATCATGATAAAGTCACCTTCTTTATCTCTACCAAGTCTTTTAATATTAAAGTCTATTTTATCTGATATTAATATGACTACCTCAGCCTTTTTTAGGTTTGAATAGTATATTTTTTTCAATCTTTTTAATCTCAATCTTTTAAATCTCCTCATACTTAAGAAGCATTGCTTGTTTAAAAAAAAGCTGGTTTTTTAAAATTCAGTTAATGATTGGTCTTTTAACTAAAGCATTCAGGCCACATACATTTAATGTAATTAATGAAATACTGTGTCATAAATCTAGCATATTTTTTCTGCCCTGTTTTTACCCCGTTCCATTTTCCCTTTTCTCTCTGCTCTTCTGTTAATTAGGATTGATGGGGTATTAAAACAAAAAAAAATCTTTCCATAAATCCTTCCATTTGTTTGGTAGTTACACACTGGTTTTAAGAATTATTTTAGTTCACCTTAAAATTTGAAATCATTTATTCACCAGAATCTAATAGTACTTTCTTCCATGTAGTACAAGGGTCTTGGGACTCTTTAACTACTTTTACCCCCCTCCAGATTTATACACTCATTCTGTGGTGTATTTTAGATTATACACATATACTTCACAGTGAATTATTTTTATTATTTTATATAGTCAACGTTCATGAGTTTACATACATATTTACTGGGGTTTTTTGCTTCCTTCTCCTCCCTTGCACCTATAACCTTCCTTCTGGAGTCAGTTTCCTTTTTTTTTTTGGAATCATTTTCCTTTTTTCTAACAAACATCCTTTATAATTTCCTTTAGTAAGGGTATATTGGTGGTGAACTTTCACAGTTTCTAACCTGAAAATATCTTCATTTTGCTTTCAGTTTTGATGGGTATTTTCATTGGGTTTAGAATTTTAGATTGAATTTATTTTCTTTCGGCACACAGAAGATGTTTGTCATCTGGCTTTCATTGCTACTGTCGAGAAGTTAGCTGTCAAACTTTTGCCTCTTTTAAAGTAATCTATTTTCTTCCTGGCTACTTTTAAAATTTTTGTCATTTTTTTTTTTTTTTTTGCAATTTCAATATGATGTATCGAAATGTGTATTTCTTTTTATCATGTTTTAAATTCTTTGGGCTTCTTGAATCTTTGATATCTTTCATAATTTCTGGTAAGGGTTTGATTTGATTTCTGGTAAGGGTTCTGGTAAGGGTTTGAACTTTGATTTCTGGTAAGGGTTCTGACAAAATTTCTTCAAACTTCTGCCCTCCCATCTGCCCTCCTTCTGGGACTCCAAAAAATGTATATGAGACCCTCTCACTTTATACTCTGTACCTCTTATTCTCTCTTATGTATATTGGTTCTTTTATTTCTCTGTATTTCATTCTGGATTTTCTTCCAATCTATCTTCCAGTTCACTGGTTCTCTAATTCAACTATATTTAATCTGCTGTTAAACTCATCTATTAGGTTCTTAATTTTGGTTGTATTTTTCAATTCAGGAATTTCCAATTGCTTCTTTTTCAAATCTGCTATTCATTCCACTTTTTATAGTTTCTAGTTTCCTTCCAAAATTTTTAAGCTTGCTTTTAACTCTCTGAACATAATAAGCATACCTGTTTTGAGTCAATGTCTAATAATTCCAGTATCTGGAGATTTGCTGTTGTTGCCTGTTCTTTGTGCTGATTCTTGCTTAAAATGTCTTGTCTCCTCATGTGTCTGGTCCTCTTTGATTGTGTGCTAGACACTGTATTTGAAAAATTATTTATACGGGATGGTTTGCTTACTCTGTTTCCCTCTTATTCCTAGAGTGTATCCCTTAAGATTTTTTGCTCAAAGACAGGAATAGTTTACCGGTGTTCACACTGTTGGTAGGCCTGGTACTCCAACTTTTATGACCTTTTTGCCCTGCAAGGGTACATAAGTGGAGCTCAGCCTATCGGCTGCCTTTTCCAGATTGGCATAAGAATGTGTAAGATACAGAACCATCTTTGCCAAGATTATAAAATCAAAGAAACTTGGAAAGTAGCTTTGGCCAATGTAGATATAGTTATGCAGTAGATAATGTAGCTGAAGTTAGAGATACCCCAAATAAAACTTATCACATCATTAATTAAAAAAAAAGAATTTTGAGTTAAATAGCTGGCAATTAAATAATATTAGAAAAAAATGGAAAAAGCCTACATGATCAAAAATCAAGAGATGCATTTATTTTCTCACCGTTTTCTGCCAATGGAGCAAGAACCTCAAACACCATTTCCCTCTTATCATGGTCTATTTGTTTCTTGAAGAGTTTTACCAGCTCTTCAGCAATGTTTGTACTGGCAAACTGTTCTTTACTTGACTCTGCAAAAAACAAGAGGAAAATTTAGAGTAAGCAAACAAAATTAAGCCCAGAAATTGTTTTCTATTACCTTCAATATTTGGTCATTTTTTACCATTACTGATAAGTACAAACACTCTTCAAATACAGGAACAATCAAAACCACTTTTTAAAATGCCCCTGAAGAGGAAAAACATCTAAGTCTTTAAAGAAAATGTTCTGGCCCAATTTTATTCAAGGCTATAAAATAAATGTTCACTAGCATTACATATAGGTAATCATAGCAACAGTAAAAGTACTATTATAAATTCATAGTTTCAAGGGTTTTAGTCAAAGAAGAAAAATTACTCATAACAGACTGCATTTTACATGGCTGAATTAAAGATGACTTGTCTTTACACCAATACAGTGGTATACTTTTGCATTCTTCCTGACATGCCTTTCTAATTTATTTATTTTTTTAATTTATTTTATTTTTGGCTGCGTTGGGTCTTCGTTGCTGCGTGTGGCTTTCTCTAGTTGCGGCGAGCGGGGGCTAATCTTCGTTACGGTGCGTGGGCTTCTCATTGCGGTGTCTTCTCTTGTTGCGCAGCACGGGCTCTAGGCACGCAGGCTTCAGTAGCTGTGGCACATGGGCTCGGTAGTTGCGGCACACAGGCTCTAGAGCGCAGGCTCAGTAGTTGTGGTGCACAGGCTTAGTTGCTCCGCAGCATGTGGGATCTTCCCGGACCAGGGCTTGAACCTGTGTCCCCTGCATTGGCAGTTGGATTCTTAACCACTGCGCCACCAGGTAAGCCCCTGACATGTCTTTCTATTAAAGGCCAATTCCTCATTCCCTCTTGCCTCTTCACCGTCTCCAGCCTCTCACTCTAGAGCCTCATCATCACCATTTAAATGTGCTTTAATATTTCTCACAGAAAAATAGCAATATTAAAAACAAACACCTTCCCTTTACACCACTTTTATTCACTACCATCCAATCTGTTCACTTCCACAAACAAGTTTCTTGACAGCATTGTCTACATACACTGTCTTTACTTTCTCAACTCACATGCATTCCTAAACCCACCTCAAACTAGTTTTGGCCCACCTCTACATTCTGCAGTCTCCTTTGCTTGTGCCTCCTTCTCCACCAGACCTCTATAAATTCTATTATGGTTCCTTGCGACTTGATCCTTTGCCTTCTCACCTTTTTGAGGCTTACTCTCACCCTAGGCAATCTAACCTCTTCCATAGCATAAAATAGCACCTATATGTTGATGCTTATATAATCATATCTCTAGCCCTCTTTTGGACTCCAGGCTATTTATTTAACTGGCCATTTGACGTCTCCATTTGAATATCTCTCTAGCATCCAAACTCCATGTCTAAAGCGGACTTTTGATACTCCCCTGAAATCTGTTCTTCCTCCAGACTTCCATAATTTAGTGAAGGAACATGCCACCTACCCATCTGCCATGCAGGCAGAAACCTGGGGGTCACTGCTCACTTGTTCTCACTCAACTGAACATCCAAAGAATAACCAAGGTCTATCAGTCTACCTCCAAAATACAACCAGAATCCATTCCATTTCTCTCCAAGTCTCTTCTCAGTTTCTTTCACTGCATCAGATATCCTATCAATTTATCTAGAAGTTTCTTTCAGAGAATTCTGACCAAATCCAACCTAGATTGGTTGCTCTCCATGTTTGTGGGGCACAGCTGACATCCTGGAATTTCTTTTTCATTACCTTGATGGATGCTTTCTTCTCCCTCCTGTATCAGATACTCTATTATCTATGTCCTTTCACCTTCACATTTTTAGTTTTGGTGGAGGCATCCTCCAGCAGCTTCCTGAGAAAGCTACTATGTACTGTGTATAGGAGATAAATATTTTGAAATTTTGACTGTCTGAAAATGCTCTTTCCCACCTAGAGTCTATGCCTGTCATTTAAATTAGTTCCTTACCCCATTCAATTACTTTCTCATACTAGCAATTATCATAATTTAAAATAATATGCTTATTTATTTGTAAACTCATTTAAAAAATAAATTTCCATCTCACCCACTAAACTATAAGCTCCTTGAGGGCACGGACGGTGTATAGTATTTTAACTACCATAAATACAGTGTACAGTATAGTGCCCAGTAGAGAGCAGGTGTTCAAAAGAAATTTATTGATTGCATGAATGTGTGACTGAAAGAACAAGTAAATGAATGTAAGAACGATATTCTGCTCTCTAGTCTCTGGTAAATCTCTGCCAATATCAAATAAAAAATATTACAAATTCAACTTTAAAAGAAAATGGAGAAACATAAATTTTTATATGGCTTAATACAGTTTTGAGTCACTGCACTGTTGCACTGCTTTTGGCACATGTACCAGATCTATGCCAAAATGATGAGAATCCACTCCAAGACTTGTAAGGAGGATTCTTTAGTGCCACAAAAAAAGGAGTATGGGTGAAGCGTCTTTTCTAATAAGCTACCTAAACCCTCAGAAATCATAGTTTACAAACGTCAGCCCACCTTACCCTAAAAGGAGGTTAGTTTGATTTAACTCCTTAACGCTGCTGGTTACTCCTCTGTTTCAGACAATTCTTCAAATAAAATGAAACATAAAATCACAGGTGAAGTAGATAGACATCATTTATCTAGTTATGTGCTATTACTCTTTTCAAAAAATAACAGTTCTAGCACTCTTTTTTCCAATCCATATTTTATTCTTCCACTTATTAAACTGAAACCAAATCACTGCTGCTAAGTAATTCAGGTCATTTGCCAGCACAAGGAAACAATGCACTGTGATTAACATAGGAATTAACGAAAAAAACCTGTACTTATCCTGCAGGTGGATACAGAGAAAAGATAGTGTGAATTATGATTTGGACATTATATTTGAATTAAATGCCATGGATCCTTAACAGACCTTTAGCAAGAAGGCTTATTTCCTAAGAGTTTATTTTTTTTATCAAAATTATATATGAGTTTAAAGAGTTAGTCCTAATACTTACACTACCGGCAGAATCGAGTCTCCCTTGTCCATTTCTTCTTCAGAAATAAGCACATAAAGCTCTTTTAGCTAATTCACTGGTATTTACCTCCAAATCTTTAAATAACGTATTTATATTAAGTTTTGATTGACTTCCCACTATGAAAGATGAAGCACTAGCTTTCTTTTCTTCTTGTCTCCACAATACCCTCCATCTTCTCAATGTAATTATACTGTAATTTTGGTTATTTCAATAATTGGTGTTTCAATGATACACTATTTCATTTGCCCTGGAATTACTTTTATTTCCCAGGAATTTTTTTTTCTCATTTACTTAGTTTTCAATGTACTTACATTAGTTCAACTCCAAACTCTCCATCAGTTGTCTAGTTTTCTCTTAATAAGCTCGTTCACTTTAGGTGTTCAATCAATTTCATCTCGTAAAGAATTTCCCCAATCTGGACTGGTTGCTCTTTGAAAATAGGCCATCTGGGGCTCTCATGTCACCATACTACTAGGAACTCCTATTTTCCTGTTGGATCTCTTGTTTCCTGATTCCTATGTAGTCTTATTATTTATATCCCTTGTTTTGGTGGGATCCATCTTCCAGTGGCTTCCAGGAAAGATGTAGGATACCAATTTTGAGACATTCATGTTTGACAATGTCCTTATTGTAACCTCAGACTTGACTGATGGTTTGCATATAGAATTCTATATTGGAAATAATTTTTCCTCAAATTTTTGAAGGCAATATTCCATTTTCTTCTGGTTACCAGTGTTGTTTTGATACATCTGATGTCTACTGATTCACAATCTTTTTAATGTAACTTTTTCCCCTCTCTCTGGAAGTCTGTAAAGTATTCTCTTTGTCTCCATTATTCTAAAACTTCATATTGATGTGCCATGGTCTGGGGGCCTAATTTTCATCTGCTAGGCTAGGCATTTGACAGATTCTTCTAATCTGGAGAAATATATACTTTAGTTTTGTGGTACTTGAGTTATTTGGCCATTTCCTCCTATTTAACTCTTTCTAGAACTCTTTGTCTGATCCTCTATCTGTATTTTCGCTTCTACTTTCCATATCCTTGTTTTTTGCTTTATATCTATAAATATTTCTCCATACATTTTATTGCCTTTCATTTTAGCTATTGTTCTTAATGTTCTAGCTTTTTCATTTGTTCCTTTTCTTTAAAAATAGCATCCTGTTAGTTTCCTGATTACAGCATTTTTCTCATTTATCTGAGCATGTTCGAGTTTCCCCTACCCCCATCCTGCAGAGTTTCTATTTCCTCCAAGTTACCTTTTTTTGTTTATTTATCTTCCATTTAGAGGCTGTCCTCACCTCTCTAGCTGTCTGCCACTGATTAACTGGGCTCTAAAAACTGATTAGGATCTGTGAGTAGGAGTGGCCTTGTTTTATTTATTTATTTTATTTTTTATACAGCAGGTTCTTATTAGTTACCTATTTTATACATATTAGTGTATATATGTCAATGCCAATCTATGAGTGGCCTTGTTGACTGAAGATTCCCTGTAGGTCAGATGGCTCTTTTGTAGAGAAACTCCAACATAAGTATCTTTAAGTCCATGTTCTAGAGGACAAATGGGATAATTCAGCATACCCACCTTCACTTAACCTGTGTTCAGAATGGTACTCTGGTACCTCTTACTTCATTTAGTCTGATGTCCCCAGTGTACAAACCCTGTATTTTTAGTCTCTCCAGAGACTAAACACAGTCTTCTGCTTAGATGGGAA
Organism: Balaenoptera physalus; assembly: GCF_965194825.1. Taxonomy (NCBI): domain Eukaryota; kingdom Metazoa; phylum Chordata; class Mammalia; order Artiodactyla; family Balaenopteridae; genus Balaenoptera; species Balaenoptera physalus. The sequence goes on along the minus strand of NC_138884.1, from coordinate 18,385,996 downwards.
GGGCTAGTTACCACAGTGTGGGAAGGGAAAGAAGGTTTAGAAATCTTGATGCCACCAAATCCTAAACTTTTTGAAGATTCCAAGGAGCAAACTGGTTAGTTCTTGGTTTTCCAATTCAGGATTTAGATTTCAAAGTTTTGCTAAGTGAGTTACTGCTTGCTTTTCTTTCCAGGCTCTAAAAAGTTTCTGTGTTATCCCCTTTACTTGGTCCCTGCTTCCTTTTCCTTGATGGTTTTGCATTTAAAAAAGAATCTCTTTGTTGTAGTTTTAGTTGGTTTCCAGAAGGGAGTGAAAGTAAGTGCAGATTTTCATTCTAACATCTCTAACCCCCCAAAATACTAATATTTTAAGCAGACAATTTTATTTATAAAAGATTGTGGAGCCAAATAAAAAGGGGAAAAAATCCCATTCTGCTTAATCTATAATGTTAAATAAATTTGCAAACTTTAAAATTGGATTCATGCTATAATTGTGAATATAGAAAAATTATGTGTGCACATAAACTAGGACTGAAAGAGAATAAAAAGATAGAGCTGCACATTCCTTTTCAGCCCCCAATTATGAAATAGTTTGCAGTTGTTTAATTATATTATATTTTGTCTTTATATTATATCTTTAGTGAGCAAAACCACACAAATTTCTGCTATTTAACATTTTTATTAAGAAATTTTGACAAAAAGTAACTCTAGCATTTAATGATATGCCATATTCAGAAGTGTGTGATATGAATGTGATATGATCTTGATCTTTACCTGTGTCAATAAAATAATACTAGGTGATTTGCTAACTCATGGGCAATAAAGCCCACACTGAAAAGAGAAAACATGTATCCTGGGGCATACATGTTTTATTTCAGTGTTGATGTATAAACTAGCTATTACACGGGCATAACAGACTCATGATATATACTATAGAAGTCTTAGTAAATAAAGAAGTATTTCTCATTTATACTTTCTTTCTCCATATGGGGTAAGGGCAGTAACAGCTGGGACCAGAGTATGGAATTGGGCCAAACTAAATTGGGTGCATATCCATCTTTTAATACAGACCCAGGTCTCCCTGTATGCAGAATCGAGGTGGTCTATACAATTTCCCAAACAAATCCTGACACCTTAACACAGGTAACTCATATTAAGTGGTGTCTGTCTCTGTTACGAAGGTTATGACATTATCAGGGATTATAACATAATTTCTGTTTTATTTCTACAAACTATACTAAACACAAACTCCTACATTCCATTTTAATAACGGAAACTAACTTGTAAAACAGTAAATGAATGTTCTTTCATTCTTGGTCTTACTTGAATGATGGAAATAATGAGACAGTATGAAAAAGAAAAAAGCAGAAGAGAAGACAAGAAACATTCACAAATGCCAGGAGATGACCCACTGAATAAAAATGACTTCTAAAAATTAACTCTGATAGATAATCCCTATTCCCTTAACTTGAAGTCAAAGCAAAAGTAAAGTACTGAAATCAAGATTTTAATATGAGTGTGCAAGGAGATGAGCTTTCAGTTAGAAAAACCAAGGTTAGAGCCCTGGTGCTTCTGCTTATTTATTTATAAAATGGGGATATTAATAGAATTGATTTACTCGTTTGATGTAGCTATTATTTTAGCTATGATGAAACATCATTTGGTTTCACTGTCCCCATGATGAACAATTTATTATGAACATGGTTGTGGGGTAGATTTAGACCAGGAGTTGTAACTTTCTATCAAGAATTATGGGGAGGGAGGAGAGAAAAGAAGAAAGGGTAACATACATGATATAGAGAAAAATAAAACAGGGAAAAGAGATGGGCATGCTGGGGTCATCAGTCCTCCCTCTGTTAGGGCTGGGCTGTGTTGCCAGCCCTGGTCTGTTTCTGCCCGCCATCTGATTTTCAAGGATTTCTCATATTTTTTTCAAATCCTGTTACAAACATATTCTTATGAAAAAGTTCTCTATTATTTTTTTGGATTTTGTAAAAAGAGAGGGAAGAACCTTAGTCTGCTAGATTCCTTTTCACCTGATAAGCAAAGAGTTTATACAAAATGTAATAAATTATGAGGTCCTTATTTTTGCCCTGGAAATACAATACTTGATTTTAAGACCATCCCTCACGTTAAGAATACTAAAGTCAAGTGGAGATCATTTTAAATTTTCAATTCCATTAAATAGTATACAAGTATAAACTTTAAACCTTAATACATAAAACAATTAGGAAAGCAAACTAGCTCCAATTATAAACAATACAATCCTAAGATGTAATTGGATCTACACTTTTTAACACTGAAACAATGTATCTACAATGCTTCAAAGAAATAAACTAATATAATCTAAACAGATTCCCAGGTTAACCTCTAAAGGAACATTTATTATAAGTACATTAATAAGTTAATTACATTTTTGACTCATGACTAGGACTTACCAAGTTCTGCTAAATTGCCAAATGCAACAAGACACATTTCTGTAAGAGCTGCATTTTGGCAGTGGATGCCCAGTAATTTAACTAAGGTAGGAATAACACCCATGTTGATAAGCTGAGCTTGAAGGGAATCTGTAAAAAAAAAAAAAACAACAAAACACAAAAAAAGTGTTTATGTATTAAATGGACATTAGTAAGAAGAAAACATCTCTTATTCTCCCTATTGCAAACTCAACACTACTTCAATTAGAGTAAAGCAAGATTAAGTCCACTCATAAAACTGTCTTGAAAATGTTTAAGACATTAGTTCAGAAGAGTTGAATTTTAAAACTTTTCAATGATTAAAAGAAATTTAGAAATGAAAATAATTCAAATAAGATGTCAAATCACTAATTTTTTTTAAAACATGGTCTTATATCTTTACAGAGCAGGTTTTAAAATGTATAAATAACTAAACACCACCACTGGTTTTTAAGTTAAAAGGTTAGACAAAGTAACATTTGCATTACAGGATGTCACAGAGTATATGAAAAGCGTAAGAAAAAAAGCAATTTTAATAAAGACTAAGATGATAAAAATCTTAGAATCCCTTAAAAATAGTTGCTTCATAATAAAGAATGAAAAGTATATAACACACACAGATTATTGTTTATTTGCAGCAGAGTGTTCTTTGATGACTGTTAGGAAGGAAAGTAGTTTTAACAAGGAAAAAAAATCTGGTTACTTAAAATATTTTTCTTTTCAAAGTTTTATTTAATAACAGTGACAATCATCTAAGTAAAGAAAAGAAAATTTGGCTTGAGAAGTAAAGAGAATGAGGTCAATATGGCTTTGTCATCACTGCTTGCCTTCATTTTCTAAGAAGCTAATTGGTTTTAAAGTACTTAATATACCTTGGATTTCCACAATGGCTCTTCATGAACAATGATAATAGAATACCTGTAGCAGTAGAGTTGAAGGTAAATAAACCAAAATGAAAACCAGAAGTACTGCCTCTTAGAATAAGCTAAGAAGAAAGACATAAATACTCACATGCCTATGCAAAACACTATTACTGTTAATAACTGGTTCATCTAAAGATAAAGGAATGTCTTCAAATTTTTTTTCTTTTCCTTTTAAAAGTTATATGCCACTTTCAAGTTAATAATTTTCTCCAAATTCTTTTAAGTTACCTACTTGGAATCTAAAGATTAAAAATCTGTTTCTTACAGAACACATTTTCCTCATAGCATGCATCCCTTGACGGAGTCTGCGTACTAATCTCTTTGTCACTCTTCATAGTTCTTAACCATCAGGAAAGAACATAAAGGCAAGGTTGAGCTGTCTCACATGCCAATTGATTACTTGCCCGGAGGTCTCTGTACTTAATTTTTCCTGCTTTTAGAGTGAATTATGAAGAGACAGCCAACAGAGGCTTATCAGCCCTGAAAACTGACGGTAATTATGGATATTATCTGGCTTGGTTGTGGGGACCATCTATACTAGAAAGGGGTCTATTACCAAAACAAGAATAGGAAACAAGGCCTGAGACAAAGTTAAGTTTACATTTAGAGTTCAAATAGTCTAAAACAATTTCAAAATTTGCAATGGAATTATGAAGTCTGTTCTAAAAGTAGATATAAAAGAACATATTCAACTAAATGATTTGTTTTTATGCTTTTGATGCTAAATATTTTTTTCTAACTCTACAACTTAGTAATTAATGAATGACTCACAATACTTATATTATCTTACAGGCAAATTACTTGTTATACCTATAGTATTATATCTATTATAGTATTCTACCTGTGTGTTATATTTGTAGAATATTGTAACGTGGTTATAGTATTTTTAAAGATCATGTACCAAGAAGCTTTCCAAATTAGAAATTATTTTGGTTACTTACCAGTAGATAGAGTTCCTTACTATTGGACCACCTCTGCAGATTCTTGTTCTTTAGCAGTATTTTAAACTTTATTTATTTATTTATTCATTTTGACTACCTCTTCAAATACCGCAGAGCTACTGAATCATTAATTTTCAGGTACGTAAGCGTGAGCACTAGCGCATGCATTGAGTGAGTCAGACTCCACTATATGTTTGCATATATGTAAGCATCACACACCCCCTCAGTACTACTGGTCCAAACTATAAAAATCCAACAGTCCAGGGACATTAGAGGAATAACAAAATTTGTGAAGGAGGTAACTCAACAGGAGAATGCCACTTAGATGTTCTTCATGTTCTCTTAACTTAGCATCTCTAATGCTCTCTAATTTTACAATATTATGAATTTTGGTTCCAGGGATAAGAGGGACAAAAGGTTAAGAAATATTACAGAGTTTCATACAATCTGTGGCATACAAATTGAAGCAGTAATATTTGAAATTGTGGTAGATCAGCAGAAAAAGTAGCATAGCCCAATGGCATATGGTGTGAATTGCCGTAATTCATGAAAATCACACTGCTTCATGAAAATGTGTTTTCAAGCTACCCAGGAGCCAAACTGATTGTATACTCACATACAACACACATACCACACACAAGTAAAGAGAAAAATATATAGTCATCCAATGGACAGACCTCATTTTGGACCACTCGGGTGCTTTCTTTTATATCCATTTCTATGATGGTAACTAAAACAAAAATTATACTCAAGTAACTCTAAAATCTGTTCATACCAATTACAGGCAAGTCATTCTCCTTTGATAATGGAGGCCCAGAAGAGGGAATAAAACTTTACTCAAACAGGTTGGTAAAAATTTTCATTTCAAGATAAGCAAGCATCCTAGAACATGGTTCTCAAAGTGGAGTCCCCAAAACCCTTTCAGAAGATCACCAGGTCAAAACTACTTTCATAAAAATACCAAGATTTTTGACATTTGCACTGATGGTACAAAAAAATTAGTGGGCAAAACTGCTGGGGCATTAGAATGAACGCAGTCAGTGGCACCAAATTGTATTAGTAGTAGTATTCTTTACCATCACACATTCACAGTAAAATAAATGCTGTTCTCAACAATTTAAAAAAAATTTTTTAAAGTTATTTTTTCATAAAAACATGCTATTTATCTTAACCTATAATGGTAGGTTAAGATAGTAAAATGCAATACTAAATAATTTTAAAAACTGTCTTCACTTTAATTTCCAATATAGTAAATATTGATAGATATAACCCATATATATAAACAAAAATTCTTTGAGATCTTCAGTAATTTTTAAGTGTCTGAAAGAGTCCTGAGATCAAAAGTTTAAGAACCACTGCCAACAGATTACCTGATTTTTATAGGAATTGGAAAAAACAATATGGAAAAAGAGATTCTGAAATTCAATGATATGCTTGGCAGATGTGACAATAGAAAAAAATTAAAATTAAAAGCACGGTAGGAATCCTAGATTGCGATGCTCAGATACTTTGAGCGAAATAACATTAATTAAGCACCTGAACATCTCATTTTGCTTATGTGAGTAGAAATTCTACTTAAGCCTAGGAAAATATTTCATAATTAGATCTGTTTGCCTATTTCAGTTACAACTTACTATGTCATCAATAAATAGTTTTTTTGAGGGTTAAGTAGAGGTCCTGTTTGTGTGGAATAAATTAGTATTAGTACTTATTGCTGGAAGCAAATGATTAAGTTGTATCACTTTTTCTTATTGCCCAAAGAAAGCTTTGAATAGACTTCAAAGGATAGTAGCTGACACTCATGCTATTGTGAATTGTATCAGGAATATGACTTTTAAATTAAAGACTAACTGGAAGAAATCCTTAGAATCAGAAATAGTTCACATTCTCTAGATTTGAGAAAATAAGCAACATAATTCAAGACTGAGACTTTTTGCATCCTTCAAAGAATACCAGCAACTCCAAGGGAATGTTGTCAGAGCTCGACAAACACAATTCACAAAAATGCAACCAAGGCCCATACACAGCAAACACTTATGTGTGAAAGACAGTCTTTAGACAGCACAATGTCATAAATGTCTGAAGACTTTAAAAAATTGCTCCTGACACACAACACAGACAAATACTGACCAAAATACAGAATTACAAAATTACATAATATCAAGATGACACAGGCCCTGCATGATCTATGGGGAGGAAGAGGAAGAAAGGCACTGAGGGGGTGCAATACAGATGCATATACAAAGAAATATAAGGCAATCAACGCATGCGCTGGTGGGAACACTTACCTACCTACATTTGAATTTCAATGGTTCCAAGTTCTTCAGGTCACACACATGGAAACTCCAAAGAATGGAGATCTGGAGAGAAGATCTCAAGTTGAAGAACCTTTTTCCCCCTGAGTTTTAAGTTTAATGTTTAAAACGTTGGTATAGATCATAGGTCCAGAAATGTATGCCAAGAATTGCAGTAACTCAACTGAAGTTATGTTGATCAATTACTAAAAAGAATAGGTTTCTTAAGAAGATTATAACACGTTTATCTTATTCCTAAGAAATGGCCCTTATAGACAATAAGCTTATTGATAAACAGGACTTAATGATGAAACTGTGTCAAAATAACACACACACAATTCAAAATATACAGTCTTTACATTAGTATGTCTATTTGGTATGTATATTATTTATAGTATAAAGAGTACAACATTTCCTATTTACAGACTTGCATAAAAACCTCATCTACAGTCAAATTAATTATATACAGTTGAAACAATAAAAACAAGCAAATGTAAATCCTGATGAGAAGTTCTAATACAATTTGGATAAAAATCATTTGGGCATCATAAAGATGGAAGAAAATTGCCCTTTACTAACGGCACATCTATATTTCCAAAAATATATATAAAAAGTAAAAATTAGAAATGAGGTAACAGTGAAGTAGAACTTGCAAGTTGAAGCAAGTTGCAGCTCTATCTATTATAATGTTGAAAAGTAAACTGACTTAAATACAGCAACCAAGAGGATGGTTTGTGGTTAAAAACTTTATACATACACATGTGCAGGTACAAGTAAAGACTTCCTTTTCAGTTACTTATGACTTACTATCTTTTTGTTGATTGATCAGGAAAGTGAAGAATTTTTATTCTAAACCTAGTGCTGAGATATAAAACCAAAAATATTTAAGCTGTTTAAAATTAACTTCAAATCAATGATTTTGAAAGGCCTCTTTACACAAAACCTGCATTATATGTTTTGCACCCAGATTACCTCTATAATTTAAGACCCAGGTTATACATTTCCATGACAAACAGCCATTTCAAAGAAAAAAAAAAAGAGAATCAAGATTCATTAGTATTGAGAATATGAGAGGTTTAAAAACAATACATTTACACATTTCTTGCTTTCTAAAAGTTAACAATAAAAAATGAAAAAGTTTTTTTCTGGGTTCTGAAAATAAAAGTCTCTACAGAGCAAAATTTCCCTTTCGTAAAAGTTCTAGAGATAACTGACGAAAGTACGTGAGTGAGTATGATGTAAAACACAGCAACAACGGAAAACCTCAAAGCAAATCACAAGAGAAAGGAAAAATGTTTTATTATTAAGAGGCCTACCCATTTGCTGTTCTCAATCCAATGACATCTAGAATGATTATGTCTTAGTCCAGCAGATAACTTTTTCCGTAGACTCACTTCAGGTTAAATTATTTACTACAGATCAACTCTTGTTATAATGAATACTGCTACAAAAATTTCTACATATACATCTACTCTGATTAAGAAAACGCTGTGCTTTCATCTCAGAAGCAAACTGGTCTTTTAAAAGTTAAAATTGTTTTTTGTTTTTTTAGACGAGGACTACTTCCAGCTGTTGCTTACATAGCTCTTATTGGGAGAAATAAATCCAGTCTCGGCTCTCATAGGGCACTGCTGAAAGGCCACATCTATAGTAAGTATAAATTTAAGCCTAAATTTTTGTATAGCAAATTGAGCTAATTGCCAGGTTAATTTACAGACGACATGTATTTCTTATAATCATATGCGTTTAAAAACATGAAAATTCTGTTTTACAAAAGGATTTACTGGTTTTAACAAAAACCCAAATAATACTAGTTACCCTGGAGCATTATTATGATTAAATTTTTTACACTTTAAAAATTCATAGAAGTTATTTGCAACACACAAACTGTGTTAACAAGAAATATCTATATAACCCAAAGATTTCTAATTTCTTTCCAAGAAACATTTTTCAAATATTTAATTAAAATTTTTTTTCAGTAAATAAAATATAGGCAGTTTGCTGTTAACTAGACTTACTTGTAGTTAGAAAACAGGGTTATTAATTTTTACACAAGTTAGTTTACATATGATACTTTTCTGCCCTGAGCTTCTCACTGAATGAATATTTTAAATGGTCTGAATTAAAGATGCACTGATATTTGGCCAAAATCCATTATTCATCTCTGGCTTTTGCCTCAGCTCTTGAAGGTCAAACACCTGAACGCTTACTTCAATGTCATTTCTATCACTGACAAATTTGTCCATAGTCAATGATCATGTGCTTGATACCATCATATTTCAACCAGTGTAACATCAAAAATAAAAACAAGGCCTGGTCTTTCAGTTTTATCTTTACTATCTAAATATTCATTTTTAAATATAGGTAAGCATTTCATGTTCAGAGAAAAATCTCCCAATGTGTTTCACGTGTTGAAATTCTATTAGCTGAAATGTAAATGTGTATTTATACTGCAATATTAAAATGTGGCAATAACTAATGAGGGTGAAAGCTACACAAATGTAAAAATTAAATCAAGGCAGAATAATAGAGATTATATTATCTACTCTCTTTATAATTTACAACAAAAAATAAGATAAATGTTAGGAGTTGTTTTTGATTTTTAGTTACTTAATTCCATTCAGGCCATGAATCTTTCAGGAAAAAGTCCAATTTGAGAATTCTTTACATCTTATGAGGATGAGTTAAAATCAGAAAGCCAACTCTGTCTCTTTAAATTTTCACTATGAGAAAATTCTTGAAAGTAATATTCAATAACATCCATGATTAGTCATCTTCAATCAAGACATAAAGCAAATGAAGAAAAACATGTTAGAGAATAAAGAACCCCAAACATATTTTGTTACTCCACTGTTCTCAGTTAAAATTGATTATTTAGTATCACAATGCTAAATGCACTGTCATGATTATAAAAATAATCCAGAAGCTGAAAATGCTGCAAAGAGTATTATTTCTATAATATAATGCCAAACTTTAAATCATTAACAAAAAAAACTATAACAATCATTTCATTTTTTTTTTGTGATAAAATTTCCAATTCTTGCATTCAGAAGTTCATTCTATAATGGCCAAAGCTGAATATTAATGCTAATACTTGTCTATGTGGAATTAAACCAAAATATGCATTTGGTACACCTCTACTAAAAACCAAGTTCTTAGCCCGTCCATTAAATAACAGCATTATTATAGTAATTGTTTAGGAGGATTATGATGAAGAGCTAACCTAGTCTAATTGGTCAAATTTAATAGGCAGAATTAGCAGGAGGCACAAGAACAACTAACTGCTCTGTACGTCAATAAAACAATTTGTTTAAAATGACATTTGTAGCAGAACTTCATGAGTGCAACCTACTTCAGATTGATTAGAAAGCTCTGTTGGACAAATAGTAAAAATTCAGAAATTTTTTAGAGAGAACAGCAGTTAGTAAATAAAGAATTCTAATATTATTATTTTTTAAAACCTAAAAACTTTTCAGGGGTACAATAAGTCTTTAACACACCTTAACATACTAGAGTACTTTAATTTGACAAACCAGGCTTCAAAAGATATAACTTAAAGTACATCTCCCATGCCTTTATGAACAGAAAAATACATGAAAATAGTATATAGGAAAATTAATATAATTAAGAAAAAAAGACAATAAATTGTAAAAACACACTTTGTTTTGTCTTTTCCCCTTAAAGTTAGGCAAAAAGTCTTCAGTGCTTAGGAAATTTATGGAATTATTAACTAGCTTATACCCACAGTAAGTAAACTTTGGAACTAGTTCCTCACTCATGCAAAGCAAATCTTTCTCTAAACATCTAACATCTAGGAAGTATTCTTTCTTACCTATAATGAAGAAATACCAAAACATAAACAAGTAGCTCAGGCCAAAGTGCGTTTTTAGTTTTTAATCAGGATTATTCCTTATTAATTTCTATTCTTCCTATTTTAAACATGAAGAAAAATCAAGTAAGCCAAGTTACTGGCTGAGTTCACTAGGAAGAGTATTATTAGAATTGGGAAACTGCTGGTTGAAATGAAAGGAGCTAAAACTAATTACATATTAAGTGATCTTTAAATTAGAGGAGAGAAGATACTTTACAGGCCTATTTTAAACAACTGAAGTTAAGTACTGGGCTTAATACTTAAATTCAATTGTTAAAATGCTCTGATACTCCATGAGCTGCATTTCTTAAATCACACAGATGGCCTCCCTTCAACCATAGTTCAGTTATCACAAGTCCGTGTGGCAAATAAATGTGAGAATTATCATGATAGTATCGCAGAGAGATTTCAGGAACCATAAAAAAAGAGAAATTACTCTTTCGATAATAAGGAGTTATTAAGATACCACAGAAAAATCAGCTCTATTTGTAAAAATCATATGGATATACATATATCTATATATACACATACACATACGTATATCATATATATGATACTGGTCACATGAAGAAGCCCATCATAGACTGTGTATATTATGTTAGTCACTTTAGAAGGGCTTGCTTGCCCACTGCTCGCCTCCTGCTGTGAGGCCCGGTTCCTAACAGGCCGTCGCAGACCGGTACCGGGGTTGGGGACCCCTGCTGTAACTACATAAAGAAAATACAGGAAGTTCACATTTCCTCAAACTGAACATCGAACTGTCAATACGCTTGTCTCTAACCACAGCTGTCAAATACTCAGAATATTTTGGAGGGCCACAGGACTGAAGAGTGCTTTTTCGCCATGTGAAAAACAGGTATGATTTTTCCCCAAAGGAAAAATTTGAAATGATTTTTACTAAACAAAGTTTTGTTTGTTATTCTATTTAAACATGATTTTATTTAGCAATATTATTGATACAACTTTTCTAGCTAAGCAATTATAACTTTTTCTATTCAGATATTCCAAACTTACTTGTCTGAATATAGAAAGTTTTAATTGCTTCACCAGTGGGGAAACAAAAGAATATATCTAGCTCATAGCTTAAAGTCTTGAGCTGGTTCAAAAGTTTTAAAACTCATGAACCTTGAGCTTTATACAGTTTTATCAAAGGGTATAAAAATGCCTTTACTGAGTGTTTTCATTATAGCTATCTTTCTGGCATGTGTTTAAGAAACTTGATTTCCTATTTAATGTGTTCAAAGATTTGATATGCTCAGAGTCGTCCACTATATGGACAGGAATCAAGATATCCTAAGTCTCAGCCTGGTGCCAAGTCACCTTTAGGACTAATAAACAATTTGAAAATGTTCTTATTAGAGAAACTATGTTGGTGGGTCTTTGTTACCATTTCAGCACTTTCTTACCTCTCTCTGTTTAAAAAAATTTTATCTATGAAGCTAAAGAATAACTCCCTAACTACAAATGAGGCTTAAGTTATTGGGCCCAAGGGTAGAGTTAATTTTTCGGTTAGAGTAATAAGGAGGTATTTATCACTCAACTATTCTACTCAGAAACTAGCACAGGCTTGTGTACTGGAATTCAATAGTAAATACACATAAAAAGGAATTTCATTTATCAGTGCAAATAAAAAGCACCTCCTGAGTTTCAAAAGGCTCTACTGCTTTTTGGCTCAGTGACTCAGACAGATGGACAGGATCAATACCAAATGATCTTAAGTTAACCAAGAAGACCTAACATTAAGTTGGAAAGTCTTTCAACACATATTTTAAAGAAAAGAGTAAGTAAATAATTGATACAACAACAAAGATGCTTAATATTTATGCAAAACAAAAAAGGATATAATTTAAGTTAAAGAGCATTATGGAGAAAAAGAACCACTTCACAAACTATGATCCCCATGACAGACAAAAGTAAAAGGAAGCAGAGGAAAGATCGTTACAAGTCTGGCATTTGTTCCTTTAAAATACTAAAGATAAGTTTACTTCTATTTTATCTAATAAGTTTTGAAAGCTGCATTCAAATTGCAGCTTTTAGAATACTGGAACAAAAACACCACTGCTCGCATAATGTTCTGAGAAAAGTTAAAATAGCCTTCTAAAGTATCTAAGCTATTTCTTGGGAATACTTGCACACCAGGGGAAAAAAAAAATCTACCCTTACAAAAGAAATATATCACGCATTTAGACCGTGCACTCTGCGTGTTGCTAACATTACCTTCTCAGTATACCTCCCTACACAGTGTGACATCCTATTATAGAGATTCAATCACAATCTCCTTTGGATTAGACTGTGATGTTTTTGAAGACCATTTTGCCATCTGATAAGCTTTTGTACAGATTTTTGAAGAACTTCCTCAAAGGATAAACAACTAGTTTAGATGCATAACAAGCCTAATTCTTTTATATCCAAAGCTGCCATAATAACTTCACAACTAGTTTCTTTCACTTGTCTTTCTAAACCATTCTCCCACTTAGCTTTGTCCCACCTTCTCAGGTGTCCAAGCCTAAATGAAGCTGAAGAAAAAGGAAGTGACAAGAACAACTGGCCAATGATTTCTTAATGCAGTTCAGATACCTGTGTATTATGGTCAAATTTCAATTATTTAGGAACTGACTGTTCATTTTGTAGATTACCCAGATAGATGAATTCTCCTGTTCATATTTAGGACATTTTCTCTTCAAAAATTATTCCACCAGAGGGTAAGAAAAATAGAGGTTACTGACCCTATAAAGACTACATTTGTTATTAGCTCAAGTTTAACAGGCAAGCCATTTGATGAATAAGAGCTATTTTTTATTATTATAATGGATAACTTTAATTCATAAGTTTAAAACTGGTGTTTCTTGGAAAGGATGTGACCTGAGGACACATTCTGTTTAGCTTGTACAGTGCTAAAGAAGCAAATGTAATCCACCATTTAAAAAACAGATGTCACATGAAAAGTTAAATTTCTAGCTTCCTCTTCCCACCAGATGAAAAGATTTGGCAGTATGTTTCCAAACTGCCCACACAGAAGCAACTGGCTAGAGGAGAGTAGTAGCTCTCCCCTTTCAATGGGACAGGGCTCAGTCCCCACCATTTGCTGTTGTCACTAACACCAAGGTCAAATGTCAGTAGCCATTTGTCATCAATGTTTACCTTTTATTTTTTTTTTTAATTACTGAGAATATTTCTTTGGACTCATGAAGAAATAAAAAATATACCTAAAGGGCCATGTGTTTCTAGGACACATGAAAGAATACTATTACATGTTCAATATACAAGTAAAATTGGTCTCTGCCAGAGACTACAACTTAAAATGCCATGATGAAATAAGCCACAGAAAGACCTTATTTGTATTAATTCTAGGAACCTACCAGAATTTGAGCGTTTTACCATGCAGTAATTCATAGAATAGATAGATGAATTTTTTGTGACATTTAAAAGTACAATGAAGCCTTCGTTTCACTGTTCTTATGTTCATTCAATTAACAACCATATAGGCTATCTGAAAATTGACGTTATTTGTTGCTGGGTTCTAAGAATGTTTTACAGTGAAAAGAAACTTCTGTTTACAAGTATTTATTAAATTTCTAAAATCAAATATCTGAACTTTATTTTTCTAAGGCCAGATTTCATTAAAAGTTTTTTTATTGTTATAAGTAAATCCAGTATCTAGAGAAAATAATTCTATTTATATAGACAGTGTTTATGTTTTAAAGCTGCTCCTGGTATTAATATAAAGTAATAAACATGAAGGTATTTTAACATTGTATATTTTTTAAATGTTCATAGCAAAAAATCTTAAACCATACCATTATGTTGTTTCTTGTTTTTGGTATTGATTAACATGGACAACCCTTCAACAATTAGTCCCATTTAGTAAATTTGACCATTTTGTATTTTTAAACATTGTTATTTAATGTTGACTAATTACTAATTTTATATGCTACTTATGAATGCTTTGTTCATAATTTTTCTAAATAGTTTTGGTTTATACTACAGTAATGATTTTTAATTTTTCCCCCACAGATAAAGCAAGTTTTCAATTTTGTTTACCATTCTCATTGCTATAGTTCATCAGCATGCCACAAAAGACAGTCAAGAGCTTCTCATTGGCGGGATCTGTTTTACTGCACAGTGACCTTAAATGGTCAATTACAATCTGTGCACCACCTGCTTGGTCAACTGCACTTCTGCCCTCATCTGTAAAACAAAGAGTCAAATTAAAAAGAAAAGAAAAAAGAAAGGTACCTTACAATTTCAAATACAAAACATAACAGTTATTCCTTATTTAGTAAGTATTAAATAAACCTAAGTAGGGCATTAAATATGACTTTTTGGAAAACAAAACAAATAAACATGGAAATGGGGGTGGGATGGGGAAAAGAGACAATCACTTTTTAGGAGAAAAATGATTATTCTCATTGGTATCATATAGGAACTTAAAGAACTTCTGTGGGTCCTAAGATTTTATGACTATGACATGTGAAATATTTTGCCTCCTCTTTCACAGATGACAACTCTGTGTAAGAGAAAAAAATAGGAACTAATATTCCATTGGAATATTTTTTTTCTCAGCTTGGAAACCACTAAATGTATCTTTCTATCAGTGGTTTCAAAGTCAGTTATTACCAAAGATAACCATCTGCAACACAGTATAATTTTAGATTACAATATGTAATTCCTAAAGATTAGTACTAGGGTCTTTTACTGACATTTTCAATAGTACATAAGCATGTTCCCTTTTTCAATTCTTAGTAGTTTGTGTTTCATTTTTCCTTATTCTCTCCATTCACGAGCACACCAATACACTTCAACATTACAACCAGTGGTCAAATGGTCAGACATACCTTCTATTATATGTACACCTACATTACATAGAACAGATGTCATTTAATTGTTGGAACATATAAACTGCTTTAAAATACTTTCTAACCCTTGAACATAGAATTGGAAAGAGATGAAAGAAAGACTATGTCTTTCTGAATCTGACTTCCTTATATAAAATATGATAGACTCTAGAACAGTGCTATCCAATAAAAATATGAGAGCCGCAAATGTGAGCTACCTACATAATTTAAATTTACTAGTAGCCACATTAAAAACATAAAAAGTGAAAAATTAGTTTTAGTAATATATTTTACTCAATCCAATATATCTAAAATACTGATCACTCCAATACACAATCAATATACAAATTATTAATGAAATATTTTACATCTCTGCTTTGTGATAAATCTTTGAAATCCAAGTGTATTTTATATTTTACACTTACAGTTGCATGTCAATTCAGACTAGCCACATTTCAATTGCTCAAGAGTCAAAATGCCTAGTGGCTGCTATACTGGATCTTGCAGCTATAGAAGCACAACAAAAGGATCAGTAAAAGAAATGGCTCACAAAGGACTTACAGCTATGAAATTAGTTAGTAAATGAAAGATTTTCATTTTCCTAATAAAAGAACTGAAACTGAGGTCATATCTTTATAACTGCTGCTGAACCATATTAGAAAATGAGACAATACATATCATTTCCTGTGGTAGAAATACACACACACAACTTATATAGCAGGGCTTCATAAATACTAGCTTCATAATTTTGCAAAATTTTAAGGAAATCCATACTAAAATGAAACAAAACAGTTTTGTTCACTTAAGTTTTGTGCCACGTCCACTTGGCTTTATTCTATGATTATACAGATGCAGAAGAGGACCCTATGCTAATTAGCTAATAAGATCACAGAAAATTCTTAAGTGCCAAGGTAGCTAGTCACATGAGCCAGCCAAGTACATTGGTCATATCTCATTTAGAAATCTAATTTCTAAAGTTTTCTTTTCCAATAACATAAATGTAAATTATATAAATTGTTAGGCAATTTGTATGTGGATCATGTCAGAAAAAACTAAATATTAGGATGACAAATCTAAAGGTTCACACCTTCAACACTATGCATATACAATATATATCCCATCCCTAAATTACAAAGCTCAAATAGTTTTTAATTCTAACTGTTGAGTAAATATGGGCTTTCAAAATATAAATCGTATATGCTTAGAAAGCTAAGCTGGCTTCCTATCAACACTGAGGTATTCAATATTCAAAACATTAAATAATTCAATAAATTTTAATAAAATTTATTCAACAAATGTGTTCATCAAATTTAATAATGCAATAAATAAGAACGTAACTACAATTAAAAAGCAAATTACCTACTTGTGTTTCAGAACCACAGTATTTCACTTCCCTTCCTTTGCTTCCTTCTTCGTTCCCTTCCTCCCTCCCTGCCCTGTTTGGACTACAAGATAGCTATGTGTTATCAAGAGTTGGCTGAAGAGCATAAGCTCAATTTCTACATTAGAAATTACTGATACATTATTACCAAATTTGAGAAGAAAAGCAAAGCACATAGAATAGAAGATATCTGAGTCAAAGAGAATTTTATTAAAATATTCTTTGAATCTGAAGATGCAAAGAAATAAATAATAATGCTTTTTTTAATTGGAGTATAGTTGCTTTACAGTGTTGTGTTAATTTATACTGTACAGCAAAGTGAATCAGCTATACGTATACATATATCCCTTTTTTTGGATTTCCTTCTCATTTAGGTCACAGAGCATTGAGTAGAGTTCCCTGTGCTATAATGCTGTGTTCTTTTACTCTACCAAAATCAGTAAGTTTTTAAAGGCATCTTACAAATTATTTAAAATACATATTAGAACATCTGTCATTACACAAGTCCATATAAACTGTTTCCGCAGTAAAGGTAGTCCTATAGCTTTATGTTATGATATTAAAATGAGTATTATTATTGTTCACTTAAAAATAATTTCCAAAAGGTTCCTTATCCTAAACTTTCATATCCCCGAATGTAGGCTCACTTTTAACTCTTCTGATAATAAGTGACTTCTAATTTGTGAAGCATCCTGAGCTGTCACTTCTAGAAATATAATTTACATTTTTATTTTCCAAAATTATGAGGTATCCAACCACTGGAGAAAGTGCAGCCCACCAATTCTTTAAGCCCTGCTACATTCTTTAATGATGACCTGTCACACAAAGTAGCTTCCAGCACAAATATGATCTTTCTTCACACTAGGTAAGAGCAGGGCTTTAAATCTAATGAGATACTGCACTTTAAATCTAACAGGTGGTATTACTCTTCAGTAGTCAAAAAGATATTCAGTAGCCCAAAGCAGGAAGCAATAAAATTTGTATGTCATGTTTATTATGCCTTACAAATGAGAAAAAAATGTGAACAAGCTGGTATTCCATTACCAAGTACAAGTTATACGCTAAGGCTGAGGAAAGGACCTAAAAACAACCTCTGAATACAACTATCTGATGGGTTATAGTATATCCTACGTTCAGATTTGCTTGTATCTTTCCCCAAATGCCTAGTACACAGCAGGCACTCAATATTTATGGAATGGATGGGGCCTTAGGGTAGATTTTGGTAAAGTATGATTCACCTTGGGGATGAGAGAGAGAGAGAGAGAGGGAGAGGTGAGAAAGAAAATCACCTACTTCTTTTTTAATGTTTAAACCACCACAATATGGTTTGGCTTTGCTTTTTTTGAACTTTATTTGAATGAAATCATGTTGTATTCATTCTTTTTGTGCCTTCTTACACTCAACAGTATGTTTATGAAATTCATCCACTCTGTTATATGCTTCTTTGCTGTACAATAGTCATTGTATGAACACATAGTAATTATTTGTCTATTCTTTTGCTGATTATTACGTGGGTTGTTTTTAGGTTTGGGCTATTATTTATAATACCTAGGTGGTATTGTTGGTTCATAGAATCTGCACATCTTCCACTTTTTTAGATAATGACAAACAGGCTTCCAAAGCCAGTGTACATTCCCTCCAGCAGTGTGTGAGTTCCTGCTATTTGATTTTTAAATCTGATGGGTGAGGTTGAACCTATTGCAGAATATACAGGAGCAGGTCTTTGCTGACAGTTTCCTTTTCTGTACATTCAATAAGACAGTTAATTTAGTTCAAGAGTATGTAGCATGTACATGGGGAAAAAAACAGTTCACATTGAGGGAGGGAGAAAAAGAGAGAGATAAATGGATGCATACATGTTAGAATTTGAAAGAAAAAAATGGAAAGAGAGCCAAGTAGCTACTAGAAGCTGACTATCAAGCCTGTGTAATAATATGACTGGATAAGCACAATTCTGGAACTTTTTTATACTCTTGCTTATAGAAAAGCTTTACAATAATATCAGCAAATACACTGTTTGTTTGTTTTTTTTATCATTTCAATAATCACCAGCTTTCTGAAAGGAGAATTTAGAAGGCTTAAATCTTTGAAAAGACTAAGGAGGAAGACTGGGGAAGCAGCACGGTGTTGTATGTCAAAGTGGCCGATAATTTGCAATAGCAAATTTTATCTATAATTAATTTTTAAAAATAATTTATTTTTATTATCTAAAAGTCTATGTTTTCCATGCTACCTTCCACTTTTATGGTTTAAACATCACTTTTTTTCATATTCTCAGAAATTCTCAGTACCATAATTCTATTTTAAACGAATTATGCCTACATACATATCTGATGTTTTCCTCCCACCCTCTACTTATTTGTATAATAACAAGATCTTCATTCCTTATGCATTCATCTGCTCAAACTACTTATTTCCCACCAGAAGTAATAATCCTCTGTGACATCAGGAGTGGTTGCTGTGGTGATGATTATGATGCAGCACCGCAGAAAATTATGACTACACGAGAGAAATAAACTACAGGAGCTGATCATACTAATAAGCCTTCATCTAAACTTTGTCAAAAATTAATATTGAAAAACACGAGAAAAGTATGTGTTGTGGAGATACTACTGAATAAATTATCTTTTGTGTTTTCAAAGAAGTTTTAGCAATTAAAGAGTTCACTTTTAACATGTTACACTGTCATGGATTTGTGCACTGCCTCACTCACTCTGTTTTCTATAAAAGCATCCTGCACAAATGCTCTGTGTTAATTAACAATGCTGGCTGTGCACCGGCTGCACACGCACATTATAGTAAATGCTAGAGATCTGGCATAATTAAAGATGATATGGCGCATAAGGCTAACAAAAGCTCTTTCGGGTTACTGATGGCCAAAATGAAAACTAAGGCTCTGAACACAGAGAAAAAAATGACTGTTCTTGTACATGTATTTTAGAGATAATACTACTGTAAGTGAATTAAGAAGATAAATTATAAACCATATTTCGTTTTTCTTATATCTCAACTCAGACTTTGCTTAAAGAAATTGTGATGATTAAATATCAGCCTTCTGAACTAAAACTTGGGAAATCTGAATTCCAATTCAACGTTCCCTCATTAAACACTAAAAAAGGTATATTGAAATACCTTTACCATTTAGTTCAGCAAGACAGTAGCACTGTCTTGGTGTCAATTGTGAATCTTTTTTAAAGATTCATTTCTGACTAGTTCTTGGGTATCTTTCCCCCCAAAATCTTTTTAGGGTATCCATGAACTTAACAAATATTAAGACCAATCTACATTAAACAATAGCTGTCCAAAATGCAGGCTAAACAGAGAGAAGATGATAGGCAAAATCTATTTCACATATAATTGGTTAAGAGATTAAAGAGGCATAGTACAATAACACAATTTTCATATCCATATCAAAACTCATGGAGAGTCACACATCCATTCATTGAGATCCACGTTGAGAGTGAGAAATTTCCAAATCTCTGAGAAAATGTGCTTTAACTAACAATATTAGAACCACAGTAAAGATTGAACAAATTACACAATCTTTTCTTTAACTCTGTAAAACTTATATGCCTCACAAACAAGGACAAACCCTTAAACTATGCTGCACATCTTTTCACACATCCCTGTCACATTACCCATGATGAGCCATCCAAACAGTCACAACTTTTACAAGTCCCTCCCTTTCCCAACTTCTGCATTCTTAACAGAAACCATGCTTCCTACTTTCACAGACAGAAAAGAGAAGACATCAGATACAATCTTTCCCACTTTTTCACCCTCTCCACTATTAGACCTAGGATGATATGCAACTTTTCCCAATCACTTTCAGTATCTCATACTGTAATTAAAGTTCAGTTATAGCTATTTAAGGATAAAGAAGATTTATTTCCAACAGGAAGTAAGACTTCCCTCTTTAAATCAAGTTGTAGACATGTCATAAACTGAGGACCTGAATGGAAAGAACATTTAATGATGAAGTCCTTGGACTAGTCCTGGTTGTTGGAGTAGAAATTAGAATTTTTTTGTTACCTAAAATTTGAAATGTTAAAATTAAGAATTTCAATAAGGCAAAGTAGAAGTGTTTAATATTTTCAAAAACTGAGGTAATCACTCACTTAGTGATTATCACTGAGGTAATGACTTATAAAATAACTATAATAAGGTCTTTAAATTTGGGGTTTTGTTTAGTTTGACCATAAGAAAGCTTCTTAACCTCTGTTGATGTCAGTTTCCTAATCTGGAAAAGGGGGGAAAGCAAGAGTAGAAGATGGTCAGACTTCTTTTTAGCTTTGACATTCTCTTATTCATTTCAATTTCTACTTCTATTTCTACTGTGTCCATGTGTGCACACAGGAAATACTTAACGTATGCTGTGTAAGGTTTTTTAATGTGTTAAATTCTGCTATTTTAGCTTTCCAATCATTAATCATTATAATTAATGTACTTATTTAAATTTTTCCCAAGTAAATATTACTAGACACTATAAAGACCATGGCAAATAAATCAGAAATTCGTTTTCCAAGCTAAGCTAGAAAGCTGAGCTCTGAAAAATTATACTGTCTAGAAATAACAATAATTTTTGATGTGCTTTTTCTTAGTGAACAAAAAAGTGATTCAGAATAGGTGCTTAAAGTCAAAACAATTATAACTTAAGACCTTATTAGTATTGGTTTGGAAAAAGTGATAACATTATAAAGATGCCATTTATTTTAATAACATAACATTTATTTTAATCACATTCCTCACGTCTTTCCTTCAGACTCTACTACTATGCCACTTTTAAACCTCTAAGAACAAATACTTTGTTATAACAGAATTTGAAAATGTATAATATATACTAAACAAGGATTTTAATACAACAGGCAACATAAATTAGACTCATATTAAATGCAGGGACACAAATACTATTCTGAGACTTTTTAGTCAATACTAAACTATAACTGAGATTAGAATCCTAGATTTTAAACTTCGAAGAGCCCATTAAGAGCCCTTTCATTTTCAGTGAATGCCAGCCACGTGTTACAAAACTCAGATGTCTTAGATAACTAAATGAAAAATATTACTGAAAATCCCCAAACTATCACATTACTCAGTTAAGAAAATGACTGAATTTCTAAAGTTTGCCAGAATTCTGTATGAATAATGCTCCAAATAAGGAGTTAAATAGGATAAAGTTTGTAAATATTTTCATTGAAATGTGATTTAAAAAATGTTAGTCGCTATCTTTAAATTTACCTGAACTGAAAAGGAATCAAATATCAAATTTCTTCTTATAAACTTAAAACACAAATTTATGACACACAGATTTACTCATGAGCATATGCTTAGCATGCCATTTAGGTTCAGTAGTTTAATATCTTTATCTGAGATAAGGCTACTGATAAAGGAGTCTGCTTTTGAGACACTGACATTATTCCTGCTTATTATGGGTTGAACTGTGTCTCCCAAAAATATATGTGCAAGTCCTAACTCCCAGTACCTCAGACTTTATTTGGAAACAGGGTCAATGAAGAGAGGTTAGTTAAGATGAGGTCATACTGTAGTAGGGTGGGTCTCCAATCCAATATGACTGGTATTCTTATAAGAAGAAGAGAGAGATGCAGAGAGGAGAATGCCATATGAAGACATGAAAACACAAATGGAGAAGACAGCCATGTGAAGACAACAGAAGAGACTGGAGTTTGCTGCCACAAGCCAAGGAACTCCAGATGCCACCAGAAGCTAGGAAGAAGCAAAAAAAAAAAAAAAGCCCTCCTTGCCTACAGGTTTAAAGGGAGCATGGTCCTGCATGACACCTTGATGTTGAAGTTACAGCCTCCACAACTGTAAAATAATAAGTTTCTGTTGTTTTAAGCCACCAGTTTGTGGAACTTCATTACAGCATCCCCAGGAAACTAATACACTTCTCTATATAAACAATGTGAAGTATTCAAGCTTCATATTAAAAAAAGAATATTTGACATTAAGTAAGCCTTTACTATATATTCAGATTTTATACATCTCACAGAAACTACAGTTTTCAGATTACTAACAATAATATTTCTCAAGTATAATTAATCCAAGACTTTATTTAATCAATAATACAGGACATTATTTAATCAATTAATATAGGGCTTGAATTATTTACTTACCTATTTAATTATTTAATCACATGTAGCAACTGTGATATGGGTACAATCAATGGAAAATCACAGCTTCTTTCCTCACTACTTAATCTACTTTGAATTTCTTTCTACTTAGAACCAAAATGTTTAGAAATGGGTTTTGCTTCATAGATAAATAGTAACAGTGATGGCTGTTCAGCATGGTGCTTATCAATAATAGCCTACTGTTGGGAGAAGAACAAGAGTATGGAGAGACTCTCTGTGGAACAGGCAGGCATGAATGGCTGAAGTCTGAAGAGAGAGCAGGAACACTAAAAAAATTCCTCTAGTACCCCTAGTCTAAGCACAAGGTAGGAACAGCCAACTACTAAAGTTCTGAAAACTACTGCACTGAAGTAAAGTTAGCAACAGTAAAACGTGAACCCAGCTCAACTTCTGACTAGACTGGCTGGTCCTCCACCCCATACTAACTGCCTGAAATAAAAGGAAGTGTGCTACTTCCAGAGATTAAATATTGTTAATTTCAGTCTCTAGTGTTTTTCTACACATAATGTCCATCATTCATTACAAAATTAAGAGATATATTTTAAAAAGGAAGGAAAAAATAATTCACTGTCAAGAGATAAATCTATCATCAGAATGAGACTCATAGGTGACCAAGATGTTAGAACTATCAGATAGGGACTTTAAAATAATCATGATTAATATATTAAAGGATTTAGTAGAAAAGGTGAATATCCATGAACAGATGTGGAATTTTGTAGAGAAACAGAAATTATAAGAGTTAAATGAAGATGTTAGAAATGAAAAACATTATCAAAGGTAAAGAATTATTTCAAAAGGTTGAGCAGTAGACTCAACGAAATAAAGGAAAGCCTCAGTGAACTTGTAGATCAATAGAAATAAAAATTAAAACACAAAGAGACAAAAAAGAGTGGGGGAAACCCCAAAGCACGTACAAGCTGAAAGAAAATAGCAAAGGGTCTAGCATAAGTATAACTGGAATCCCAGAAGGAGAAAAGATTGAGAACATGGTAGAAGAAACATTTAAACAGTTAACAGCTGAAAAATTTCCAAAAATAATGAAAAACATTATGCCACAAATCTGTGAACTTTAGGGACCCTCTTCCTCCCCAGCAAAGAAAACAAAACAAAAATACACACCAAATAGCCAAGCTGCTGAAAAATCAAAGAAAAAGAGAATCTTTGAAGGCAGCCAGAGGGAACAAATAGAAATATTTATATTTGGAATAGCAAAAATAATACAGCAGACTTCTTATCCAAAAGTATGCAAGCTAAAAAACAATGGAATAACGTCTGTGAAGTACTGAAAGAAAAAAAACCTGTTAAAAAAACAGATTTTCAGGCAGAAGGTGTACAATACCAGACAAAAATTTGAATATATCCAAAGAAACAAGGAACACTAAAAATGATAAAAATCAAAGTAAATATAAAAAATTTTCCCCTGTTTTTAAAAATACCTGTCAAGAGAGATTGGTTCAAGATGGCGGATTAGAAAGATCTGCGCGCACTCCCTCTTGCGAGAGCACTGAAATCACAACTAACTGCTGAACAATCATCAAAAGGAAGACACTGGAACTCACCAAAAAAGATACCCCACACCCAAAGACAAAGGAGAAGCTGCAACAACACAGTAGGAGGGGCTCAATCACAATAAAATCAAATCCCATAACCACTGGGTGAGTGACTCACAAACTGGAGAACAATTATACAACAGAAGTCCACCTACTGGAGGGAAGGTTCTGAGCCCCACGCCAGGCTTACCAACCAGGGGGTCCGGGAATGGGAGGAGAAATTCCCAGAGAATCAGACTTCGAAGGCTAGCAGGATTTGATTGCAGGACTTCAACAGGACTAGGGGAAACAGAGACTCTACTCTTGGGGGGCACACACAAAGTAGTGTGTGCATCAGGACCCAGGGGGAAGGAGCAGTGACCCCATAGAAGACTGAACCAGACGTACCTGCTAGTGTTGGAGGCTCTCCTGCAGAGGTGAGGAGTGGCTGTGGCTCACTGCAGGGACAAGGACACTGGCAGCAGAAGTTCTGGGAAGTACTTCTTGGCGTCAACCCTCCAGAAGTCTGCCATTACCCCACCAAAGAGCCTGTAGGCTCCAGTGCTGCGTTGCCTCAGGCCAAACAACCAACAGGAAGGAAACTCAATGCCACCCATTAGGAGACAAGCGGATTAATGTTTTACTGAGCTCTGCACACCAGAACAACACCCAGCTCTACCCACCACCAGTCCCTCCCAACAGGAAGCTTTCAAAAGACTCTTAGATAGCCTGATCCACCAGAGGGCAGACAGCAGATGCACAAAGAACTACAATCCTGCAGTCTGTGGAACAAAAACCACATTCAAAGAGAGACAGACAAAATGAAAACGCAGAGGACTATGTACCAGATAAGGGAACAAGATAAAACCCCAGAAAAACAAGTAAATAATGTGGAGATAGGCAACCTTCCAGAAAAAGAATTCAGACTAATGATAGTGAAGATGATCCAGGACCTTGGAAAAAGAAAGGAGGCAAAGATCGAGAAGATGCAAGAAATGTTTAATAAAGACCTAGAAGAATTAAAGAAAAAACAAACAGAGATGAAAAATACAGTAACTGAAATGAAAAATACACTAGCAGGAATCAATAGCAGAATAACTGAGGCAGAACAACGGATAAGTGACCTGGAAGACAGAATGGTGGAATTCACTGCAGCAGAACAGAATAAAGAAAAAAGAATGAAAAGAAATGAAGACAGCCTAAGAGACCTCTGGGACAACATTAAACGCAACAACAGTCGCATAATAGGGTTCCCAGAAGAAGAGAGAAAGGACCCGAGAAATATTTGAAGAGATTATAGTTGAAAACTTCCCTAACATGGGAAAGGAAACAGCCACCCAGGTCCAGGAAGCACAGAGAGTCCCAGGCAGGATAAAACCTAGGAGAAACACGCGAAGACACACAGTAATCAAACTGACAAAAATTAAAGTCAAAGAAAAATTATTAAAAGCAACAAGAGAAAAAGGACACATAACATACAAGGGAACTACAGTAAGCTTAACAGCTGATTTCTCAGCAGAAACTCTACAGGCCAGAAGGGAGTGGCACGATATATTTATTTATTTGTAACATCTTTTTGGGAATATAATTGCTATACAATAGTGTGTTAGTTTCTGCTTTATAACAAAGTGAATCAGCTATACATATACATATATCCCCATGTCTGTTCCCCCTTACATCTCCCTCCCTCCCACCCTCCCTGTACCACTGCTCTAGGTGGTCACAAAGCACCAAGCTGATCTCCCTGTGCTATGCGGCTGCTTCCCACCAGCTACCTGTTTTACATTTGCTAGTGTATATATGTCCTTGCCAATCTCTCACTTTGTCCCAGCTTACACTTCCCCCTCCTCGTCTCCTCAAGGCCATACTCTACGTCTGCATCTTTATTCCCGTCCTGCCCCAAGGTTCTTCATGACCATATATTTTTTTTCAGATTCCATATATATGTGATTGCATATGGCATTGTTTTTCTCCTTCTGACTTAATTCACTCTGTATGACAGAACATAGGTCCATCCACCTCACTACAAATAACTCAGTTTTGTTTCTTTTTATGGCTAAGTAATATTCCATTGCATATAGGTGCCACATCTTCTTTATCCATTCATCTGTCGATGGACACTTCGGTTGCTTCCATGTCCTGGCTATTGTAAATAGAGCTGCAAAGAACATTGTGGTACATGACTCTTTTTGAATTATGGTTTTCTCTGGGTGTATGCCCAGGAGCGGGATTGATGGGTCATATGGTAATTCTATTTTTAGTTTATTAAGGAACCTCCATACTGTTCTCCATAGTGGCTGTATCAATTTACATTCCCACCAACAGTGCAAGAGGCTTCCCTTTTCTCCACACCTTCTCCAGCATTTATTGTTTGTAGATTTTTTTGATGATGCCCATTTTGACTGGTGTGAGATGATATCTCATTGTAGTTTTGATTTGCATTTCCCTAATGATTAATGACGTTGAGCATTTTTTCATGTGTTTTGTTGGCAATCTGTAAGTCTTCTTTGGAGAAATATCTATTTAGGTCTTCTGCCCATTTTTGGATTCGGTTGTTTGTTTTTTTTGATATTGAGCTGCATGAACTGCTTGTGAATTTTAGAGATTAATCCTTTGTCAGTTGCTTCATTTGCAAATATTTTCTCCCATTCTGAGGGTTGTCTTTTCCTCTTGTTTACAGTTTCCTTTGTTGTGCAGAAGCTTTGAAGTTTCATTAGGTCCCATTTATTTTTGTATTTATTTCCACTTCTGTAGGAGGTGGGTCAAAAAGGGTCTTGCTGTAATTTATGTCATAGAGTGTTCTGCCTATGTTTTCCTCTAAGAGTTTTAGAGTGTCTGGCCTTACATTTAAGTCTTTAATCCATTTTGAGTTTACTTTTATGTACGGCATTAGGGAGTGTGCTAATTTCATTCTTTTACATGTAGCTGTTCAGTTTTCCCAGCACCACTTATTGAAGAGATTGTCTTTTCTCCATTGTATAGTCTTGCCTCCTTTATCAAAAATAAGTTGACCATATGTGCATAGGTTTATCTCTGGGCTTTCTATCCTGTTCCATTTATCTACATTTCTGTTTTTGTGCCAGTACCATACTGTCTTGATTACTTCAGCTTTGTAGTATAGTCTGAAGTCTGGGAGCCTGATTCCTCCAGCTCTGTTTTTCTTTCTCAAGATTGCATTGGCTACTCGGGGTCTTTTGTGTTTCCATACAAATTGTAAAATTTTTTGTTCTAGTTCTGTGAAAAATGTCAGTGGTAGTTTGACAGGGATTGCAATGAATCTGTAGATTGCTTTGGGTAGCAAAGCATCATTTTCACAATGTTGATTCTTCCAATCCAGGAACATGGTATATCTCTCCATCTATTTGTATCATCTTTAATTTCTTTCATTAGTGTCTTATAGTTTTCTGCATATACGTCTTTTGTCTCCTTAGGTAGGTTTATTCCTAGGTATTGTATTCTTTTTGTGGCAATGGTAAATGGGAGTGTTTCCTTAATTTCACTTTCAGATTTTTATCACTAGTGTATAGGAATGCAAAAGATTTCTGTGCATTAATTTTGTATCCTGCTACTTTAACAAATTCATTGATTAGCTCTAGTAGTTTTCTGGTAGCATCTTTAGGATTCTCTACATATAGTTTCATGTCACCTGCAAACAGTGACAGCTTTACTACTTTTCCAATTTGGATTCCATTTATTTCTTTTTCTTCTCTGACTGCTGTGGCTAAAATTTCCAATACTATGTTCAATAATAGTGGTGAGAGTGGTCAACCTTGTCTTGTTCCTGATCTTAGTGGAAATGGTTTCAGTTTTTCAGTATTGAGGATAACGTTGGCTGTGCATTTGTCATATATGGCCTTTATTATGTTGAGGTAAGTTCCCACTATGCCTACTTTCTGGAGGATTTTTATCATAAATGGGTGTTGAATTTTGTAGAAAGCTTTTTCTGCATCTATTGAGATGATCATATGGTTTTTATTCTTCAGTTTGTTAATATGGTGTATCACATTGATTTGCGCAGATGGAAGAATCCTTGCATTCCCGGGATAAACCCCACTTGATCATGGTGTATGATCCTTTTAATGTGTTGTTGGATTCTGTTTGCTAGTATTTTGTGGAGGATTTCTGCATCTATATTCATCAGTGATATTGGCCTGTAGTTTTCTTTCTTTGTGACATCTTGTCTAGTTTTGGTATCAGGGTGATGGTGCCCTCGTAGAATGAGTTGGGGAGTGTTCCTCCCTCTGCTATATTTTGCAAGAGTTTGAGAAGGATAGGTGTTAGCTCTTCTCTAAATGTTTGATAGAATTTGCCTGTGAAGCCATCTGGTCCTGGGCTTTTGTTTGTTGGAGGATTTTTAATCACAGTTTCAATTTCAGTGCATGTGATTGGTCTCTTTATATTTTCTATTTCTTCCTGGTTCAGGCTCGGAAGGTTGTGCTTTTCTAAGAATTTGTCCCTTTCTTCCAGGTTGTCCATTTTATTGGCATAGAGTTGCTTGTGGTAATCTCTCATGATCTTTTGTATTTCTGCAGTGTCCGTTGTTACTTCTCCTTTTCTTTCCTAATTCTGTTGATTTGAGTCTTCTCCATTTTTTCCCTGAGAAGTCTGGCTAATGCTCTATCAATTTTGTTTATCTTCTCAAAGAAACAGCTTTTAGTTTTATTGATCTTTGCTAATGTTTCCTTCACTTTTTTTCATTTAGCTGTGATCTGATCTTTGTAATTTCTATCCTTCTGCTAACTTTGAGGTTTTTTTGTTCTTTCTCTAATTGCTTTAGGTGTAATATTACATTGTTTATTTGAGATGTTTCTTCTTGTGATAGGATTGTATTGCTATAAACCTCCCTCTTAGAACTGCTTTTGCTGCATCCCATAGGTTTTGGGTCATCGTGTTTTCATCATCATTTGTTTCTAGGTATTTTTTGGTTTCCTCTTTTATTTCTTCAGTGATCTCTTGGTTATTAAGTAGTGTATTGTTTAGCCTCCATGTGTTTGTATTTTTTACAGATTTTTTTCCTCTAATTGATATCTAGTCTCATAGCGTTGTGGTCGGAAAAGATACTTGATAAAATTTCAATTTTCATAAATTTACCAAGGCTTGATTTGTGACCCAAGATATGATCTATCCTGAAGAATGTTCCATGAGCACTTGAGAAGTGCATTCTTTTGTTTTTGGATGGAATGTCCTATAAATATCAATTAATTGCATCTTGTTTAATGTATCATTTATAGCTTGTGTTTCCTTATTTATTTTCATTTTGGATATCTGTCCGTTGGTGAAAGTGGGGTGTTAAAGTCCCCTACTATGATTGTGTTACTGTCGATTTCCCCTTTTATGGCTGTTAGTATTTGCCTTATGTATTGAGGTGCTCCTATGTTGGATGCATAGATACTTACAACTTTTATATCTTCTTCTTGCATTGATTCCTTGATCATTATGTAGTGTCCTTCTTTGTCTCTTGTAATAGTCTTTATTTTAAAGTCTGTTTTGTCTGATATGTGAATTGATACTTCACCTTTCTTTTGATTTTCATTTGCATGGAATATCTTTTTCCACCCCCTCACTTTCAGTCTGTATGTGTCCCTAGGTCTGAAGTGGGTCTCTTATACACAGCATATACACGGGTCTTGATTTTGTATCCATTCAGCCAGTCTATTTCTTTTGCTTGGAGCATGTAATCCATTTACATTTAAGGTAATTTTCGCTATGTATGTTCCTATTACCATTCTATTAATTGTTCTGGGTTTGTTATTGTAGGTCTTTTCCTTCTGTTTTGTTTCCTGCCTAAAGCAGTTCCTTTAGCATTTGTTGTAAAGCTGGTTTGGTGGTGCTGAATTCTCTTAGCTTTTGCTTGTCTGTAAAGATTTTAATTTCTCTGTCAGATCTGAATGAGATCCTTGCTGAGTAGAGTAATCTTGGTTCTAGGTTTTTCCCTTTCATCACTTGCAGAGTTTCTGGCTCGCAGAGTTTCTGCTTAAAGATCAGGTGTTAGCCTTATGGGGATTCCCTTGTATGTTATTTGTTCTTTTTCCCTTGCTGCTTTTAATATTTTTTCTTTGTATTTAATTTTTGATAGTTTGATTAATATGTGTCTTGGCGTGTTTCTCCTGTATGGGACTCTTTGCGTTTCCTGGACTTGTTGAACTATTTCCTTTCCCATATTAAGGAAGTTTTCAACTGCAATCTCTTCAAATATTTTCTCAATCCCTTTCTTTATCTCTTCTTCTTCTGGGACCCCTATAATTCGACTGTTGGTGTGTTTAATGTTATCCCACAAGTCTCTGAGACTGTCCTCAATTCTTTGCATTCTTTTTTCATTATTCTGCTCTGCAGTAGTTATTTCCACTATTTTATCTTCCTCATCACTTATCTGTTCTTCTGCCATTGATTCCCTCTAGAGAATTTTTAATTTCATTTATTGTGTTATTCATCACTTTTTGCTCTTTAGTTCTTCTAGGTCCTTGTTAAACGTTTCTTGTATTTTCTCCATTCTATTTCCAAGATTTTGGATCATGTTTACTATCATTATTCTGAATTCTTTTTCAGGTAGACTACCTATTTCCTCTTCATTTGTTTGGTTGGGCGGGTTTTTACCTTGCTGCCTCATCTGCTGTGTGTTTCTTTGTCTTTTCATTTTGCTTAACTTACTGTGTTTGGGGTCTCCTTTTGGCAGCCTGTAGGTTTGTAGTTCCTGTTGTTTTTGCTATCTGCCCCCAGTGGCTAAGGTTGGTTCAGTGGGTTGTGTAGGCTTCCCGGTGGAGGGGACTAGTGCCTGTGTTCTGGTGGATGAGGCTGGATCTTGACTTTCTGGTGGGGAGGTCCACATCTGGTGGTGTGTTTTGGGGTGTCTGTGACCTTACCATGATTTTAGGCAACCTCTCTTCTAATGGGTGGGGTTGCACTCCTGCCTTGCTAGTTGTTTGGCATAGGGCGTCCAGCACTGTAGCTTGCTGATTGTTGAGTGGAGCTGGGTCTTGGCATTGAGATGGAGATCTCTGCGAGATTTTCACCGTTTGATATTACGTGGAGCTCGGAGGTCTCTGGTGGACCAATGTCGTGATGTGCACCAATGTCCTGTGGTGGAGCAGTGTCAGCTCTCCCACCTCAGAGGCACAGGTCTGATGCCCGGCCGGAGCACCAAGACCCTGTCATACACACGGCTCAGAATGAAAGGGAGAAAAAGAGAAAGAAAGAAAGAAAAAATAAAATAAAATAAAGTTATTAAAATAAAAAATAATTACTAAAAATTAAAAATAATTTTTAAAGTAATAAAAAAAAGAAAGAAAGAAGAAAGCAACTAAACCAAAAAACAATCCACCAATGATAACAAGTGCTGAAAACTATACTAAAAAAAAAAAAAGGACAGACAGAACCCTAGGCCAAATGGTAAAAGCAAAGCTATACAGACAAAATCACACACAGAATCATATACATACACACTCAGAAAAAGAGAAAAAGGAAAAAATATATATATATATATCGTTGCTCCCAAAGTCCACTGCCTCAATTTGGGATGATTCATTGTCTATTCAGGTATTCCACAGATGTAGGGTACACTAAGTTGATTGTGGAGATTTAATCCACTGCTTCTGAGGCTGCTGGGAGAGATTTCCCTTTCTCTTCTTTGTTTGCACAGCTCCCAGGGTTCAGCTTTGGATTTGGCCCCGCCTCTGCGTGTGGTCACCTGAGGGCGTCTGTTCTTCGCTCAGACAGGACGAGGTTAAAGTAGCAACTGATTAAGTGGCTCTGGCTCACTCAGGCTGGGGGCAGGGAGGGGTATGGAATGCGGGGCGAGCCTGTGGCTGCACAGGCCAGCGTGACGTTGCACCAACCTGAAGCGTGCTGTGTGTTCTCCCAGGGAAGTTGTCCCTGGATCAAGGGACCCTGGCAGTGGCGGGCTGCACAGATTCCCGGGAGGGGAGGTGTGGAGAGTGACCTGTGCTTGCACACAGGCTTCTTGGTGGCTGCAGCAGCAGCCTTAGCATTTCATGCCTGTCTTTCGGGTCTGCGCTGATAGCCGCGTCTCGTGCCCATCTCTGGAGCTCGTTTAGGTGGCGCTCTTAATCCCCTCTCCTCGCACACCACGAAACAAAGAGGCAAGAAGTCGTCTCGTGCCTCCTAGGCAGGTCCATACTCTTTCCCGGCCTCCCTACTGGCTAGCTGTGGAGCACTAGCCCCCTTCAGGCTGTGATCACGCAGCCAACCACAGTCCTTTCCCTGGGATCTGACCTCCGAAGCCCGAGCCTCAGCTCCTAGCCCCCACCTGCCCTGGCGGGTGAGCAGACAAGCCTCTCGGGCTGGTGAGTGCTGGCCGGCACTGATCCTCCATGTGGGAATCTCTCTGCTTTGCCCTCTGCACCCCTGTTGCTGTGCTCTCCTCCGTGGCTCTGAAACTTACCCCCTTCGCCACCCACAGTCTCCGCCCGCAAAGGGGCTTCCTAGTGTGTGGAAACCTTTCCTCCTTCAGAGCTCCCTCCCAGAGGTGCAGGTCCTGTCCCTATGCTTTTGTGTCTGTTTTTTCTTTTTTCTTTTGCCCTACCCAGGTATGTGGGCAGATTCTTGCGTTTTGGGAGGTCTGAGTTCTGCCAGCTTTCAGTAGGTGTTCTGTAGGGGTTGTTCTACGTGTAGATGTACTTCTGATGTATTTGTGGGGAGGAAGGTGATCTGCACATCTTACCCTTCTGGCACGATATATTTAAAGCGATGAAAGGGAAGAACCTGCAACTAAGATTACGCTACCCGGCAAGCATCTCATTCACATTTGATTGAGAAATCAAAAGCTTTACAGACAAGCAAAAGCTAAGAGAATTCAGAACCACCTAACCAGCTCTACAACAAACACTAAAGGAACTTCTCTAAGCAGGAAACACAAGAGAAGAAATGGACCTACAAAAACAAACTCAAAACAATTAAGAAAATGGTAAGAGCAACATATATATCGATAATTACCTTAAATGTGAATAGATTAAATGTTCCAACCAAAAGACACAGGCTCGCTGAATGGATACAAAAACAAGACCCACATATATCCTGCCTAAAAGAGACCCACTTTGGACCTAGGGACACACAGAGACTGAAAGTAACAGGATGGAAAAAGATATTACATGCAAATGGAAATCAAAAGAAAGCTGGAGTAGCAATACTAATATCAGATAAAATAGACTTTAAAATACAGAATGTTACAAGAGACAAGTAAGGACACTACATGATGATCAACGAATCAATCCAAGAAGAAGAGATAACAATTATAAATCTACATGCACCCAACACAGGAGCACCTCAATACATAATGCAAATGCTAACAGCTATAAAACAGGAAATTGACTATAACACAATAATAGTGGGGGCTTTAACACCTCATTCACACCAATGGACAAATCACCCAGACAGATATTTATTAAGGAAACACAAGCTTTAAATGACACAATAGACCAGATAGATTTAATTGGTATTTATAGGACATTCCATCCGAAAACAGCAGATTACACATTCTTCTCAAGTGCACGTGGAACATTCCCCAGCATAGATCACATCTTGGTTCACACATCAAGCCTTGGTAAATTTAAGAAAACTGAAATCATATCAAGCATCTTTTCTGACCAGCACGCTATGAGAATAGTAATCAATAAGAGGGACAAAAAACAAACATATGGAGGCTAACCAATACGTTACTAAATAACCAAGAGATCACTAAAAAAATCAAAGAGGAAATCAAAAAATACCTAGAGACAAATGACAACAGAAACACAATGATCCAAAACCTATGGGATGCAACAAAATCATTTCTAAGAGAGAAGTTTATAGCAATACAATCCTACCTCAGGAAACAAGAACAATCTCAAATAAAAAATCTAACCTTACACCCAAAGGAACTCCAGAAAGAAGGACAAACAAAACCCAAAGTTAGTAGAAGGGAAGAAATCATAAAGATCAGAGCAGAAATAAATGAAATAGAAACAAAGAAAACAATAGCAAAGATCAATAAAACTAAAAGCTGGTTCTTTGAGAAGATAAACAAAATTGATAAACCTTTAGCCAGACTCATCAAGAAAAAGAGGGAGAGGACTCAAATCAATAAAATTAGAAATGAAAAATGAGAAGTTACAATGGACACCGCAGAAATATAAAGCATCATAAGAGACTACTACAAGCAACACTATGCCAATAAAAGGGACAACCTGGAAGAAAGGGACAAATTCTTAGAAAGGCATAACCTTCCAAGACTGAACCAGGAAGAGATAGAAAATATGAACAGACCAATCACAAGTAATGAAATTGAAACTGTGATTAAAAATCTTCCAACAAACAAAAGTCTAGGACCAGATGGCTTCACAGGTGAATTCTATCAAACATTTAGAGAAGAGCTAACACTCATCCTTCTCAAACTCTTCCAAAATATTGCAGAGGAAGGAACACTTCCAAACTCATTCTATGAGGCCACCATCACCCTGATACCGAAACCAGACAAAGATGTCACAAAGAAAGAAACTACAGGCCAATATCACTGATGAACATAGATGCAAAAATCCTCAACAAAACACTAGCAAACAGAATCCAACAACACATTAAACGGATCATACACCACGATCAAGTGGGATTTATCCCAGGGATGCAAGGATTCTTCAATATATGCAAATCAATCAATGTGATACACCATATTAACCAATTGAAGAATAGAAACCATACAATCATCTCAATAGATGCAGAAAAAGCTTTTGACAAGATTCATTACCCATTTATGATAAAAACTCTCCAGAAAGTGGGCATAGAGGGAGCCTACCTCAACATAATAAAGGCCAAAGGCCCACAGCAAACATCATTCTCACTGGTAAACACTTTTGAAAGCATTTCCTTTAAGATCAGGAAGAAGACAAGGATGTCCACTCTTGCCACTATTATTCAACATAGTTTGGAAGTCCTAGCCATGCCAATCAGAGAAAAAAATATATAAAAAGAATACAAATTGGAAAAGAAGAAGTAAAACTGTCACTGTTTGCAGGTGACATAATACTATACATAGAGAATCCTAAAGATGACACCAGAAAACTACTAGAGCTAATGAATGAATCTGGTAAAGTTGCAGGATACAAAATTAATGCACAGAGATCTCTTGCATTCCTATACACTAACAACAAAAGATCAGAAAGAGAAGTTAAGGAAACAATCCCATTCACCATTGCCACAAAAAGAATAAAGTACATAGAAATAAACCTACCTAAGGTGGTAAAAGACCTGTACTCAGAAAACTATAAGACACTGATGAAAGAAATCAAAGATGACACAAACAGATATACCATGCTCTTGGACTGGAAGAATTAATACTGTGCAAATGACTATACTACCCAAAGCAATCTACAGATTCAATGCAATCCCTATCAAATTACCAATGGCATTTTTCACAGAACTAGAACAAAAAAATCCTTTGTATGGAGACACAAAAGACCCCAAATAGCCAAAGCAATCTTGAGGGAAAAAATGGATCTGGAGGAATCAGACTCTCTGACTTCAGACTATATTACAAAGCTACAGTAATCAAGACAGTTTGGTACTGGCACAAAAACAGAAATATAGATCAATGGAACAGGATAGAAAGCCCAGAGATAAACCCACGCACATATGGTCACCTTATCTTTGATAAAGGAGGCAAGCATATACAGTGGAGAAAAGACAGTCTCCTTAATAAGTGGTGTTGAGAGAACTGGACAGCTACATGTAAAACAATGAAATTAGAACACTGCCTAACAGCATAGACAAAAATAAACTCAAAATGGATTAAAGACCTAAATGTAAGCCTGGACAGTATAAAACTCTTAGAGGAAAACATAGAAAGAACACTCTTTGAGATAAATCACAGCAAGATCTTTTTGACCCACCTCTGAGAGTAATGGACATAAAACCAAAAATAAACAAATGGGACCTAATGAAACTTAAAAGCTTTTGCACAGCAAAGGAAACTATAAACAAGATGAAAAGACAACCTTCAGAATGAGAGAAGATATTTGCAAACGAATCAACAGACAAAGGATTAATCTCCAAAATATACAAACAGCTCATGCAGCTCAATATTGAAATAACAAATAACCCAATCAAAAAATGGGAAGAAGACCTAAATAGACATTTCTCCAAAGAAGACATAGAGATGGCCAAGAGGCACATGAAAAGCTGCTCAACATCACTAATTATTAGAGAAATGCAAATCAAAACTACAATGAGGTATCACCTCACACCAGTTAGAATGGGCATCATCAGAAAATGTACAAACAACAAATGATGGAGAGGGTGTGGAGAAAAGGGAACCCTCTTGCACTGTTGGTGGGAATGTAAATTGATACAGCCACTATGGAGAACAGTATGGAAGTTACTTAAAAAACTAAATATAATTTTATCATATGTTCCAGTAATCCCACTACTGGGCATATATCCAGAGAAAACCGTAATTCAAAAAGACACATGCACCCCAATGTTCACTTCAGCACTATTCAGAATATCTAGGTTATGGAAGCAACCTAAATGCCCATCAACAGACGAATGGATAAAGAAGATGTGGTACATATATACAAAGGAATATTACTCAGCCGTAAAAAGGAACGAATTTGGGTCACTTACAGAGACGTGGATGGATCTAGAGACTGTCATACAGAGTGAAGTAAGTCAGAAAGAGAAAAACAAATATTGTATATTAACCCATATATGTGGAATCTATAAAAATGATATAGATGAACCAGTCTGCAAGACAGAAATAGAGACACAGATGTAGAGAACAAACGTATGGACACCAAGGGGGGAAAGCTGGGGGGTGGGTGGTGATGAATTGGGAGATTGGGATTAACATATATACACTAATATGTATAAAACAGATAACTAACAAGAACCTGCTGTATAAAAATATAAATAAATCTACAATGAACTGCTAAAAAAAAAACACAAAAAGGATCCAGACTCAATATGTCATATGGTTCCTTCTGCTTTTAACATGAATTTTTTGTTCAATGTAATAAATTCTTTCACAAAAGGAAAAAAAACACTGTCTAAAGTATCAATATAATTAACAGCAATATATTGTGGGATTTCTAACATATATAAAAACAAAATATATGACAATAATAGCACAAAGAATGGGAGGAAGGAATTGGAATTATATAGTTGAAAGGTTATTAAACAATATGTGACATAATATAGTATTTGATGGTAAATTGTGATAAGTTAGATATATGTATGGGCAACCACTAAATAATTTAAAAGAGGTATAAGAAGTCAATCATGAAGACAAATGACAGAAATTAAAATTGCCCAATTTATCCAAGGAAACTGACACATTCAGTTATAGAATAGGTACTTATTAATATTAACTTAGCCTTTATGTCAGACAGTGTAGATATAAACAGGAATATAAGAAGCCTCTTCTTTTATAGAGTTTCTATTTCAGTGAGAAAGACAGAATAGTAAACAATAAAAGCTTCAATACAGTTTTTTACAGCATGTTATGGAAGCACAGATAAGAGAATATATACATCTTCGGGAGGAACAGATGGAGGAAAAAGGAGAAAGGAGGTTTATATAAAACTTAACAGAAATTAAATGTTCATGATAAACATAAGTGTAGTCACCTAAGACCTATAAATTATGAATCCATAATAATAGGTATATTTATACAGTAAAATTAGTTTTCTCTAGCTCACCTGTAATCTAAGTTAATCACTATTTAAAAGGAGTAATAGTTCCTTAAACTACTGATTAATGGCATAAATTACATACTCAGTTTAATCAAGGTATATTAAGACCTGGGCCAAATTAGCATTAATTCCCTGTGTTTATTTATCAAAATGTTTTGGGGGTACCTATGGTGTTTCACATACTGAGCTAGGTTTGGGGCATACAAAAATAACTAATTCATAGTTAAGGAGAGAAAAGTATGAAGGAAAATATTTATGGAGTAAACAGTTAAGTTTTCAGAGTACAGTGCAAGCACAAATAAAGAAGTTTTACCTAGAAGCGTTAGAAAAAGATTCATTGTCATGTTTCTCAGAATGTTTTTCAAGTCCTTACTGGCATTTATTAGGTGTATAAAAAGAAAATAAAAACCCAACTCTGTACTTTTTTGCTTAGATTCTGATTGGATTCCCTTCCTTATTAACTCTATCAAGGAAAAATTTATGTAAAATAAACTATTGAACACATAGATTTAAAACATATAATTGATGAGTTCTGACAGTTTTGCACATCCTAGAAACTACCAACACAATCAAAATACAAAACATTTTATCACAATCAAAAGATTCCTCATGTCCCCTTGCAGGCCATGTTTCCCTCCACTTCTGTCCCCAGACAACCACTGTTTTCTGTCATTCTACATTAGTTTGAATAAATACATTCATATAGTATGTATTCTTTTATGTCTAGCTTCTTTAACTCAGCCTAATGACTTTGAGATTTATACATAGTGTCAGGTATGTAAGTGGTTTATTCTTCTTTATTGCTGAGTAGTATTCCATTGTATGTCACAAATTTTTTTTTTTAATCTGTTCACCTAAATGTATAAGACATTTAGGATGTTTCTAGTTTGGGGCTATTGTGAATACAGCTACAGTGAATGCTGATGTACAAGTTTTTGGTTAAATATCTAGAAATGAAATAGCTGGATCTTATGGTAGGAGTACGTTTATGAGTATATGGTTATTGAGCACTATTACAGTTAAAAGAATGTGGTGTGCCACTGAAAAACTGTATTTAAAAAGTTCTCAAATACAGTAAAAATGGAAAATTCTTAAAATAAAGGACAATGCATGTATTCTTGAGCATAAGAGGTACTTAAATAAATGCATATCAAATTGAAGTGAAACCTTAGCTTCATATCTAGGCAAGCATAGGGCTTCTGCTCCAAAATTAATTTGGTCACTAGAGAAAAGCATCAGCCTCATTCTATGAAACTGATTTTAACTTTAATGTGTAACTTTTCTAATTAATTTTACAATAAGTGATCATCTAAGTTACAAAATGAGAACAAAATTCAGGGCTAAAAGAAAGGTTGATTAAAAAATAAAATTCTAGAAATGAGTGCTAAGAAATTGTCATAACGATTCAGAATTGTGAAGAGGAAAAAGGCAACTAGACCTTCACGTAAGAATGACGCAATTGATTCCATGCTCAGAAATCATTAAATATTTCACCTGGTGGCTTTGTTGTTAGTCAATTTTAACATCAAATTATTTTTTTAAAATTTTGCCTGATTTTCATTCACTTAGAGCATCATGAAATATATACCAATCTGAAAAATAATTTGGTATATCTTCTTTTCGTTCTTTTCTTTATCATGGAACGCTACATAATATTGATCTGGTCTAATAAAGATTAGCTGATAAAAACAACATATATTAAATACTTAACTGACCCATACTACATTATGTGGAAGAGAGAGGAAAAAAACAAGCATCACCTGGTGTTCACTCAAATGACAAGCTGTCCAAAGGAAAGAACCTGTTTCTGTTCTTTTTTTCTTTTTAAAATAAATTTATTTATTTATTTATTTATTTATTTATTTTTGGCTGTGTTAGGTCTTCGTTGCTGCGCGCCGGCTTTCTCTAGTTGCAGTGAGCGGGGACTACTCTTCGTTGTGGTGCGCGGGCTTCTCATTGTGGTGGCTTCTCGCGGGCTTCTCATTGTGGTGGCTTCTCTTGTTGTGAAGCACAGGCTCTAGGTGCGCGGGCTCAGTAGTTGTGGCTCACAGTCTCAGTAGTTGTGGTGCACGGGCTTAGCTGCTCTGTGGCATGTGGGATCTATCTGGACCAGGGCTCGAACCCGTGTCCCCTGCATAGGCAGGTGGATTCTTAACCATTGCGCCACCAGGGAAGTCCCCTATTTCTGTTCTTGTGTCTTATCACTGCTTATTTTAAGGTTTTTCAGGTCACTCAGGAAATTTTTTTGCTGCTTATTTGTTACATTATTGTGGTTTTGCTACTTTAAATCCCAATTTATTTCATTTAGAGCACAGTATGAGGAAAAATTTTAGGTTAGAGAACTACTAAATAGAAAAGCTCACTTTGCTAAGCCAATAAATTAAAGAAATTTAAAAGGGTGTATCAATCAGTAAAACAGAATAAAACTGAATTTAAAATATTTATTAAAAATACGTAAGATGTGTATAAATTCCTTTCTATTATTTTTCATCCCAGGAAAGGAAGAATTATTCAGGATATTTAGTAAGGACAGTATAATTTTAATTTTTATTATCTATATACCTTGTGTGCAGAGGAAATAGTACAAAGCATTATAATAGGTATTTGTCTGAAAACATGAAGGGTTTACCAATGTTTGTCTAGCTGGTTTATTGAGAATAGTAAAACCCTCAGATTATTAACTGGATTTCCTTAGTTTTTACTAAGAATCCTGATCAAATCTAAATGTTCATCATTTCCCAATGAATAAAAAGGAAAGTCAATATTTCATACATTCTTCTACATTTAGAGAAAATGAGAAGAATAAAGGATCAAACATGTGCATGCTTGTATACACATATACTTTTTTACATAAAGTTTTAAAATTTGGAAAAATGTGGAAAGCTTCTCCTTCATCACTTGGTTCTGCTCTATCTTCTTTCAAATTAGGTAAAGTTTACCTTTCTGACTTAAAACAGATTAAACAAAATATTGGTTTAAGATTAGCTTTCAGCAAAATTCTTACAACATATTCCTATATTTATAATTCTAAGAGCTGAACTATTAATACTGGAACATAAAGGTATTTGATGACATATTTATGTATTTATGAAAGTGATAATTTCTTCAATTATAGTACTTTGAGAAAATGAACAAGAGACATGAATTTTAGTTCAACACTATGACCAGTTTAGCTGTTGATCCTGAAAAGTCATGTGAACTCTCAGGCCTCAGTTTCCTTATCTGTAAAATATGGCAGGGTTGGATTAGATGACTTCTGAAAGTCCCTTCTTTTAAAAAATTTCATGAATTCTATGTGGCTTTATTCCCTTAACCTTGTTCCTTGAATCCACATATTCTATCCAAGTAACATCTGAATATTTTGTTAAACATGAGAGATTATTTAAACTTTTTGAATGTTTATCCCCAAAGTGTATACGAATATAAAGATATAGAAATTACCCACTTGCCATTTCCTCTTGTATCTCTATTAAGAATCTCAGATTTATTACTGCCACCAAATAAAACAAAACAAAAACAAGCAACAATAACAACAAAAGTCAGAAAAACATAACAAAATAACCTCTGTTCTTTCCTTTATCGGTAAACTACCCCATCCTCTGGTCAGTTGCTTGAGCCCCAAATCTAAGAATCACTCTTGACTTCTCCTTTACCCTTATTCCTGATTCATCCACCACTCTAAGTATTTCTCAAATTCTTCTGATGCCCCTCATCTTCACTACCACAAACCTAATCCAAGTAACCATTATCTCTTGCCGGGACTACTACAAGTCTTATAATTGGCCTCCACACTTCCATTCCATACTCTTCCATTCTTCTCAACCCACTTTTCATGCAGCTCCAAGAGTGATGTTTTAAAAATCTATGGCAGATCCCCTTTGACAGCTTCTCATTACTCTGGGATGGCCCACAAGGCTCTCTATGATCTAGGTCTTATTTATTTCTTCCACTTTATTATACAACACTCTCCCTGTTCACTGCATCTCACATACCTTGGTCTCTTTCCTGTGCTTTGACCAAACTAAGTTCTGTCCTCAACTGGCGCTTTGCAACTGCTATACTTCTCTAAGGAATATTCTTCCCCTTCTCTTTAAATAGCTACTTTATTCTCATTTTTTCAGACCTCAGCTCAGATAAAAACAGAACTTTCTTCACCTTCAGATACTCTCCATTATATCATCTTGTTTATTTCCTTGATACCAATGATCACAATCTGTAAATATCTTCTTTTTCTAGTGTTTACTTGTTTATTATCTATCTCCTCCTGTGCCATACCCACAAAGATAGGGGCTTCTTGCTCGTATTTTCTGTGATTCCCAACACCTGGCAGCGTGCCCTGAACACAGTGGGCTCAATCAATATTTGTTGATTAAAGTATTTGGTGCATATATATACATGAAATAATAAAAAGGCACAGAATGAGAATTTCCTGGGATTTACTCATCATCATTACTGGAAAAAAGCACTCAAATCATATGACCCATGGTGTATGTACTGAGACTTTCTATAAGGAGGAACATAAATACATACCTTCAATGACATAAAGTTATGTTTCTAGTTCTAATCTCACTTAGTAGAGATAGTTTTTTCCCCTATGTCATATAGAAGGCTGATTTAAAAAGAAGAGTTTACAGGTTAAATCTGTTAGCTATTTTACTATGATGGCACGTCTCTTTTGATTTGCAATCTTCAGCATCATACGACTAGATTCAAAATAAACATTTTGTAAGTGACAAAGAATTATCCCCCAATGTAAAAATTCTAGCCTTTGAATCTACATGGTATAAATGTACTTTCATAATAAATAAATTTTGTAAGTACAATCATTACTGTATGTGAGCAATATCCTCAAAGGTTGGGGGAGGACAATTATTTTTGGTGCTGAAAAGAAGGTCTTCATACCCAAAAAAGTTGGTAGCCTACAAAAACTATAATTTTATTTGTTATGGGTGCATGAAAAAGAAAAATAAGTTGGTAGTCATGATGTAAATCATTAGGAGTAGTGTCATATTTTTGTAAGTCAGACATATTGTCTATTCTGATATACAAGATTATAAAGGATTTTTGTACTCTTCTTAAATATATTGTCTCTTAATTTTGCCTAGCGCTATTTTATTTTTTAGGAGCAGGGTACTGGTAAATAGACATACCTGCCTTGTTTTTCAAGATAAAGTCAAAACATACTTATGAAATCTACTAGGGAAGAAAATTAACTTCTGATGCTTACATTTTCCCCTATAATTTTGTCAAAATAGGTAATTTCTACTATGTACCTTAGACATATTCAAATATGTTTTAAGCATTCAAATGAAAAATTTAAACCCATCAACATCTTTTCTGAAATTCAGAAAAACAACTTATTCATGATCCAGGTGCAGGTAAAATGCATGAAAGACTAGATATAAAAGCAAAAGCTATAAATATTACACCAGTGAAATTACAAAAATGAGTCATGAAGAAAAAAAACATCATGACCGTTAAATACCTGTATATCAAAAGGAAACATAAAGCTTGCAATTTGGTGGCACAGTATTATATTCAGGTTTAAAATCTGCCTTTATTTAATGGGGGATAATTTCAAATATACTTATATATTTACATTTATAATGCAGGATCAGGAGAGGAAAGCACTAGTTCCACAGATGCAGTTTAAAATTAGGTCACAGCACGGCATCTGATGGACAGCTTTGGCGTGCCTACTG
Source organism: Balaenoptera physalus (assembly GCF_965194825.1). NCBI lineage: Eukaryota > Metazoa > Chordata > Mammalia > Artiodactyla > Balaenopteridae > Balaenoptera > Balaenoptera physalus. The sequence continues at coordinate 18,342,261 of NC_138884.1, read as the reverse complement.
ATATCAGTATTAATTTATATAGACCAATAGATTTCTCACATCAGTCAAAATTGTTGACAACTCTAATTTTTTAAAAAAGCCTTTATATAATAATAGAGCATCCGTAAGTCACACTGCATTTGCTAAAGAAATCACTGAAGTTACTCTATTTACCAGGTTTTTATATTTCTACATTACAGTAAGTCCCCTATATATGAACAAGTTCTGTTCTGAGAGTGCGTTCATAGGTCCAATTTGTTCGTAAGTCCAAGAAAGTTAGTCTAGGTACCCAACTAACGCAATCGAATATATAGTACTGTACTGTAATAGGTTTATAATACTTTTCACACAAATAATACATAGAAAACAAACACACACAAAAAATAAAGAAAACACTTTTAATCTTACAGTATAGTACCTTGAAAAGTACAGTAGTACAGTACAACAGCTGGCATACAGGGGTTGGCATCAAGTGAACAGGCAAGAAGAGTTACTGACTGGAGGAGGGAGGGAGGTGGGAGATGGTAGAGCTGAAGGATCGTCAGCAATAGGAGACAGAAAGCAAGCTGCAGTTTCACACCTGATGTTGATGAAATGCAAGTTCGCATCTTTGAAAGTTTGCAGCTTGAAGGTTCATATGTAGGGGACTTACTGTATCAGCAAAAGACTGAATATCTGTATTTTATAAACAAATTATTAATTAAACTCAGTTATTTCATAAAATTACCTTAAATGACTTCTGAACAGCATTCAGGTAACAATGTAAATAATTTACTGCTCCAATTTATTAGTCTAATTGCTCAAGATCAAAATTAAATTTTATTCCAATTATTTTAAATGAGACGCTTTTGTATCAAACTATTTCATACTTTAAACAAACTACCCTAGACGATGTATACGTATTTGCATGTGTGCTCACATGTATATGTAGTAATGATTTAGAATTTAACTTAAACTGATAACAGCACTGTTTCTCAAAAGGTACATTATTCCACTCAGCAAGAAGAATGTGAATTATTCACCTTTAAATAGTATTTATCTTTTATATTCCTTCCCAACCAAGGGAAAGACTCCTGACACACAGTAGGGATAACTTTGATTAAAAATAGAGAAAGTTTTCAGTACTTTAGCTTGGTTACAAAGAAGAAAAATAGAAAAATTAAAACAGAACACAGTTAAGAGCAGAGGATACTATGTATTGACAGGGTTTCAATAAGCAGATTAGACATTTTATGTTTAATGTGTCTACACATAGACTTTATCTTTAACAGGTGAAATTAGGATAGTAAAGGTCTGGGAAAAAAAACAGATTTCAACAGCAAAAACAAACAAAAAATCTTACTTTTGCAGAGCTTCATAATTAGACTTTCCCTACTCCTTTTAAGACTTGTTAATCAGGAAAGGGAAATTCCAAACGCCATTTAGGCTTTGACTCAGAGAAGAGGAGAGAATCTGGTATCCAAGGGACACACAAAAAAAATTTAATTTGGCAACCATATATGACTTCTTATTGAGTTCAAAAAAAAAAAAATCATCTAATACTTTTGCCATGTGCAATGCTCCCTCACATGTTGCCTCTACTTTCCTATCTATTAAAACTGATCACAACTACCTGTAAACTATTAGTCCATCTCTTTAACAAGGCATTAGCTTTTTTCTAACATGGTACGTGGGAACTAATCAAGCACTGGAAAAAAGCAGCTAAATATATAATGTGTTCTTTGCCGTACAAGTTTTATGAAGGGAAAAATTTATAGACTGTTAGATTTTTAAATACCATTTTAATGAACAAAAGGTATTTGAATGTAATAGGAAGCACAAAAATGGAAAAATCATAGTTCCTCAAAGTATAAACTATCTGAAGTGTTACTAAATATTTAACATTGCTTAAACCTGGTACAGTACTTTGCAAGAACCAACCAAATTAATGACAATCAATCCAATCTCACTTCAAAATTCAATTTCATTCTCTCCGCCCCAGTCAGTATTTACCGTATCATACCTGGGTCTACTATAATGGCTTTTTGATATCTCTGCCTCACTTCTCCTCCCTTTCCAATACAAATTGAATCCTTCTATGGAACTGAAAATACCAATTTCAAGTTTCCTTCCAGTGGCTCTTTCCTGTCCACACATTCCAGCACAAAAACAACTCCTTAGCCTACATACAGTGTAAGTGCACAACACAAATCGATAAATGAATGCAAAATCAAGATCTCTACCTACAGTAAACCTTCACTACCATTTGGTTACCTAAAAATCATATCCTTATGACTGCTTATCATATGCCTCACAGCCCCAACTCTGATCCCTTCCCCACACCAAAGCTTCTTACCGTCACTTTGCAACTGACTTCTATTTTATAATGAGCTTGACTTCTACTTTACTGGGAAGATGGAGGCCACGCCAGAAGCACTCTTTTGACTGCTCTCTGTACTACTGTAAATTGTTTTTTTATAGTTTCACCTATCTTGTTATTTTTCTCTAAGGAAGAATGTCCCTTCCCATTCTAACACCAAAGATTTCATTTCTTCTTTTATCATCTATGATCTTTGTGCATCAATCATTTACTCCAGGAAATTTACTCAGTCCTTGTCCATAGGGTCCTAGCCCAACAAATAAGTTCCTGTTTCCACTACTCTAATTACTCTCACGATGCTGCCCTTCCCACAAACCGCTTCTGTCTCTTCTTTTCTCATTTAATTTCTAGAAAGTTAATACCCTCTTTTCTTTTCCTCATTACTCACCATAGCCTTTGAAATTCTATTTCTTTCTCCACAAGACTCGACTTAGAGATTTTTTTAAAACATGAATGTCTGTTAATCAAATGATCAAAATTCAGTATTTTTCTTGGCAGTACTTGACAGTGTTTATCACCCAACTCTTTAGAATCCATGACAAGAAAATTGTTTTCCTCGAATCTTTCAGTGCTTCTTCATAAGCTCCTTCCTTTCTTCTACACTCAAAATGTGGCTGTTTTCCTCACGCTTTCCTTTAAACATTTCTTCTATTCCCATGGGGTCAACCATCACTTTTAAGTGCATGAATCTCAAAGCTCTGTCACCCGAATGTGACAACAGCACCTCAAATTCAACATGCCTCCAAACATATCCACCTGGTTGAGATCTATTTCTGTTGTTGATATTATCCAGATCTGAATTTTGGACTCATGGACTCCTTTCTCTTACCTGATACTTTCTTGGATTCTTACACACACACACACACACACACACACACACACACACACACACACCCTCTCTTCCTTTCTATTCTCTCTTTTATTCTTCAAGCTTGAAAAGAAACAATAACCTTCTAACTGGTTATTTTTCATCTAGTCCACTGTCCAGTGGTTTTTAAGTAGGAATGTGCATTAGAATCATCTAGGGAGTGTTTGCAGAATATAGATGATACGTTAGATTCTAGTCTCAGAGATTCTGATTTACTGGTTCTAGGGTGTGGCCAAGAAAATGTATTTTGAAAAAGTCCGCTAAGTGTTTCAGATACATACTTCTTGTTAAGGGCAACTGCCTATCTTATAATGTACATCTCTTTCAAAGTAACTTTTTCTATGGGATCGATTTGCACATTTAACTCTTGCTCAAATACCTCCAATGGCTCCCCATTGTACTAGCCCTTCTCCAATATGGGTTCCAGACATATCTCTCTACTATATTATCTACCTTTTAAAATGCTTTTCTGTGCTCCTGAACAATCTCCTAATCCTTTCTCCACATGTCCAGATACTATGCAGATTGACTGCTTCCTCCTCTATTAACACCACTGGAAGGGCTCAAACACAAATGAGCTCCCTCCTAGATCTCTATTGTGTATCCTCTTACAGCACCATCACTGTGTCCTATTTTACACATTGATATACATGCTTCATTACCTTGAATGCACTATAAACTCTTTAAACACAGGAGACACACTTGGACAATTAAACAGAAGTGATTACCAGCAAAACCATTTCCCCCCTCACATTATTTGCATTGGTTTTTCCAGAACAAAGGTAAATTATAAACTACTTACAGTCTGATCCTGACTCACCAGAAATCTCACCTGAAGTAGAGGCTTGTGGCCCAACACAGAAATCCTCCCGAGACTAGGAGTGCTAATGCCTAACCTATCCCTACAGGATGCATAGAAGGCAGAACCTACTGATTACCTGTTCTGATCAAGGTCCCAAAAGTATGAACTGTCTCTCCCTAAATTTTATTTTAGGGCTGTCAATTTTTTTGTTGATTTTTTTCCCTTAAAGTCAAATTTGGAGGGAGAAAAAATTAGAGGCAATTTTGTTCTCCACTTTAATTATACAAATCCAATAAAAAGAAAATTATTGTTGTAGGTCATACTTTAAATGTTTATATGTACGTGTATATGTATATAAGTTTGTAATTATGTTATATACATTTATTCTTCCCACTCCCTCAAGTAGGGCTGATAGAAACAAGGTCATTTCCCAGAGATTATATGTATGCCTCTTAGAAATATGGAGTTTTTTAAAGTTTTAATTTTGAAATAATTAGAGACTCACAGAAAGTTGCAAAAAAAAAAAAAACAATTAGTAGAGACAGGTCCTATGTACCCTCCAAACAGCTTGTGCCAAGGGTAACATTTACATAACTCTAATACAATATACCAACCAGGAAAGTGACAATCTACGGACCTCGTTTAGATTTCATCAGTTTTTATATGCATTTGTGTATGTGTGTGGGCATGTATAGTTCAAAGCAATTCTATCATGTGTATAGATTCATGTAATTGTGGTAGTTTTAAATATTCACTATCGTGTAAATCAAATTTTATCAAATTGATAACAGGCTTAAACATCAAAGATAATTATATTTTTTGGTCTCAGAAAACAGAACTTGGATACATTACACAACACAGAAATTGAGCAGGTATAACGAATGCAAAGTAGAACTGTATTTTGGTTTAAAATAAACTACAAAATACATTCAAGTCAAAACTTCTTGAAAATTTTAAGTTGTATGCTTGAATCAAGTTCAGCTACCAAAAAACAACACATTTGGGTTATGTTGTCCAAATAGAACTACATTTGCTAAAGTACTCCGTATTATTTCTTGGATTCTGTTAAAGACGCGGTATAAGAAACAATCATATGGAGACTATTCGAGCAATTTTTTAGAACCGTTATTGAAGATACTGTCTAATGCAAACCAATATCTTCTGCATATTTTAAGAGGAATGTATACAGAATCATCTAAGAAGCTAATGATATCCTGATGATGAATCTCTTCTAGAATTTGTCTCAACAGTTTTTTGTTTAACTGAAGAGCTAGAAAATTTCTCCTTCGCATAAAATAAAAACTACATAGCATATCAAGTTTTTCACCTTGGCAACTGAGATGCTCAAATTAAATTAGTGCTCATTATGGTAAGTATATTATCCCTGACTCTTACTAGATTTATCTTTGCCTCTCCTTATATGGCTTCTGTCCTTTATACTTTAAAAAAAAATATCCTGAGTACATTAGTGTATGCATTGCATTATGTCACAGCATACTTTTTAGAAACAATAATGTTACGGAATGAATGTTTGTGTCTCCCTAAAATTCATATGTTGATATTCTAACCCCTGATGTTATGACATTAGAAGGTAATTAGGTCATGAAGGTAGAACCCTCAATGAAGAGACAGGGGAGCTTGCTTCCTCTAGCTCTCCTCTCTCTGTGAAGATACAGTAAGAAGGCCGTGGGCAAACAAGGAATGTCCTCACCAGATACTGAATCTACTACTGCTTTGATCTGGGGTGGATTTCCCAGCCTCCAAAACTGTGAGAAATAAATGTTGGTTGTTTAAGCCACTCAGTCTATGGTATTTTAATATAGCAGCCCAAACTGAGTAAGACAAATGATCATACATAAATGCTACGTATTTCCTTTGCCTAGCAGTTCATAATTTATATTGTACTTCTATATATAAACCTTTATTTAATCCATATAACAGTCCACTTTTCCAATGAGGAAACTAAAATTCAGAAAGATTAAATGATAACTTAGTAAATGGTAGATCTGGAAATCTTATCAATCTGTAATATTTGCCTTCCAGAGAGCATACTAAAATTTCACTTACTTATAATTTTATTAATTTAAAAATAAACTGTATTTTATAAGCAATGCACTATTTGCTTAATTTCTAAAAAATGGCTCCAAATACTACTCCCATCACCCATTTATTTTCATTCTGATCAAAAACCACATATTTAGTGTGCACTCTGTAATTGTCCATAAGTTGTGTTCCTTTGTGCATTTCATTTTCTCCACCATATTAAAAGCTCTTTAATGGCATGAACCTTTTATAGAGCTTATGATAGTGTTACAAAACAACATCTATTTCCAACTACTATATATGTAGGAAATCTTTACAACAGAGGATTTTCATGTGCTAATAGCCATATTTACTGTCTCTAAAAGCAGTTGCATACAGTTGTTTATTCTTATATACGTGATGTACTCTGATAATAAATTTATTAAAAAATACAACAGATTGATTAGTAAAAGCTGAAGAATCTTATTTTTATACTTATTGGTTGATAATTCTATTCTACTCTAAAATTGAATACTAAAAAAAGTAGGACAAATCTATAGACCTGCAAACTCTTTAATAACATAATCAAACACTTAACCTAATTTATATCACTGAAACAAACATTTTAAATGTAAGATATAAATAGTTCTGTGTTTAATATAACTGCTGCAAACATATTCTGACTACTTAGGCAATTTCAAAGCATGTCTGTATTATTCTTATCTAACCAACTTACATTATGAAATATTATAGAATTATTGCTAATTCTTTTTCAGCGTTTGCAGTCAGAATAGTAAATTTTTTCTTCATCCCTTACATTAAAAATAGTGTAGCACAGTTAGAATCACTAATATATAAATAGGTCCATGCATGTACTCGGGCATCCTTTCATTTTTACACTTCTTGAAGTCATTGAAATAAACAATATTTAGTTTAACTCAGAAACAATGGCTTTGGCAAGCCTGATTACCACCTCATTTTGGTAGATTTATTTCTTCATCAGTGAGCAAGAATTCAATTTTCTTTATATCATGTAAGACAGCATGTCATACAAGCTTCTTAAGTGTACATCTTTCTAATAATAGGATTAATTATATAATCAAAAGCACTAATTTCATTTCTGTAGAGGTATATTTGTTTAATTTTAATATGTATTAATTTGAATTCTATATTATTCTTTCTCTGGTATACAAAAAGGCACAAATATTTAATTTCATGCAATCATTTTCTTTTAGCCTCTACTAAAAGACCTTTAACCAGTATTTCCAATATCAATTATTTCCTGACCTCAAGCAGTACCATCTACAAACAGAGAAAGCTCAGTCTCCAGTCACCAATTTATCCCTACGAATTATAAACATGGGGTGGGAATTTAACATGAAGCTCTTCAATACTATAAGACCATTTAATTATATAAGCAATTTTAAATGTGCACAGTTACATAAACAAAGCTAATCATTAAAAGAAGAGAATACCACAAAGATGGCCAGATAAGGAGAAAAAGGGGCTCATTTTTTTCCATATCACCTTTGAGAGAAATGTGTAATTAAACAGGCCAAATGTATGCACTGCTGAGCTGTAATACTACTTTATCTAAACTTATATCCCCTAGCATATCCCATCACAGCTTTGCTGACTTCTTTCCAAATTGAAATATAATTTTTCTCTCTTCTTTGATCTAAAAGATGTCAAACTTCTTATAAAAAGAAGTATTTTGGCGAAGTTAAAGGGCAAAGAGTTAAAACGTCGCTTATATCAGAAGTCTGGATACTTCGAAAGAGAAATCCATAAATGCCTTGGCAGCTCTCTGGAAGCACAGAAAAAAGATCAGGCATTTTAAATGAAAACTGTTCCCACTCGCTGATGCTTTCATCTCTATATGCAAGAGAGAGACTGGGTGGGATTCAAAAAGTTCATCAGCAACAAAGCCTCATCCTGTCCCATTTAGCAGTTATATCAGTCTATTACCTGATGTTAGGATATATAAGACAGTTTCCTTCCATTAGGAAGAGTTCCCTAAAATAGGCACTGTCAAAGCTGGGAAATCTGAAATCTGACCTACTTTTTTCAAAAGATTTCCATGAATTTTGTGGTAAGTGTAATTCTTTTTACAGTTAGAGCTCTCCTTTCAAAAAGAACTGTTAACTGAAATATGCTGGCAAATTGCCTTACGTTTTAAGTATCAAAATAAAAATCTATAAAATATGCACAAATTTCTCACATTTTTATCTCTAATACTGAATTCCCATGCTACTTTATGTATACATTAAGTTTACTATCTGTTGTAAGCCCAATAAAATTCTGAATAAACCCACACTAAAAAATTATTCATTTGGAATACATTTATAAAACAAGAATAAACTGATTAGTCCTATGGGTAAGTGTGATAAAATACAAACATGAATTTTAAAACACATGTTATCTGTAAGAAGAAGATTCCTTGTATTTACAAGGCTGTCATTTATAGTTTTCTATTCTCCTTTTAGGAATGAAGCATTACATTCTTAAGAGGGAAGAAGGTTAATTAATTAATTAAAATAGAAGTTATTCAATATTTTTTAAAGAGAGAAATCTAATTTCTGGGTTCTTTCAAACTCCTGCTTGTCATAAAATGTCACTGCATTTCAAGTAAATTAAAAAATCAACCACACAGCATCACATTTATAGACTTTGATATCATTCTTGTAATTAAAATAAAGGTGCTGTACTCTTCCTACAACCATTCTGGAGAAATCACTGATAAATTGACATAGATTTAATTTCAAATAAAAGGATAAGAAAGCATACAGTATTATGGAAATTATATGCTTAAGACAGCATGGCACAATGAACACATTTTTACCACATGATTTATAGTAATAAATCACTTCTTATATTTATTCATTTTTAAGATTACTAACTTCATTTTCCTTAAACAAGGTTTAAAAGTTTAAAAAGTCTGTATTCACTATGCTTAATTTTCTATTTAACTATAATTTTCATTGAATTGAATGAGAATAAAGTGGTTATAAATATTCACAAATAAATGAAACAAAAAATTAACTTCATAGCCTAAAGCATATCCAGACTTTATACTGTATACCTCATAAGAACAGAGTAAACGGATATGATAAACAGCATAATAATGGACTTCAGTTTCATCAAAATGATAATCTTATTAACTAGACATTTATTACCCTAACTTCAAGGTTCTTTAGTGTATACAGGAAATAAAATTACTCTGTGCCCATAAAAATCATAGCAAGATGAGACAATAGATCACTATGGGTATTTCTTCCATTGTGCCAATATTAAGTGAAACTCTAGGACAAAAGTACTCAAAACAGATAATTCCTATGATGTTCAAACAATGCATAAGTCAAGAATATCTAAACTGAACAAAGATTAAAGAATACTTTTGATAGCCTTAAATTCTAGTAATAAACACAGAAGATAAAAATAAAAAGAGTAATGATTATACTCTCCAAATACTTGCCATCAATTTTTGCCTATTACTCTGCAGAGGTCTATTAAATATATATTGTTAAAATTAATCATATAAAATACACATTCATTCTTGAAAGCTAACGTTAGAAACTATAGTGTTTAATAAAAATCCTAAATATGAAAATGCAAGTTATAAACATAAAGCACTAGGATTTTATAAACAAAGCTAATACCCTAGGATAGTAAGAATTGGAATGAAGGCACAGATAGGTAAATTTATAAGCAGCATTAGGGACTGAAATTCTCCAATTAAAATTCACATTAAAAGACATCCCGTGCCCTCAGATATAATATATAATAGTCCAGAAAAAGGAAAGAATAAATGAGGCTAGTCTTACCACTACTGCTACAGAGAAGTTATAACTGAAAGCTGTAGTTTCAATCTTTTTTTCTGCTTCTTTCTTTTATCATAAATAAATATGTTTATGACTTTATTTTCTGTCTGGCTTATATGCACAAATCACTTTTTGAAACACTGTGTATTATAAAGGAGCTATCTATGATTTTTGTACATAAACTCAATGGGGAAAATAAACAATAAAAGTTATCCTAGTTGTACAAATAGAAGTAAATTCCTAGGAGACTTTAAAGGTGAATGTTAGAAAATGTGTTTTTTCTCAGAAATCTAAGGAAAATCAGGATAAGCCTAATTAAATTGAATATACTCAAGATTTTTTTCTGTATTTTGTTTGCATATACGTGGGAAGGAAAAGTAGAAATGTAAAAATTCTGCAATATCTATACCCATACCCAAGTTCTTCCTTTCTCTTTGCCTAGTAGGAACAGTATATTATATAAAGTGGTGAGGATGACAATGACATTATGACAAATAGGAATGGAGTCAATGCAAGATGCAATAGGCCAATCTAGCTCTTGAGAAGATAATGGTTTTTATGAATGGCTTTACTGAATTGCAAGTAATTAAAAATGTATTTGGACAGACTTAGAAACTAAAAAATGTGTTCAGAAGTATTCTCATGCAGAGATGGTACTTCCATAAAACCTAATTGAAAAGATATATTTCTTCCTAAAATTAAAAGCTCCAATTCTTAGAAAATGTCTTATTTTCCTCTGAAAATATCATTTGTGATATCAGAGAAAAAGAATTCATTTCAGATAAGTCTTAGTTAAAAGAATACTATGGCCCGAATTTCCATCGATTCAGCTACATAAGCAGAGCTAAGTCATACTGGCTCACATTAATGTCTTAGCCTAGAAAAGACAGTGCTAACACTAAAAGCAGAATTATTATGAAAATCATAATTCTTAAACAAAAGTTTATAAGTGTACCATTGCTATTTCAACACTTACGGCTATCGTAACATATGTTTCCTAGAGCCCTGCCAGTTTGAAGCAGCACTTCCTGGTCTTTGCTATTTAGCAGCTGCACCAGTGGTGAAATCAATCCTGCATCCACACATGGAATTCGCATAAATTCTGAAAAGAAGAACATATTTAATTAAAAATATAAAGATTCTCAATTACATAAAAAACCTCCCTTAATAAAATAAATATCTAATATTAAAATGTTTAAGATGGCTTACTATCCGAAGAGTACATTTCTGTCTAAAAGTATCATTACAACCCTACTAAATACTTCATGAAATGAGTACACAAAAATGAGTGGGGTCATATTTTTCTTTTCTGATAGTCTCTACCATAAACCAAAAGAATTTTTCATTAACTTTCATTATACCTAATTTATCACTATCTTCTTATACCTGGATGTTATAAGAGGAGGAGGGAGGAGGGGGGAGGGAGGGGGGAGGAGTAGGGGAATAAGATGTAAAGGTTTTGTTTGCTTTTACACATTTTCAACTTCAGTTATCAGTACTGTAGACACATAATAGTACCTAGTTTCAGTAATTTGTTGTTGTTGTTATTATTATTATTATTAGACACTCTGAGAGTACAATTCTAAAAAGGAAGAAATATTCACAGATACTTCCTCTTTTACTTATTTTTCCTTTGCCTCAAATCCACCTTAAATCTGTTATATAGGGGAATACTTTATTTAAAAGATATCAAAATCTTTTACTGCAATTTATGGTCATAGCTATGCTCCCACGTTAAACTTGCCCCTGGAACTTCTTACTAATACTCTGGATTTTGAACATCAGCACATAGTCAGGTACGTTAATTTTTAGAGAGTTCTCTTTGTATGTACAAATTTAACCATAATTATATTTTATAATTAATCCAAATCTAACAAGTATATGCTAATAGTTTTCTTCTATTATTATATAACGTGCACAGCAGAGTGATGATGAACAGATCAACTTCCAATTTCTTTTTTTCTCTGGTTCACACAATCTTCTTTCATTGTCAAGTTTCTAACCAGAAGAAATATAAGGCCAGTTAATATCTCCGTTGGGTCATGCTGCATTTCTGAAGATATTTATTTTAAAAAAAAAGACTCTAATCCACTTTCTCAGCCAGTCACTTAAAAAAAAACCAATGTGGCGATTAAGCAGTAAACAACCATTTAAATGGATCCCATTTATTTTAACCAGTAGGGATTAGTGGCATGCCCTTAACAAGCCTCTGATTAAAAGTATAAATGCTATAAATTATGTCTTTAAAACACAGTTGTCATCTACTAGAGTGTAACTAGAAGCAACCTCTAGCAGCAGAGTCATCATGCAACTGTGACCAAGTATTACGAGGACTGATACTATTAAGTAATAAGATCATATAGGAATGGCAATCCATTTCAAAAAAAAATCTATTCAAAATTTCTCTATCTATGTTATGTGTGTGTGTGCTCATTCTTAAGAAAAAAAGTTTTAAGATAAAAATTGATTTCTGGAAACTATACTGTGTTTCTAATGAGGTTAAAAATAAATTACTTGATCTTAAAAATCAAGCTGCTTTGCATCTAAGAAGATTTAGATAGTGGTTGCTCTAAGTTAACAAACAATATCTGGAGGGGTTTCATTTTCAAACTAGATCTGCTTCAGGAGTTCTTTGTTGTCCCAAGGTGGTCCCTATCTATTCAGAGCAGTTCAAATCTGCTTGAAGTACACTAAATACTCCAGACCACTAGGAATCTCTGAACATTTATGACCAGCTCAACTCCAAAGCACAGCATGATGATTATAATTTCAATAGCTTAGATGTACATACAAACAATAGATGGTCAGTTTTCATTAACAACCAAAAAATGATTTACCAATATAGAACCTCATTGGAACTTGAAAGATATTTTGAGCACCTCTAAACAAATGAAAAAGTTTCATGGCAATTCTTTTTGGTAACACACATATGAACAAGTTGTTTTACTGGGCTAAAAACATACTTTACAATGCCACCTGCCACAGTGATTACACAATGTATAAAATTAATTGTGTAAAACTGAAGCCAGAATTTTAAAGTTTCTTTTTTTAAAGTATAATATATGCAACTTACTAAAATAAAAGAACTAAAAATAATATCAAACTTTGACAAACTGAGGCATACTAATGGTATTACATTTAGCATGGCCTCCCCTTTTGCTTAAAAACTGCTTTAAGAAGTCAGTGTTTTTCTCAAATTGACTAAACTAAAATCATACACAAATATTTCTGCTACAAAATAATTCTTCCAAAGAATCCCTCTCACTGGATATAAACCATATATAATGGGATGGCTATTTTATAATCTATGCTTTGCTGTTATTACATGGAAACCTAAGAAATAAATGTTTCTCATGAAGGTGAATTCAGAAAACAGAGTATGTATTCCGACTACACTGTTGCAGTCAAGTGCCAACGTCAGTAGGTCAGACTAAAAAAAAAAACAAAACAGTGAGTTTATTTGGATATAACACAAACCAACGTATACATTGAAAAAGGGTAAGCTCTCCTGTGACAATGAAGATGAATGACTCAGTGGCAGCTCAAGAATCCTGTAACCAAAGCAATAAATGATACAGGTACAGGAGGGACTCGCAGTGCTCTTCTTTAATTCTACTCTGAAGGAACGGAATAGCAAATGGGAAATGTACGAATAGAATGACTATAATGATAGTCATTTTAAACAACATTTCATTACATGAAAAAAGTCAAAGAAAAGAAAAATAGAAAGAAATAAAAAAGGTCTAATCTACAAAATTAAAACATAAATTAATAAAACATACTGACAGGTAGGGTGTAAAACTGAAGATGTTCCCAGCAGAAAAGTTCTTGAGGAAAACCTCACCATTTTTGGCTATTTCTGCTATGATGTTAGCTACTTTGGCTGTGCAGGAAGACTGTGGAACCAACAGACTTGCAAACAGTTGAAGTATTCCACTTCCTTGGATTTTTTCACTTGTTTCCATATCTGAAAGAGATACATACAAAGAGCTTCAGTGAACACCTTCAACACTAACACTGACAACTACATCTACAATAAATTCTTTCTTTAAGAATTTTCACCATCCATAATAGAAACAGTTCATTATATATTAAAATGTGTATATTTATATAAAATTACCTTCAGTTCCACAAGCTGCTTTTATGTTCAGTTTTTATCTATGCAAAACACTTTCTAATACAATCTTTTCTAAATCTACAGATTATAAAGGAATCCTTTCTGAATATACCATTTGCATACCAAACTTACTTCTCAATGTTATTTCCAACACTGTCTATTCAGAGTAGGAATGCTTTACTTTCTACTTCCCTTCTGAATTCTCTAACAGTGTGTTATTAATACATGTGAATTCTATGATTACCTATAATGCTACAGCAATTAAAAAAAATAAGTGGCAACTAAATGTGCAAAAAACTCACCTCATATCATTTTATATGGAGTGATAGAAGAGACTATTCAGTTCCATATGATTACTATGTTTCTCGCACAACTTATTCAAACCACCACTAATGAAAAAGGGAAATAGTAAACAGCAATAAGGCCATGGTATTCAGAACTCTATATGGTGATATAGAAATTCAAGAAGACCTACTTCTTTCCTTTTCTTTCCACCTTTGTTAAAATACATATAAAGAGCCTTTGTATGAAATCAAGCCGCTTCATGTAAAAAGCATGACCTATTAAAATAAAAAACAGGAACACCTGGAATGATGATGGAAATAAAGAAAAGCTCAAGGAAACAAAATTTAAAATTACTATTTGGCTCTTAACAATGAAGAGGAATGGCATTGTTTAAAAACAGGGAGCTATAAGGCTCATTAAAGCATTCTATTTAAATTTATTTCTATGTGTAGCTCCTCTATGTCCTTTACATCCTTTGGATATGCAAACAAACAAGAGAACTCTAAAGATTTCTTGTTAAGTAAATGGCAGCTGCTCTGATCAACAGAGAGTAGGAAATCATTTTTAATAATTTGAGAAAGTCTACAAAAAATTATCTATTTCTTTATAGTAAGCACTGATTGTTTAGCTCAGTGTTTTTCAAACTGTGGGTCCCAATCCATTAAGAACCCTGAAATCAATCTGGTGAACAAGGACCAGCAATTTCTTAAAAAGAGAAATAGAATCAACAATATCCACAACCACAACAAAAGAATAGAAAAAAATTTTTTTGCGGACAGTAAGGTAAAACACTGAGTGAAACACATGCACATGTAACGGTATGTGTATGCTTACTGAATGTAAAATGTATCACTAATCATAGATTCTGGTCAAAAAGTTAAAAAGCAATGTTCCGTGTAACCCAAGACTAGCCAGGATTCTGGGTTAAAGAGGTATAACACTCTTAACATCATCAGGAGAAGCTAGAATTGTTGAATGGTTGAAGCAATAGAAAATTATACGGAAAGTTATTTATAAATTTGTAAAAATTGAAAATTGTAAAAGTTCTATGGATTTGTTATCTTAAAAACATTTCTTGGGCTTCCCTGGTGGCGCAGTGGTTAAGAATCTGCCTGCAGATTCAATGCAGAGAACACAGTTTCGAGCCCTGGTCTGGGAAGATCCCACATGCCACAGAGCGACAAGGCCCGTGAGCCACAACTACTGAGCCTACGCGTCTGGAGCCTGTGCTCCGCAACAAGAGAGGCCGCGATAGTGAGAGGCCCGCGCACCGCGATGAAGAGTGGCCTCCACTTGCCGCAACTGGAGAGAGCCCTTGCACAGAAACGAAGACCAAACACAGCCAAAAATAAATAAATAAATTAAAAAAAAAAAAGTCTAAACGAATAGAACTGATATTTTAAAAAAAAAAACATTTCTTTGCAATTACTGTAGTTACTTGGGTATATGTGCATGTTTATATATGACATTAGTACAAAAGATCAAGTAATCAAGATTAGTCAATGTTGAAACTTCATCCATGCATTTCCTTTTCCATAAGCCTAGTACACTTTAATACAGTTAATACAATTTTGGTTTCTTACATTTTATGTACTGTAATAAAAAAGGATATTTTGGAGATACTTTAAAACAGCGCTTTTTATTAGGTGAAGAAACAGAAGCTCAGAAAGATAAAGTAAACTTGTCTAAAGTCACCAATAATCATAGAGCATGAACAGCAAATTCAGATTCTACTATACTAACAATTCAACATGTGTATCACCTGGCAACCACTGGTGTTATTTTTTAGAACAGAAAACTTACTTAAGCACAAATAAATGAAATTTGTCTTTTTGTACGTTGCTACTCACTGGTTTCTCACAATTCAGATTATTACAAATGTAAAGTACACATGATAGAACATAAACACAGGAGCTGTCCTTTCAGCAAGTGCATTTATAAAATACAATGCGGCTTTTCACTTTTATTTTGTTTCTTGGATTAAAAAATAAGTTTTTAAGGTACCACCTGAAAATCTGACACCAAGTTTCTATTAATTATTATTATTATTATTCTTTTTAGCAAGAAGCCAAAAGAACTGAACTCAGTTTGCCATGTTAAAATTCTTCCTTTTCTGACCACTGCTACAACGGTAGAACACTGGGGCTGACTGCCCCAGGGGTCTTGTCCCACCATCTGCTGGTGCTAGGATGACAGCAAGAATCTGGCAGAAGGCATGAATCATGATTAGATGTGAAGCTGAGGCATTTGTGTGTGTGGAGGCGAGCAGTTAACTGCAAATCACCCATGCACGTCTCATTTTAACTATAACTAAAAAAATGGCTTAACATCAGAGCTGAATGTCAGGGGCAAGGGGAAAAAAAGAAAACAAAGCCATACAAAGCTCTTGCACTCTGATGAGTTTCCATGGATTACAATCCAAGGAATTGGGAAAACAGTTACAATAAGATGAATCAAGATTTGGGAATAGTATTTTTTTAATACTATTGTCAGAGAAATAAAAGGGAAAATATAATCTGGTTTTTCATATAAATCTGATTTACAATTTAGAAAAATCGAAAAGGAATTCTATTTACTTGCTAGCATGTGGATTTATATATAGGTTTAGAATTTAAATTAAACAGCTGGGAATTACCTTCTTTCGTTTGTCATGAAAACATAAAGAGCCAAATACTGCTTATCATTAAAATGCCACTATCCAATAAACAATTACAAAGTTTCAGCCTCATTTCATATATGCTTTCTACACTGGCACTCTACTGCATCTCACAATGTGTATCTGTGAACTAAACATGTTCTCTGATATCTGTGAGCAGCCTTGAAACGATTTTAAGAGAGCATTAAGAAGGCGTCAGGGGTCGTGTTTGCAGGTCTAAATGAATGACTGCTTGTAAAAAGAAATCATGTGTTGTGATCAGGAGTCCTAAAAAAAAAAAAGGCAGACTTTTCATTATCTTTAGTTTAGCCACACTACTACTGACATTGGAACTATACCCATTTTAAATATTTGCAGGAATCAATTCAACCTCTTTCTCCCCCTTCATATTTAGGTGCAGTCATAAAAGCGTTTGAGTACGCCTACAAATTATAGGCAGCTGGCAGTCCTTGAATTTTGAAGGACCCATACATGAAGGGCAGTTGCTACTCTAAAATAGTATCTGTGGGAGCTATGGCAGGAGTCATATCCATCATAGTAGCCCTTGCAGTTCTGCAAGCACTCATTCTGTCTCTGCAGTCCTATGTCCACACCCCACCTGACCTCCTGGTGGCAAGGAGCAGCTTCGTTATGAAACTGCCAGTGATAGAAAGAAAAAGAAAACTGGGCAATCGGGTCAGAGAAACTTGAAAGAAGAGTAAATCAAGAAGCTGTGCTACAATGCTATAGGGAGAGGAGAAGTTAAAGCACAACTCATAGAATTTCTCAAGACCAATAACCCAGTAGAAGGCAGAGAATGGGTGGAATGGGAATGGGAATTTAAGATATGCCTTGAAAAAGGCTAAAGTTCCCAACAAAGTTGCCAAGTAAATACATTAAAATAATTGGCTTTACAGTTAAATATCAAGAGGGGGTTTTCAGGTATGCTACTATAAGCTGAATTTATGATGTTATGTTAGCATATAGGTTTTATGAGGAGAAATTAATGTAAAGCATTTGATAGCCAATTTCCAGTTAACTCCAAATTAGAAAAACAAAAATAATGACTGTTATTACTATGACTCTATTAGATTAAAAATGTACTTGGATTAGATTATTTACTTCTAGTTATGAGAACAATAAACAATTGCTATTTTTATTTATATTATATGTCCAAGGATCCTCGTGACTGATTGTGAAGAGAAGACTCAGATTTGGGATTGACTGCAAGGACACGGAATATGACTCAAGGGCCATGTGTATCATTGTCTCTGGGCAATTATTTATTTCTCAAGGGGTAGATTCTTAGAATAGGGTGTAACAAGAGATCTGGCCCTGTGCCTGGGAGATCTGATCCAAATCCAAGGCTTCATTTACTACCACACAGACGAGCCCCAAATCCTCTCTCCCTTTATCCAAAGGAAAACAAAGCATATGCGCTTGGATATACAATAAATACCTCAAATTTATCATTTCCAAGATCAAATTTACCCTCTTCCTTTCCTTTCATTTTAGTCTCTATTGCAGTTAATGGCAGGGAACCCATCTAAGCCAGAAGCCCTAGAATGATTATAAATTTTTCTCTTTTAGTAAATGCCTTGCTACCACCCATGCTAAGCAGAATGTACTGTAAGTTCTGTAGACTCCATCTGACTAGCATTTTGTGCATCTATCCTTTCCTTGTTACATTCATGCTGCTTCCAGCTCTCAATTCTGACCTTTATTAAATGCAACAGCCTCCGCAAGAGTCTCCCTAACTCCAGCCTCCCCTGCAACTGTCATCTACATTGACGGCAGAATAAGCTTCCAGAAATACAAATTTTATGTCACTCCCCTACTTTAAATCTTTAAGTGATCGTCTATAAGTTTTAATTAAACATTCAAGCACATCCATGATATTTATATTTCCCAACCGTATCTCCTGATACTCCTCCATTGATATCCTACATTCTAGCCTCACTAAATTGCTTATAGAAATCTAAATTAATCATTTTATTTCATACCATCTTACTGCACTTGCTCCCTCTCTGAAATGCCACACCCACCCCACCACTATAGCTAATTCCTACACAGAGGCATAGTGTCCTCATTTAAAGGCACCTGACTGAGAGCCATTCAAGCTTTTAAAGATACCTGACTACCATAAAAACTCATTTTTTAAAACAGACATGTGACATTGGCATGATAGGTTATGTTTTCTTCATACTACAAATAAAGCTATATGATTATATTGGAAAAGCAATAAGAAACCAGTTTTTCTGATTCCTAGTCCAGTGTTCTTTCTAACACAACTGTTAATTTAGAAGATACATAGTGCTAACAATACCTTGACCAGATTCACCAAGTTATTACGTGACAAATATTTTTATTTAACGTATTTTTCAGAAGTAAGAACTAAACTAAGACAACTGGGTGAGAAAGGGATGCACAGGATTTTGAGATAGATAAACTGACTCAGTGATTGAAGGAGAGAAAGGGAACTGTGTATAGGGAAAGTGAAACAGGTTTAAAATATATTTAAAACACATAAGAGGACTATACTGGGTATAAGATTAAAGGGCCTGATAAATGAGAAATTAATATTTCTAAAAGAAAATGGAAGTATATGGGGGGTTGTTATAAAATGCTTTTTCTTTCACTGATGAGAATCTTTTTCCCGCAATAAAGATTTTAAGCAAATAAAAGGAACATGAAGTGCAGGAAAGAAAAGGATGGATATAGTCATGAAAAGAAACAGGGCAGAACAGAGACCCATTTGCACAATGACTCACCATCAGAAAGAGGTCTTACTAAAAGATTAAGTTGTGAGAGTCATTTATAAAATTATAATAAATGATTTTGACAGTTTTGCAGTCATTTCAATTCCAGGGATAATGTAAGCTGTGGGAGTTGGAGAAGTTATGTGTTTGGAAATCATCACTAGAATAAGCGGGGAGATCTGCTAGTCTGACTATTTTCCTTAAACTTACCACTAACTAGGTCAAAAGCAGTTGCTAAAAATTGAGTTGGTTAAAAAATAAAAGAAAGATATTTGCTGAGAAATACCCGGAGGAACTGTGCTAATGACTGTGGTAAAAGCAGAGTATATAACTAGAATCGTTCAACTATAAGCTCACAGTAATTACTGAAAACATGGTCCCTAACGGTAAACGTGGATTTCCTCACTTCATACTAAGAGAATGAGGACATAGTAAAACACAGTGAAGGAATATCTTTAGTAAAAGATCCATCTCCATCCTCCTGTGAAACACCTTGGGGAAAAATATGAAGTAAACAAAGCTAAAGAGATTGGCATCTGTAGGTCACAGGGCAGAGTCTTCATGCTGGGATTAATGACCTTAGAAAAATAGACCCCAGAGAGATGCCTTTCTTCTTCCACCATGTGAGGTTCCAGTGAAAAGACAGCGGTCTGTGAATCAGGGAGCAGGCCGTCACCAGAATCTGCTGGTGCCTTGGTCTTGGACTTCCCAGCCACCAGAAGCGTGAGGGACACCACCTACTCCAGGTTATTCTGTTACAGCAGCCCAAGTGGACTAAGATGTATGGCATCAAAGTCCTTTCATAATTTGACCCCTACTCCCTTTCCAGTTTCAGTTTCTGATGGAACTAGGTTTCTTCCCCACCACTGTGACATTGTATACGTTGCTTCCACTGCTTGGGATGTTCTTCCCATAATCCTTGTGCCCTCACATAACCTGGGTAAAGTACACTGTATTTTCAAAATCCAGCATTCCCTGATCCTGCTTATCAAATTCACCCCTCTTCCCCAATATTCACACACAATGTTGTAATTGTTTCCAAGCTGTGAGAACCTATTTGGTAGCTGAAGACTTGGAGTAGATGAGATTATCCACAGAAGATGTCTTTTTACTGAGTCCCTACTATGTTGGGAATATAAGCTAAAGGATACAAATCATATCCTCAGTGAGCTGTCTAGTAAGAGAAAGAGAGAGGTAAATAAATTACCACAATTCAGTTTGACTGATAACACCATGGAGGTTACATACAATGTATAATGGGAAGCAATCACAGTTCCATGAAGATCATGGAAATTTCCATAAATAAGGTAACATTTAAACTGAGTTTTGAAGGCCAATAAAGCATGTTCTAAGCAGAAAAAAGGAGAAAAATTTATTCCACAAAGAAGGAACACATAAAAAGCACTACCATCTGAAGCTTGAGACCCTAAATTTGTAATAGCAACATTCTGTACCGCTGGGTGAATTTTTTGCCAGCAGCTGGAGGCTGCCAGAATTGAGAACTGGAAAACGTAGATGGTTGATACTATCTAAGGTTTGAAGAAAAGGTAGGTAAAAGGAGAAGGATAAGAGAATACACCTATGAAACACCCATTTATCCATCAGAATCTAGGTGAAATGTCAGTCCCTCTGCGACACTTTGAAAGACTCTTACAACTATGAATTGAACCCAGTTCTCTGAACGCTTTGTAATCAGCTCTATTATATAATGTGTTACACTGTATTAAAACTTATCTGTTACTTGTCTATCCAATCGCTCCAGGGCAAGGTACCAACTAACGGGCATGGTGGTACCCAATTAATGCTAGTTGAATAGAACTGCCCTGTGCTTAAGGAGTTTATAACTGAATAAAAAAAGGCATACAGGGCTTCCCTGGTGGCGCAGTGGTTGAGAGTCTGCCTGCTAATGCAGGGCACACGGGTTTGAGCCCTGGTCTGGGAAGATCCCACATGCCATGGAGCAACTAGGCCCGTGAGCCACAACTACTGAGGCTGCGCGTTTGGAACCTGTGCTCTGCAACACAGCCATAAATAATAAATAAATAAATAAATAAATAAATAAATAAATAAATAAATAAATAAATAAAGAGTGCATCCTAATATAAATAGGTAGACTTTGGTCAGTAAAAACTAAATAAATAAATAAATAAAACAGTTTAAAAAAAAAAAAAAGAATGGAAGTTTTTTTGGTAGCATTACCAATCACTAGCTCATGCAGAGACTAAACTTTTCACTTTGCATTAAGCTAATCAGGTCTCAGATTACATTTTTTCAAAAGCAAACATATGCAAAAATGTTCTTTAAACCTTCAGACATCATTTTAGAAACTACTTTGCTTTTATCTTATCCCTCCCACATGCACACATCAGAAAGAAAAGGTGATCAATCCATAAGTAAGTTATTATGAGCGAAATGAAAACATTCTGTTTGCTCCTTTAGTACAAGGAGGAGAAAAGATGTGTAACACTTAAATATGGGCAGAGAAAATTACCAGCATCTAAGTGAACTCACCTCAGAGAACACTGTGTGCTAAAACCCAGAATTTAAATCCAGATGTTTCTTAAAAAAACCCCTACTACTCCGCCTTTTGGAGTCTCATTTTGGGGTTTATCACAACAAATACTAAAAAGTAGGTCATAAAATCAACCTTAGTAAAATCAACTATAGATTTGTTTGTGGAAAGTTCTAATGTTAAGGGCATCATTCCTCACTAGCAGTTATCCCAACACATAACTATTATGCCACACAATTCATTTTGCTATGTCAGTAGAATATAGAGTCCACTTGTGATGGTTACTTTTACATGACAACTTGATTGAGCCATGGTACCCAGGAATTTGGCCAAACATTATTCTGGATGTTTTTGTAAGGGAGTTTTTGGATAAGATTAATATTTAAATCTGTACACCTTAAGCAAAGCAGATTGCCTTCTATAATGTGGGTAGACCTCATTCTATCAGTTGAATGTTTGCATAGAACAAAAGACTGACCACCCTGACCTCTTTCCCCCACGTGCCCTGGAGCAAGAGGAATTCTACCAGCAGAGTAATTCACGTGCTGGGTCATGAAATTTCACATAGTATTCTGTACTACTGCTCCAACTTTGTATAACTAGAGTCAGAAAAAAAAAAATGACTTTGACTCTATCTAAATGTGTTAGCTTTCTGAAATCTCAAGAAATTACACAATGCATTGTTTGTTTTTTAACTGGTGATAAAACAGCCAAAATTTCCAAGTGAAGGTATCTGACAACAGAAGGCACTGAATGCTACTAACTTCTAGTAAAAAAAATTAGAGTATAAAGATTCTCTACATTATACAGTCCATTATATGAATACTACTTAGAATATTATACCTAAACTTTATATTACTAAGCACATGAAACGTTCACATTTTCTAAGTTATTGATGATTTTTGAGGAAAGAGGTTGTGTTTATTTTTACTTGTTAATTTTTTTCTTTATTTTTGAAATAGTTGATTTACAATATTATATTAGTTTCAGGTGACAACATAATGATTCAATATTTTTATAGATTATACTCCATTTAAAGTTAGTACAAAACAATGGCTATATTTCCCTGTGCTATACAATATATTCTTGTTGCTTATTTTATAAATAGTAATTTGTGTCTCTTAATCCCATACTCCTATCTTGTCATCCCCCGCTTCCCTCTCCCCACAGGTAATCACTAGTTTGTTCTCTGTATCTGTGAGTCTGTTTCTGTTTTGTTATATTCATTCATTTGTTTTATTTCTTAGATTCCACATATAAGTGATAACAGAGTATTTGTCTTTCTATGTCTGACTTATTTCACTAAGCATAACGCTCTCTAGGTCCATCCACATTGTTGCAATGGCAGGATTTCATTCTTTTTTATAGCTGAGAATACTCTAGTGTGTGTATACACACACCACATCTTCTTTATCCATTCATCTGATGATGGGCACTTAGACTGCTTCCATATCTTGGCTACTGTAGATAATGCTGCTATGAACATTGGGGTACATGTATCCCAATGATCCAGTGTTTTCTTCAGATATATACCCAGCAGTGGAATTGCTGGATAATATGGTAGTTCTTTTTTTAGTTCTTTGAGGAACCTCCATACTGTTTTCCATAGTAGCTACACGAATTTACAATTCCACCAAGTGTACTAGGGTTCCCTTTTCTCCAAATCCTAGCTAACATTTGCTATTTGTAGACTTTTTGATGATAGCCATTTTGACAGGTGTGAGGTGATATCTCATTGTGGTTTTGATTTTAGTTCTCTGATTAGTGATGCTAAGCATTTGTTCACGTACGTTTTGGCCATCTGTATATCTTCTTTGGAAAAATGTCTATTCAGGTCTTCTGCTTGTTTTTAAATTGAGTTCTTGGTTTTTTTGATATTGAGTTGTATGGGTTGTTTATATATTTTGGATATTAACCCCTTATCAGTCATATCTTTGCAAATATTTTCTCCCATTCAGTAGGTTGTCTTTTCGTTTTGTTGATGGCTTCCTTTGCTGTGTAAAAGCTTTTAAGGTAAATTAGGTCTCATTTGTTTATTTTTGTTTTTATTTCTTTTGCCTTAGGATACAGATCCAAAAAAATACTGCTAAGATTTATGTTGTGATTTGTTATAAGACAGTAAAATGACCATGAACCACACACAGTTAAGAATATGGTATATAGGGCTTCCCTGGTGGCTCAGTGGTTGAGAATCTGCCTGCCAATGCAGGGGACACGGGTTCGAGCCCTGGTCTGGGAAGATCCCACATGCCACGGAGCAACTGGGCCCGTGAGCCACAATTACTGAGCCTGCGCGTCTGGAGCCTGTGCTCCGCAACAAGAGAGGCCGCGATGGTGAGAGGCCCACGCACCACGATGAAGAGTGGTCCCCACTTGCCGCAACTAGAGAAAGCCCTCACACAGAAACGAAGACTCAACACAGTCATAAATAAATAAATAAAAGAACGTGAATTTCTTTAAAAAAAAAAAAAAAAAAAGAATATGGTATATAGGGCTTCCCTGGTGGCGCAGTGGTTGAGAATCTGCCTGCCAATGCAGCGGACACGGGTTCGAGCCCTGGTCTGGGAAGATCCCACATGCCGCGGAGCAACTGGGCCCGTGAGCCACAACTACTGAGCCTGTGCGTCTGGAGCCTGCGCTCCGCAACAAGAGAGACCGCGATAGTGAGAGGCCCGCGCACCACAATGAAGAGTGGCCCCCGCTCGCCGCAACTAGAGAAAGCCCTTGCACAGAAACGAAGACCCAACACAGCCAAAAATAAATAAATAAATAAATTTAAAGAATATGGTATATAATACTTTTGGCCTTAGTATTCTTCATCAAGATCTTATTGTACAGCAAACAGAAAATAATATAGTATCTTACATCCAGTTAAAGAGATGTATAGCTGACTTAGCATACATTTCTTCAACTCTTTTTTAATGTGCTTCTAAAAAATGTTTCTTAATTTGGGATCTTTTCCACTTTCTGTCTATTCTTCCCTTACTCTTAATATTTCAAGCAAAGAGTTAACCTTTTACTCTCTATTTTGCCTTTAATGTTACTACTATTTTTCCTATTTCAACAATATTTGCAGTTGGTCATTAATATTCACATACATTTATAACTCAAAAACTGAAAATTGCAGTAGATAATAAATGAGTAACAGTGAAAAGTGAAACAACTTTGCTTTTGTTTATTTACTTGGTATAAAACATATTCCCATGGTATGGCATCTCTTCCAGGTTTAACATAATAGATAAACTATAGGTTTACATTCATTAAGATTCATATAAAATCAAACCTCCAAAAGGAGAAGGATTTATTTCAATTACCTATTTTTCTGGCTAGTATTTCTTTTTCTTCCTCTAAGCCAAATGTTAGAAATTTAAAAAGTGATTACTAATGCCAAGTAATAAAAATATTTTTTAAATTTATAAAATAATTTATATTCATATTTCATTAAATCTTGACATACCAAAATTCATATAACATTACAAATGTCTAAGAGGAATCTATGTAAAACTACACTGTATAAAACTACATGTAGAACTAAATTTATATCTATGTAAAACCATATTAAAATGAAGTAAGAAAAATAATAAGCAATCAAGTTCACACTGTCAGGGTTGAGTAATACAAACTAACAAAAAAATGAATATCTCAATTTTTAGCTATAAACATAATTCAGAGGCTGATATAATATGACCTTGTAATTGTAACCAAACAATTATCTGGTAGCAAAATTAATGCTCTACTGACTGTAGTTTTGAACCTTTGGGGGCTGTAAATTACTAAATTGAGAAATTTCCTAAAATGTTTATCAGGCAATTTAATAATCATTCCTTCTAAAATAAATAACATTATTAATTTTAATTATTCTTTAGGTACTAATTCTCACTAGGTAAACGTTTGTCCCTGAATACACAAAGGAAGATATAAATTATACTGAACCTCACTATTCTACTAAACGACATTGAATCTGAGATTGTAAAACTACACTGTACTTTCCATTCTTAAGAAAAACTTCCTCTAGAATTAATGCTCTCAGCAAATAATTTCATTATAAATAAACTTTAAAATAATAAAAAAGAAAAATGTTTACTATTCTTATATTGAGTAGGCTAAAGACTTATGGTTTAGAGGTACCCGCTCTTGATTTTTTTAAGAAAATCATTCTTTAATTAAGACTATCTTCTTAACATGAAAAAGGACTTTTATATTAAGTCCAGGGGTATTATATTGAATGGTGAAGCATTAGAAGGGCTGCCATTAATATCAGAAACTAAAATACTACTCATACCATTGTTATTTACTATTTTGCTGGCAGTTCAAGCCAACTCAATAAGTCAGCTATAGTTACAAGGGAAAGGGGAAACAAAAATAACACTTTCTGTATGTTCTGACTGCAAAACCCAAGAGAACTAGCTAAAACATTATTTAAACTAATAAGTGAGCTCCAAAGGTAGCTGAATACAAATAAAAGATATAAAAATCAATACAGCTTTCAAACTGATCTCTAACAAAACGGCCTGGAAGTTATAATAGGAAAAAGTCCATTTGCAAAAACAACCAAAATAATGTAGAATACATAGGAAAAATGCTTTAAATAAGATATATATGGAAAGCATGTGAACCAAATTACATAATCTTAATGAGACATAAAGAAAGAAAACTTGAATAAAAAAAAAGATATAATTTATGTTTTTAGAATAAGAAACTATTAAGAAGTTTTCAATTCTTTCCAAATTAATTTATAGCTTATCCCAATTTCAAGAGCATTTTCCAGGAATGCAACAAAGTATTTACACAACTTCTCTGATATAACAAACCCATGAAAATAAAAAACTTTGAAACAGATTTATAAAGAGGAACTTTCTCAATAAAGCTACTATAATTAAAATAGCACGGTTACAACACAATAATAGACAAACAAATTAATGGAATAAAATAAAACCCCAAGACTGGCCCAATTATATTAAATTAAGTAGTTATTATATGATAAAAGGAACATCCTCAACCAATAAGGAATAGATTAAATGACACATGGTGTTGGGAAAACTGATTGTCTAGAAAATAATAAAATTAAATCCTCACCTATACCATATATAAAAATAAATAATTGAACATAATAAAATCAAATAATTATAATAGCAAGAACACATGTATTTTATAGAGAGGCTTCCTTTAGCAAAAATAATGATTCATTAATTTCTCAAAATGTCACATTTATAAATCCCGAAGTCTACCTAATGGTGAAACTTTAACCTTTGTTTTACAAGGCCAAGTGGGTACTCAGGAAATCTGAACTACAAGATTCAGATTTGTAAAAGTGAAAGCATTTAGACTATGTAAGAAAGCTTTCTATAGGAAACAACCATCATGACTACCAAGTACTACAGGAGCTAAAAAACAGTATGCTACTGCCCATACCTTTAATATCAGGTTCAAACATCCATCATCACAGCAAAGACACTGAAAACAGGTTAATTTAATCAATCTATTTCTTACTTTAAAGCATTTTCCTTTAAACATCAAACTACATTTTTCTGTTGAGAATATATAATTCTTTTTTTTTTACAGTCACTCTGCTCTTTAATTCAATTCACAGAACTGCTGAAAAAGTAGACATTTCTATTTAAAAGTAGAAAAAAAGGTTTGTATAGAAGGTATTTCTGTTATACAAGTATATTACGCAGCTTGGGGCAGTAAAAGGTTCGAAAAGCTCTTCTCACCCACTGATACTTTAAGCCTAGGAGGGAAGAGGTCTACCACGTAGGGTCTGATTCTTGCTTGATTTGAGAGCTTCCATCAGTCTCCTTTATTTCTTCTGTTGCAGGAACCTCCAACTGGCTTGGCTTGGCTGACTCTTGGATCACTGGGCCTTCTGACTCACTCTGATCAACCAACTGGTTATTAATCACAAGTCCTGGAAATGGTCTAATGACTGTGAATTTAATGAACTCAGCACGTGAAGGCTTACCCGAGGGTGTGCCATTCTGATGACCATCTACTTTTGGCATTCCAAGGCTGGAGAAGATACTCAGAAACAAAGCCAAAATTAAGTTCATCATTAAAAAGCCTGAAATGTTTGAGACAGCAATTAAGGAGAGCACCTCTTCCTCTAAGAGCCCTCCAAGAAAAATAAATTCATGGCTCAATTTTAATACTACTGCATCAGATGTTGAAGATCTTAACATCATTCAGGTGACAATTCCAGATGATGATAATGAAAGACTGTCAAAAGTTGAAAAAGCTAGACAGCTAAGAGAACAAGTTAATGACCTCTTTAGTTGAAAATCTGGTGAAGCCATTGGTATGGGTTTCCCTGTGAAAGTTCCCTACAGGAAAATCACAATTAACCCTGGTTGTGTGGTGGTGGATGGCATGCCTCCCGGAGTGTCATTCAAAGTCCCCAGCTATCTGGAAATCAGCTCCATGAGAGAATATATAATTCTTATTAATTCATTTCCAATTCATTATACTAATTAAAAGTCCAATCTGCATGCCTCATATTTTTTGACACGTTCAGGACATACTGGGTTAGTGTTTAATTTGAGAAGCCAGTTAACATCTATCAAGCATATG
Organism: Balaenoptera physalus; assembly: GCF_965194825.1. Lineage (NCBI taxonomy): Eukaryota > Metazoa > Chordata > Mammalia > Artiodactyla > Balaenopteridae > Balaenoptera > Balaenoptera physalus. Next base: position 18,313,535 of record NC_138884.1, on the reverse strand, counting down.
GCCACAGAAGACCTACAGGTAGCTGCAGTTACACAGTTAAATGGGACCCTGTCAGAAACAAATGTTAGGAAGACACAGCAGCACAAACTCATCAGCTTCTCCCTCAACAACTCAGTGACAGTAAGTCAGTATTAGTGTTTTACTGAGGATGGTAGATCTTTTTCAGTATACATTTGGCATATAGTATCATTTCAAATCACATTTCTCTTACATATTTTACTGTCATGAACATAAGAAGTTTTTCAAATTTAGCAAACTTAAGAAGCAAAACTGGTATCATTTATTAATTAGCTAGTGTAAGAAAATCCAGATTCTCTGTCAATGCTTCAATCACAAACTACAAATACCAACGGAGGCTTATCTCCTTCTGGAGATTGTACATAATGAGAGCTTTCTTTGCCCCTTATGAAGTACAGTGCTTAAAAGCATTTTAGAAGGCAAACAGCACCCAGTACCATGTTATTATCTTGTTACTAATCTTGTGACTTGTGAAAGATTTCAAGATGGTCTTTCTCATTATTTCAGATTCAAGCCTTTCTGTGACCCCTCTTCTACGAATTCCTGGATATAAATATATTTGAATATATACTGTCTCTTCTTTCTGCTTCTGACTAACATATATCTTGGACCTATATGCTACTACTTCCTTAGAATCTAACCCTAGGATAATGAACTTAAGGTTCATTATTTTAAATGGCCTCTTTTAAAAATGTCCTCTCCTCCACTGAATAACCCAACTATATTTTATTGATGACAATGATGATGATTTTGTTTCTAAGCTGCATTTCCATCATATCCTACTGGCTGGTCCAATTCTTAAACCACCCATAATTCAAGAAATGATAGCCTATAAAACTCCAATAGAAATATTTATAAATATTTTATAAAATTTTAAAAATGAGATTCAATATGTAATCAATAATTTAAAAACGTTTAATGAGATATTTTACTTTTGGGGAAGTACTAAGTCTTTAAAGTATAGTATGTGTTTTACACTTATGGCATACCTAAAATCAGACTAGCCTCTTTTCAAATGCTCAATAGCCATGTCAGAGAATGGATACTGTATTGGACAGCACAAGTTTAGAAGATTCCTCTGGAAGGCTAATGAGCATAGTATTCCCTGTGTTTTTCCATGTTTAACAGAACTTTTCTATAGCCTTGATACTTACTGAGCACCTTGGCTCAATATAAAATTCTTATTCCTTGAGTTTTCTGAAAATACTGCTCTAATATTGAATTGTTTTGCATATTGTTGTTGAAGAGTCTGATGCCAATCTAATTTTCTTTTCTTTTTAAATAACTTGATCTTTTAGCATGGAAGCCTGGAGGATTTCTCCTTTGTATTTATTTTTACCTTTAAAGTCTAAAAGTTTTGCTAGACTTCTTTGAGGTCAATTTTCACAAGTACATGCTAGGCCCTTTCAACATACAGATTCTGGTCTTTTTATACTTCAGAAAAGTTCATACTTTTAAATATTAGCTCTGTTTCAATGTTTTGTTTTTCTCCTTGAGTATTCCAGTTGCACGTATGTTGGATCTTTTTGCCTATCTTCTATATTAATCATTTTCTCTTTGATCCTTTATTCTGTCTTCATTTTGCCCACTTTCCTCAATGCTCCTTATTAAATTTTCAGTCACCTCTATTCTTCCTTGGTACCTTGTAATTTAGTCTTAATTTTTAAAATGATTCTTTTTCTTCATTATCTTCTAGTCAACTCTTACTTTACATCTTCCTAGTAATAATCCACTTTGGTTCCAAGTTTCTGAATTTCTTACCCAGATATTCATTTTCCTTTTCATATCTGCAAAGGCTTAAGGATGTTTAATATAGGTCATGGTGTTCTGTTACTGATAACCACTTCGTGGGTGGTTTAGGAGAAAAAAATTCAATAACTAAAATGTTTTGATTCTTATTTTCTGCTTTGTTCCTTGTAGCACCTATGTATGTATATAGCCTGCAATTTCCTATTCAGTGTATAGTTTTTCTTTTCTTTAACTAGCAGTAAAAGTTGTATGCAGTAAGGGTAAGGATGAATTCTCAGGTTTTTTAGTTCAAAAGCTCCCTCTTCCGAACTTAAACCAAAGGGGGTTATTAGTGTGTCTTCTAACAGTATGATTTTCTTATTTCTACAGAACACTTACTTTCTCCATCTTGCATCCTTCTTTCCCTTCAACACCAAGTCTACAAGGGAGAACAATTTCATCCCCCAAAGTGGCACTCTCCTGATCTGTTGCCTAGGGTCCTGTGTACTCTTAAGTCTCCTCCTTTTGATTCCCAATAGCCAATGCTCCAATTGAATCTAAGGCCAGATCTTGGAATTTTCCCACCAAGTTAAGACTTTTTCTTTCTGAAGGCATTTTTAATTGTAAACTATCACCCCTAGGCTCCTGATTCAACCCCTCTCGTCTTTTCCATGTAGTCTCTGCAGTCTTCATGAACTCTCTCTAAAAATGGGCTCTGAAGCTGAGCAGGCTAGATTTGGATATTAATTTCTCTCTCCTAATAATCTGAAGTTCTTAGTGTATCTCCAGGGCATAGGTTATAGATATTTGATTTTATCTGATTTTTTGTTGATTTGTGTGGCTCTTTAGACTGTGTAGAAAAATTCAAACTTAGGTGGCCACCACTACTCTTTGGCAATCCAGGGGTCTTAATTCATCAAGAATTGTCAGTGTCTTTTTAGTTGACCATGTTCTCTAGTTTAGTCTAGTCTCCTCTATTCTTAAAATACTACCTTTATTTAGTAAAAACTGAACCTTTGGTAATTTATGATTAGCACCAGTCATAAGCCCTCATTAATGATGGACACAATAACTAAAAGAGTCACATAGTACAAAAGTATATAAAGGAGGTGAACACCATAATGAATTTAGCTTGCAAAGAAAACTGCAAATGTATCACTCTGTGATACATTTGATGACTTAGGGTAAAAAACTGAAATCTAGATATTACTGTGAAAGAATTAAGTGAAATAAATTTTCATTTCTACTAAAACAGCAGCAATCTTTCATGCTCAGTAAATGAAGATTTAACAAGGTTATTGAAAAACAGTTGATAATAAATTTTGAAGTCCCTTACTTAGGAAATAATTTTGATACATGACAGTAAGTCTGTTCAGAACTATTAAAGACATAAAGCAGACTAAAAGCAAATGACAACAGACAGTTCTTACTGTTAGAGAAGATTTATAATCTACATTAGTAGCTTCTGTACATAATTTGATATGTTTAGGATTATAGCCTAGTAGGGAGCCAAAAATCAACATACTGAATAAAATAAAGAACAAGCGTTAAGAAATAACCTAAGAATTCAACAGGTAGATGAGTATTACGAAGTTAGGAATATGGAACTAGATACTAAATACTTTCTTCTTTAAAGACAAGTAAACTGATGTTCTTTCATAGGGTTTTCTATAGATAATAAACAATTACGTGACACTTGTATGAAATAGGAATTGCCATCGGGCAATTGGTTAAAGTTAAAATACAAAGGTATATGAGGCAATGAGAAAGAGGAAAACAGCCTAATCCGTTAGGAAAAAAATGTAAAGTGGTGCTGGTGATCATGCTGGCACTGTTTCATGGTTCCCCCAACCAACAAGAACATGGTCCCCATGCTCTTACAACAGAACAGAATTTTTATTATGAATGGACTGTTAATTTTGCTTATTTTGGGGCCTTTAATTCATGCTAGTAGTTTGTCTTATAAGGTGGTTCAGACGTCATACTCTCTAAGGACAATTCCTGCCTTAATGTTTAGGGACAAAAATGTGGGCTGTTTTACATTTTCAAATAGGTATGAAATAGAATAACCGACACTACAATTCAACAAGCATTTACTGAGAATCTTCTAACTATTCTCTGAATCAAAAGAGACCAGAATAAACGGGCTGATTTCTTGGCTGGTAGCCTTCATATATTTACTAAAAACATTTTAAAGCTGAGATCTGAAGTATTTATATGAGTGAATGAATGCTTTTATATTAATTTAGATCAGACATTTACACAAAATGCTTGCTCAAACAAAATGTTTTCCATAAAGTCTAGTACGTATTCAAATTTTCAACTTCTGTCTTTTAAGATCCTTACATATACTAGATTTAATGCCACCCCAAATTTAAGAAAAAACTCTGAAGTCATACATCAAAGCAAAAATTCTAATTCAGATTATGATAATCTGTAATGTACAATTCAAATATACTAAATTCCCACAGTGTAAAAACTTAAAAGCATAATTTCTTTCCTTTCAGAAATGTCCTTTCCAATGACAGGTTAGTAAACTGTAAAATAGAACTTTAAGATTAGATTTCCATTACACACATTACCATCTTGTAAAGAATGGAGAAATCATTCTTTCTTGATCAGGTGCAATTCTAGTGCAAACATTGATATTTTTAGTTAAAACACCTTACACTAGGAAGAATTATGAAATTAGAACTTCTCTGTGTAAAAAAAGCCAGTATAGATTCTAAGTTATATGCTTTATAATTTTACCTTTAAGAGCATAGAAGTAGTGACGGATCAAACAGTTTATTCAGGGAAGTAAGAACTTTATAAAATAAACATTTCCCTGGTATTTAAAAAATTTTTCTTGCTTAAAAGCTAGATGTTGGGCTTCCCTGGTGGCGCAGTGGTTGAGAATCTGCCTGCTAATGCAGGGGACATGGGTTCGAGCCCTGGTCTGGGAAGATCCCACGTGCTGTGGAGCAATTAGGCCTGTGAGCCACAACTACTGAGCCTGCGCATCTGGAGCCTGTGCTCCGCAACAAGAGAGGCCGCGATAGTGAGAGGCCCGTGCACCGCGATGAAGAGTGGCCCCCACTTGCCGCAACTAGAGAAAGCCCTTGCACAGAAACGAAGACCCAACACAGCCAAAACTAAATAAATAAATAAATAAAATTAAAAAAAAAAAAAGCTAGATGTTAATTTTATAAAACATACCAATTAATATCTATAAAATAAATATATAGCTCAAAGGAGAAAATGGTTTATAAATTTTCTTCCTCTGTAATAATAATTTGAAACTATTTTAAAGAAAAAGCAAAAATTTAAGACAATAATTAAAATCTAGTTTCTGAAGACACTTTCACATTCTATAAACTCAGGAAAAAAGCTGCACTTTACTCAGAATGTAGTTTTTTATTTTGTAAACCAAGAGTTCAAATTCAAACTCTGTATTCTGCCAGAGCAAGGCAAGTACCCTTACAGGGACTGTTTCCTTATCTTTTAAATGGTGATGTATATAATACCTCCTCATGGGTCTATAGGAAAGATTAGATTAGACAACAGATATAAGTCTGAAGTCTAGTGCTGAGTACACAGTGGACGCTCAATCAATGATAGATATCATTTGTAAGTCAAAGACGGAACATCTGCATGAACCACCTCTTCCTACATCAAATTCTTTTGTGTCCATAGTCTCAGATGTGAGGACAATTATGAATATTTTTACAGATTCTTAAGAAGCCATATTCCTTTTGTTCCCTTCCTAAAGAGTCAATAATTAAATTGGTAGAGTCTGTTGTCTTCATTACCACTTTGTAACTATTTGGCCTTACCATTTTATGATACATAATTTCAAGACCATTTTCAATAAATGGGTCCAACGAATAACTGCAATGGGTCTGAAATTTAGTTCAGCAACTATATACACTTGCTGATATTTCCTGAATCTGTTCTTTAAAAAGCTATAAAATTTTGCTTCCTTTTTTAATTTCTCTTCGACAATTTCATCTATCTGTGTACCAGTCTTTCCAGGAGAGGGCTGAGCAAGCCACCACGTATAACCAAGGACATCACCTCCTTGTCCTTCAGGTCCTGAACAAATGGTCCATTTAGAAAATACTACTTGTTTTTAACACAGAAAATACTGGGCCATTTAAAACAAAATAAGTTATAATAAAACAATGCTTGAAAAAAATGAACTTGAGATACTCAATTTATACAGACTAATTACAAGATCACGTAAATCTGCCTATACAGGCATGTGTAAAAATCAGGTCATTATGTGGTTCTATCCAAAAGAATATTCTGTGATCATGGAAATAGTTTATACCTGTGATCCCCAATAAGGTAGTCACCAATCAAACATGGCTATTGAAAAGTTAGACTAAAGAACTTAATTTTTAATTAAATTTAATTGTTAAAATTTAAATAGCCACCTGTATCTACTATAATGGAGAGTACATCCTTACAGATTCTCTCTTACTCTTTTTCTTTACCACTGTGACCCTTATCCAGATGTTTTTACTAAACTCCTTATTTTAAATCCTTTCTCTGATATCTCTAAGATTAAATAGCTTGACAGAATTATAATCTCAGAAGCAATTACTAAAACAGAATTTTAAAAGCTAGCCTTAAATGTGCTTTTTGATGAAGAGTACTGTAATCAATTATTTTAAATTTTCTAATCACAGTTTACTAAAAAAGAAAAAAGAAAAAAAAATGCATACATATCAGAGTGCTTGAAACTGAACTCTAACAATACAGTCTATACTTCCTCCTGAATTATTTGTCAGGTACATAATTAGTCCCAGGATAAAATAATGGCATAATTAAAAACAAGTACAGCATAAACCACAGTACAACCAAGGAGAATTAAGGAAACAAATGAAAATTATTCTGTATCTGTCTATTCATTGTGATAATACAGAAATTAGTGAATAGAAATATGATGGATCAAATGTAACAATACAATGTATTAGTCAATGAAGAGTTGTATAATTTTTATCTCTAGTATTATTTACCACGCCACCAAAGATCAAGTGTTACCTCAGTTTTACGGGATTTTTGGATGACTACTGATGGCTCTTTCCAATTAAACCTAAGCATACACATTATTTTAAAGTAAAATGATTAAAAAGATCTCAGAAAAAAATTTTCAAGTGTTTTAAGCTCCCTCTCTGTTTCTTTCTTTTTTTTTTTTCCAAAGCTTCCTCTCTGTTTCTCCTCCCCACATGTAAACACAGTCTTTTTTTAAAGCATAAATGTAGGTGTTAAGAAGAAAAACAACTTTGGCGCTTATCTGTTGAGAACTGCCTCTCTCTGGGACTGGTATTAATGTCATCACCACCAATCAATTCCTCCTTTCTTCTGCCTATCAACTTGGCTTTCAGTATCCTGGGGGAGGCGAGGTAAGTAGGAGGGTGAACATGTAAAACAATCTCAGTATTCAGGGATAGGATTCAAAAGAATTCAAGTTATGTGAATGTAAGTTATGTGCTAAACTATATACCAATTTCTGAATGACTGTTGATTTGATTTTTTTGTTTGGCATTTGAGTAAACATAATAAAACTTACTATTTTGAGCCAAGGCTTGAAGTAGACAATCCAAGCATCCTTCTAAACTATCATCAGTTCTGTCAACAGCTGTTATCTTCAGCTTCTTCAAGGTATCACTGAGATTATCTGCTTAGAGAAAAAAGAGCAATCAGAAACCTCTCTAACCATCATGTTACATGATAAACAGTACCACTAACAGGCATAAGGCTCCCATTATGGTGAATTAATTTCCACATACATTCCAAAATGGCAATGGACTATACGATTACATACTTTTTAAATAAAATTTTATCCATTTAACCCATATAAAATATTCATTCTGTATCTGTAAGATACCAAGAATATTCCATAGATAGTCACAGAACACCTTTTCAGCATTCTTGTACCTTATTTAGCTTGTTCAGGAACAAGCCATGGTTAACTGAAAAAAACAAAAGGTCTACAAAAAATTACATAGCTTTGCAAATAATACTTTATTACATTTTTGGCTTCCTCTGTTGTATTTTAAATACATAAAATGAAAATGAAGGTTTAGAAAAGTTTCAAAATGATATGACTTAAAATAATAAAGTCTGATGACTATAAAACCTGTTTTAACACAGCCATTTAAAAAACGCTTCAAAGTACTGCTTTAAGCCAAAACATGTACATTTTGGATTTTAAAGCAATGCTCTCCTCCTAAATTATACATGGATTCCTCTAGACCATAGATTGTTAAAAATCTTTTTACACTATTAAAAATTATTTAGGACCCCAAAAGATCTTTTTAAAATTTTTTATTCAAGTATAGTTGATGTATAATGTTATATAAATTACAGGCGTACAATATAGTGATTCACAATTTTTAACGGTTATGCTCCATTTATATTTATAAAATATTGGCTATATTCTCTATGTTGTACAATGTATCCTTGTAGCTTATTTTATACATAATAGTTTGTACTTCTTAATCTCCTACCCCTTTACTTCCCCTCCCCCCTTCCCTCTCCCCACTGATAACCACTAGTTTGTTCTCTGTATCTGTGAGTCTGTTTCTTTTTTGCTATATTTATTAGTTTGTTGTATTTTTTAGATTTCACATATAAATGATATCATACAGTATTTGTCTTTCTCTGACTCATTTCACTTAGCATAATACTTTTTAGAGGTCTGTCCACATTGTTGCAAATGGCAGAATTTCATTCTTATTTTATAGCTGAGTAGTATTCCATTGTGTGTGTGTATATATACGCACAGACACCACCCCCCAACATCTTCTTTATCCATTCATCTGTTGATGGACACTTAGGTTGCTTCCATATCTTAGCTACTGTAAATAATGCTGCTATGAACATTGGGGTGCATGTATCTTTTCGAATAAGTGTTTTGGTATATATACCCAGGAGTGGTAGTTCTAGTTTTATTTTTTTGAGAAACCTCCATACTGTTTTCCACAGTGTAGCAACAATTTACATTCCCACCAAAAGTATACAAGGGTTCCCTTTTCTCCACATCCTCACCAACATTTGTTATTTGTGTTCTTTTTGATGACAGCCATTCTGTCACGTGTGAGATAATATCTCACTGTCGTTCTAATTTGCATTTCCCTAATGATTAGTGATGTTGAGTATCTTTTCATGTGCCTATTGGCCATCTGCATGTCCTCTTTGGAAAAGTGTCTGTTCAGGTCTTCTGCCTATTTTTTAATCAGGTTGTTTGTTTTTTGATGTTGAGTTGTATAAGCTGTTTATATATTATGGATATTAGTCCCTTATTGGTCATATAATTTGCAAATATTTTTTCCCATTTAGTAGGGTGTGTTTTCATTTTGCTGATGGTTTCTTTTTCTGCGTAAAAGCTTTTAAGTTTAATTAGGTCCCATTTGTTAATTTTACTTTTATTTTCTTTACTTTAGGAGATGGATCCAAAAAAATAATGCTGCGATTTATGTCAAAGAGTGTTCTGCTTATGTTTTCCTCTAGGAAATTTATAATTTCTGGTCTTACATTTAGGTCTCTAATCCATTTTGAGTACAGTTTTTTATATGGTGTTAGAGAATGTTCTAATTTCATTCTTTTCCATGTAGCTGTCCAGTTTTCCCAGCACCACTTACTGAAGAAACTGTCTTTTCTCCATTGCATGGTCTTGCCTCCTTTGTTGTAGATTAACTGACCATAAGTGTGTGGGTTTATTTCTGGGCTTTTTATTCTGTTCCATTAGTCTATGTGTCTGTTTTTGTGCCAGTACCATACTGTTTTGATGACTGTAGCTTTATAAGATAGTCTGAAGTCAGGGAGCATGATTCCTTCAGCTCTGTTCTTCTTTCTCAAGATTGTTTTGGCTATTCAGGGTCTTCTGTGTTTCCATCCAAATTTTAAAATTATTTGGTCTAGTTCTGCGAAAAATGTCACTGGTATTTTGACAGGGATTGCACTGAATCAGCAGATTGCCTTGAGTAGTATGGTCATTTTAACAATAATAATTCTTTCAATCCAAGAACACAGCATATCTTCCACCTGTTTGTGTAATCCTCAATTTCTTTCATCAGCGTCTCATAGTTTTCCGAGTACAGGTTTTTTTACCACCTTAGGTAGGTTTATTCCTAGGTATTTTATTCTTTTTAATGCAATGGTAAATGGGATTGTTTCCATAATTTCTCTTTCTGATTGTTAGTGTATAGAAATGCAAACAAATTTCTGTACATTAATTTCGTATCCTTCAACTTTACCAAATTCATTGATGAGCTCTAGTAGTTTTCTGATGATGTGTTTAGGATTTTCTACGTATAGTATCATGTACAAAAGAGCTCTTTTTTCAAGTATTTATATTGATATTTAACATACTAAAAATTAAAAATGAGACTTTTAAAGACTTATTTTAGTAATTAATTTAAGCCTAACAAATATAAAACTATTATCTGTTAACATAATTATATTTTTAATGAAAAATAATTATATTTCAAAACCAACTTACTGAGAAGAGTGGCATTTTTCTACATTTTCACAAATCTCTGTAATGTCTGCCTTAATAGAAGAAAACTGGATTCTCATAACTGCTTCTGTACTCTATAATTTGTTGTTTTGGTTAAGTAGATGAAAAAAATTCAGCCTCACACATATACATAGTTGGAAAAAAAGAGAGTATTTTAACAGCCTTTTCAGATAACAGTGGATATTCTTTGATACTACACTAAAACTTGATTAGTGGTAGTTTTTTAAAGGTTAGTTACCATGTGAAATCTGAAACAATATCACTGAGCTCTGCCAACTGTTACATGAAAATCCATTGCTCTTTTGCATTTTGAATCTTTCATGCATGCAACATGTTTATCATCAATGCACTGGTCATTTAAAAAATTAGGTCATGGAGTTATGCATATCTTCCAAACACTGACACATTTCATTGTACTATTTCAAAATATCACATTTGTTAATATCTTCACTAATCTTTTTTAAAGACTAAGTACTGGGAAGCTGTCAAGCTTAAGGTGATACAAGTTTTCCAAAATTCTAATTTTCTCTTAAAACCTCTAATTTTATCACCAGCAACAAATACTGTCAGTTGTTTTCCTTAAATGACAAATTAACCTCATTCGTGAGCAAATATCTGCCAAATATGAAAAGCCAGTTCGTCTCTCTGTTCTTTCAAATTAAAAAAAAATGTTATTCCATGAAAAAAAGTATCTCAGTCAGCTCACAACTCAAAAGATTGCACAGTTGCTTTTCTTAAAAACAACCATCAGACGTTACAATGCAATGTAAGTGTTTTCTGTGTACTTCCCATTTTATCACATAGTATATTTTTAAAATGTGTACAAAAAAGTTGAGAGTTTTAAAAACATTGTTTTTCCTGCTTCATCATGGACATTCTTAAGTGAAACTGGTATTTTTTTTTTTAACCTCAAGTATACGATGGTAAAGAATACAATAATTACTAGTTATTGTAGTTTGGTGCTACTACTAGCCTGATTCACACATACTGAAGCACCAGCAATTTTTTACCCACAATTGCTTTTGCACCACTGTCAATGCAAATGTCAATACAGTGAAAAAAGACAAAAAATATCTTTTGATGATACCACACAAATAGTTTTGACCTCACGGGCACCCTAATAGGATACCAAGGACTCCTGGGATTGCTGCTTTAGTATTAGAATTTTAGGCATTTTCTTACTTCAAAGTAAGGTATAAATTTTAATAGACTTTTGTACATTGCCAGCTCATGACAATTCTAAAAATAAAGTGGAATTCCCTATTATAAAATGAGTGGTAATTTATTTTCCAGGTCAACCCAGGAAAAAGTAGACTTAAAAATTTACATTAAATAATACTAATATGCTCTAGTGATGCCTCGTACAACTGTGATTAACCTAGTAATCCTAAACCTACTTTACAAAAAATCCCAGGTTATCATTCACAACGAATGTTAATATTTATTTTCTTAAGAGGGCTTAAATAGTTTTGAGAAATTGATTTTATTTCCCTAAAGGAAAAGAAAACTATATTCAGATGTATGTCTTCTAGTAACTAAAAAGAAGTTGTAGGGCATCATATCTCAGATATACTTGTTCAATCTTATTACATGGATATTAGGTTGATTTTTCTGAAATAAAGTATGAATAATATATCATATCTAAGTTCATACTACTAAAAGTAATAAAAAGTAATTACCACAACACTGAGGAAAAAAGATATAATGTTAGTCAAATGATAATAATGCATCAAAACTATGAGTCAACAAGTAATAAAAGTAGTTAAGACGTACTTAGTACTACCTATATTGGCATCTGGATCTGTTCTACTTGTTTCCTTTCCTTCATTCCATCCCCAGTGCTCCTTGTTTGACATCCCTTTCTTATCAAGTTTCAGCCTAACTGTCACAACCCCAGAGACCATCGTTGTTCTTCTAAGTCTTCTCTTCCCCAACCCTCCAGGGTTATTCTGTATCACTGCATCCATCCTTCACAGCACTATTCACAGTGTGCAGTTATATATTCTTTTGTTTAATTGGTAATATATACTCCTCCTCTATATTGTACAGGACACATTGTTAACTAGAGTCATTGCACTATACCTATTACTTGGCACAAAAAGGTAGCCAGTAAATATTTGTTAAATTAACTAAGTGAATAAGGGAATGAATTCCTTACTTGAAGAAAGCTGTCTAGTTACCATCCTTTGTATCACACACTTATGAGCCAAAGTATACCAATAGGGAAGGGAAGGTAAATGTTACCTGCTATGCAACTACACTATGCACTCCATATTATCAGAAATAGAAATACAGGATCTTATATTTTAATATAGGAAGATATCAGTGAAGACAATTTAAGTACTTAAGAATATAAAATATATAACTAAAAAAATACATAGAACATTCCATTTTTAAAAACCTTCTACTCAGTAAAAAAATCATTCAGTCTCTCCATAGAAATAATTATATGCCTACTAATGATGTGGGATCTTTTTAGGAAAAGTTCATTAAATTCTTCATCCAGAGACAACCAACGCTGTCAACAGAATTATTACAAATTTAATGTATTTTTTAAGCACTTAAAATGAACGAACAGGTTGGTACTTTAAAAACTCTTGCTGTGAATCTGTTTATAGTGTCAGAATGTTGATATCTGGACTGGAATAGTGATTACATAAGTATGTACATTTGTCAAAGCTCATCAAACTGTACATTTAAAATCTGTGCATTTTAGTCTGTGTGAATTATACCTCCTTAAAAGATCATACTGAAAAGTAAAATGACTGGGGCAGTAACCCCTTTCCCACTGGTCTCAAGCTTCCTTACAGGGAATTTTTACTACAGTGACACTTCTTCTGGCTCCTCACTTGGCAACTGCCACCTTCATTCTCCAGGAGAGGAATGATTTATCTGATTAACAAGTTGAGAGAGAAGAACTGGATATGCATGGCTCAGCCCCTTCTGGGCTCCTGATTTTTTAGTAGAGGGGGCAAGAATTCTCTGTTCCTCCCCATCTTTGGCTGTCCAGCTGCACCAGTGGCAAGATTATTAGTAAATATATTTAATTCAGCCCTGAAGTATTAGCCATTCCTTTGTGACTATACAAATAAGCTCTGTCCTTCATTCTAGACTTCACCAATTTTAAAGCAGTTATTCTGAATTCCAACAGAGAACTCATCTGCTTATATCGCCAGTGATTCTGAACTTGGGTAGGGAATGGGGGTATTATTTTTGGACTCCTTCAAAGCATAACAATACATCTCAGTAGTGAATCCTTACCATCCAAATTTTTTGTGTGTGTAAATCCAGATTTCCGTATTTTATATTTACTTATGATTTAAGACACTGTAATTATTCTAATAGAAAATTTCTCAGCTTCTGGCTGGTGGTGAGGGTAGAGGCAGTAAGTAGAGAATGATAATTTTCATGGGAAGTTCTAGTACTAAGAAGTATTAACAACTAAAATAAAAATTTTTTCCTTAAAATAATAATCTTTTCCTTATATTACAACACATGGTCTAGCTTGTCTTGTGAAAGAAAATATGACATCTTCAAAGAGTTAAAGCAGGGACTTCCCTGGTGGTGCAGTGGTTGAGAACCCGCCTGGCAATGCAGGGGACACAGGTTCGATCCCTGGTCCAAGAAGATCCCACATGCCGCGGAGCACCTAAGCCCGTGGCGCCACAACTACTGAGCTTGTGCCTCTAGAGCCCACAAGCCACAACTACTGAGCCCGCATGCCACAACTACTGAAGCCTGCGTGTCTAGAACCTGTGCTCCACAACAAGAGAAGCCACTGCAATGAGCAGCCCGCGCACCACAATGAAGAGTAGCCCCCGTTCGCTGCAACTAGAGAAAGCCCGCGTGCAGCAACAAAGACCCAACACAGCCAAAAATAAAATAAATTAATTAAAATTAATTAATTAATTTAAAAGAAGGCGTTAAAGCAAATTTGACTTTGGTCCTTAATTCTCTGTCTCCTACTTCTTAACCACTTAATCACTCTTAAAACCACAATCTAACCAAAGTGTCTAAAGCTCTATCAAAATTAGTCTGGCGGAGACACTAGAGACGTGTGCACACAGAGAAAGGACCATATGAGGGCACAGCAAGAGGGCGGCAATCTGCAAGCCATAGAGAGGCCTTAGAAGAAATCAAGGCTTCTAACACCTTGATATTGGACTTCTAGCCTCCAGAATTCAGCCCTTCACGGCTCGGCAGGGCAGCGAGACTCTGGGCACCGGTCCCTCTGCTCCACGGAAAAGAAACAGTAGAAATATATCTACACATGGAACTGCTCCTACAGAACACCCACTGAACGCTGGCAGAAGACGTCAGACCTCCCAAAAGTCTGAGCTGTGTGGATGAAAGGCTCTTGGTGATCCAGCCAGGCTTCAGGGCTGTGCCTCTGAGGTGGGAAAGCCAACTTCAGGACACTGGTCCACAAGAGACCTCCCAGCTCCACGTAATACCAAACGGCAAAAATCTCTCAGAGATCTCCATCTCAACATCAAGACCCAGCTTCACTCAACGACCAGCAAGCTACAGTGCTGGACACCCTATGCCAAACAACTAGCAACACAGGAACACAGCCCCATCCATTAACAGAGAGGCTGCCTAAAATCATAATAAGGCCACAGACACCCCAAAACACACCACCAGACGTGGACGTGCCCACCAGAAAGACAAGATCCAACCTCATCCACCAGAGCACAGGCACTAGTCCCCTCCACCAGGAAGCCTACACAACCCACTGAACCAACCTTAGCCACTGGGGACAGATACCAAAAACAACGGGAACTATGAACCTGCAGCCTGTGAAAAGGAGACCCCAAACACAGTAAGATAAGCAAAATGAGAAGACAAAAAAACACTCAGCAGGTGAAGGAGCAGGGTCAAAACACACCAGACCTAACAAATGAAGAGGAAATAGGCAGTCTACCTGAAAAAGAATTCAGAATAATGATAGTAAAGATGATCCAAAATCTTGGAAATAGAATAGACAAAATGCAAGAAACATTTAACAAGGATGTAGAAGAACTAAAGAGGAACCAAGCAACGATGAAAAACACAATAAATGAAATTAAAAATACTCTAGACGGGATCAATAGCAGAATAACTGAGGCAGAAGAACGGATAAATGACCTGGAAGATAAAATAGTGGAAATAACTACTGCAGAGCAGAATAAAGAAAAAAGAATGAAAAGAACTGAGGACAGTCTCAGAGACCTCTGGGACAACATTAAATGCACCAACATTCGAATTACAGGGGTCCCAGAAGAAGAAGAGAAAAAGAAAGGGACTGAGAAAATATTTGAAGAGATTATAGTTGAAAACTTCCCTAATATGGGAAAGGAAATAGCTAATCAAGTCCTGGAAGCACAGAGAGTCCCATACAGGATAAATCCAAGAAGAAACACGCCAAGACACATATTAATCAAACTATCAAAAATTAAATATAAAGAAAACATATTAAAAGCAGCAAGGGAAAAACAACAAATAACACACAAGGGAATCCCCATAAGGTTAACAGCTGATCTTTCAGCAGAAACTCTGCAACCCAGAAGGGAGTGGCAGGATATACTTAAAGTCATGAAGGAGAAAAACCTACAACCAAGGTTACTCTACCCAGCAAGGATCTCATTCAGATTTGATGGAGAAATTAAAACCTTTACAGACAAGCAAAAGCTGAGAGAGTTCAGCACCACCAAACCAGCTTTACAACAAATGCTAAAGGAACTTCTCTAGGCAAGAAACACAAGAGAAGGAAAACACCTACAATAACAAACCCAAAACATTTAAGAAAATGGGAATAGGAACATACATATCAATAATTACCTTAAATGTAAATGGATTAAATGTTCCCACCAAAAGACACAGGCTGGCTGAATGGATACAAAAACAAGACCCATATATATGCTGTCTACAAGAGACCCACTTCAGACCTAGAGACACATACAGACTGAACGTGAGGGGATGGAAAAAGATATTCCATGCAAATGGAAATCAAAAGAAAGCTGGAGTAGCAATTCTCATATCAGACAAAATAGACTTTAAAATAAAGACTATTACAAGAGACAAAGAAGGACACTATATAATGACCAAGGGATCGATCCAAGAGGAAGGTATAACAATTGTAAATATTTATGCACCCAACATAGGAGCACCTCAATACATAAGGCAAATACTAACAGCCATAAAAGGGGAAATCGACAGCAACACAATCATAGTAGGGGACTTTAACACTCCACCCTCACCAATGGACAGATCATCCAAAATGAAAATAAATAAGGAAACACAAGCTTTAAATGATACATTAAACGAGATGGACTTAATTGATATTTATAGGACATTCCCCCCAAAAACAACAGAATACACATTTTTCTCAAGTGCTCATGGAACATTCTCCAGGATAGATCATATCTTGGGTCACAAATCAAGCCTTGGTAAATTTAAGAAAATTGAAATCGTATCGAGTATCTTTTCCGCCCACAACGCTATGAGACTAGATATCAATTACAGGAAAAGATCTGTAAAAAATACAAACACATGGAGGCTACACAATACACTACTTAATAACGAAGTGATCACTGAAGATATCAAAGGGGAAATCAAAAAGTACCTAGAAACGAATGACAATGGAGACATGACGACCCAAAACCTATGGAATGCAGCAAAAGCAGTTCTAAGAGGGAAGCTTATAGCAATACAAGCCTACATCAAGAAACAGGAAACATCTCGAATAAACAACCTAACCTTGCACCTAAAGCAATTAGAGAAAGAAGAGCAAAAAAAACCCAAAGCTAGCAGAAGGAAAGAAATCATAAAGATCAGATCAGAAATAAATGAAAAAGAAATGAAGGAAACAATAGCAAAAATCAATGAAACTAAAAGCTGGTTCTTTGAGAAGATAAACAAAATTGATAAACCATTAGCCAGACTCATCAAGAGAAAAAGGGAGAAGACTCAAATCAATAGAATTAGAAATGAAAAAGGAGAAGTAACCACTGACACTGCAGAAATACAAACGATCATGAGAGATTACTACAAGCAACTCTATGCCAATAAAATGGACAACCTGGAAGAAATGGACAGATTCTTAGAAATGCACAACCTACCAAGACTGAACCAGGAAGAAACAGAAAATATGAACAGACCAATCACAAGCACTGAAATTGAAACTGTGATTAAAAATCTTCCAACAAACAAAAGCCCAGGACCAGATGGCTTCACTGGCGAATTCTATCAAACATTTAGAGAAGAGCTAACACCTATCCTTCTCAAACTCTTCCAAAATATTGCAGAGGGAGGAACACTCCCCAACTCATTCTATGAGGCCACCATCACCCTGATAGCAAAACCAGACAAAGATGTCACAAAGAAAGAAAACTACAGGCCAATATCACTGATGAACATAGATGCAAAAATCCTCAACAAAATACTAGCAAACAGAATCCAACAGCACATTAAAAGGATTATACACCATGATCAAGTGGGGTTTATTCCAGGAATGCAAGGATTCTTCAATATATGCAAATCAATCAACGTGATACAGCATATTAACAAATTGAAGGAGAAAAACCATATGATCATCTCAATAGATGCAGAGAAAACTTTCGACAAAATTCAACACCCATTTATGATAAAAGCCCTGCAGAAAGTAGGCATAGAGGGAACTTTCCTCAACATAATAAAGGCCATATATGACAAACCCACAGCCAACATTGTCCTCAATGGTGAAAAACTGAAACCATTTCCACTAAGATCAGGAACAAGACAAGGTTGCCCACTCTCACCACTATTATTCAACATAGTTTTGGAAGTGTTAGCCACAGCAATCAGAGAAGAAAAAGAAATAAAAGGAATACAAATCGGAAAAGAAGAAGTAAAGCTGTCACTGTTTGCAGATGACATGATACTACACATAGAGAATCCTAAAACTGCCACCAGAAAACTCCTAGAGCTAATCAATGAATTTGGTAAAGTAGCAGGATACAAAATTAATGCACAGAAATCTCTTGCATTCCTATATACTAATGATGAAAAATCTGAAAGTGAAATTAAGAAAACACTCCCATTTACCATTGCAACAAAAAGAATAAAATACCTAGGAATAAACCTACCTAAGGAGACAAAAGACCTGTATGCAGAAAATTATAGGACACTGATGAAAGAAATTAAAGATGATACAAATAGATGGAGAGATATACCATGTTCTTGGATTGGAAGAATCAACATTGTGAAAATGACTCTACTACCCAAAGCAATCTACAGATTCAATGCAATACCTATCAAAGTACCACAGGCATTTTTCACAGAACTAGAACAAAAAATTTCACAATTTGTATGGAGACACAAAAGACCCCGAATAGCCAAAGCAATCTTGAGAATTAAAAATGGAGCTGGGGGAATCAGGCTCCCTGACTTCAGACTATATTACAAAGCTACAGTAATCAAGACAGTTTGGTACTGGCACAAAAACAGAAATATAGATCAATGGAACAGGATAGAAAGCCCAGAGATAAACCCACACACATATGGTCACCTTATCTTTGATAAAGGAGGCAAGCATATACAGTGGAGAAAAGACAGTCTCTTCAATAAGTGGTGCTGGGAAAATTGGACAGGTACATGTAAAAGTATGAAATTAGAACACTCCCTGACACCATACACAAAAATAAACTCAAAATGGATTAAAGACCTAAGTGTAAAGCCAGACACTATCAAACTCTTAGAGGAAAACATAGGCACAACACTCTATGACATAAATCGCAGCAAGATCCTTTTTGACCCAGCTCCTAGAGAAATGGAAATAAAAACACAAATAAACAAATGGGACCTAATGAAACTTAAAAGCTTTTGCACAGCAAAGGAAACCATAAACAAGACCAAAAGACAACCCTCAGAATGGGAGAAAATATTTGCAAATGAAGCAACTGACAAAGGATTAATCTCCAAGATTTACAAGCAGCTCATGCAGCTCAATATCAAAAAAACAAACAACCCAATCCAAAAATGGGCAGAAGACCTAAATAGACATTTCTCCAAAGAAGATATACAGATGGCCGGCCAACAGACACATGAAAGAATGCTCAACATCCTTAATCATTAGAGAAATGCAAATCAAAACTACAATGAGATATCATCTCACACCGGTCAGAATGGCCATCATCAAAAAATCTAGAAACAATAAATGCTGGAGAGGGTGTGGAGGAAAGGGAACACTCTTGCACTGTTGGTGGGAATGTAAATTGATACAGCCACTATGGAGAACAGTATGGAGGTTCCTTAAAAAACTACAAATAGAACTACCATACGACCCAGCAATCCCACTACTGGGCATATTCCCTGAGAAAACCATAATTCAAAAAGAGTCATGTACCAAAATGTTCATTGCAGCTCTATTTACAATAGCCAGGACATGGAAGCAACCAAAGTGTCCATCATCGGATGAATGGATAAAGAAGATGTGGCACATATATACAATGGAATATTACTCAGCCATAAAAAGAAATGAAATGGAGGTATTTGTAATGAGGTGGATGGACCTGGAGTCTGTCATACAAAGTGAAGTAAGTCAGAAAGAGAAAAACAAATACAGTCTGCTAACACATATATATGGAATCTAAGGAAAAAAAAAAAAGGTCATGAAGAACCTACTGGCAAGATGGGAATAAAGACACAGACCTACTAGAGAATGGACTTGAGGATATGGGGAGGGGGAGGGGTAAGATGTGACAGGGTGAGAGAGTGTCATGGACATATATACACTACCAAATGTAAAATAGATAGCTAGTGGGAAGCAGCCGCATAGCACAGGGAGATCAGCTCGGTGCTTTGTGACCACCTAGAGGGGTGGGATAGGGAGGGTGGGAGGGAGGGAGATGCAAGAGGGAAGAGATATGGGAACATATGTATATGTATAACTGATTCACTTTGTTATAAAGCAGAAACTAACACACCATTGTAAAGCAATTATACTTCAATAAAGATGTTAAAAAATAAAAAATAAAAAAAAAGAATAAATAAATAAAAATAGAGAGAGAAAAAAAAAATTAGTCTGGCAAAAGTCTTAAATGATATCTCGACAAACACAATGGACCTTCCTCAATTCTATTATTTGACATCTTACTTCAAAACGCCAGTGTCTCTAAACATTTGTTCTTGGTCTTCTTCTCTATCTGCCCCTTTAATGTTAGCATGACCGTGGTTTTGCCCAGAGTCCTCTTCTCTCTCTGGATAATATATACATGTTCACCAGAGAATTAGAATAGTATGCTGATCATCAACAAAAAAACCAAATAACCCAATCAAAAAATGGGCAGAAGACCTAAATAGACATTTCTCCAAAGAAGACATACAGATAGCCAACAGGCACATGAAAAGATGCTTAACGATGCTAATTATTAGAGAAATGCAAGTCAAAATACAATGAGGTATCACCTCACACTGGTCAGAATGGCCATCATCAAAAAGCCTACAAATAAACAACAAGGTCCTACTGTATAGCACAGGGAACTATATTCAATATCCTGTGATAAACCATAATGGAAAAGAATATAAAAGAGAATGTATATATATGTATAACTGAATCACTGCTGTACAGCAGACATGAACACAACATTGTAAATCAACTATATTTCGATTTAAAAAAAAAGAATAGGGTATTCATTGACTATTAGGAATAGAAGAGATCTGTGATCTTCTGGATCAACTTTCTCCTTTTATAGGGACCTACAGAGATTTATATTCCAAGGTCACTCACCAAGTATGCAGCATTGCTGTCGCAGGTCTCATTTTCACTCTTTTACTACTTAAATGATCGTAGGCAAGTTAATACTTAAACACATGATAGTACGTATAGCTAGGGTAGCTTATGAACTGCAGAATGTGTAATGAGAATTTAATGATTTAAAATATTGAGTCCTATGTGATTGAAAATGTACGTAAGTCCCACGTGGCCACAAAACCCTAGCATTTTAAAGAGGTAATTAAAATGAAAATGTGAAAAAAAAAAGTCTACAAATAATAAATGCTGGAAAGGGTGTGGAGAAAAGGGAACCCTCTCACACTGTTGGTGGGAACGTAAATTGGTGCAGGCACTATGGAGAACAGTATGGAGGTTCCTTAAAAAACTAAGAGTTACCACATGATCCAGCGCATATATCTTTTTGAATTAGAGCTTTCATCTTTTCCAGATATATGCCCAGGAGTGGGATTACTGGATCGATCATGTGGTAATGACCTATATGGGAATAGAATCTAAAAAAGAGTGGATATATTTATATGCATAACTGATTCACTTTGCTGTACAGCAGAAACTAACACAACATTGTAAATCAACTATACTCCAATAAAAATTAATTAAAAAAAAAGATACATGCACCCCAATGCTCATAGCAGCACTATTTACAATAGCCAAGACACGGAAGCAACCTCAATATTCATCAACAGATGAATGGATAAAGAAGATGAGGCATATATATATATACAATTCAATATTACTCAGCCATAAAAAAGAATTAACTAATGCCATTTGCAGCAACATGGATGAACTTAGAGATTATCATACTAAATAAAGTCAGACAGAGAAAGACAAATATTATATGATATCCCTTATATGTGGAATCTAAAAAAATAGTACAAATGAACTTATTTACAACACAGTAACAAACTCACAGACAGAGAAAACAAACATGGTTACCAAAGGGCAAGCGGTGGGGAGGGATACATTGGGAGTATGGAATGAATTAACAGATGCACACTACCATATATAAAATAGATAAACAATAAGGATTTATTGTACAGCACAGGAAACTATATTCAATATCTTGTAATAAAATATAATGGGAAGGAATAAAGAGAATATAGATATATACATATATGTATAGCTTAATCACTTTGTTGTACACCTGAAACTAACACAGTATTGTAAGTCAACTATACTTCAATAAAAAATATTAATTAATTTAAAAAATAAAATAAATACATAGAATGTTATGCTGCCTCTCCTTCTGTCCTTCCTTCCTTTATCCAGCTGGACAGATAACTTCCTTTATCTATCCAGCTATCTACCTATCAATGTAAAGAACTGCCACTTTTTAGGCCTTGTTACATTTGGATAAAATATGACTGCAACTTCTGATAACCCTGATCAGCAAGCTAGCTCTCATTCCAAGTGTCTCCTCTTAGAAGCCCTTGTAAAAGACATTAACACATAAAGATATGAAGACAGCTATACTTTACTGCTAGAACTTTGAAACAACCTTGTCCAGACTTTTCTCTCCCAGTCCTGTATACCATTAAGCACCAGAGGCTCTCTATGCTCCAATTTCTCTATTCTATTAGCCAGAAACTCAATTTGCTGGTCTTTAAGTGTGTACTGCAATGGAAGAGTTTCAATAAGACCTAAAATTTTACAGCTATCAGTTCCTCTCTTTTCTTAATATCAATCTAAGAGAAACTGATGAGAAAGGTGGGGCTATTTTTATATTTAAATAACTTGACTACAGAAGTGCCTAAGATAATCACCATCATCAAAGAATATACTGTCCCAAAGAGCCAGTCTCAAAATGAGACAGTATCATATTAAGCTAGTAAGTTCTGAAATTCTTTTCTTTTTTTAAAAGAGAAAAACAACCAGTTTATTTCTAATATAATAATATAAAGTCAAACAGTGTGCACTGTGCAACTTTTGCTTTATAGTTCGCCTAAGGGGTGGGCTTGACGGTCAGAATGGTTAATGGTAGGGAAGATATACCATTCATTTTTAACAAATTCGTATTTTCCAAATAGTATTCCCTAATTAAACACCTGAATGCCGATAGCATTATTTTATATGTAAGGATATCGATATTCAGTCACAAAGTAGATCAAAAAGGAAATTATTTTAGGTCCCAGAATTATTCAGTTTTTAGTCTTATTTTCATTCTTTTTTTTTTTTCCTTCTGAATCTCATTAGCCGAAACTTGAGTTTTTTTTTTAATTGAAGTATAGTTGATTTACAATGTTTCAGGTGTACAGTAAAGTGATTCAGATATATATAGATAGATACATATATATATTGTTTCTCAGATTCTTTTCCATTATAGGTTATTACAAGATATTGAATATAGTTCCCTGTGCTATAAGTAGGTCTAATTATTTATTTTATATATAGTAGTATGTATCTGTTAATCCCAAATCCCTAATTTATCCCTCCCCCCTTTTTCCCCTTAGTAACCATAAGTTTTTCTACGTCTGCGAGTCTATTTCTGTTTTGTAAATAAGTTCCTTTGTATCATTTTTTAGATTCCACATATAAATCTGAAGTTCTTTATGCTATTCATGGTAGCATAATTTTAACAGTTTATCTTCTTCACAGATGTTATCTAGAAATAGTACCTTTAGTTTCAAGGTTACTGGATCTAAAAATATAGTGCATATTTTCAAATGTTCATTCTATCATCTTACTATATAGTAAGTGGATGGATGGATGGACAGACTGACTGACCGGCAGATAGAGAGGTGTTTATCTCTCTGGACAACTATATCACTATTGATAATACCCATTAGGAGACAAATTTATCCCCCTTCAAATGCCACTCAATATTTTCTAAATATACAGCATCTTAGTAATAGCAACACTCTTAAAAAAGAAATTAAGGGCTTCCCTGGTGGTGCAGTGGTTGAGAATCTGCCTGCCAATGCAGGGGACACGGGTTCGGGCCCTGGTCTGGGAAGATCCCACATGCCACGGAGCAACTGGGCCCGTGAGCCACAACTGCTGAGCCTGCGCGTCTGGAGCCTGTGCTCCGCAACGGGAGAGGCCGCGATAGTGAGAGGCCCGCGCACCGCGATGAAGAGTGGCCCCCACTCGCCACAACTGGAGAAAGCCCTCGCACAGAGATGAAGACGCAACACAACCAAAAATAAATAAATAAATAAATAAATTTATAAAAAAAAAAAAAAAAGAAATTAAGTATTTCTTGCAACTGAAGAGAATATAATCTTCATCTACATATATAGTAGCAAAGCTTTACTATCATCATTATTACACACACCAAATGAAAATAAAAATTATTTTTACACTAACCTGCTTTTCAAGCACCTAAAATGTAGTCAATGCATGACTGGAAGAATTTCAAATTCATCTCCAAATGAATGGCATTAAGTCAGTTTGGGGCACCTGGCTTAGGGAGCTGGAAATAATAACAGTCTCTCCTGAATATTATATTTCACTTATCAAAAGGGTTTAGTATTTGACAAAATGAAACTGCTTTAAAAGTTTGCCTGCTAAAGAAGGATGAAATGATTGTTTTTTACTAGTATGACGATGGAAAGTACTGTATTTAAAAATTACAGTATTTTCAGCTTTCGTATATTGTAACTCAGTTTCCATCTTATTTTTTTGCTTAATATATCTTTACAGAGTTAGTCCCGAGCCAGGCCTAAAACCCAGAACACTTTAAAAAATTAGTCTATTGCAGACTTCCCTGGTGGCGCAGTGGTTAAGAATCCACCTGCCAATGCAGGGGATACGGGTTTAAGCCCTGGTCCGGGAAGATCCCACATGCCACGGAGCAACTAAGCCCGTGTGCCACAACTACTGAGCCTGTGCTCTAGAGCCCATGAGCCACAACTACTGAAGCCCACGTGCCACAACTACTGAAGCCTGCATGCCACAACTACTTAGCCTGCACTCTAGAGCCCACGAGCCACAACTACTGAGCCCACGTGCCACAACTACTGAAGCCCGCACGCCTAGAGCCCGTGCTCCACAGCAAGAGAAGGCACCGCAGTGAGAAGCCCACACACTGCAACAAAAGTAGCCCCCGCTTGCCGCAGCTAGAGAAAGCCTGCGTGCAGCAACAAAGACCCAAAGCAGCCGAAAATAAAAATAAAATAAAATAGATTTATTTAAAAACACAGTCTATTGAGTCTTCCATTAAATTATGCTACATGTGAGGAAAAAAAAACTTTAAAAGTATATTTGTTTCATTCTTTCTTTTAATCCATTTCTGCTAGTTGAGAACTCAAAGACCAACACAGGATTTAAGTCCCCTCTGATTATTATCCCTCCCCCTTTACAAATAAATCTTAGATTCTCCAATTTTCCTATTAACACGAAAATGAGTACATGAAGATTGTTTCTGAGTCTTATGGAACCTGGGTCCAACTTCCCAATTTCTATTCACCCAGGCTAGAAACCTCAGAAACATGTTCTTTCCAGAGCGTATCACTGTTCTTTCAAAAGTATTCAGTGGGGCTTCCCTGGTGGCACAGTGGTTGAGAATCTGCCTGCCAATGCAGGGGACACGGGTTCGAGCCCTGATCCGGGAAGATCCCACATGCCGCGGAGCAACTAGGCTCGTGAGCCACAACTACTGACCCTGTGCGTCTGGAGCCTGTGCTCCCAACAAGAGAGGCCGCGATAGTGAGAGGCCCGTGCACCGCGATGAACAGTGGCCCCCGCTTGCCACAACTAGAGAAAGCCCTCATACAGAAACGAAGACCCAACACAGCCAAAAATTAATTAATTAATTAAAAATAAATAAATAAATAAATCTGGTATTTGGTACATTTGGTTTTAAAAAAAAAAAGTATTCAGTGATTAATAATTGCCTAAAGTCCAGAATACCTTATGTCAAAACCAAGAGCCTCAACTAATATTATGCCCTCATCTCATTACTTTCTCACACAACATATGTGTCAGTCCCACTAGATTACTGGCTTTTTTCCAGGCATATGCCCATTTTTACAACTGTGCTTATTAAATTCTTCCTGTCTAAAACGCCTTTCTTTGCATTCTCTATCTACAGAATAACTCCTTACTCTGCAAAGTCAACTAATATTCGATTTTGATGTGAAATCTTCTGTATTCTTGCAGTCAGACCAACTCCTTTCTTTTCTAGGCTCCCATATCTTGTTCTTAACCTCAATGACGGCACGGATTTCACTGTTTTCTATATTTCCACTGTTTCACCATAATAAGCAACTCATGGACAAAAAAGGTACCATTATTTTAATGATTAATAGCCTCTGGAGTCAGTCCATCTGGGTTCAAATCATGGTTCCACCACTTAAACTGCATAAACTACACAAGCTTCTTATTTTCTTTGTCTTCTCATATATAAAATGTAGATAACAATAATAAGTACCTCACCAGGTTGTTGTGAGGATCAAATGAGGTTATACATAATGTTCTTAGAACAGGCTATAGCATGCACTAAGCAATCAAGCACTGTTGATGATTGTTGGTATAATAATTATTAATAACTGTCATAGTTGTACTACTCATTACACCCACCATGCTGTCTTGAATACAGTAAGCATTCAGTGAACAACTGCTGAATAGAATTTAATGGCACTCACCAGCTGTGTCTACTTTTTTTTTTTTTTTTATAAATTTATTTTATTTATTTTTGGCTGCGTTGGGTCTTCGTTGCTGCAGGCGGGCTTTCTCTAGTTGCGGCGAGTGGGGGCTACTCTTAGTTGCTGTGTGAGGGCTTCTCACTGCGGTGGCTTCTCTTGTTGCAGAGCAGGGGCTCTAGGCACATGGGCTCAGTAGTTGTGGCTCACGGGCTCTAGAGCGCAGGCTCGGTAATTGTGGCGCACGGGCTTAGCTGCTCCACGGCATGTGGGATCTTCCTGGACCAGAGCTCGAACCTGTGTCCCCTGCATTGGCAGGCGGATTCTTAACCACTGTGCCACCAGGGAAGCCCCAGTTGTGTCTATTTTTAATTTGCTTTTTCCATGTTATTTAACATTTTATACACACATACAAAGCTTAATTAAAATGCATAAATGTGATAACATCTTCTCCTTTTTTGCTTGGTCTTCCCTGCCCCTATATCAACCTCTCCATTTACATGTCAATAACCTAAGTTTTTTAAGCTTTCATGTTTTTTTACATCCTCACATAATCATGTATAAAAATATACAGTAAGTTTGGGAAACTTTGTTAACTAAAATAGGATTATATTATACACACTTTTTTGCATCTTGATTTTCTCACACAATAACTCTTATAAATTACTCCAAGTCAATCTGTATAGTTCTAACTCATGTATTTAAATAACTGCCATAGTTCATAGTACAGATACACCACAATTTATTCAATCATTGCTGTACACATACATTTTCACTTTCTTTTGCTAAAAGTGTTTCATTTTGGTCATTGGTACCCCTAGTGCAATAAGCATCATTATACATGTACAAAGTACTTTTAGTTTTATGGGATAGGCTCCCAGGATGGAATTGCTGATATTTTAATAGATGCTGCCAACAGCTGCCCGAAAAGGACGAAAGATTTCACTTTTCTTCCAGCTGTGTGTTGAAAGTATTCTCTTCCCAATAAGCTGGCTAACAATAAATATTGATATCTATTTCTTGATGGTCTGATGGGTTTAGAGTTAGTATGTAATTGTTATTTTAATTTGCATTTCTTTAACCACTATAAACGTCAGCATCTTTTCATGTTTGTTGGCCACTGGATTTGCTTTCCTGTAAAGTGTTTATTCACATCCTTTGCCTAATGTTCAAATAGGTTTGTCAGTCTTGTTGTTATTGTACAGTATAGACATTAACCTTTTGTCTGTCATCCATTTAACTTTGTTTCTCTAAATCTATTACTAATCCACTAAAATTGCTTAGGTATTTTTTCCTAATTTTCTTTTATAGCATCTGGATTTCCACCTGTGGTTAAGAAAGTCTCTTGGGCTCCCAGCAAATGCCTCAATTTTCTTACACTATTATGATTCTTTTAGTTTTTATTTAAGTCTTTGATTCACAGGAATTCATTTTTACATATGGCCTAAGATTAGGGTTTACTTTCATTTTCTTGTGTCAGGAGTAGTTTTAATACTCCATCCTTTTCTCACAGAATTAAACTACCACCTTTGTCTCTTTATACAGAAATGTATTTTCTGAAGTTTCTCTTCTTTCCAGTGACCTTTTGTCTATTCTTATACTAACACTATATCTAAGTAATTACACTGGCTGTATCTAATATTCTGATACCTGGTTAAGGCTAGTCCTGCCACTATGTTTTTTTCAGCTATCTTGACTACTCAGATTTTCTTCTTCCCTAAGAGCTTTAACATCATTTCATCTAATCATTCCACAGTGAATGAATGAATGAACGAATAAAAATCCTTCTGAGATTATAACTGGAACTATATTAAATTTATATTTTAATTGTGGGATAATTTGCATTCTTACACTATGAAGTCTTCCCTTCCACTAAATGTATGTATTTCATTTTATTCTGATCTTGTTTTGGGTCTCTCAGTAAAATGTTCTATTTTTATATAGGTCCTGTAATTTATTATTAAATTTGTTTCAACATATTTAAAAATTCTGTCATTAGTGAGAACTGAATAATTTTTCCCATTATCATGTGTAGGTGTTTATGCCTAGAGTAGGAAAGAGCTACTTTTTATAATTATTTCATAATCAGCCAAATTCTCTTATTAATATAAGGTTATTAAAAAGTGGAGCTTTTTAGTTTCCTGAGTTTTCTGTACATAAAATTATATGATTAGTAAAAAACAGATCGTGTTATCCCTTCTTTTCTAATGTTTATACCCATTTCCAAGAAAGACAGGATCAAACGAGAAAATAGTTCTAAACTCGATTAATTCATGGCCAAGTAAATTAATCATTTTAGGTTAAAATTCAACATAGAAAACCTTCTCTTCTGCTCTTAATACCGTTGCATCCTCCATGACTCTCTGAAGGTGGGTAGATATACTCATATAAACACACATACACACCTAACAAAACAGGGACTTATTTCTTAGCAAGCAAAAAAAGGTGAAGTAGAAAACTTCATGATTCAGTCACTACTGCTGTTACTATAGATTTCTGGGGTCAAAATATCAACTGGGGCGGCAGGGGGCAGGGGGAACACCTGAGAACTTAGGAGAAGATATAAAATTTAATCATTTACTATTATCTTCATAATTATTGTCTAGTCACAGAATAAAGAATTTGAAACTTAAAGTGAATATAAAGCTAATGTAAATAGGCCATTTTCTTTAAATTCGTTTCCAAGATTAAGTTCCACAGAAGCATTCTAAGAGGAATCTACCTAAATACTAAATGTTTAGTGAACATTAAACTTGACTTGGAAAAGAGATACCCGAGCAAAAATGTAACAGCTCAAAGTGCACGTGTGCAATATTTATTTTCAACAGCAATTCAGGCAATACTTGGAGAATTAGAAATATTTGTGATATTTAGAGAGAAACAAATGAAGACATAGAAACTGTTTTACTTAATGAAAGAACTCCAAAATAAATTTCATAAATATTAAACTCCTAATTTCTACCTTAATTCATTCATTACTTTAACATGTAGTCATACCTCTTCATACATGTGGGTTCTCTCCCAATACACTTCTCCAGGTTGCAATGACATAATAACTCTGTGCCCATTTGCCAGTTATCCACACATCTATCTACTGGATATGCTTCTTTCACTCCACAAGATGATTATAATTGCACATCTCACATTACTTCCGACAAGATTACTAACTTAAGAGTTCATAAAAATATAAGGTCTTAGATGAATTTAATCAATCTCTTCTATATGTCAACAGTTTGAACTATATGATAAGTAGATGAATTCCAAAATTTAACTTCATAATCAAGTTCACGAATCTATTTAACTAAGAAATCATTTTTGTATACTATTGTACCGTTCTATTTCTTCTGTATTTTTCATTTTGCTAGTTTTATAGTCCTAGGTTCATAGAACTCTTTTAGTTTATTTCTACTATTTCTACTATTTGATGGGACATTCTTGTACAACAGGAGATTCTTCTAGGATATTCACATTGCTCTCCTATAGTAGAAACTTAATAAATCCTGAACACCTACTTTACTGAGTTATTTGTACTTGCATTTCTTATTACAGATTATGGCATAAATTGCCATGATTAAGAAATATTTTTATGTTACACTAAAAGATGTTACACTAAAAACAATGACTACGCTTCACTTGAAGTTTTCTTCTCTAATTATTTCAGAAATTGGATAAAAACTTTTTGAGCAATCACTTTTCATGCATTCTTAAATGGAGTTAAAGTCTATTTTAGTTTGAACCAATAACACTGCAGTCTTAGTAAGATGTCATGTTTGATTAGAGGGTCAAGAGTATGACTGATGACCTTAACAACTACAATATTAAACCATAATGGATAACAGCATTTGGATAAGATACAGTTTGTAAAATTTTATTTCACACAATGCCAAAAGACCTTTTCACTTAGAGTTCAAGAAGGATCTCACTGTTTTATAGCTGTCAAATATAGCTTTAGCAGACAATATGACACAAACTGCTAGTAAGTTAATACATCAGGTTTTTTTTTTTTTTTTTTTTTTTTAGAGAATGATTTATGTTGAGATTCAAGCTTAATTAATTCTTTGACCTAGAACTGACCAAGAAAAATACCAGGGTGATTTCTTCTCCTCAACAGTCCCCTAACAGAAAGATTTAAAATACAACCATACCAAATAGTTGTCAACACCCAGGATATTGTAAGCCAACTTAGAAAATCAATGTAGATAAATCTACAAAGCACGATGGCATTTGTCAAAAAATTTTAAAGACACCCAAGAATTATACTAGAACAATGTCGTTGAAACCGTGTAATCTGTCATATTACAAACAGCTTCTGTGTAGAAGAACTATAGGAATGATCTCTATACACAAGAGTTCCAGAAAATGCTGGAAAGTGGAAACTATACACTTTCAAACTTCATTTCTGTACAGGTAAGCTAATTGAGTCCGTAACAAAAGAGAAACTCTCTAAACATAAAAACAGCTACTTGAAACGTATTTACCCTGTTCCAGCTCCCTATACCTGGTATGTGCTTGCAGATCAACTGAGTCTTCACAGTATCAGCATTCTATCACCAGATTCTTTGGAACAATGTTTTATCAGTTTACTTTATTATCCTGCATTTCCCAGTTTCTCAGGCCCCATTTATCTTCAGGCTTTCATACTCTATTTAGTCCCTCAGAATAGTACCTTGATCTTGGACTTAATATCTTAGCTGTGACCTTTTACTCCTCCAGGACACTAAAGTGTCTGCCTATAATGCTTCAGCTCCTGGCATTTAGATTCAAGAGTAAAAGATATCCTGCCTCCAAGCTCTGCCCTGGACTCTAGGATATGCCTGACAGGGGAAGGTGAGGAAGACCAGACAAGAGACAGATAATATAATTTCAATAAGAGAAAATCCTGCCTAAATATATTGGAATTTTTAAAAGCTATATAAGGTACATAAACAGAAGTGTTTGGGGGCTATCTACTTATACTTCCAAACAGTCCTGAGCAAATTTTTCACTAGAGTATTCTTAGAACTGTGACTAATCAATTATAAAGATGGACAAAGAAGTAAAGACCCTGCTTTATAATGCTTTGTAATAGAGAACTAGATTAAAGATGGACATAAAAGACCTACGTAAATGGAACTTTCTTGAGCTAGAGGAATATATAAAGAAGTACTTCATTAAGATTGGTGCAAAGCAAATAGTCTCACTTCGTAACCGAATAAATGCAAGAAAGAGATAATATACACTGAAATTTATAAACTTTTAGGCAACACCAACTTTTCTGGGTAATAAAATGCCAACCAGAGAAAAAGGGGATACAAACAAGTAGTCATAAATGTGACAGATGAATTTAACATAGGCATATATTAAGGAATATATTAAGAATTTTAAAAATCTAATAAAAATGATAATGTCTGCACTGTAACAGATGAACCCACAAAGGAATATTTTCCCAGGATACTGCTACAGAAAGCGAAAAGAAATGTGAGGGTCAAGGTAAAACAAAAGAGAATTTAGATAAAAATTAAATATATAAAACAGAAAGCATGATAATAATATCTGTACTTAAAGCTATGATGTACCATGAATTTAAAAGGAATAAAATTCAAGCAACAGGATGAAGAGACATTTAAGTCAGTTATCAACCTATTTGTCTCTCAGCTCCAAATTCACCCTTATTGCCTGATCTATAAAAATGAATCTGGGCCCCTTACATATTTTTCCTTTGTCAGATGGCATGATACAAGCTTTGTCTGTAGATGACAATGGATAGCACTGAAGAGGAAGGTGTTCTCCTTCCTGCTCAGCCCGCATAAATCTCTCCATTGTCAAGTGTCTGCGAGTCATAGCATTCACCATACGTTTTCTCCAGCTCTCAGCTCAGGCAGCACCGCTGTGTACAACAGCCCCACACAACTCAAGGCTGCATCCCAGCCCCGGTTACTGCTTCCCACACCGTCTCCTCAGCCCCGGAAGTGTGTGTGCCAGAAGCCCTGTGGAGCTGGCTATCCAGAGCCACTCCAGCCCAAATTGTACACAGAAGTGTGCCGGGTTCCTGCAGAAGAGGGCTTCTCCAGCTCCAGGTTCCAGAAGTACCTGCAGTGGTGCTTCAACTTCCTCTGCATGCCCAGCTATCTGTGTGCCACCCATCAACCCCAGCTTCCTTGTTCTCCCAGGAGTCTCCTGCAGGTCTGATGGGTATGGACCAGCTCTGGCCTGGGCAACCCAGTGAACTTCTATGCCATCAGGAGGCCTGAAATTATATCTTTTAATGAGAATTCACCCTCCCAAAGAAGTGTGTCCTTCCTTGGATACACTCCTGCACCAAACACTTTAGAGTTTGCTATCTACCTTTAAAGTTACTCTCCAATTACTGTTTAATAGTTTCTACATCAAATGTCCCCTGTTTAAATTACTGTGTGTTGAAAGAGTTCTCCCTGGATTTCATGGTGTTCCTGCACTGTTGGGGCATTCTGAGCAAAGGAAGTTGATAACCTATAATAAAGATAAGTCTCCCACCCTTAGAATGGAAATATTCTAGGATTGTAAAAAATTGTCCTCTTCTTCCCAGATATTTGCTTTTAGCTTACTTTTAGGGTAACAAACCTAGAGATGCCATCCCCCTCCCAAGAGAGGCTTTGTTTAATTCAAGAGCAAAGATAAGGGGTATGTGTGCATGTGTTCCTTGAATGGCAGATGTGCCAGCAACCCAATATAAGCTCTCAGTGTCGTAATTTTAGGATTCCTCTCTTAAAATTCCTGTCTGCTACATGTGCACCAATAACCAGTACTAAAATGTTCTATGAGTAATAAACCCTGTTCTAAGAGCTACAGACCTCGTGTTTCCTGTCAGAATATCTATACATACATATAAATGTAACATTATGTGGTTTGCCTTCTGATTGGACCTAGACTGATACAGATATATACATAGTCAGCTTAGAAAAATGAGGAGCTATGTGGCAAACAAGTAAGAATATTAGCTCTTTCAGTGAACAATATCATAGTCTATCAGATCATGAATGCTATGTATCAGGTGAATAAAGGTTAAGAAGATAACCTCAAACTTCTATTCATCCAACAATATGAACTAAGCATCTACCAAGCATCAAACACTGCCCTAAGTGCTAAAGATACAAAGATGAATACAACATAGTTCGCACAGTATAGAAAACTTTTTTTTTTTAGTTTTAATTTTATTTTGGTGGGAATTACCTTCACGTCTCAATTTACTCCCAGAAGCAATCAATGTTAACATTTTCTTGTGCATCCTTCCAGAAGCACTCTATTTATTCAATTATTTATATTTAAAAACACATATACACACACACAAACTTTAAAGCATAATCAATCCAAATGTTACCATAGTACTAACTACCTTTCTCATGGTAATGATCTTAATAAAGTACCCATTATTATTAGAATCATTACAGTATTATTTTAGAAAATCTAATAACTACTATGTACCTGAAATTCTTTGGTAATTATATGAGAAAGTATTATTTCATTTAGTGGTAATAAACTTAGAAAACCCACTGTCTTCCAAAAGTGACAGGAAAGAAACAGATTCAAAATAATTTTGTCAAATATATATGAGCTTAACAAATATACGAATATAAGATTAACATTAAAATTAATATCAGGGATAATAATTAAATTTTCATTTGGAGAGAGGAGTACAGATATTCCTTTGTTCCTATGAGATTTTATTAGGCTATTAGGTTTTGAAAAAAATATGTAATTTTTAGTGGTAACTATCCTTATTAACTTAAGAGTACTGATTGACATTTTTCATTAGCCAAACAGGTAACATTTACGAAAAAGTTATAGTGAAACCTATAATACTGTTTAAACATGCATATCTCTTTTCTGGTAGCCAAGACAGTCAACAAACATTTTTTCAAGGGAATTAATGTCACATAAAGAACAATTAAATAAACCATAAGGAAATGCTACTTAGTAGAAAAAAATTCTCTGTTAGGCTATCTTCATTTGAAATGAAAGAAAAAAATCAGTAAACATTTATTCAGCAGGTAGTTCCCACTTTAATGAGTTTTAACAGCAATCTGTTTCTTACTGAAACAATGTATCTTTCACATTTTATAACTGTTCCAATTATTATTGTTACATAACAAACCACCCCAAACTTACTGGCATAAAACAAAGGCCAATTTATTGTGCTCACAGATTCCATGAACCAGGAATTCACAAAGGACACACTGAGAATGGCTTGTGTTTTCTCCACAAGGTCTGGGGCCTCAGTGTTGTCTCAAAGGCCAGGAACGTCTCTGGGAGTGACTCAAAGGCTGAGGCTGGTATCATCTGAATCATCTGATACTTCATTCACACGCATGTCTGGTGATTGGCCTGGAAGGACCTGAATGTTAGGATTGCTGACCTGAGATCTGACACCTGAGGCCTCCTTACGTGACCTGGCTTCCTTACAGCATGGCATCTGCAGGGTCTCAGACTTCTCAGGGCTCCAAGCAGGCCAGTGTCTCCACAAATAAGGTAGAAGCAACAATGCCTTTTACTACTGAGACTAGGAAATCACAGCATCACTTCTGCTGTCTTCTATTGGTTACAAGTGAGTCACAAGCATGCTCAGATTCAACAGGAAGAGAACTCCCCAACTCTCAATGGAGAGTGGCAAGATTTAGAAGAATACCTGGGGCCAAGAGATATTGTTGTGGCCACCTTTGGAAAATATGATCTGCTACAGTAACTTAATATTCACTACATAATTTGGTTAAAATAATACAACAAAGCGCATTACACCCTTTGACTGGTTTTAACTCTGAATATAAGATAAAGTTTCCCAAAAATGACTGTATTTTCAGCTTTGGAAGTAGAAATTAAAATTTATACGATTGAGGCTTCCCTGGTGGCGCAGTGGTTGAGAATCTGCCTGCCAATGCAGGGGACATGGGTTCGAGCCCCGGTCCAGGAAGATCCCACATGCCGCGGAGCAACTAGGCCTGTGAGCCACAACTACTGAGCCTGCGTGTCTGGAGCCTGTGCTCCCAACAAGAGAGGCCGTGATAGTGAGAGGCCCGTGCACCGCGATGAACAGTGGCCCCCGCTTGCCGCAACTAGAGAAAGCCCTCACATAGAAACGAAGACCCAACACAGCCAAAAATAAATAAATAAATAAATAAATAAATAAAGCTTTCATTAAAAAAAAATTTATATGATTGTTATTTTACATAATATTTACAACTACCTTGTGAAATAGGTGTCATTATTACCTGTATTTTAACAGCTGAGAAAGTTGAATTCGGCAGCTGAATAACTTGCCCAGAAAGTTAAGTGTCAGAGTTGGGATAAATCCAGACATGTGTGTCTTCAAAGTCCAAGCACTTCTCACTAACCAAGCAATCTGCACCGTACTGCAATTAAGTGAACCTCATGCAGATCTCATGCATACCAGAGCTGTACAATGCAGGACTACCTGTATCTTTCTTTGTATAGATGAAAGCTCTTCAATAATGAATTTATAACCCAACCATGTTAGACAGTTGTACTAGCTAACGACTGTCCATGTATCTTAATATGTCACAAAACAAAACAAAAAACAAGAAAGAAAATCACAACGAAATGTATCAGGAAGCAGTCTCTGCCATATCATGTCAAGGGTAGTACCATGCTGTTTAGTACAAGTAAGTGTTTAATTGAATAAGTAAATAAATTTTAGGAAAAATTTTCCAGATCACTGTAAGTAATGAGCACTTGTATATTCCAAAGAATCTGTACTAGGTGCTGAAAAGGTAAATTTGATCTATCCTCTCATTTAAATTCTTAGTGGAGGAGGTGTTTTCTCTTTTTCTAGAATCCAAATTATGGGGACTTCTCTGGTGATCCAGTGGTTAAGAATCCACACCCCAGTGCTGGGGATGTGTTCGATCCCTGGTTGGGGAACTAAGATTCCACATACCGCGGGGCAACTCAGTCCGCGTGCCACAACTACTGAGCCCACGTGCTCTGGAACCTGTGCACCACAACTAGAGAAAAGCCCACGTGCTGCAACTAGAGAAGCCTGCGCACCACAACAAAGAGCCCATGCGCTGCGACAAAAGATCCTGCATGCTGCAACGAAGACCTGACTCAAATAATAAAATTAAAAAATAATTAATTGGGCTTCCCTGGTGGTGCAGTGGTTGAGAATCTGCCTGCCGATTCAGGGGACACGGGTTCGAGCCCTGGTGTGGGAAGATCCCACATGCCGCAGAGCAACTGGGCCCATGAGCCACAATTATTGAGCCTGCGCATCTGGAGCCTGTGCTCCACAACAAGAGAGGCCGCGATAGTGAGAGGCCTGCGCACTGTGATGAAGAGTGGCCCCCACTTGCCCCAATTGGAGAAAGTCCTCGCACAGAAACGAAGGCCTAGCACAGCCATAGATAAACAAATAAATAAATAAATAAAATTTTAAGGGAGAAAAAAAAATTAATTAATCAGTTAAAAAAAAAGAATCCAAATTATGGCCATATCTGTTTCTATTACTCATTCTTTTATATTATTCTTTATCTACCAGTTAGAAGTTAAGCTTTTCAAAAGCAAAAAAATGTGACTACTTGCACTACTTATTTTGTGACTTTCTGTAATGCCTAATGTGGTAATCTTGTGTTTCTGATCTGACTATGGTACTTTATACAAACTATATAAAAGCCAGAAATGTGACACAGTTGACAGTTATTTTTTCTGGGAGCTTACCACCACCCTCCCCAAAAATGTGCTCTTGCAACTAAAAGGAAATTAAGTTAATCAGCTCATATAAATTTTGTCTTTGTTCTAACTGATTTTATTTCTGAGGCCAACTATATCTTATAATTTTAAAGATAAACCAACATTTATATTTCTGTGAAGCATAAATACATCAATGTAAGTTTTACGTTCTTATAATGATCAGTTTCATCTTTCATAATGAAGTTACTTGAGGAATCTTGGAAGGGGAATATTTTTCAGAAGAGCTAACAGAAATATTTTTTACAACCTGACAAATTTGTTGTTAAAAAGAATCTTAGATGATGTGAGATTCTCACAGTTTTGAAAACAATTTTTTGTTAAAGTACGATGATCGCTGCTTATATTTTTTTTTCCTGACTATAAAAAACAAAACTCCACCCATAAGTTCAGGGAACTTACTAGTTATTTGAAATTATTTTATACAACTATTTTTATATAGTTTTAAAAAATAATTTAAAATTAAAAAAATTTTGAATTATGATTTTATGTAATTCTTTTTATATAATTATTTTAAGTTTATATAATTCCTATATGTTAGAAAATACTTTCTAATACATAAGAAAATAATATTCTCTAGAAACAGTTTAGCAGTCTTATTGCACTTTGATTGCTTTTATAAATGCCATGCCATCATTTGCCCTAGAAAATGTATTTTATGCTTGAGAGTCAAAAAAGAAAGGAAAAATACAACAGATCTTGGTTTGGGGGCTAGTCGGTCTTTATTAGGTAACTGAGCTTGAAGTTTTCCATATGATAATTTATATTAGTATGAAATGGGCATCCCCCTTCCATTTTTAATTGAAATCTATTATTTGGTTCCTATTCAATAATGATGTCATATTTTAAGGATATATATGAAATGGGGATTTAAAGACCTTAACTAACTTGCCAAAAGGCTATACTAAACAATTAATTAATTTACGGAAAAGCAGAGATTCCATCCTCTATCTCTTTGATTTCTTGTATCATTTGGTCAATTGAAAATTCAGTTTAATCATCACTGATGACCATATATATCATAGATAGTTAACTTTGCTCTTGACTAGTTGTACAATTTAATTTTCACAATTTCTTAATTTTAAAATAAATGTATTAATTTTCAAAAGTAATATAAGTTCAAAATTTTATCACAAGTTTGAATACAATTAACTCTTTAGTAGTTCAAAAGCTGTAACAGAAATTTCAGACATTGCAAATTTAAATACTTTCAAGAGTGAGAGAGTACCGAGTGAGATTTGTAGGATTTAAGATAATAGTAAGAGGGACTTCCCTGGTGGTCCAGTGGTTAAGAATCCGAGCTTGCAATGCAGGGAGCACGGGTTTGATCCCTGGTAGGGGAACTAAGATCCAACATGCCGGGAGGTGAGGCCAAAACAAACAAACAAAACAATAAAAATAAAGTGGTAAAAGAAGTGTCTTTAAAAAAAAAAAGATAATAATAAGAAGTAATGAACTGGGGACCTTATACCCTGCCTAAAGGACAACTATCATTGATTGTCACCAATAGAAATACAGGTTCAGAGATCCTAAATGTTTAATTTTTCAAGAAAAGTTGGTGAAGCAGATTTTTATCAGAAATTTCCTGATTATTTAAATGTTGACAACTAATTCCAATTTCTAAAACTTCGTTAAAAAAATCCTTCTGCAGATTATATGTGGCCCATGGACTGCTGGTTTGCAAGCTCTGTTACAGACATGTCTATCATCACTATAGGGTAATGCTGTTAAATTAGAAGCAGAAGACTGACCTGAATCTATAGTGACTCTATAACTGAACAAACAAGTATTTACTGAATGCCAATAATATGAAACACTGAGCAACTAAAATTATTGAATTATTGAATGTGTTATAGAAGTCCAAGAAGTGAGAGGTGTCCAGAGAACAATAAGAGGTCAGTATGAGAGGTCAGAAGTAGTTTTCATGAGCTAGACTAAGGAGAATGAATATGAAAAGTTATTCTAGGAGAAGGGGTAACATGAACAGTGGTGTCTTGGTGGTATCACTGACGAAGAATATTTAGGATAAAAGAAGATGTATTTCAGAGAGCAGTGAGAAATACAAGAGAGGTAGCAGACTTCTATGGACCTTGAAAGCTAAGCAGAGTTTAGACTTGATGTGATCGACAGTTGAAGCAATATTAGATCTTGAGTAGGGAAGTGACATGATCAATGTGGTGTCTTAAAAAAAGATGGTCATAGAACATAGAAAAGACTGGAGAGCACAGTCTAGTATCGAGAGGCCAACTAAGAAATGGTCTCAGTAGTAGCTGAGGTAAGGGCCTGGATTCTAGCAATAGAAATGGGTAGAGTTTCCCACTATCCTATTTACCTGAATGAATCCTTGTTATTAGCTTGTTTGTGTATGTGTGTGCGTGTGTGTGTGCGTGCCTATGTGTGGGTGTGCACTTTTTTTTCATTAACAGATTGGAGCTGGCCTAGTATAATGAACAGAACACTAGTTAAGGAGTTAGGAAATAAAGATTCTAGATCTGACACTGACCCTAACTAAATGTGTGAAATTGGGCATGTCTCTTAATCTCACTGAGCCTCAGCTCCATAATCTGGACAGAAAGAGACAGAGCCAGATAGGTGTCATTGTTTGAGGCCCTGGGTCTTACAATTCCGAAAACCAACAATCTGAAGTATTCAGATAAAAATGTAATGTCTGGTTTCTTTTGAAAAGTCCGAAAATCTGGCTTCCTTGGGCCCTCATCTGTACATGGCAAAACCGGCTGGAGCTGAGTAGGGCATTCCTCTTTTAGGCTGGGCACATACTCTCTTAGTTGGCCATAGTCCCACCATTTCCCATTGTAGCCCTTCAGTGAGACCCAGCATTAGTTACAATTCATCATGCTTTCATTGCTGTTTTTTTATTATGGTAGAGAAACATTTTTCTAAACTTTGTCTTTTATCAAAGGTGAGAAAATGAAAGACAAAAAGAAAGACATTTTGTCAAGAAAAACGAAAGAAAGCATACATTTTTATGGAAATAAAATATTCCTTTAGATTTAATATGCAAAAGAAAAAGAGTGCATACGTGTGAAAAGATCACCATTTAACCCTCTTTAATCATATAGTTTCATTTGAGTTTGGAAACCCTGTAATACATGTTGGAAACCTATTGAAAAAAATATCTAAGGAGTGAAATGATTAGATTCACATTTTAGAAAGAGTACTCTAGAAGCATGCAAGAACTTAAGAGGGGGAATGCCGAAAGAACATCTGTTAGACTAGTAAAGTGGTTTCAAGAGGTGAACTGACATGTTTACAGTGGAGAAAGGAGGAGAGGATTGATTCAAGCAGGTAGAACTATTAGAATTTAGGGAACCCAAAGGGTGTTGGAAGTAGAATGATTCTAGATTTTAGGAATGGTTGACTGGATAAATGGTGATATCACCCAGGGAGTTACGGAATGCATAAGGAAGAAAAAGTCTTGGGAAAAGGTGAGGTAGTATAGCATTACTCTACAGCAGGAGTTGGCCAACTACAGCCCACCGCCTGTTTTTATACAACCCACAAGTCAAATGGCTTCACATTTGTAAATGGCTGAAAAAAGTCAAAAGAAGAATATATGTCATAATGTGTAAATCATATGAAATTCAAATTTCAGTGTCCACAAATAGAGTTTTATTGGGACATAATTCATTCCTTTATTTATTGTCTACACCTGTGTTCACTTCACTATGACAGAGGTGAGTCGTTGAGACAGCAACCATATGTGGTACTCTCATCACTTTACACTGTTGCTTGATGTACTACAAATTGCAGTGACACAGTTATGATTGTTCAGTGTTTCGAGTACCATGTGTATTGCCATACCACAACATTTCACTTTGACCATCACATCAAAACGAAAAGAGAAAAGTATACTTCAAATATCATGCTTTTAATGTTTAAAGTGGCATATGGATTATTTTGTTACTGAATGAAATGGCAAACCACTGTATCACACAATGACACTATAGCTACGCTAGAAAAATTCAACATATATCTATATTACCAGACTAAGTATTCATCATATTCACAATTCATAGGAAAGTAATCGTCAGAGGAATTAGAAAATACAAAACAAAGTACCTCTGGGAGGTTGGGATTGACATATATACACTACTGATACTATGTATAAAATAGATAATGAGAACCTACTGTATAGCACAGGGAACTCTACTCAAAGCTCTGTGGTGACCTAAATGGGAAGGAAATCCAAAAAAAGAGGGGAGATATGTATACATACAGCTGATTCACTTTGCTGTACAGTATACACTAACACAACATTGTAAAGCAACTATACTGCAATAAAAATTTTAAAAAATAAATGAAACAAAGTACCTCATCACAGCAGAATTTCTTCACAAAAAGAAAAAGTGAAAATGAAGTTGCAAACAAACTAAGTTTCTGAGGGCCTCACTTATTAGTCAAGCAAGGAAAGCTGTTTACTCATGGTGAGTTAATTAAACTGTATTTCGACTATAGCAGTTTCCAGAGGAGGAAAAAACTTGTTTAAGAAAAGCCTTTCAGTGAGAATAGCTACCTGAAGAGGTAAGGGCACTGGGAGCTATATCAATATTCAATTAAAAGACAAGGCAAGTAATTTTAAAAAGGTTTTCCTTGGTTCTTGATAAATTAACAGATAGATATTTGCGATACTGCATAGTGTTCTTATTTTCGAGAAGTCAAGGCTGAACGTGAAGTGACTGAAGAAGAGCCTCTATAAAGACTGCATAGAAGAGGCAAAAATATTTTTAAAGTTGAGAAAACATTAATTCAGTACAACCTGAAGTGGAATCTATTAAGATGTGTTACATCTGATGGTGGTAAAAACGTGAGGAACAGAAAAAGGCTTAGTTGAATAAATTTACAAAGTCTGTGAAAATAAGGTGTTTAAAGTCTATGTTTCTTCATTATGTTATTAATCAGCAGGTATTTTATGGGAAAAATATTTTAAACTAACATGTATGATTGAACCAATAGTATCAACTTCATTCACACTCACAGATTTAACCACTGTCGGTTGTTTGTACTTTGATAAGAAATAGAAGCTGCATATCCTAACTTGCCTTACCACACAACAGTTTAAGGGCTTAGCAGTTGTACGGTTTTACAGTGATTTTTTTTTTTTTTTAGCTCAATGGTGAGACTGAAATTTCTGAACAAAAAGAAGTGCCTTCAACCATTATTATCAAACAATGAATACCTTTGGAAATTATATTTTGCTGCAGATTTGATAATGTCTCCTTGAATCTGACCTGAAAGTCAAGGCAAAACAGTGCTTATACGTGAAACATACTGTGTTAAGTCATTTTGACAACATTTTCAAATCACAAGTAACCATC
Organism: Balaenoptera physalus; assembly: GCF_965194825.1. NCBI lineage: Eukaryota > Metazoa > Chordata > Mammalia > Artiodactyla > Balaenopteridae > Balaenoptera > Balaenoptera physalus. The sequence continues at coordinate 18,270,896 of NC_138884.1, read as the reverse complement.
AATCTGCTTTATACATTTCTTGTGCTGTCAAAAGCTAAAAACAATAAGATCTCTGTGCATATACAAATGTGCAACAGATATATTATGCAAGCTCAAACTACAGTTCCAGCAGTGTTTTTCAGACCTCACTGCAAGTGCAAAAGAAACTTCCATATATCAAAATCCATTTAACTATGCAATTGAGGACTTTCAATTGGTTAATCTGCAATGTAAACAGCATACTAAATGGAAACTATCAAGAAAATCTAAAAGAATTCTATAAATACCTTCCATACAATTAATGGGATTATTAAGATCATATGCCCATGATTGATAGCAGCATTTGGTAGTACCTGTCTGTGTGAAAACATGTTTCAAAGACAAAATCAATTAAATGCCTTTACAGATCTGCATTAACAAATGAACAACTGCAATCAATTTTGATGATAGGGTAACTGGAAATCCCAATTAAATGAAACTGCTATCTCAAAAAAGGAATTACAATCCTTTCATTCGGAGACCTGTATTTTACAATAAATCATGTTCAATTCATGTTATATTTTGAATTTAGTCAATAAAAATTTTGTGGATATTTGCTTTTTCTCATATATAGGTTCACTCTTATCTATGTAATATCCTTGATTTTGCCTCTCGGCCTACAAAGCCTAAAATACTTACCATCTGGCCCTTTATGTAAAAAGTTTGCAGACCTCTGCTTTATGGTGATGCTATTCAAAGTGCAGCATCGTCTGGGAAATGTCTTGACAAGGCAAATTCTTGGCCCATCTCACACCTACTGAATCAGAATTTCTGAGGGTGAGCCCAGTAATTTTTTTTTTTAACAAGCTTATAGGTGATTCTTATGCAAGCTAAAGTGTGAGAATCAATGCTCTCAAACAGGATTTTAGAGACTTAGCTCTGTCCCCTTGGATAAATTATTTCTTTGAGTAAATAAAATGGGGATAGTGTCCCCCACTTCACAGAACTGTTGAAGAGATTAAAACTATTTAAAAAAAATTAAAAAATGTAAAGTTTAACATGATTACTGACATCAATAATTCTTAATAAATGGTAATAAATGATAATTACTACTTCGAAGGTGTAGTGGGGCCTCCTTGCACCAGCCCATGAGATAATTAAATTTTTAGGAATTTTGTGAAGCAGTTATTAAAATAGCCATTATCAAAAATTAAATTTTATAAACTTAAAATTAAATAAGTTATATTAAAACAAAGTTATTAATAGTCAAAACTCATCACTACTTAATTACTTTACTACATTTTATTATTATGTGTGCTCATGAGGCTATTATGTCTGTATGGTGGATATATTATATAATGGTGTGCTGCATCTCATTTCTTCCCGACTATGCATTCACAGGAAATCAACCACCACAAATCAGAGCTTTTTTGGAGAAAGGCTTCTGGCAAAACATTAATCAACATACCTCTGGTTATCATTATTAAAAATTACACAATGAATTCAGTTTTGAACTCAATGAGTTTGAACTGACTATGCACGTAGGGATGTCTAACCATCTACTAGATAAAAAGATAGAGCTCAGATATATATTTTTAGGCATCAGTAGCATATAGACAGTAGTTGAAGCCATAAACATGGACAAAATTGAGCAAAACAGCCTTTAGAGAAGGGGTCAGATACAGAAACCATACGGAAAAAGTTAATTTTGTGAACAAAAAGTCAGAAGGACTTTAGAGTTTATAAGTATAGCCAATTATGGCTAGCAGCTCAATTTAACTACTCCCATTTATCACTATCCTAATTCTTAGTTTTAACTCCTGGACTGCTTCTACCAACAAAAGTTGTATAAATAGATGTACTGAGAGAATTACATTACTCTGCAATTTGAATTCAGCATCCATATCTTAGCCAGCATGGGTAATGGTATTTTAGGCCATCTTATTTAGACAAGTCTAACAAATTGGTTCATACTCAGAAGTTTCTACCTCAAGGAGACATTGCCCTTCGAACAATAAAGAAAAACAAGTTATATAGGGATGATTATAACACACTTAAGACATCAATGATATTGAGTATATTTCAAAGTTTAGTTTCAAAGAATTACAGAATTTTAGAACCAAAATAGACTTTATAACCTATTCTGATACCTTAATTTTTTTTGGCTCTTCTCTCCATAAGAAAGAGCTGTTTGTCAAGTTATATGTCTAGGAAAGCATTTTAAATTAAATTTTTTCCTTATCAGTTATCTGAACATCTCATTATCTAAAATTAACATGGACTTCCCAAAGGAGAAGATCTTCCTTCTCCATCCCTCCTGATGTTCATGAGGGGATATTAAAAATTTACATTATTCTTTATGGCTGTTGCTGGTGCCTCTGCTAACTCCAGAATCACCAAGTTCAGTTCAGCTGATCTGGAATCTCTGGAGAGAGCAATCACACTATTTCCCTAAAGGCACCTAGAAGCTTCAACATTCCACTGTGAAAATTAAAACTCTATGGTTCTCAAAATGAATTAAGGCTATTATAACTTTCCAAATAGTAGTACTAGAGACTTCAGAAAATATGATTCTGCCAAGGATAGTGAATCTAGCTCTCTCCCGTATGAAAAAAAAAAGTGGGCATATACAAAATAGATATAAAGCCAATAAGAAAAATTATTGAACTAGTCAATATATAATCTATGCTCTTTTAAAACAATAAATTTTAGTGATTACCAGCTTACAAAAATATTTTATTGCTCTACCTTGACTTTTAAAGAATAAGTAAAAGTACCAATTTTAACTATTTATCTACGAAACTATTCCAGGACTTAGAAATGCAAGCCAAAACAAAAAAACAAAAAAACAAAAAAAAGACTTAAGCGTAAGGCTTATACATACTTACAGAGAAAAAGAAAACTCCATGAATTAAGAGTGTAATTAGAGGTGAACATATAACTAGAGAAATCCCAAATTCATAAAGATGAATAATAAATAAAAAGTGATAAAACCATTCATTAGTAGAGTATCCTTTATGCAAACTGTCATGGAAAATTATAAAACCATTTCTAAACTCACTCTACATGACAGATACTGCAAAAACAGAAAGTATACTATACTGAGTCACAAAGACATAAAAAATGGAATGTCAAAGAAATGTGAGGCGCTATGGTGAGATTACAAATTGTTAGGCAAAAAAATAGCACGTGTCATTCCACATAAAGTGAGACATTTAAAAAATGTTTAAAGAAAACTATGCTTACGTACAGATCTTTAAACCGGGCAAGGAATATTGTACTGCTATACATAGTGAACTCTGTCTCCACTTACTCATTAGCCACTTAGCCTTTACAACTGACCTCCATAGCTATCATACCTCGTAAAGCTGCTTTTTAGAAAATACCCTAGGTAATATCCTAACCAAACTACATCAGCTTGGAGCCTTTTCTCAGTCCTATTACTCTTACTGTTCTGAAGCAACAGCCATTATTGACCATTCACTCTTGAAATCAACCATATGCCTATTCTAGTCTTTCACTCCTACCTACTACTGTCTTTTTTGGTGTCAAATCGTTTCATTCTTTTTCCTTAACAATGGGGCATTCTTCAAGATTCTTACCTTGGACAAATTTTCTTCTTTTTCTTTGTTGACTCTCATCCTCCTACCTAACTTCAAATATTATCTCAGGAAAATTGTGGATAACATCCAGATCTCTAGCTCAAATCCTCTCTTGAGAGTTAAAATAACTGTTAAATATTTTTTACCGAGTTTTGGTTGGTCAACTGATGTTTACTGCATAGCTCCTACATGCAAGACACTACTGTTAGGAAATGTATTCAAAACCTAATATGAGAGTCCCTGTCATCAAGAAGCAGAGAAGCTCAAAGGCAAACTAAACAGTCCAACACATCAGGTCCAAAACTGACTTATTCATTCACGTTTTCTCTTCCAGTGGATTAAACAGATATTTAAAAGATCCCACATTCCCATTATTGCCCAGGCAACAATGTATGACTCCTTTCTTAATTCCATATTCTCTATTGCAATTTTCTATTCCCATTGCCACAGGCTGGTTCAGGACAGTATATATTTTCACCCAAACTGCAACAACCACCTTCTGAATTATTGTCCAGTTTCTCATCCAATCCATCCTGCACTCAACTGACAGATTAATTTTCCTAAACCACAGATGTGCTCCATCACTTACCTATATAAAAATGTTTAACAGTCCCTCAATAGACAAGTCAAGTCTAAAAACTTCTTCGGCTTGGCATTCAAGGTCCTCCATTATCTGTTCTTTACCTATTACAACTTTTTCATCTCTGTCACCCACTATTTCCTTACCTTTTGCTCCAGCCAAACATGGTTATTTAATCATATCCTGAAACTGTTTGAATGTTCCTATCTCTGTATCTTCCTTTATGTCATTCCTCTCCCTCTACTCCCATCCTGATTAAGTCTCCGTTCATTTCTACCTTTCAGAAGCTTAACCAACCATTAGATCAAATAACATCATTTTTCTGAAAACTCCTCTCCATCCTCTGAAACTAAAAAATATGTTAAGGTCTTTTGTATCACTCATACTTTATTTTGTTACCTGTGTATGTAGAACATTATTCCTGTTAAGATTATAAGAAACTTGAAAAATGTTTTATTAATTTTTATCCTCCCACAGTACATTACATGTGGTTGATATTCAACAAATTACGCTGAATTTATAATAAAATATATACATAAAATAATAGCCATGGTCCATAAGACTACACAGGAAGTTTCCTTCACTCTCTTATGGAGAAAAATCACTGCCACGAGAATATCTTTTTAAAAAATCACCTTATTTATTTCTTGAAAAGACATTAAAAAGTGATTTCTCCCCCTACCATTAATCAGTATACCCCTTATGTATATATGAATTGTTATAATAACTTCCTTGGCTTCGAATATAGCATTGCTTCCCAAGGTTTCAATTTTACATTATTGCATGTGCCTACTGAACACAAACTAAACCACTGAAAACAGCAGTGTAGAAGGAAATAGCTTGCCTGGTGGCTGCTCCAGAACCCGTACCTCTCAGACAACCCAACTTATTTTTTTTGAGAGAGAGAAGAGCAGTCATAGTGTAATTATACTTCTCTGTTCCCACTTCCTTCACATCTCCATCACCTCCATAATACCTACCAACCCGAATGTTTGTTCAGAGCCCATACTTTCAGGTTCACAAGTTGAAAATAATAAGACAGGTTTCCAGTTCAACAATTAATTCACCAAAGATTTACTGAATACATACTATGTGGTAAGCACTGTAGAGGACCCCAAAATTCATAAGACACAAATTTCATCTTCTGGAACACATGATTAAATGCACAACACACACACCTTAACAACTCCATTATAAAGCAGATTACGTAAGGGCTAGAAAGCTTCCAGCAAGGTACAAACAGAATGGTAAAAGGAGAGAGAGTGCTTCATCAAAGTATATCTGACAAGCTTCAAATGAGAGATGGATTTCTATTTGGACTTTCTTTGAAATCAAGTAAAGAATTCAAGATTTTCAAGATTAATTATTTTTAAGTAAATTATTTAAGTATTTTTTCACTGGTATTGCAACAGAATGGAATTTTTTCTACTGAAAAGGTACTGATTTAACATGTAAGTTAAAATTTTAGTTAAACAGACTTTTTTTTAGCTCACCTTGAAATATGGGGAAATATATCTTATAGGCCAAACTTGTGCCTATAATTAAGAAGAAAATTTTTGTTATGTTCAAGGGAAAGACACAATGTGTCCAATAATCCGAACTAATATTTATTTAAAATTCTACTGCCAGAGAAAGACTAGATACATATAAATGGGCCGCCCAATTTTTACAGAAATCTGTCAGCATACCAATAGTACATTAAAAAGGAAAAAACTGAACAACTGAAAATAAAATTCTGGGACCTAGATTCATTTTTCATTCATACCACCTCCTCTTGTAACAATGATCTCTTCCTCATATACGGCCAAAGGTCTGAATCAGAGCTTGGACCATTTGCTTTTCGAGTAGGCTCCATCGACACCAGATACTTCTTAGAAGATTCAGAGTTGCCATGACCTAACTCTGTACGTGTTGGGCAATGTATTGACAGATGAAAGGACCACACTCATCTCAAGCTTAAAATAACTTGCAGGGAAGGGGTGGGAAAAGTCCGAGTTGACAGATGCCAATGTAGCAAATTTTAAAAAGAGGAAACTATGATAGACAGGAATGGAAGCAAACTGGGGAACTTGCAGAAGTATGGCATTCCAAATTGCTACTATTTTTTTAAAAACTTTCGTCTTTTAATTACATTACAGCATCCATGAGACGTTTCTGCAATTACTGAACTTAACAATTAAGCAACATATTATGAAAAAAAAAATTTTAGGTTTAAATTACATGCAGTTTTATAAAACATATTTGCTTTTAAATATCTCATCCAAAACTCTTGATATTAAAGCGAAAGAACTAAAATCGGATTATGGAGATTTCGACAAGGGAAGCTGGGAAAGAATAACATTAAGTTCGGTAACATGTTACAGGCAGGTTGCAGTTTCCCTGCTACAGTAGGCAGGCGAAGGAACCAAGAAAATGGGTTGAGCACAGGAATATTGCACACTGTAGTCACCCAACACTAATTCAACAGATAGCGGGCTCTATCCATCCTTCCTCACGTTCCTCGTGGCCTCTGACAAGTCATCCTTTCAACCTATGAGACTGTCTGCTCTCCCCCCACCGAAAATAATTTCCGTGCAGGTTGTAAAATCTCCCGCACAAACTACTTGCTCACACCTCCTCGCCTTGGGATGGGCAGTCCCCAAGATGGGGAAAGGTCGCCCTGGCAGAGAAGTTACGTTAAGTGGTCTTTCCCGCGGTCCGCCCCGACCCTCCAGCCCAGCAGCCGTGGGAGAAAGGAAGCGGGCGGCCTCCAAAGAAACCGGGATGGGGCAGCGGATGCGAGCCCGCGAGGCAGGCTCTGTGGTGCCCGAGCACCGGCTCGGGCAGGAAGAATGGAGGAGGGGAGGCGAGGCAGCGAGGTGCCCGAGAGCCGGGCGGGCGGTCCGGCCCCGCGGCCCGACCCCACCCCGCACTCGGGACCCTCCCAGCCCGCGGACTCGGCGTGCGTTCCGCGTGCGCCGACTCTCCCCGGAGGAAGAGCCACTGCCTCACACCAGTGGATTCGAGAAATCCGGCAACTTTGCGCGAGAAATGCTTCCCACCCTGCAACACGCCGAGAAAGAGAAATATGTCAGGCGATGACGGGGGAGGAAGGATGACTTACCCATGGTCCTCCCAGAGGGTGAGGAGCCGGCAGGGCGAGGCGAAGGTCTCCGGTGCGGGCGGCGCGGCGCTGTGTCCTCCCTCTACCTCCGCCTCTCCTGCAGCCAGGGAGGGACCCGCGGGGGGTGGCCGCCGGGGAGGAGCAGCTACTGCTGCCGCTGCAGCTGCTGCAGGCGGCGCGGCCGCGGCGGGGACAAACGGCGAGGGGCGGGGCGGGGTAGGGCGGGGCGGGCGGGCGCAGCCTGCGGCGGGCGCGGCTCCGCGGGCGGGAGGCGGAGGCGCCGAGCCTGCTGGAGCGGCGTCCGCCTCGACGCGCGGTCTGGGAGCGCCCCGCCCTCCCCACCGAGCATGCTCAGTACTTCCCTTTTTTTTTTTCCCCCCCGGGGCAAGAGAATCTGAAAGTGCTGGTGGGTGTGTATTTGCGGGCTGGCTGCCGCTGCCGCGGAGGAGCTTGATGGCGGCAGCTTGAGGGGCGGAGGGTGAGCCTCAAGAAGGCAGGGCGCGGGGACGCTGAGCCCGAACTATTACCCTCCGGCTCGCTACCCCGACCCCACCAACCCACACCCAGAAAACGGGCCGGTGTTTATTACGGGGCAGCCCGGGTGCACAGGCGGGAATTTCCCGAAGGAGGAAACGCTGGGCCTCCTCAGACCTGGGAGGGTGGTCGGAAAGCAAAGCGGACGTCCTGAAACGAACCTGGAATAGACCTACTGGCGATGAGGCCAGCGCCTCTGGAGATAAGATACCTGGGGACGCCCGTTTTCAGAGCAGCCTGTGGGCTCGTTGGGCGGCCGCTGAGAAGGCGCTCAGTATTAGCGGGACAGTTAAGACCAGTTTAAAGAGAGAAGTCCGGGCAGCGAGAGGAGTGATCGCCCCGGGATGTCCTCGGAGAGTGTGTCGTCCTCCTTCCTAGAGGAGTGCGGCCTTCCTTTCCCCGGAGGACACCTGGAAAGCCACGTAACGAGGGTGCCCTGGCCGTCGGGCTCCACCCTCCCGGGATGTGCCCAGCTGTGCCCGGCTCCCGTGGAACGCGGCCGGAACAAGGTTGCCACGGCGGGAAAATAAAAGTCCGCTGAGTCGGCTGCGGCCCCGCAGGGTCCGCCGGCCGGAGTTTCCTCGGTCCGCGGGGCCGCCACCCACTCCCGACACCCCCCTAACTGCGGGGAAAACCTGAGCCGCGCGCTCCCTTTTGAGGGCGCCCTCCCAACTGGGCATGCGCGCGGGGCGAAGGCTGGTCGTGGGTCCTCTACCCTGGGGGAGGAGGCTGGGGGAAACCTGCCATTTCTCCGCAGCCTGGTCGTGGCCTGAACGCTCTCTGGTGGCTGGGGTGAGGGATCAGGTCGCTCTCCCGAGGCAGCAGCAACTGCAGTCCTGCAAGGGAAAGGGCGCCGTCAGCAGCACAATCTGTGAGAGGGAGATGCTGAATAGCTCAACAGAAATTCCTCTCCCTTTTCAACTTTTGCTCTTTCGACTCAAGTGTTGAGAAAAAGGTGCCCCCCGCCCTTCATCCGTGGCCCCTCTTAACAGTCATATCACAAGCACACAAGTCAGAATAGGCCTTGTAATTCGTTGAGCAGACAGCCGATTTTCTAAAACAAAAAGGAAACATGATAATAAAAAGGTTTGATAAAACAAGAAAATACAATAGAACTACAGAAGTGAAAACTATTAGACTTCTGTGATGCCCAAGACAATCAGGCTCTTCACTCCTACTACGCTGCTTTCCTTTCTGTGATATAAGAATGCTCTTGCTTTTTGCCTCAAAATAGTCTTACAGAACAGAATTAGTTTCCTAGGGCTGCTAAGTACCACAAACTGGGTGGCTTAGGACAGCAGAAATGTATTTTCTTACAGTTCTAGAGGCCAGAAGTCTGAAATCGAAGTGTGGGCAGGCCCATGCTCACCCCGAAGGCACTAAGGAAAGATTTCCTCCCGGCCTCCCCTAGCTTCTGGTAGGTCCTTGGCCTATGGTAGCATAACGGCAGACTTCACATGGCATGTCTGTTGAAATTTTTCTTTTTTATGAGCACACCAGTCATTTTCGATTAGGGGCCCAACTACTCTAGTATGACCTCATCTTTAATTATATCCGCAGTGACCCTATTTCCAAATAAGGTCACATTCTGAGGTATTGGAGGTTAGGACTTCAACATATAAATTTTATAGGGAACGTGAGTCAATCCATAACACATACCGATGCAAGCTACACACATACACACACCCCCACACACACCCCTACCATGTTCCACTTTCATTTTGGAGCTCTCCAGAAGACTAGACCAGACTTGGGCCTTTGTATTGCTGCTCATTTTTGGTCCCTCTCTCTTTCTTTAACCTTACATTAATCTCTTCCAGATTCTCAAGTTCACTTGCTTCGTCTTTCCTGCTATCTTCCTTTTGTAGTTATATATTACAATAATTTCTAAGAGCATCTTTTATCTTTTGTTTGGATGCATAAATTGAAACTAGCAAAAGCAGCTGAAGAGGTTCTGTGACCACCCACCTGACACTAGTTTAGGTGCCTTCTTTGTTCTGCTCGAATCCACAAGCCATCCCCTCAGCACCCCTACCAGTTAAAACCACAGGGCTGTCCAGGCAAACTGCATAGTGAATCCCATTGCACTGCTGTGTAACCATAGTGAGACCCAATACTGACTGCAACATGCAGATGTGGGCCGGTATAATGCCTACCCCTTTCACACCAGTTCCCCTCCCCTTCCTTGTCTTCTCCTGTCATAGGAATGTCATAGGAATATCTTTTTATTCAAATCTTATCTATGTGAGGCCTTCCCTAGCCATTTTATCTAAAATTTCAACACTAGCCCCACTTCCATACTTTTTTTCCTTACCACTTATCACTAAAATAATATATATTTCGCTTATTAGCTATCACCCCATTTAAATTTAAGCTCTCCAAGGGCAGGAATTTTTGTCTGCCTTATTTGCCATTATGTCCTCAGTGCCAGAACAAATGCTCACAGAGCAAATGCTCAGTAAAAATCTGTTGTATGAATGAAAGTCTTTTCATTCTTTCTTTCAGAGTTTTTGTCTTTAAAAAGCAAGAATGGTGTCAATATTCTTTTTATAAACTCTAGCACCTTACCAAGTAAAATCAGTTATGCAATAAATATTGATGATGATGACAGCTGCTATCTGTGTTGTTTCTGTCTTAAACTATGAATCTTCTAAAGGGTAGGGACTAGTTTTTGTACTAATTTATTCACTCATTCGGTTAATAGAGATTTATTGAGTGCCTACTGTGTATCAGGCACTATAGTAGGTATTAGGGATAAAGAATAAACTATGGTCCCTGCTCTCAAAAAACTTATATATTAGAAAAATTCCTTTGATGAAACTTCCAGTCATCGATCACATAAATAGCTAGAAAATATACTCCTGATGTCAAAAGAGTTTTCCAGAATAAATCTACTAGTTCATGCTCCAGGTTAAGCAATGCTCAGGATTTGATTAGGCCTGCTACAAAGTGAAGGAGGAAATTCTATCCAGAAATACCTATATATTCATGAAGTATCACAGATTTATTTGTGTAACAAATTATTGAGGTAGGGGCAGGTGAAGAGAAGTATCAAGGAAAATGTTTATTAGACAGGGTCATAAGCACTACCTTTTGACAAGGTTTATAACAAAACTTACCTCATTTATGCACGTAAACTTCAAAAGGTTAGAAGGTGCTTTAAATTCTGTAAAGGAAATGCACTGGGAGGGGCAGAGCAAGAGGAAGTAGAAAGAGAAGAGAAAGAATGTTCTTTAAAAGATAAATAGGGAACTGATTGCCACTTCTTCCCCATGATGTTCTGAATAGCATTTAAGGGAATCTCACTGGAGTAGTTAACTAGACTTTGCAGTGATTAAAAAATGGTTTGTCAGTGAACAGTCTTCTGCCTAAACTCTATAGTTCTGAAAGGCCTCAGTGGGGTTAGGCTAGTCCAGGTTGAACAACTGAAATGTCTTAACCCCTAGCTCACTGTAATCCTATCCCACCCTCTCCTCTCGTTTACTTCCTATATTAACCATTTTCTACATCTTATGAAATCTAAATTTTCTTTTTTCAGTTTGTCACATCAAATTACCAATGTCTACATATTGCAAACAATTATAGGCCTAGATTATATACATTTTTTATTTGTTTTGTTTTGTCCACAACACACGGCATGTGGGCTCTCAGTTCCCCGACCAGGGATGGATCCTGTGCCCACTGCATTGGAAGCGCGGAGTCTTAACCACTGGACCACCAGGGAAGTCCTATATACGTTTTTCAGATGGGACGAAGCACTTTGCAATCAGTCAGGTAGTTGCTGAGCATCTCTTCTGAGCTCAGCACTGTGCTGGTGCTCTAAGAGATAGGTGTAGGTACGCATCATGCAAAACGAGGGTAGGAACAGTCTATTTCTAAAGTTTCTTCCTATTAGAAAATCGCCTAAATCTGTGAGTACTAACATATAAAGAACACTAGTCAAAGAAGTCAAAGATGGCTTCATAAGATGTGGATGGATAGAATTTTTTTGAAGATATTATGAGAAGAAAGGAATCTATTCCGAGAGAGAAAGAGTATGAGCTAAGGCACAGAGATGTCATATTCATAAGACCATAGAAAGGTACATGTTGAGGCATATTGGGAAATAAGACTGAAAAATGTAGTAAGAGGGACAGATTATGAGGGCCTAAAATAGCCAAAGGAATTTGAACTTGATAAGGTAGGAAATAGGGAACCATTGAAAGTTTCTGAGAAATGGAATGTGGTGAAAACAATATAGGGGGCAGGAGAAGAAGTAGTAGATTTAAAAAAGCAATACTTACTGAGAGCATGTGACATTCTGTCTAGGAGTTAGGTACAGTACCAAGGGTGAATAAGAGGGTTTTGGCCCTCGAGGAGTACAGTGGTAGAGACAGACAAGTGAACAGAGTACATGCTGTAAGTAATAGGACAGAGTAGTGTGGAAGAATATAGGTAGGACATTTAACCCTGTCATGGAGAGCCTCCTGGAGAAGATGCCATCCAGCAGAGACCTGAAGGAGGAACAGAAGTCAACCAATCAAAAGGCTTTATGTAATGGGCCTGGAGACAAGAGTTTGAATCTTTGAGGAACCTGCAAGCAGTTGGTGGCTACAGTGAGATGTGCACAGATGTGGGGAAAGGGAGAAGGTCATGGAACAAAGTGGACAAGTAAGAGGGATCAAATCTTGTAGGGCCTTGATGGCTGAGGTAAGATATTGGACAGTATCCTGAGGGCAGCAGGAAGCTACTGGATGGTTTAAAGTTTGAAAATGACATAGTTAAATTTATATTTGAGTAGTTGCAAAGTGGAAAGTGCCTAAGAATGAGGTCTAGACTAGAAGCTGGGAGACTGTTGCAGTATTCCAAATGTGAGCTGAACTGAAATAGAAGCAGTAGGGATAGAGAGTAATGGACAGTCCTGAGAAATACTAAGGAAGTGGTATTGGCTTGGTGATTGATCAGATGTTGTTTAGGATTGTTTATTTTAAATATATAGCAGCACTAAGGGTGAGGTATTATTATCTCAGCTTTACAAATGATGAAACATGTTAAGAGAGGTTAAATAACTTAACCTAGGATCTACAACTAATACATAAAGGAAGCAGAAGTCAAATCTAAGCCTCTCTGACTCAAATCCTCACTGCAATAATGTGTAGATAAATGTGTTGAGGGAAAATACCTTATATTTTGTGTGACCTCAACAGATTAAAAATACTATGTTGTAAACTATTTTTATTTGAAGTGAGTTTCATTGTCTTTAAAATATTTTTTGTGTGCTCCTTCTTCTCTGAACTTTACAAGTTTAAAAGACAGAATCTCTGTGTTACTATACTATTTATGAATATTGAATAAAGATACTTTTGATTAAGATAGGCTCAGTTATTCTTGAAATAATATTTGGCCTATTTTAATTTCAGTTGGCTTTGCCATTCTGTTGCATTAAAAGGGGGGTTAGAAGTTTGCTATGCATCTAGGATTCTAAATCATGACATGCAGGGATTCGTTCGTTACATTTGTATGTTTTTAGATGGTTTGGTAAGTACGGATAAACTTTGTTTCCTTTTCTTCCTGTAAACTTCAAATTTAACTCAGTCCTTAAAAGGTTGTTAGTGAGATACCAGCTCAGAAAGTGACATCTCAGTCTACAGACTGCTTACTGAGTTTTGTCGCCTCATTTTTTCTTTCATGTTTCATAATAATGAGAAAGTCGTGCCAAAGTAAAATGAATAGGTGGCGTGAGAACATTGAGACCTGATGGCTGAGTACATTGCCATGGAGGGAAAGGGAGTTCAAGACACAAGAATGCTGAGTCCTAGTCTACCTCTAACCACCTCTGTGGCAGTTAATTTTGTCTTTTGGGATAGTTCGCTGTGTCTCTGGGTCTTACATTTTGTCTTTGTAAATATTGTAAATTATAATAGGTCTGTCAAGGGGAGAAAACATGAACTGTCTTGCACATTTAAGGAATATTTTCCTCACGGTGCACGGTTCTGATAGAGGCATTCAGTTCTACTACCTAAAATTATCTCCACGCTCCAGCCCACCCACCTACATGTACATATCCTCACAAACTTGCTAGAGAAATCCTCCAAGTCTTAAAACATTTCATTCCTCCTACCCTGGACTGGCCTAAGGCAAAACTGAGAATTAATTGAAATTAGTCTGATGCTCCTGGGATTATTTATGTGTCAAAAACTCTCATGTATCAATAACACTAACATCTAATACTAACCACATGAGTTAGATATTTTACAGATAAGGAAATGGAGAAACAAGATATTTTAATTAATTTGCCTAGTGTCACATGACCAATAAAAGGTAGAGCTGGAATTTGAACCAAGTCTGTTTGATTTCAAAGTCCACGCTCCTTCCATTTCATTGCATTGCCTCATGTAAACTTGTTTCCTCACCCCTAACCTCATCTCCACTGTAACAGTTCATGAAAAAGAAACACCTATATTTTATCTTACCTACTTCTCCACACTGGCAAGGTTAACTATCTGGTTCATGAATGATTTTCTTTTCAGAATTAACGGAAGTTAATCTAGTAATCTATGCCAATAGGCTTATAATCATCCATTCTTCTTGTGAAACATATGTAAGCATTTTAAGAGTGGTGTTTTAGATAAAAATAAAGTAATTCAAAAGAGGAGTTCTGATTAGATTATCTTGCTTCCTTCGTACACTTTTTTTTCTTCTTCATATACTTTTGTGTAGCCCAAATCACCAGTAATTGCCCATTTTCCCTACTTAGGATTTTTCCAGATCCTTTTGAAGTCTCCACCATTTCCTTTTCAGGGGTCCTCTTTTATCTACTTTAAAATTCACCTAAAGACTTCCTTAAGGAGACATATTCTAACTTAATCTCATCCAACCCTGATTAAGAAGTTCTTAGTGCTTATAAAGCTCCTATAACAAAAACTGGCTTATTCAGACTTCTGAACAGAAAACCTCATTAACCAGCATGTCTCTTTACCTACAGTTCACTGATAATTGATTCTCATAATGATGATCCTGAAGATTCTAAAGTAGTAAAGACTGAATAAAGTTTGCTTAATGTATTTGTTTCCCATGGCTGCTGTAACAAATTACCACAAAATTATTGGCTTAAAACATCATAGATTTATTAGCTTACAGTTCTGGAGGTCAGAAGTCCAAAATGGAGTTCACTGGGCTAAAATCAGGGTGTTAGAAAGAAGGGCTTTATCCCTTTTTGGAGGCTCTAGAGAAGCATCTGTTTTCTTGACTTTTCTAGCTTCCAGAGGCTGCCCACATTCCTTAGCTTGCGTGCTCCTTCCAGCCTGCAATCACATCCCTTCCTCTCACTCTCCTGCCCATTTCTCTCCCTTTTAAGGGCCCTCATGATTATACTGGGCCCAGTAAAATAATCCAGGATCACCTTCCCATCTCATGATCCTTAATTTAATCACATCTGCAAAGTCCCTTCTGCCATGTAAGGTAATATATTTTTTATTTTTTTCTTTTCCTTTTTATTGAAGTACAGTTGATTTACAATGTTGTTAGTTTCAGGTGTACAGCAAAGTGATTCAATTCTCTCTCTATATGTATATCTATTCTTTTTCAGGTTCTTTTCCATTATAAGTTATTACAAGATATTGAATATAGGTCCCTGTGCTATACAGTAGGTCCTTGTTTATCTGTTTTACATATAGTAGTGTATATCTGTTCATCCCAAACTCCTAATTTATCCCTCATCTCCTTTCCCCTTTGGTAACAATAAGTTTATTTTCTATGTCTTTGAATCTGTTTCTGTTTTGTAAATAAGTTCACTTGTATCATTTTTTTAATATTCCACATAGAAATGATATCATGTTATTTGTCTTTCTCTGTCTGACTTACGTCACTTAGTATATAATCTCTAGGTCCAAAGGTAACATACTGACAGGTTCCAGGGACTTGAACATAGATATCTTGGGGGTGGAGGGGCATTATTCTGCCTACCTTGGTAGTTAATACTAAATTTATTTTGTTCCATTAAATGTATGACAGTTAGCAAAAACCTATATGCATAGATGATACATATGTGATATGTATATGTGAGGGTACATGATAAATTTGTTAACTAGTTATTTAATCATGCTGGAAAATAGACTTTAATTTTTATTTTATATATGTGTTTTAATCATTTCATGGATATACATATTTGTCTTTCTAGATCCACTATCCAGATCCACTCTTTTATGTCCTTTTTTCCTTCCTAGAATCTAGTAATAGTTTTATTGGCTTGGCCAAAAAATTTCTTCAGTTTTTAACTAAAAATAAAAGACACATTTTTCATTTTCACCAAGAACTTTATTGAACAACGTATTCACCGTTTTGATCCACTCACTACCTTCTGCCATTTTTCAGGCAACTTCATAATTCCATCTTCCCAAAACTTTTTTATCTTTTTGAGCAAAGAACTGTTCCAGGTGCCTTTTACAGTCTTCCAGGTAATTGAAATTTTTTCCATTAGGAGAATTTTGTAAAGACGGAAATAAATGGAAATCCAAAGGTGCAATGTCTGGTGAATACGGCGGATGAATCAGAACTTTCCAGCCAAGCTGTAACAGTTTTTGCCTGGTCATCAAAGAAACACGCGGTCTTGCGTTATCCTGATGGAAGATCATGCGTTTTCTGTTGACTAACTCCGGACGCTTTTCGTCGAGTGCTGCTTTCATTTGGTCTAACTGGGAGCAGCACTTGTTGGAATGAATCATTTGGTTTTCCGGAAGGAGCTCATAACAGAGGACTCCCTTCCAATCCCACCATATACACAACATAACCTTCTTTGGATGAAGACTGGCCTTTGGTGTGGTTGGTGGTGGTTCATTTCACTTCCCCCACGATCTCTTCCATTCCACATTATTGTACAGTACCCACTTTTAATCGCCCGTCACAATTTGTGTTAAAAACAGAATATTTTTGTTATGTTTAAGTAAAGAATCACATGCAGAAATACGGTCAAGAAGGTTTTTGTCACTTAACTTATGTGGAACCCAAACATCTAAGAGATGTATGTAACCAAGCTGGTGCAAATGATTTTCACCACTTGATTTGGATATTTCGAGTATGTCGGCTATCTCCCGCGTGGTATAACGTTGATTGTTCTCAATTAATATCTCGATTTGATCGCTATCAACTTCAACTTGTCTACCCGACCGTGGAGATCGTCCAGCGAGAAATCTCCAGCTCGAAACTTCGCAAACCACTTTTGACATGTTCGATCAGTCACAGCACCTTCTCCATACACTGCACAAATCTTTTTTTGTGTTTCAGTTGCGTTTTTACCTTTCTTGAAATAATAAAGCATAATATGCCGAAAATGTTGCTTTTTTCCTTCCATCTTCAATCTTAAAATGGCTACACAAAATTTCACCAATTTTGATAAGTTTTTTTTTTTAAATGCACTCTGATATGACAGCTGTCACATACAATCTAACAAAATTGTTTCTAATGAAGTTAAAGACAACTACTAGAGCCATCTTACGGAAAAAAAAACGAACGAACTCTTTGGCTAACACAAAATGTACATTTTCAACAAACATCATTGATTAAGTTGACTCATATTCCTGAAGTAATCAGACTTGAACCAGGTTTTTACGGTAAATAAACCAATTCATGGTTTTCTGGGAGCAAAACAATTAAAGGAATATGAAAAATTCATATGGAAATTAATTAGAATTTACACTTTGTAATTATCAAGTCAGCAAGTCAGGCTGTTAATTCTGCATTGCTATTTCCATGTAATCTTTCATTTATTCAACAAATATTTAATACTAGCCTACTGTCAGCTAAGACTTGAGGATACAACAGTGAACAATAAAGACTTGTTCCTTTATTGAGCACATTTGAATGAGGAGGACAAACAAGCAAATAAACAAAACATAAAGATGGGATAAGTACTATAAGGGAAGCAGATAAGGAGCTGGGACAGACAAAAATGACAGTGGGGAAGTAATTTATAACATTACATTTTGTGGGAAGGCCACTCTTAGAACATGATAACTAATCTGAGACCTGAAGATAAAAAGCTCATCACACAAAAAGCCACAGGAAGAACTCTTCAGGCAGAGGGAGCTGCAAGTGCAAAGATCCAGAGGCAGGAAAATTGTGGCTACGTTTTAGGAAATAAAAGAAGGCCAGAGTAACTGAAGCCTAGTAGGTAGAGGAGAGTGACAAAAAATGAAGTTGCAGAGGTAGTGAAAAGTCCATTAATGGTGAATTTGGGGCTTTAATGGATGCAAAAAAAAAAAAAAAAAGCCCTCTGTGGTATTCCAGAATTTAAAAACAAGTGGGATATAGGACTCAGGAGTCAGATTAGATAGAGGTCAAAATAGCATCTGTATTACTGATTCTGCTGATTGGAGAATTCAGCCAAATGGGCTTCCTAATACTCCTCCCACTGCTATCACCTCCCCTGTTTTCCCCAGCAGAGCTGAAGTGCAGGCTTTCCCTCTAGGGGCAAGCTAGTTACTAAAGGGCAGAGGAGAATTAAGCCATTCTGAAAGAAAGAACCCAAGAAGTCTCTGAGCCACGCATTCTCAATTCCCGTTGCCATCTCACCAGTGAGATAATTCCCTCTTCCTACTCCGGGGAAGGAGTACTAAGGGATTAGAGTGGAGGGGGCAGTTGCTGAGAGAGAATGGGACTATTTCCATGATTTTCTCCCTGCTGAGAGCAAGTTCTCTCCTTTCTATGGACTGTGTGGAGGGGAGGGGAAAAGTAAATATTACCCTTACAGTTCCATCTGATGGGTCTTACAGGCCACGATACAGAGTTTGAATTTCACTCTAAATACAAACAACAAGCAGTGAAGGATTTTCAGTAGTGTAGTTACATAGACTGATATACAATTTGGAAAGATCAACTTGGCTGCTTTGGAGACAAGTCGAAATAAGAAGAGCATCTAGCAGGAAGAGTTACTGCCACCTAGATGATTTGAGAGATGGTATGGCTTATATCAGGGCAGTGGAGGAGGAAAGTAAGAGGATTAGAGGTCTACAGGTAGAAAGGCTGTACTTGCTGATGAATTAGATTTAGGGCAGCCAGTCAAGGAGGAATTAAGGCTAAGTAATTAAGGCTAATTAAGGCTGAGATTTCTGGTTTAAATGACTGGGTGGATGGTGGAGCCATGTATTCAATTGGGAAAACTGGGAAAGAAATAAGACGGCAACAGAATTACAGTCCTTGGATTTGGCAAAGAAAAGATTGTTGGTGATTCTGCAAGAGTAATTTTTGTGAACACCAGGAAGTGAAACCAGATTTAGAATTTGAAGGACTGATAGATAGGTGACTGCCTGTGTACATTTTTAAAAGAAATTTTACCACGGAGGTGAGCAGAGAAATGGCATAATAAGGGAGATAAGTGATGTTTGAAGTTTTTTTGTTTTTACACTGAAGTGAATGGAGTGATGAAGTGATGCAGAGTAGAATAACTGGAGGTACAAAACCTTTGGAAAGGCAAGGGGGAATGGGACCCAGAGCTCTAACTGGGTAATGGGCCCGAGAGACGGACACCTGAAGTGAATCTCTGTAACAGGAGTAAAGATACAGATACAGGTGGCCTGGTAGATTTGATGGCAGGAAGATGGAGGGCCCCCACTGAATAACTTCTATTTTATTTATGAAGCGTGAGGGCACATCATTAATGGAGGGTAAGGGGAGATAAGCGATTTGAGGAGAGAAGAGACAACATGAAGTAGTTGTGTCCAAAATTATGAATTCAAAACTAATGCAGAAATTAAGTACTATTACTGGGCAGTGTTTAATGCCCATGTGAGGTGTGTAATTATCAATGAAAAGTATAATATATCAGTTTGGTTATTTTCTTCAACGTTTCATTGTTTATTAGATTCTGATATGGTCAAAGAATGGTTGTAGTGCAGTTAATAGTGCATGTGAGCTAAAAAGATAAGATATTTGAAATTTGTATTTCAGAGGTAGTTCAGTTTATTCTAGGCATGACCATGGGAACAGGTGGCTGAAGAGGAGAAGAGGAAAAGTTAAGAAGTCAAGGAACGAAGAGGAAAGGTATAGGCTAGGTCATCCACATGCACAGTGAAATCACAGAGCGTGCCGACAAAAATAGGAGCGGAGTGTGAGCCGGGGCTAGGTGATCTATGAGTGAAGAGGAATGGCCGAGAGATCAGCAGATGGCAGCAATATGATTTAGAGAGGGATACAGACAGATGGCATGAGCTTCAAGAGTGCAGAGGTCTCTGCAGGAGGACAGTGGGGAGAGAGGAGAACACCTACTCTATCTATTGGCTCCGTAGTAGGTGGAGTGTGAGGGGGAAAAGCAGATGTCACTCAAGAGGCCTGTAGGGTAAAGTGTCCTCAACTGGAAAGTCAAAAGATGGAAGGGAAGATTTCCTGAAGATTGAGAATGTAACAGATGGTTTTGTTATCAGTTGCTGCTTACTAAACCACACCAAACTCACTGGCTTAAAATAGCAATGTTATTATCGCTCAAGATACTTCGGATTGACTGTGCTCAGCTGGGTGATTCTTCTTCTTCTTTTTTTTTTTAGAGTGCATGCATTTTTTAAAATTTTTTTAAAAATTAATTAATCAATTAATTTATTTTTGGCTGTGTTAGGTCTTCGTTTCTGTGTGCAGGCTTTCTCCAGTTGCGGCAAGCAGGGGCCACTCTTCATCGCGGTGCGCGGGCCTCTCACTATCGCGGCCCCTCTTGTTGTGGAGCACAAGCTCCAGACGCACAGGCTCAGTAGTTGTGGCTCACGGGCCTAGTTGCTCCGTGGCATGTGGGATCTTCCCAGACCAGGGCTCGAACCCGTGTCCCCTGCATTGGCAGGCAGATTCTCAACCACTGCGCCACCAGGGAAGCCCCTGGGTGATTCTTCTGATTCACATGATGTCATATGGGGCTGAAGCTATTGGGAGCTTTGATTGGGCTGGAAAATCCAATTAGCTCATTCACATATCTGGTGTCTTAGTGGAAATGACTGGAAAGCTGGGCTCACTTGGGATACCAGTGCATCTCTCTCTCTCTCTTATCTCAGGGTTTTTCCTTCTCCACACGACTTCTAACATGGCAGCTTAGGCTTCCCAAAAGCACAAAAGTGGAATCTGCCAGACCTTGAGGCTTATACCCAGAGCTGGCACATCATCATCACATTCTATTGATTAAAGTGAGTCACGGGACCAGTCGAGATTCAAGGGAGGGGTCTCACAATAATGTCAATGCCAGGAATTGTGATCCATTGGTAGCCAGCTGTGGTGATTAGCTTACCATAAGAAATTTGTTGATTCAGACTCAAACTTTTTAGAGGGCAGAGAGGAAAGGTTGAGATGGGATTCAGTCAGATTAGGAGATGACAGAGCAGTACGGGAATGGAAGAGCAGGTTATAATGGATGATGAAGGGACTTGTACTTCCAAAGATGACTGAAATAAAGAGGAATTTGAGGCATGATGCGACTAGTTCTACTAAAGCAGTGATCTCCAAATTTCTTTTTGATTATGCACCCCTAAGTAAAAAGTTTTGAACAATTTAATACATTGTAATTACATAATTATTAATTATATATATTTAATAATGTTCTGTAATGTGTACTTTGTAGAACTTAAAATAGAAATTAAGAATGATTAGATAAAAAAGATTAAATAATATTTTTCATATTATTTTATTCTATTTATCAATGGTTCAACAGCCTCCTTGCCCTTTCTGGTGAGAGCAATTTGGTTGACAATTCCTCAGCAATTAAAAAAATTTTGTTTTAATACCTTGTGATATAGTGGTTCAGTAGTCTGGTTCTAAGTTCAGTTTATTCCCATGTTGGTTTTAATGGCTATTTTAGCTGAAAGAGCTTTCTCACAAAAATAAGTACAGCCAGATGGAAGAAGTACACCACTAGCTGTGCCTGCTAAATCATGATACTCATTTTTCAAACCCATCCCCAATTATGCAAAGGGTTCTGTTGAAATTCAGCTAGCCAACATATATCATCCCCAATATCAGTCAGTCATTCTTACAAACTAATCAGAAGTTATTGCATTTTTATATTTTTAAGAAATGGGTTCAAAACCCACTGAAACTACGCATTTTTTAAAGTGAGATTAAAGGAGGATCTTTAAGGAAGATTTGTTAAAAACAATCTTAAAAACTCAATTTCCAAGTTTTTGTGTGCAGATATTAAGAGTTTTACATTTAAATTGTTTTCAACAACAAAATTACATAACAATGGAACATTTCCAAGTATCTATTTTAAAAATGTACTCGGGCTTCCCTGGTGGTGCGGTGGTTAAGAATCCGCCTGCCAGTGCAGGGGACACGGGTTCGAGCCCTGGTCTGGGAAGATCCCACATGCCGCGGAGCAACTGGGCCCGTGAGCCACAACTACTGAGCCTGCGCGTCTGGAGCCTGTGCTCCGCAACAAGAGAGGCCGCGATAGTGAGAGGCCCGCACACTGCGATGAAGAGTGGCCCCTGCTCGCCGCAACTAGAGAAAGCCCTCGCCCAGAAACGAAGACCCAACACAGCCAAAAATAAATAAATAAATTTTAAAAAAAAAAGCTCTCTCCTTAGCCCAAATGTCTTTTGAGCAGCAGTTACTTTCTCCTTCATTATGAAAAATGTCACCTTTACCTTGAAGAAACTGAGTAAGAGTATTATTTTTTCAAAAATATCTGACCGTCACTTGCGTTCATAGAAAACGTTAGCAAATTGGGCACACTTGCCAAGCTTACTTGACAAGGTAAGTGTTATTCGGCTTTCAGCTGGACAGTCCTTTCTCTAAGAAAACCAGTATACTGGTTACAGTGTGGTAAAAAGATTTTCATGGTCAGCCCTTGCTTATTTCAAGGCTCCACTATTATTTTAAAGATCTTACTTTATTAAAAAATTAATCACATTGACAACATTCTGTGTAGCACACAGACCATGGTACAGTATCACACATAGAAAGGAAATCACTGCATAGCATCCTGATGCTATGTATTTGACTTGTGGAGCGAGTGAGGACAGGAGTGTCAGTCAGCACAGTGAGTATTAGAAAAGCATAAGTCCCTTCATATGTTTTAGGTACAAAATAAATGTGTCACGTCTAATATTTTACTCGTGCTCCCCATTGCTTTGTTTTGCACATTCCATTTTGGAAACCATATTCTTTGAGCAGGATGAAGAGGAGGGACATTTGGTTTGGCAGCATGGTCCTAAGCAAAACAGTAAAACAGTGACTTTGGGGTGACTTCTCCTTCTGACAACACTTGGTATAGTAGAGACTTCATGTTAAAACATCCCATTGCAGTGCAATTATTAAGCACCAACTATATGCAGACAATGGTTATAACAATGACTTTTACATTGGAAGACAGGTGATCCAACTTTTGGTCTTCAGGTATGTATTATATACATTTATAAATTCACTCATTCACTTAATATATTTTCCATAACTTTTGGCACATATTTTAGAAGTGAGGTAATATTGATATGAGTTTCAAGGATTTGCCAAAGATTACACTTACTGTGGGTGGTGAATATTAAGCTATATGCTTAAGGTATTTTCTATCTAAAATACTTCCTTTAAGAAGCTCTTCAGTTACTAAGATGGAATTTAATCAGGCATAAAATGCTAAAAACAAAAACAAAAAGCACAACAGGACTTGTACTATCAGGGAAAAGCACGAACATTCAGATGCCAGAGTTGGGTAGCAGAGTATGCTGAGTTCAGAAATGACTTGGGGTCGGGGGGCAGGTGGTTTGCAGCAGCAGAGGAATCAGTCAAAGGAAGGAAGTCATTGGAAACACTTGTCTTCTTAGAACAAATAAGCATACTGGGCTAGCTGCTCACAGGCAAAGCCTAGAATTTCTTCAAATAGCAACACAGGAAAAGGATATCTTATTAGTTGTTTGGGAATGATTATAAAGTAGACATTGGATGTAGGAGTCTGGAACACAGTGGAGAAGAAGAGGTCATGCTCTGCTTTTCCTCTTAGCTCAGAGCTCCTTCTCCTCTGCTCACCTCAGCGTGAGGTGGGCCCTCTTCTCTTCCCTTCTTTCTGTTCCTTTCTCTCCTTTACACACTATCCCCACTTGACACTGAGTTCCAGATTTGTATATCCAGCTACCTACCATACTTCTTCTTGCTTGTTTTATAAACATTTCAAATTTGATATAGCCAAAAAAGAAATTTCAATCATCCTTTCATCTCCAATCTGCTTCTTTCCTAATCTTTACCATCTCATTTTGTTTAAACCAAAAACCTAGAACTCATCATTTACTCCTCCCTTTCACTCTGTGTTCCTTACGACCTGCCTCCACCTCCCCACCCCAATCCATCTGATTCTCCTTCTTTCAAAACATATATTTCACATCTGTCCACTTCTCTGTTACACAACCCTGGTCCAAACCACCATCTTCTCATGCCTAGATTTCTCTAAGGGTCTCTGACTTTTTCTCTTGCCCCTTACAATCTAATTTCTACACAGCAGCTGGAGTCATCATTATATAAAATGTAAATCAGATCCATCACTCCCCTGCTAAAACCCCCCCCCAAACTTCCTACCTCACTTAGAAGAAAGCCCAAACTCCTTACCCTGGCTTACAAGGCCTCATGTAATCTATCCTGCTTGCATCTTTGTCACCATTTTAAACCCTTTTCCCCCTTACACTGCCTTTCTTTCTGTTTCCTAAAAATGCCAAGTTCATTCCTGCCTCAGAGCCATTGAACCAGATATTCCCCCAGCCAGGAATGCTCTCTCCATAACTGTTTCCTTCTTGTCATTCAGGTCACAGCTCAATTACTGTAGAGGAACTCAGTTGCCTCACCTATATAATGTACGCAAACCGACAAATCTAAAGTAATCAGTTACTCCATCACATCACTCTGTTTTATTTTCTTTATAGCCTTATTGTTATCTGATATTTTCTTGTTTTATTTGTTTGTTTTCTCCCTGTATTAGAATGTAACAATAGTAAGAATAAGGATTTTTATCTTTCTTGTAAACTGGCACTGTTAGAACAATGTCTAGAATGATTTTCTTTTAAACATCAATTGCATGCTCTAATTTAGTGCCCTGGAAGAGACAGCTTTAAAGATAGAATATCACAAGCCTCATTAAAAGTGTCTCATATCTAATGCTGTTTAATGGGAGATGGGTCATATCCAGCAACAGTTGTTTGGTAGCGGGAAGGATGTCTAATGGAACAGCTGTTTTCAAAAGAATCTTAATAGCTTTAGACTTCTGATTCAGGGAGATGAATGAATAGATGCAAGGAGCTCTTCTGAGCATGTGCTACGCTGGTGACAGTGATAGGATTATACAGGAGATAAGACTGTGGAAGAGAGCCAACTCATTTGTCCAGCTGATTGTACTATGAGCAGTTGGGAGAATAGAACACAGAGATAATATTAAAATAGAAATCACAGGAGAAATACAAGTTACAGATGGATAGAATCCAAATCAATTGCACAAACAGAGATCAGTTACTATAAAACATGATTCAGGCCTTCAAGGAAATTTACAATATAAAAGTGGAAGTGAATATATACATAGTTAAATGGAATCCAAAATTCATCTTGGACTAGCCTCAGGCACACCTTCAAGCCAGGCCACTCAGTTTTAGCCTTTAAATAAATCCAACTGTGAGAGAATTGCTTAGAAATAGCCTTACTAAAGATTTAATGAGAAAACAGAAGGAGTCATATAGCAAAATAGCCTAAAATTCTGCTCCTTCTCTTTCTTATAACTGCCTTATTCCTTCCTCAGAATCTCCTCAGCAGCCTTTCTAATCACTTAGTCCTCTTTTTCCCCTTCCCCCTTCCCTAGCAAGCTTGCATCGTATCCTCAGCAAACCAAAATCTAATTGTCAGCCAAACTATGACCACCTATTGTTTCTCAAACGAATTTAGGATGATCGGCATAGGGGTGTGGGTGGGGAAAATGACTCAACTCTTATGCCACAGATATGTCTGGAAAATGGAAAATAATCCAATATTATTAGAGTTTAAGTTTCACAATGGGGTTTAGTTGGAAATAAATTTGAAAAGGTAGCTCAGGGCATGATTAGCCTTGACTGTCACCCCAAATATTTTTATTTTGGAGGTCAATAGGGAATTCTGAAGATTTTTGAACAGAGATGTTTCATGATCAGATTTGTATTATAATAAGATAAGCCTGGGAACAATATGAGGGATGAATTAGAAAAATAGTCCACCAAAGACAGGAATAATTTGCAACTATTTTAAAGTTATTCAGTGACGAAGTTATAAAATAGAGTAATGGAAATGACATGGAGAAGATGATTTCTAAATACATTTAAAATTCAAGAATCTTCAGAATTTTAACTTTGGTTAGATGTAGAAGGTGGAGAGGGTTCTCTTGTTTCTAGCTTTGGCAACCAGTAGGCGAATGATGCAATTAACTGAGTTAGGGAGTATAGACAATGAACAGCTGCTCTATCTTTGTGTGTATTTTATGATTTGTTTTTGTGGGCAGAGATAATGATTTAGATGTCAAACCAGACAAGTGCGAGTAGGAAAGCAACACACCCACATGAAGATGTACAGCATTTAGAAATGCATGTGTGAGGTTTAAAGGAAAGGTCAAAGTGAGAGGAAATTAGCTGTACAGAATGATGATGAAAGCTATGGAAGCAGATAAATGATGCATGAGCAAGTGTGAAGCTGGGAGAAAATAGTGCTAAGAACATGTACATAAGGAAGTATTACATTTAAGATATTTGTGGGAAAATAGGAACAGATAAACAGATTGACTAGAGTTGTCAGAAGGAGAAGGACTGTTGATAAAAAGAAGACCATTATTTTTGAAAAAGTGAGAATTTAGGATAAAGAATTAGGATATATGATGTACAAGTAGTTGTGGAATTCTGATATAGCATAGGTTTTTTTTAAACATTTTTTTATACCTTTCTTTTAAAAAAATAAATTTATTTATTTTTGGCTGCGTTGGGCCTTCGTTGCTGCACGCAGGCTTTCTCTAGTGGTAGTGAGCGGGGGCTACTCTTTGTTGTGGTGTGCGGGTTTCTCATTGAGGTGGCTTCTCTTGTTGTGGAGCACGGGCTCTAGGCACGCAGGCTTCAATAGTTGTGGCACGCGGGCTCAGTAGTTGTGGTTCACGGGCTCTAGAGTGCAGGCTCAGTAGTTGTGGTGCACAGGCTTAGTTGCTCTGCGCCATGTGGGATCTTCCCGGACCAGGGCTCGAACCCGTGTTCCCTGCATTGGCAGGCGGATTCTTAACCACTGTGCCACCAGGGAAGTCCTACCATAGGTTTTGAATCGCAAGGTTTAATTATGATAAACTGTTCACAGTTATAAGCCTGATTATAAAGAAGTAGGGGAGGGGGTGATAAAGGGGGATGAGGGAGAAGCTTCAGCCATGATGTTGAAAGATAAAGAATTCCCATTTTTCAGGGCCTTTTTGTACAAGTCTAGAAATCTAAATTAGACCTCTCTGCTTTCTCCATATATTCTTTTATTTTTGCAAAAATTTGTATTATAGTTGATTTACAATATTGTGTAAGTTTCAGGTATACAGCACACATACATATTCTTTTTCAGATTCCTTTCCTCTATTGGTTATTTATACATATATATGTGTGTGTGTGTGTGTGTGTATATATATATATATATGTATGTATTACATCTTCTTTATCCATTCATCTGTCAATGGACAATATTTAGGTTGGTTCTATATTTTGGTTATTGTAAATAGTGCTACAATGAACACTGGGGTGCATTTTTTTAAATAAATAAATTTATTTATTTATTTATTTATTTATTTATATATTTATTTATTTACAGCTGTGTTGGGTCTTCGTTGCTGTGCACAGGCTTTCTCTAGTTGTGGCGAGTGGGGGCTACTCTTCTTTGCAGCACACAGGCTTCTCATTGTGGTAGCTTCTCTTGTTGTGAAGCACGGGCTCTAGGGGCGCAGGCTTCAGTAGTTGTGGCACGCGGGCTCAGTAGATGTGGCTCGCGGGCTCTAGAGCGCAGTCTCAGTAGTTGTGGCGCACGGGCTTAATTGCTACGCGGCACATGGGATCTTCCCAGACCAGGGCTCGAACCCATGTCCCCTACATTGGCAAGCAGATTCTTAACCACTGTGCCACCAGGGAAGTTCCTGCATGTATATTTTTGAAGTATGGTTTTCTTCAGATATATGCCTAGAAGTGAGATTGCAGGATCATATGGTAGCTCTATTTTTAGTTTTTTAAGGAACATCCATACTGTTCTCCATAGTGGCTGCACCAATTTACATTCCCATCAACAGTGTAGGAGGGTTCCCTTTTCTCTACACCCTCTGCAGCATTTATTATTTGTAAGCTTTTTGATGATGGCCATTCTGACTGGTGTAAGGTGATACCTCATTGTAGTTTTGATTTGCATTTCTCTAATAATGAGTGATGTAGAGCATCTTTTCATGTGCCTGTTGGCCATCTGTATGTCTTCTTTAAAGAAATGTCTATTTAGGTTTTTGCCCATTTTTTGATTGGGTTGTTTTTGGTTTTTTGATATTTCGAGCTATATGAGCTGTTTGTATATTTTAGAAATTAATCCCTTGCTGGTAGCATCATTTGTAAATATTTTCTCCCATTCTGTATGCTGTCTTTTCATTTTGTTGATGGTTTCCTTTGCTGTGCAAAAGCTTTTAAGCCTAATTGGGTCCATTTGTTTATTTTTGCATTTATTTCTTTTGCTTTAGGAGACAGACCCAAAGAAATATTGCTATGATTTATTTCAAAAAGGCTTCTGCCTATGTTTTCCTTTAGGAGTTTTATGGTTTCCAGTCTTACATCTAGGTCTTTAATCCATTTTGAATTTATTTTTGTGTATGGTGTCAGGGAGTGTTCTAATTTCATTGTTTTACATGTAGCTGTCCAGTTTTCTCAGCACCACTTATTAAAGAGACTGTCTTTTCTCCATTGTATATCCTTGCCTCCTTTGTCATAGATTAGTTGACCATAGGTGCCTGGGTTTATCTCTGGGCTTTCTATCCTGTTCCATTGATCTATATTTCTGTTTTTGTGCCAGTACCAGATTGTCTTGATTACTGTAGCTTTGTAGTATAATCTGAAGTCAGGGAGTCTGATTCCTCCAGCTCCATTTTTCTTTTTCAAGATTGCTTTGGCTATTCAGGGTCTTTTGTGTTTCCATGCAAATTAAATTTTTTTTTTTCCTAGTTCTGTGAAAAATGCTATTGGTAATTTGATAGGGATTGCATTGAATTTGTAGACTGCCTTGGGTAGTATCATCATTTTGACAATATTGATTCTTCCAATCCAAGGACATGATCTATCTTTCCATCTGTTTGTGTCTTCTTCGATTTCTTTCATCAGCATCTTATAGTTTTTGTAGTACAGAATCTTTTGCCTCCTTAGGTAGGTTTATTCCTAGGTATTTTATTCTTTGATTCAGTGGTATATGGGATTGTTTTCTTAATTTCCCCTTCTGATCTTTCATTGTTAGTGTATAGAAATGCACAGATTTCTGTGTATTACTTTTGTATCCTGCAACTTTACCAAATTCACTGATGAGCTCTGGTAGTTTTCTAGTAGTTTTTTTCTGATAGCATCTTTAGGATTTTCTATGTATAGCATCATGTCATCTGCAAACCATGACAGTTTTACTTCTTTTCCAATTTGGATCCCTTTTATTTCTTTTTCTTCTCTGATTGCCATGGCTAGGACTTCCAAGACTATGTTGAATAAAACTGGTGGGAGTGGACATCCTTGTCTTGTTCCTGATCTTAGCGGAAATGCTTTCAGTTTTTCACCATTGAGTATGATGTTAGCTGTGGGTTTGTCACATATGGCCTTTATTATGATGAGGTATGTTCCCTTTTTTTTTGAACTGAAAATTAAATTTTATTTATTTAATTATCGAGGGGGAAGTTGACAATAGTAATTTGGTTAAAAAGCTTATATTCTTGATCAGGGTTTAGCAAACTTTTTCTGTAAAGGACCAGATTGTAAATATTTTAAGCTCTTTGTGAGCCATACTATTTCAGTCCCAACTACTCAACTTCGCCATTGTAGAATAAAAGCAGCCATAGACAATACATGAAAAAAATGGGCATGAGTGTGATCCAATAAAATTTTATTTACAAAACTGATGAGGGGCTGGATTTGGTCCATAGGCTAAAGTTTTTTTACCCCAGTTTCTGATCAGTCATGCAAGTGAGATTGATATCTGGTTAGGGTGGGCATGTTTGATCTTGGTGTAAGTATGAACTATAAATCTCCCACAGAGCTAGTCCAGTTTCGTCCAGGTGAAAATCACTTTTATCTTCATATCTTGATCTAGGTGTGGTAAATATCAATCTAGTGATCTTTGAAGATCCAAAAAATGAGGGGGTATTGTGAAACCAGCAAGGGCACTTTTGGTTTTGTTGAGGTAGAGACCTGCATGATTAACTGAATACCCACAGGGCCTTTGATGTTCCTTGGAATCTTGACAACTGCATGCAGTTTTGCACCTCCTTCATTATCTTTTTACTCTCCAATTTAATTGATCAATATATGTTAACAAATAGACCAGTCCCATGGTATGTTTTAGTTAGAAGAAAATTACCTGTCTTATTTGTTTGTATTAATCCACAATTTGCTTACATGCCATTATTAATCACTACAATTAAAATGGGCTGAAAACACTCAAGATGAGTTACTATTACTTTTTCGCTATTTAATCAACATTTTCCTGTGTGCTTTATTCAATTAGGCTCTCTCCTTTAGTCATAGTTAAAAATACAATATGTGTTCATTCATTCATTCATTGAAATCTCATTGAGTGCCATGTGTGAAGCACAATGCAATGTGCTGTAAATACAAAGATAATCCTGCTTAATCTTTGCCCTTGAAATGCTCTCTGTCAAGGCATAATAGAGCTTCCAGAGGGAGGGAGTGGTCAACAGTACCAAATATGGCACAAAGGTCAATCATGAGAAGAGAACAGAGGCCACTGTATTTAGCGGTAAAAAAACACACAGAGAGCCATTTCTATAGCGTGTCAGTTAAAGTGCACATACTCTTGGATCCTTCAAACTCTTCCTATGCTACAATGCTCAGATTCCTAACAATACAGCCCAAGGGCACAGTGTTTCTTTGTTCCTCCACAGAGGCTATATGATAAACTCTAATTTCCAGGTGGCTTGTACCTGAGAGCTATATTAGTTAGGATTCTTAGTTGTAAGCAATAATACCAGCTCTGCTAGGCATCAGCAGAAAAGGATTTTAGTAAAGGATATTGGATACCTCTCAAAATTTCTGGAAAGAAAGGAGAATCAATCATGGAAGCTACACAAATAGGAACTAAGTCGGGAGCCTTGTAAAGACACATTGCCTAGACACTGCATTTTTTAAGACTATTTTTTTAGAGGAGTTTTAGGTTTACAACAAAATTGAGAGGAAGATACAGAGATTTCTCACATACCTTTTTCCCCATACATGCATAGCCTCCATTATCAACATCACTCACCAGAATGGATCTTTTTTTTTTAACCAAGGATGAACCTACATTGTCACATCATAATCACCCAAAGTTCACAGTGTAACTTAGGATTCATGCTTGGTGTTGTACATTCTATGGGTTTGGACAAATGTATAATGTATGTATAATGTATAATGACAAATAGTCATCATTATAAAATAATACAGAGTATTTTCATTACTCTAAAAATCCTCTGTGCTTTGTGTATTCATCTCTGCCCTCTTTGACTTCTGGCAATCCCTTAACTTTTTATTGTCTCTATATTTCTGCCTTTTCAAAAAAGTCATTTAATTGGAACTATACAGTATGTATCTTTTTCAGATTGTTTTCTTTCACTTAGTAATACGCATTTAATGTTCCTATGTGTCTTTTCATAGCTTAATAGCTCATTTCTTTTTAGTGCTGAATAATATTCCGTTGTCTGGATGTACCATAGTTTGTTCATTTGCCTAATGAAATACATCTTTGTTGCTTCCAAGATTTGGCAACTATGAATAAAGCTGCTATAAACACCTATGTGTAGGTTTTTGTGTGAATATAAGTTTTCAACTGCTTTGGATGAATACCAAGGATCACAATGACTGGATTATTGGTAAGAATATGTGTAGCTTTGTAAGAAATTGCCAAAATTCCAAAAGTCTTCCAAAATGGCTGTAACATTTTGTATTCCCAGCAGTGATATATGAGAGTTCCTGTTGCTCCACATCGTTTCCAGTATTTGGTATCATCAGTGTTTCGGGTTTTGGTCATTCTAATAGGTATGTAATGGTATCTCATTATTGTTTTAACTTGCAATTCTCTAGTGGCATATGATGTGGAGCATCCTTTCATAGGAATTTGTCATCTATATATCTTCTTTGATTAGTGTCTGTTCAGATCTTTGGCCCATGTTTTAATCAGGTTATTACTAAGTTTTAAGAGTCCTTTGTGTATTTTGGATAATAGTCTGTTATCAGATGTGTCTTTTGCAAATATTTTCTCCAAGTCTGTGGTTTTTTTCTTCTCATTCTCTTGAATTGTTCTTTTTTTTGTTTTTTGAAATTTGACTTTTTCCAAATCTTATATCACTAAAATAACTTTCTTTGGCTAGTATTTACATAAGATATCTTTTATTTTCAGTTTTTGTGTGTGGTCTTTTAGTTTAGTGCATTGCTAGCAACATAGAGCAAGGTTTGTTGCTTTATCCAACCTAATAATCTCATTGATTACTATTTCTGGTATATCTGCAAGGACTTTAACAGTCTTATTTTATATTTTATGCCTACCATTCTTTTTCTATTGCTTAATTTTTTTTTTCTGCCTTCTCTTGGTCCAAAAGTTTTCTATTCTCCACTTTTTGTCTGCTGAGTCATTTATTACTGATTATATATTTTGTCTATTAGTTATAATCCTTACTTTTTCAGCATAATATTTAACTATAAATATTTCTTACAGATTTTAAGTTATCTGGTGTTTTTATTTTTCAAACATAAAATGATCTTAGTATGCTTCAGTTATCCATTATTGTACTCTCCAATCTCATGATTGTTTGACTTTTTTTAATACAAAAGTAGTTTTTTTTTTTTATAGTCAGTATTAAATTTAGTTTCATTAATTAAAAAAAATATGGAATGTTTCATGAATTTGTGTGTCATCCTTGTGCGGGAGCCATGCTAATCTTCTCTGTATTGTTCCAATTTTAGTATATGTGTTGCTGAAGTGAGCACTTCATTAATTTTTTAAATTGTAGTTGATTTACAATATTGTATTAGTTTCAGGTGTACAGAAAAGTGATTCACTTTTATATATATATCTATTTCAGATTATTTTCCATTATGGGTTATTACAAGATATTGAATATTGTTTCCTGTGTTATATAGTAAATCCTTGTTGCTTATCTATTTTATTTATAGTAGTGTGTATCTGTTCATCCCATATTCCTAACTTATCCCTTCCTCTCCCCCTTTCCCCTTTGGCAACCATCAGTTTGTTAATTTCTAATACACCATTTAAAAAAGTCTTATGCATCTTCTGGTTTATTTTACTTATTGCTGAAAGACATCCTTCACTATTTCTTTCGTTGACAGTCCATAAGTAGTATTCGCTCTCAGTCTTTGTGTATCTGAAAATGTAATTATTTTGTTTTACTCTTGAATGATAGTTTGACTGTACATAAAATTTTAGGTTAACAATTATTCTTTTCCTCAGTGCTTTAAAGCTATCATTTCATTGCCTCTGTTGCCTATTATTATTGATGAGAGGCCTGCTATAGGTTAAAATGTGTTCCTCTTCTCTCTCTGGTAGCTTTTAATATTTTTTCTTTATTCTTTTCTAAAATTCAGGTTCATTGAGGTATATTTTACACACAATGAAATTCAGTCTTTTTATGTGTACAGCTCAGTAATATAGAACATTTTCATTAAACCCAAAAGTTCTTTCATGCCCCTTGTTATGCAACCCCTCTCCCATCTCCAATCTCTGACAATGATCTGATTACTGTCTCTATGAATTTGCCTTTCAGAATGTTACATAAATGGAATTCTACAGAATTTTTATTTGATTTCTATCACTTAGTATGATGGGTTTTGGAGGTTCATTTATATTATTTCATGTACTAGTACTTTTTGTGTCTTTTTATTGCTGAGTTGTATTCCACTGTATGGATGTTTCACAATTTGTTTATTCATTCACCATTCACCAGTTGATGAATATTTGAGTTGTTTCCAGTTTGGGGGCTATTATAAATAGATCTTCTATAAACATTCTCCAATAAAAAATTTGTATCAACATATGCTTTTATTTCTCTTAGGTCAATATTTAGGAATGTGATTGCTGGTTCATACAAGAAGTGTTTGTTTTACTTTACAAAAAATTGCCAAGGTATTTTCCAAAGTGGTTGTCCAATTTTACATTCCTACTAACAATGTAGGAGATGTCTATTTGCTTCTTTTTTTTCAGTTGCTTCTTGTACCTAATTATATTTTTATTTTTATTATTTATTTATCTTTATTTGTTTATTGGCCACACCTTACAGCATGTGGGATCTTAGTTCCCAGACCAGGGATCAAACCCATGCCCCCTGCAGTGGAAGCATGGAGTCTTAACCACTGGACCACCAGGGAAGTCCTTTTTTATTTTTTTAAATTTATTTATTTATTTATTTATTTATTTATTTATTTTAAAGAAATTCACGTTCTTTTATTTATTTATTTATTTATTTATTTATTTATTTATTTATTTATTTATGACTGTGTTGAGTCTTCATTTCTGTGCGAGGGCTTTCTCTAGTTGTGGCAAGTGGGGACCACTCTTCATTGCGGTGCGCGGGCCTCTCACCATCGCGGCCTCTCTCGTTGCGGAGCACAGGCTCCAGACGCGCAGGCTCAGTAATTGTGGCTCACGGGCCCAGTTGCTCCGTAGCATGTGGGATCTTCCCAGACCAGGGCTCGAACCCGTGTCCCGTGCATTGGCAGGCAGATTCTCAACCACTGCACCACCAGGGAAGCCCTAAATTTATTTTAATTTTTATCTCTTTCTTTTAAATAAATTTCTTTGTCCCAAAGTTCTATTTTTGGGGTGAATAATCTCAATATCATCTTTAAGTTTGCTAATTCTCTCTTTGTATCCATTAATACTATCTAGAGTTTTATTCCATTTATTGAGTTTTTAAAATCTCAATAGCTTTATTTTTAATTTCTATTAAATTCTCATATTTATCTTTTTTCTTCATTTTTCTCGTTTCAAATTTCTTTTTATTTTTTAAAAGCAAATTATGTCTTCATTTATATCAATGAACTTGCTAAATATTTAATATCTTCGTTAGACTATTCTCTAAATTAATTTCTTCTGGGATGGATTCCTCTGTTGATTTTATTGCTGTTGTTCTTGGAAATATATATATTTTGAACTTTTACTTTGCATTTCTCTCTTACTTTCTCTACCTCTGTGCTCACCCCTGCTTCTCTGGTGGTTGTATTGTTGCCTGTGCCCAGATCCTCAGGCCAAAATCAGGTTTTATAATAGTTTGGAGTCCTCGCTACCTGTTGATTTGGCAATATTGCGGATTTGTTCATCAAGCCAGCTAATGACTTGCTTTTCTTCACATTTGAGGAGCTGTGCCTACTGTTTTCTTTGCTTAGGCCTGAAGCTCCGTATCCACTATACAAAGCAGTGGATACAACACTGGTTTTCCATTTGCCTTTTTGGAGGTGAGCTCCACCCCAAGCCTAGCTTGGATCAGTGGCTGCGGTTGCAGTCCTCCACCTGGCAGGGCATATTTTTTGTCCCTGTTAGCCTTCAGAAAGCAAATTCCAGCCACCAATTCTTATTTTTGGATTTAGAGTCCAGCAGAGCTTGTGACGTTTCTCTTCTGCTTCTTTCTTATCCATGGTGATTTATCTTACGTTCGAGTCTGACAGGTCTTTTTTGGCTTTCTCTCTTAATGTTATACAATATATGTTACTGATTTTTTTTGTGTGCTGGGTGGGCACATGAAAACCTGAACTTACAGTGTCATCTTGACTGTAAATCTCTCAACACTCTTTTAAAGCCTAATACTTCATATCCGCTCTACACCAGAAAAAGATATGATGAGAAAAACAAAACACATTAGATTCTCTCTGCTTAAACTCTGCTTTTCACTGATATGAGAAGTTGTTCTGTCCAACCTTTGTGTGGAAAGGAAATTATACACTGGGTTGCATAATCTTCTCATAAGTTTCATAGCTTCTCATAAGTAAAAGCTTTATTTTATGGTATCATTATTGTGGTCACTCATTTGTGTGGCTCTAGAAACTCCAAAAATGTCAGGTACATCCATAAAAAATTATACTCTAAAGTTAAAAGAACTGATTATCCAGTTCTTAGGGTAATCTGCCATAACTCTCCACAGTACTGTTGGACTGCATGATAGTTACCTACTATCTTTTATTCATTTTATTTATAGTAGTACAACCCTTCAATTGTTTGTGCTATATTTTTGTTTTAATTTTTCCTTATTCCTGTATTAATTTTCATTATTTGTAAATATAAGTGGCTTAGCCCTTAGGCCTAAAAATAAGAAGCTCTTTATATTAACCAAGATTTTCCATTAATTAGAAAATTAGTGTCACTTTAACTCTTTATTTCCTTGTTTGTAAAATCAGGCATATTAATTTTTTATTGCTGCTATAACAAATTACCACAAACATATTGGTTTACAACAACACAAAGTTATTTTCTTACAGTACTGGAGGTCTGAAGTCCAAAATGGGTCTCACTGGGCTAAAGTCAAGCTGCTAGCAGGACTGCATTCCTTCTGGAGGCTCTAGGCGAGAATCCATTTCCTTGCCTTTTTCTTCTTCTGGAAGCTGCCTGCATTGTTTGTGGCCCCTTCCTCCATCTTCAAAGCCAGCAGCATAGCATCTTCAAATCTCTCTCTGATTCTAAGTCTTCTGCTTCCCTCTTCTACTCCTAAGCACCCTTGTGATTACACTGGGCCCACCTAGATAATGCAGGATAACCTCCACACTGCAAATCCATCTGATTAGCAACCTTAATTCTATCTGCAACCTTATTCCTTAATTCCCTTTTGCCATGTAACCTAATTTATTCACAGGTTTTGGGAATTAGGACATGGACGGCTTTGGGGGATCGTTATTTTGTCTACCTTAATATTAGGTAACATATAAGAGTTCTTCCTGTTCTATTGAGGATTCTAAATTTTGTAAGTACTATGTGAGACATATTAGTGCAAAAAAATAGTATATAAGTAATGAATAATGCATAAGAATTTTTTTTTCTTCTTTTTTTTTTTTTGGCTGCGTTGGGTCTTTGTTGCTGCACGCAGGCTTTCTCTAGTTGCGGCGAGCGGGGGCTACTCTTCGTTGCTGTGCGCAGGCTTCTCATTGCGCTGGCTTCTCTTGTTGCAAAGCACAGACCCTAGGTGCACAGGCTTCAGTGGTTGTGACATGTGGGCTCAGCAGTTGTGGCTCATGGGCTCTAGAGCGCAGGCTCAGTAGTTGTGGCATAAGGGCTAAGTTGCTCCGCGGCATGTGGGATCTTCCCAGAGTAGGGATCAAACCTGTGTCCTGCATTGGCAGGCGGATTCTTAACCACTGCACCACCAGGGAAGTCCATGCATAAGAATTTTAACTATGGAACAAGTTTTTATGTCTTGCTAAATTCACAGAACTATTTTTTCCATTGGATACATTAAAATATAAAAAAAAATCACAGTGATTACTTTCTACAAGTAATTCAGAAGATATTCTAATTATCATATATTATCATTTAACTATAAACTGAGATTAGGGTGAGGATCATTTATACTTTCAAAAATCTACTTAAAATTAAAAATTAAAAAGTTTTTTTCCATGTTAACTAGTCAATAAGAATATTATCACAATGGTTTGGTAGGTACTCAAGAATTAAAATTTGGTAAAATTATTTTAATTAAGTTCTCTTTACCTCATTTGCAACTTGCTTTTTTTTTATGCAGTGGCAAAATGCAAATGTTTCTCATAGAAACTTTCATATTCATATTCATAAAAATATTCTCAATCCCATGGGATTTATCATGAACATTAAGCTTGCCTTATTATTTTTCAGTTCAGTGTAACCAAAGAGGGAGCTTTTTAAATAATACCATGCTTTTGGTTTGGGGGGGGTTAGTTTCATTTCTTTTATTAAGTCCAATGCTATTATAAAAGCAATACTTTTATTAAAAATCAAGACAAAATAACTATAGCTTTCAATTTTCCTGTAATGAATATATTCTTGAAAGTAATTACTGAAGTCCCCAGAGAGAATGGTTTTAAAGTGATAATGTGAAATAATTTTACTTTCATAATCCTATATTGCTCTTTTAGCATTAACATTTTGGTTTAAAGTCTTGAACACAATTCATTTGCTATGCTTGTTTTGTAGATGTTCTTTTCCCTGGAGGATTTTTCAGAATATTGCATCAGCTTGTGTTTTCCAGGTTCTCATTTCTGAATTTGAAAAGAGGCTCCCAAAGAGATTATAGCTAAGTGAGACCTCATTATTTATATATATTTTGTTTGAATATATACCCAAGGATTTGAATCTATCATCAGCTCTTTTCTGACCCCAATTATTAAGATAGTTCAATATTTCCAGTCATCATTGTAACTGAAAGAGAAATAATATTTTTTAAAAGGCACACCTAACATCAGAAATGCAACTGATTTAATCTTCATTGGAACTGTAATTAAAACATAATAATAATGTGTGCATATACATTATATTATTTCTATTTGTTTAAAATAGTTGGTGTATTTTGGTACTTAATTTTTTACAATGTTCTAGTTAGATATCAGCACAAATGAATTACTCTCCTATAGATATTCCGTAGACACTATCTTCTTTTTATTTCTGTCTTAGTTTGCGCCATGCAGCATGTGGGATCTTAGTTCCCTGACCAGGGATCAAACCCATGCCCCCTGCAGTGGAAGCATGGAGTCTTAACCACTGGACTGCCAGGGAAGCCCCCATAGACACTATCTCCTACATAGAGATGCCTGTGTCTACAGTGTTCAAATTGTCAATGATGACAGTAACATAGTATATTACAGAGGCAAAACTGCCCTCTTCATCTCTGGAAGCACCTCTATTTAATTAATTAAGATTTCATATACTTTCTAATTACCTAGGTTTTCTTAACAGAGCTACCATGTGTTTGGAGAATGATTGGGGCTTTATGAATTCATGATCTTTTAGAACTGAGAAGATGTCTTTAAAAGATAGATGTTAAAATTTTTATTTGCACTGTATTATAATATTTTAGATTTGTTCTATTAAAAGAAAGTAGGATGTGTGTGTGTATGTATGTATGTATGTGTGTGTGTGTGTGTGTGTGTGTGTGTGTGTGTGTGTGGTTTGGGTCTGGGGCAACTTTCAGAAGTTCACATAAACACTGATTTTTCAAATTGTGAGTTAGAAAGTAGTAGTGACTTATATTAAAATTACATTTAAAACATAGTTTTGCAGCGAAAATTGTAAAACATGGAAAATCTTTCACATTTTCCCTGTGTTGATGCCATGGCTTCTGGCCAAGTCAATACTGACTGAAGAGAAATGTTATGAACATCAGATGGCCAGATTTTAAGTAGAAACTTATTTCATCCACAGAGTCTTATAACTCATCAAAGTTTACGTTACACCTCCCCTTTTTATTCTGATTATAACAGAAACTTTGTCTCACTTGAGCGACTGCTGCAACAGCCTTTCTTCACAGGTGTGAGGATTCCCTTGGGATTGATTCCCTTTGGGGGTCTAGGGAGTGTCAGGTGATCTCACTGTTTCTGTGTGCTGCCACAAACACTCACAAGGATACTGGCTGAGGACCTGTTTGATTTTTCTGAACCAGCTTCCTTGTGGGCTGCCCATATGAATCGGGAAAGTGGAGGTGGAGTTTTCTGGGGATGGTGGGAGAGGTGATTTTGAGAGGCAGGTAGACATCCCCATGTGTACCTGACAATTATCTGCCACAGGGACAAAGGTGTGAGGAGCCAGCTCCATATATGACTATGAGACTTCAAAAAGTTGCTCTCACAGCTCCAACCCAAAGTTAAGAGGTGTTTGGTAAGAAAAAGTCAGATTTGGATCAGGAAAAATGATTTATTTTATTTTTCCCCAATGAGTTTAGTTGTGGGTATTCTCACATGAAAGCCATGATGGGTAATAAAGATTGCAAGGCTGGCTCAGAGACCACAAGAAGACAGTAGCTAAGGAAATTGTACAATAGGTCATCTCAATAATTCTCAACCAGTGTCACACTCTGGCAATGCAGAGTGATGTAAAGAAGCATGTTAAGAAGCTGGAGGGCGTAAAGATTGCTAGAGACTCTCTGGCAGGGATAGTGAACATCTCCTTACTGCCCAGACTAATTAGGTCAACTTTTCACTGGATGCCAAACTCTTTGGTGTATTTATCACGACTGCACTAACCATAATTATAATTAGATGATTATGTGTGTGATTATTAGTTGAAATGTCTTTTTCTCTCATTAGATAGTAAATTTCTTGAGGGCAGAGAGCACGACTGTCTTACTGCTACAAATCCAGTGACAGGCACATAGTTGGTAGTCAATACCTATTTGTTGAATGAACTAATGCTAGTAAATTGGGTGAAAGCAAAAAATGTCTTGCAGCTTCTTCAAGCTGTATATTCATGAAATGAAATTTAATTTAGCTTCTACCCTTTGTGCTTCCAATCTGCTTCTCTTCCTGTATTCATTAACATGGCTAATGGCATTATCACTTATCTGATCTCCCAAATTAGAAAGCTCAGAGCCATTCTGTATTTCTCTCTCTTCCCCAATCTATGTATAATTGACCTTCAAATTTTTTCATTTTGCTTTGGACTGTCTCCAGATTATGATTCTTCTTCTACCTTCATAATGCTATGATCTTAATCTAGGCTTCTATCATCTATTATCCAAATTATTGCAACAGCTACCTAAAGGAACTCTTAACCACTAATTTCTACCTATTTCAATTTGTACAATGCCATTGGGGGTTGTCTTCCAAAACACTGGTGTGTGAACACCTTGCTATTTACAATTTT
Source organism: Balaenoptera physalus (assembly GCF_965194825.1). NCBI lineage: Eukaryota > Metazoa > Chordata > Mammalia > Artiodactyla > Balaenopteridae > Balaenoptera > Balaenoptera physalus. Next base: position 18,230,122 of record NC_138884.1, on the reverse strand, counting down.
TCATTGGCTCTCTATTAACTAAAAAATAGTCTTATATCACTTAAAAAGTGGTCCTCAAGGGGAGTAATATTGCCCCCTAGGGATATTTGCAAATTTGTGAGTATATTTTTGATTATCACAAGGATTAGGAGTACTACTGGCTCTCATTGGGCAGGGCCAGGGAGGCTAGATGTTCTACAACGCATGGACAGTCTTGCTTAATAAAAGTTTATTTCATGTTCGGCACATCTTTTAAATGTCCCCCAAGAAACTCATGTAAGTGGGAAACTTGTATAAGCATTTAAGCAGACGTTTTACAGGAATGGAAGTGTTGTGTAAATTCAGGGAAGTATGTACTTAGTTTTGTTCAGAACTTTACAAAAGTTGTTTGCCATTTTCAAGAATCCTAACACTGATGGTGGATGCTGCTTGGGGTATCTGAGTTGCCAAAAACACATCTTCATTTGTGGCTATCACATTTATGGTGAGTCTATATATAGATGTAAGCATCTGACTACTTCATGTTTTCTAGTGTAGTTGTGCCCAAGCATTGATATATTGAAATACATGTTATTAAAAGTTACTTTCATTTCTCTTATATATGACATTAAATATTATCTTGATTTTTTGAAACCATGTGTAGGTCAGTTTTATCATCCATGAATTTCATTTTAGAAGAGTAACAAGAAAAAGTATTTGTTTATCATAAGAACTGCTGGGCTTAAAATTATATACGAAGATTATATATCTCAGGTTTATTCACACTATACTCAGGTGATCAAAGAAAATGAAATTTATTTTTCTCTAGGGCTGATCTGTTAAGCCCTCATTTACTGTGTCGTAGGTAAAAGAAAATAGAAATTTTAATCTAAACCTGTAAATGTAATCCAGTAGAATAACTTTAAACATCCACTTGTTTAAATGTGTAGTTCTTTTACAGGATGCTCAGTGTCTCAGATTTCTTCTCCCTCCACTATTACTCTCTAAGAGTCTCTGGGCTGGGAAGAGAGGGTGGTACAGGATCTTGTGGTGGTGAGGAGAGGAGTCCTTTCTCTCTATCTAGATGACCTCATCCTGCCCCTTGGCTTAAATACCATCTATATGCTGCAGATAAACTGTAGACTGATCTTTCATCTCCAATCCTGAATTGTCCTGCTGTGGACTCATATATCCATCTCCCAACTTGATATCTCCATTTGGATGTCTAATTGGCATCTCAAACTTAACATTGCCAAGACAAGACTCTTGATTCTACCTCTCCCCAAATCCACTCATCTCCTACCAAACCTTCCCCGTGTCAGTAATGGCCACTGTACCCCAGTTGCTCAAACCAACAGTCCCCATTCCTCTCTTTGCCTCACATCTCAATCCGATCCATGAGCAAGACCTATTGGCTGTACTTCCAAATATGCGACAAATCAGACAGCAGAAATTCACTATTTCTGCTGTTATAACTAAGCTTCTGTCATCTCTCATTTGAACCACTAAAGTTGCTTCCTGACTAGCCTCCCTGTTTTCACTTTTGTCTCTTACAGTCAACCCTTCACACAGCATCCAGAATTGTCTTTCTAATGGGTAAATCAGATCATGTCACTCCCCTTCATGACTGCCTTCATAATAAAATCCAAGCTCTCTACCAAGGCCTACAAGGCCCTACCTATGTCTTCCCTTTCTGCCTCCCTCTCTGACTTCATCTCTTGCCACTGTCCTTCTCATTCACAGTGCTCTAGCCCACTTCAGACCTTCCCCAAGATCTGCATGTACTGCCTCCTTCTCACCATTCAAGGCTCAAGTCAAAAATCACTTCATCAGAAAGTTCTGCCTGTCTTGTTCATCTCTGTATCCTCACATTAAAGCATCTAGCTACTTAAAAAATACATGTTAGTTGGATGATTGGTGAATTCCTGCTGTGAAAATCTGGATGAGTATTCTCCTTGGAGTAGTGAGCATTGAGGTGCAACTTTGGGGGGTGATGTGGTGGCATGAACTACTGAAGCCTGGTCATTTGCCCTGGGCCTTTAAGTTTTCTCACAGTGTTATTTATATGACTCCAGGCTATGCTGGTCTACTGGCTCTCTCAGCACTTTCAGGTTCCCTCTCTAAAGCATTCAGGAATTTCTGGGGTCACTGGAGGACACGTATAGGCCATGAGCAGCCAGGAGATGTGCCTCGGATTTATTTATGTGGTCATGATATATCCCCACCTCCACACCACGGTTCCCATGCCATATTGGACATTGTGTAGGGTGGGGTTCTCCCAGGCCAGTAGCCTCCCAACGCTGCTCCTAAAGAGTCCCTAAGTCCAATGTCCTTGGTCTTTATAATTTCTGTTTCGATGTTTCTAAATGCCCTTCCCTCACATACAGAAGGCCATGAAAAGATGCTCAACATCGCTAATTATTAGAGAAATGCAAATCAAAACCACAATGAGGTATCGCCTCACACCAGTCAGAATGGCTATCAACAAAATGCCTATAAATAATAAATGCTGGGGCTTCCCTGGTGGCTCAGTGGTTAAGAATCTGCCTGCCAATGCAGGGGACACGGGTTCGAGCCCTGGTCTGGGAAGATCCCACATGCCGCGGAGCAACTAAGCCCGTGAGCCACAACTACTGAGCCTGAGCATCTGGAGCGTCGCGGCCTGCGCACCGCGATGAAGAGTGGCCCCCACTTGCTGCAACTGGAGAAAGCCCTTGCACAGAAACGAAGACCCAACACAGCCAAAAATAAATAAATAAATAAATAAATTTAAAAAAATAAAATAAAAATAAATGCTGGAGAGGATGTGGAGAAAAGGGAACCCTCCTACACTGTTGGTGGGAATGTAAATTGGAGAACAGTATGGAGATTCCTTAAAAAACTAAAAATAGAGCTACCATATGATCCAGCAATCCTACTCTTGGGCATATATCTGGAGAAGAACATGGTTTGAAAGGATACATGCAACCCAATGTTCATTGCAGCACTATTTACAATAGCCAAGACATGGAAGCAATCTAAATGTCCATTCAAAGATGAATGAATAAAGTAGATGTGGTACATATATACAATGGAATATTACTCAGCCATTAAAAAGCATGAAATAATGCCATCTGTAGCAACATGGATGGATCTGGAGATTATCATACCAAGTGAAGTAAGTCAGACAGAGAAAGACAAATATCATATGCTATTACTTATATGTGGAATCTAAATAAACGATACAAATGAACTTATTTACAAAACAGAAACAGACTCACAGACTTCGACAAATTTATGGTTCCCAAAGGGGAAAGGTGGTGTAAATTAGGAGTTTGGGATTAACATATACACACGACTATATATAAAATAGATAATCAACAAGGACCTACTGTATAGCACAGGGAACTCTACTCAATATTCTGTAATAATCTATATGGGAAAAGAATCTGAAAAATAATGGATATATGTATATGTATAACTGAATCACTTTGCTGTACACCTGAAACTAATACAACATTGTCAATCAACTATACTTCACAATAAAATAAAAATTAAAAAAGAAAATAATTATAAACAAACAAACAAACAAATAAATGCCCTTCTCTCTCATGCCCCACATTTTACCTGCAGTCCCTCTGCTGTCTCAAAGCAGAAACCAGGAGGAAAGAGGAGAGAGACATCCTTCAGGTGTCACTCTTCCTATTTCTTGTCTTTCTGTACAATGTACAAGACTGAAAGGGGCAGATGCTTCCAATTTAACCTTCCTGCCTGTATTGGCTCTCCTTACACAAACTGTATAGGCTGGCTTTTGAAATATTAAGGGAGAGATTGAGGAATTTAGTAAGTCCTTTTCTCTCTCTTATAAAACCTGGCTCTCTCAATTACTATCTTCCTAAAAAAGTCAAGAAAGTCTGCTTTGATACCTAAAGCAAATCAAAGACTCTTTTATTTTACAGTATTTCCCCTACCATGGCATGATAAACTTAATGGCTTGACACTGGAAATGCAAGAATGCAAAGGAACATGATTAATGGGGATATTACAATGCACTGATTTAGTATTTCTAAAATATTATCCCTACTACACATAACATGATCCCAATCTGCTTTATCATCTTATCCTCATTTCCTGCTATTTTCCATCTGCTACACAAACCCGATTCTTTAGACACCATAAACTTCTTAACATTTTCTGAACACAACATACTCCGTGAATTAGCACAGCTGTTTATTTTGCTAGAACATTCTTCTCCAATGTACTCTGCCTGGCAGTCTTTTTTATCCTTCCAGATTTAGCTCAAGTCTTCAACCAACTTGTCCTTCATAATGTCGTAGCAATATGTAAACATCACTACTGTAGCATGCATCACATTACATTATAATTATTATTTTTATCACCAGTTTTTTCAGCACTTCAATGGCAGGGGCAGAGTTTTACACATCTCTTTACCAACAGACCCTATTATTCTGGATAAACATATTTCTTCCGTTCTTATTTAATTTAGACAGGAGAACAAATTTAGTATTACATAGGAAAAGGATATTGAATTCCTACACTAATGTAGTTTTTCCTTTAATTTGCTACATGAAAATGTGAAAGCAACAAAGAGTAAGAACAAAGATAGTTTTATAAATCTAAAATTCTTTCTTACTTAAACCCTTTTCTACTTTTTTATGCACAGGATAAATAATTCATATTAGGAAAAAAACTGTGGTGGATTTTTTGAAGTCCAAAACTTTATACAAACTTCAAAAAGAATTATAAACTAATATTTTAAAAATCCCACACATTCTATTCTACATTAATAAAGAATCAGAGTGTTTTAGATAAAATATTCCAATCAGGCTTCAGTGAATGAATATGCTGAATGAGAGAAAGAAAGATCAAGATAGCAACTAACTGTACAATTTAAACATCAATTAACAACAAAATACAAGGTTTTTGTTTTATGAAAAGAAAGTCAGATAACAAGCTTGTGGAATTATGTCCTATCTTCTTTCCTTTATTTCCTTCTTTCATGGTGAATTAGAAGCAGGACTTATCTATCACGAGTAGGGAAAGGTATGCAAGTAAAAGTCACCATGCAGGGGAAGGTTTTGTTCTCAAGAGGCTAAAGCAGGAGCCTGGAGACCTTGCCTTTTCTTTAGTGCCCTGTATGGTTTTGTTCCATCAAAACATGTTTGCTTTAACCCACTCCCAATGTAGCCTTGTGGCTATTATTTTCCTATTTGAGCTTCAGAATCGGAACATATTGCTTCTTTACCTTTGCAAAACTCAGCAACTGTAAAAATGTAACATTTTCTTTAAAAGACTTGAGAGCATGCCTGTGAAATATTTAGGTTTTTAGTTATAGATGTGTGATGGGTTCAGTAGTGTACTCCTCAAATTCAAGTCCACCCAGAGCCTCAGAATGTAACTTTATTTGGAAATAGAGTCTTTGCAGATGTAATTAGTTAAGGATCTTGAGAAAAGGTCATATTGGGTTAGAGTGGGCCCTAAATCCAATGTTAGGTGTCCTTAGAAGAAGAAGTGAACAGGCACAGAGATACACAGAGAAGGCTGTGTGAAGACAGAGGCAGAGATTAGAACTATGTGGATAAAAGCCAAGGAATGCCAAGGATTGCTGGGAATTACCAGAAGCTGGAAGAGGCAAGAAAGGATTTTTCCCTAGAGCCTTCAGAGGGAGCAGGACCCTATAGACACCTTGATTTTGGGGCTTCTGGCCTCTAAAACTGTGAGAGAAAAAATGTCTATTGTCTTAAGACACCAAGTTTGTGATAATTATTTCACAGCAGCCCTAGGAAACTAATATATAGGAGGTAATTCTTAGCTCATACTTTATCTTAGAAAGCAGAGAGTCTAGGGATTTGGTGGGGAGAAGAGTCCTTCCTTCTATGAACTTTCCCATCACTGTTTGCAACAATATAATCCTCCTCTTTCTCTTCCTCCTATTGGTAGCCAATCTACGGATGACTGTCCCCTGGGGAATTAAGGAATCCTTGCAAAGCATCCCTGAAGCCATTTTGAATTAGATAGTAACTGAGAACTGAATAAATGGGTTTCCTCCAGTTTTGCTCAACTGTTTCCAAGGATGTGTAGATGCTGTCGTCACGGACACTGTATACTGTAGGGTAGACTGTGCACTGCACAACTCCGAGGGTAGCATTCATATCAATGTCAATATGCAGAAGGGTCAAACTGTGTACAATGCAAACAGACATAATGGCTGTTGTGATTCATAAAATACAATTTCACCTAAAAGCATTACTGAGTTAATGGCAGTTGTTTGTTACTATGTATTTCTCCCCATCATTGGATTTTTAAGTTATAACTACTGTCCTGTAGGTGGCTATGACTTTCTTAAAAAGATGTCCTTACATAAAAATATACATATATATTTGTTAGCTTTGCTGCCCTAATAAGTAAGCCCATTGCCTGAGAGTCTCTTTTATCTTTCCTACTTATTTGTCACCCATACCAATCATTCCTAAAGCTCTGCCCATTTCTTCTTTACAATATTTGTTAAATGCTATCTGCCTCTACATAATAACTACTTTACTTCGGGCAGTCATGTCCCCTGGCTAGGACGACTGTAACCAGATTCCCATATCCTTTTGTTTTCCATCTCTTTTCACTCCTATTAATTTGTGACAGAATTGCACATTAATCTTTGAAAAGATAATTTTTTACTATGTCAATTCCCTGATCAGGAAATTTCACTGACTTCCTTTTACTTGTAGAATTAAATCCAAGTTTCTTAGCCTTTCATTCAAACCGCTGTTAACTTATTGTATCTGATCTCTTTTCTCACTACTTCCTATCACTGTTTTTTTAAAGTTGGTGAATTGACTTTACAATAATATTAAACAGCTGCAGTGAAATTTTGATTTCTTTCTATTGCTTTCCTCTTCCATCTTTTGGACTGTCACAGATTCAAAGGAAGTTCCAGAAGGAGAACATACATGAGGCATATAAAGGAAAAAGATGTGCTCACAATTATGTTTTTGCTTTTATTTTTAGCTTTAGAGACCCTGTTTTATAAAGGTATTTGGAAGTAAAAAACTAAATGTAATGTAATAATTATAAATAATTATTCTTTGATGGAGCTAATGATATAACTAATAAATAAGCAAAAAAATTGATGAGTCACCTATTTATTACTAATCATCAATAATTATATTTCATCGCAAAATATACAGGTTACAAGGCAGGTAGTTAAAGTTAGATCTCAAGAAACTTTCCATCCATATTGCAAATGCATGTATCTTAAATTTAAGAACCTATTTTTTAAATGTTAAAAACATTAAAATTTCTTATGTAATAATATTTTTGCAAAACTTACATAGCATTATTATCACTTCCCAACACTTATTATGCTAGCAAGTAAAATTTCAGTCTTTCCCTTTTACATCGTAGATAATGTAGATCTTCACATAAAAATGGGAGCAGTCCTTCTAAGGCTGCTTGAATATTAATTAAAGTTCTGTTGCTAATATCTCATACTTTATACATTAATAGTGAGGTTTATTATGTATGAAATATTATTATTCATAGTAGATAGTAGACATCATTATTATTCAATATATTAAACTTCAAACTTAAAAAATTGGTAAAATAGGGAACTAACACATTATTTGAAGGAATACAAATAAAAATCCTGAGGAATACACCATGTGTTAGTCACGTATCTGGGCAGGTCCATAAACACATTTTAAAAGCATAGGACATAGGAGAGTTCTACGTAGAACCTGGACACACTCTGGCAAAAGAAAAATTCTTAAGATTGTGTAATGGAAGGAAATAATGAAAGGGTAGATCATGAAGTAGAGAAGGCACTGCTAAAATCCATCCAAATCGTCAAAACCTGAAGGCAAAGAGTCGATCACTAGGTGCAGTGATGATCTGGAATGTCATTATCTGACAGGGCCCAGCAAACCACAGTAATGATCACCATAGCAATCTCTTCTTTCCAGAAAGCTTTTGACTCAGGTCACTGAAGAATTTGCTTTCCATGGTAATATCTCCAATTCTGTAATTAAAATATCAAGTAGGATTTCATCAAATTAGCTTTCCAGACAGTTTTATAGAATCTCATTTGTCCTTAAGGAGTAGGGTACGTGAATAATCATTTTAATACTGTCTTAATATAATTACTGAAAAAAATAATAAGTGTGTTTTGGCTGCAGCAAACCACATTTATTAATTGTAACTGCAATACCACTACTGACATTGGCAGAGCAGGAAAAAATTGCTATTTAGGCTAGTTCTGAATATCGGGTTTTTTTCCCCTTTAGTGCTTATCCACTTGGAGCTGAAGAAAGTATAAAGGCCAAATGGGAATCTGACAGTTATTCAGCCAGAATATGTCAACAAATCAGGAAGTTTTTACCTAGCAAACTCTGCTCAGAAATAGATGTGAGCTATAAAGGCAAAAAATAAAGGTTAGAAAAAGCAAGAAATGAGTTTGGACATCAAAAAACTGACATGTACACCTACATACACTGTTTTTATTCCTTGTGAAAATGTCAGGAGTGCCATCATTTATTATTGGCTATGTGTTAACAACTCAGGGTAAACGATCACAGTAACAGAGATGAAAAGTATTCAGCCCAGACCTGAGAGGTGGGAGTAAATGGCCAAGAAAGTGCTGTTTAAAAATGGCGAGAGGAAACCAACCATGGGGTTGAGGGGTCGGGAATAGACGGATAAAAAATTCTCCCTCGCCAACTATCAATACCCATGGCCTGAGTCAATCTGAAACAATATTCCCATATATTCTCTAGACTGTGTGGCAACAAAAGTGGGCCCACTGAAGGCCAGAATGGAAACAATTACCAGTTTCATCTGCTATTTTGTAACTGGTATGGTTGTTCCGCGGTGTGAGTGAATCTGAGCAAGGTATGCATCTGTTCACGCAGCCCTAAACCACATAAGATCCACAGTAATCTTACAATTTCATAATAAAAGCATGAAAACAACAGCAACCAGTTTTTATCTTCAACCCTAAATTAGATATTGAGCATCTTAATGAAGTCAATTTTATTAAATGTTCCTTTTTGTTTTTACAATAGCTTTTCCTAAGTGATAATGTTACTTGTTATTGAACTTTATGAAACTTCGGTGTGACCTTCTTTCAGGTTTGGGTGCCAGTTAAGCAAGCAGATGAACCACCTGTTAAACCACACGAGGTGGTTACCTGGAGAGCTAGGAGAAACAGGAGCCAGACCAAATGCGAATGGAGTCAGAGAACTGAGAATAAAAACGAGGAAAACCGGCGCTTCCCTGGTGGCGCAGTGTTTGAGAGTCTGCCTGCCAATGCAGGGGACACGGGCTCGAGCCCTGGTCTGGGAAGATCCCACGTGCCGCGGAGCAGCTCGGCCCGTGAGCCACAATTACTGAGCCTGCGCGTCTGGAGCCTGTGCTCCGCAACAAGAGAGGCCGCGACAGTGAGAGGCCCGTGCACCGCGATGAAGAGTGGCCCCCGCTTGCCGCAACTAGAGAAAGCCCTCGCACAGAAGCGAAGACCCAACACAGCCATAAATAAATAAATAAACAAATACTTAAAAAAAAAAAAAGGGAAAAGTCTATTAATTAAAAAAAAAAAAAAAAAAAACCAGGAAAACCAAATTTGTTATTTCCTACACTAGGAATGTAGGGAGACAGGCCTGGAAGATAGGAGTTCAAAGCTGGTATTCTAGAAGATTATATTCTTTTGTTTTAATTTAAATTATTATGAACATTATAGAAAATAGGCACAGGATAAAAAAACTTAAATGAATACACAGAGGTATGAAATGAAATATAAAATCTCCTACCCCACTCACTTCCACTTCCACTCTCCAGAGATAACCATTGTTAACAGTTTCTTATGTATCCCTCCAGAATTTTCTATCCAGTTACTAGTATATTATTATGAAATTATATTAAAATATGAATGCAAGGAATGTAATACCTTAAAAAAGCAGAGGCCCCCCCCCCGCAATGTATATCTACAAAATAAAGTTCTAAAAATGAAGCATGCAAGTAAAAGGAATCATTCATTAGTAATCATCTTGTATTATGTTCAGTGAAAAGTATGGGGAACAAATCAGTTAATTGGAACCAGATACATAGAAAATGAATATCCTTAAAAGCAAATACACATATGCCTTTTTAATTCTTTTAAATAACAAGGAATTATACTATTAGGTCCTTTTGTTTTTAACTTTAACTGGAAAGGGAATGAGTTCTCACCAATCAGATTGGGCACAAGTTGTAAGCAACTAGCATAGTCCTACAAGGGTTTACCAGCTGAGAATCAGGCCTGCCTACTAGAATTAAGACTCATTAAGGAGACTTTGTTTTGTGCCTGTATCATTTCTTTGTAAAATAAAATATTTTAAATAGATTTGTAAGTTTATACGTCAATTTTTGTCTTTGTGGTTGCTTTTCTTCTTATTGAATCACAAGTGTTTTTGTATATTAAAGAAATTAGAATTTTACTGATATGTATTACAAATAATTTTTTCTCCAGTTAGTTGGCTGTATTTTGTCTTTATTTGTAGTATTTGTTTTCTCTTGCATGAGCCCTTAGTTTTTATGTAGTCAAACATATTAATCTATTCCTTAATGACTTCTAGATTTTCAATCTTCCCATAAAAAGCCTCCTACTCTAAAATTATTATTTTTTAGCATCTTTATTGGAGTATAATTGCTTTACAATGTTGTGCTAGTTTCTTCTGTACAACAAAGTGAATCAGCTATATGTATAAATATATCCCCATATCCCCTCCCTCTTGCATCTCCCTCCCACCCTCCCTAACCCACCTCTCTAGGTGGTCACAAAGCACCAAGCTGATCTCCCTGTGCTATGTGGCTGGTTCCCACTATCTGTTTTACATTTCATAGCATATATAAGTCCATGCCACTCTCTCACTTCATCCCAGTTTACCCTTCCCCCTCCCTTCCCCCTCCCCATATCCTCAAGTCCCTTCTCTATATCTGTGTCTTTATTCCTCTCCTGCCCCTAGGTTCTTCAGAACTTTTTTTTTTTTTTTTTTTTTAGATTCCATATATATGTGTTAGCATATGGTATTTGTTTTTCTCTTTCTGACTTACTTCACTCTGTATGACAGACTCTAGGTCCATCCACCTCACTACAAATAACTCAATTTCATTTCCTTTTATGGCCGAGTAATATTCCATTGTATATATGTGCCACATCTTCTTTATCCATTCATCTGTCGATGCACACTTAGGTTGCTTCCATGTCCTGGCTATTGTAAATAGAGCTGCAATGAACATTGTGGTACATGACTCTTTTTGAATTATGGTTTTCTCAGGGTATATGCCCAGTAGTGGGATTGGTGGGTCGTATGGTAGTTCTGTTTTTAGTTTTTTAAGGAAGCTCCATACTGTTTTCCATAGTGGCTGTATCAATTTACATTCCCACCAACAGTGCAAGAGGGTTCCCTTTTCTCCACACCCTCTCCAGCATTTATTGTTTGTAGATTTTTTGATCATGACCATTCTGACTGGTGTGAGGTGATACCTCATTGTAGTTTTGATTTGTATTTCTCTAATGATTAGTGATGTTGAGCATTCTTTCATGTGTTTGTTGGCTATCTGTATATCTTCTTTGGAGAAATGTCTGTTTAGGACTTCTGCCCATTTTTGGATTGGGTTGTTTGTTTTCTTGATATTGAGCTGCATGAGCTGCTGGTAAATTTTGGAAATTAATCCTTTCTCAGTGGCTTCATTTGCAAATATTTTCTCCCATTCTGAGGGTTGTCTTTTCATCTTGTTTATGGTTTCCTTTCCTGTGCAAAAGATTTTAAGTTTCGTTAGGTCCCATTTGTTTATTTGTGTTTTTATTTCCATTTCTCTAGGAGGTGGGTCAAAAAGGATCTCACTGTGATTTATGTCATAGAGTGTTCTGCCTATGTTTTCCTCTAAGAGCTTTATAGTGTCTGGCCTTACATTTAGGTCTTTAATCCATTTTGAGTTTATTTTTGTGTATGGTGTTAGGGAGTGCTCTAATTTCATTTTTACATGTAGCTGTCCAGTTTTCCCAGCACCACTCATTGAAGAGAATGTCTTTTCTCCATTGTATATTCTTGCCTCCTTTATCAAAAATAAGTTGACCATATGTGCGTGGGTTTATCTCTGGGCTTTCTATCCTGTTCCATTGATCTATATTTCTGTTTTTGTGCCAGTACCATACTGTCTTGATTACTGTAGATCTGTAGTATAGTCTGATGTCAGGGAGCCTGATTCCTCCAACTCTGTTTTTCTTTCTCAATATTGCTTACGCTATTCAGGGTCTTTTGTGTTTCCATACAAATTGTGAAATTTTTTGTTCTAGTTCTGTGAAAAATGCCATTGGTAGTTTGGTAGGGATTGCATTGAATCTGTAGATTGCTTTGGGTAGTATAGTCATTTTCACAATGTTGATTCTTCCAATCCAAGAACATGGTATATCTCTCCATCTGTTTGCATCATCTTTAATTTCTTTCATCAGTGTCTTATAGTTTTCTGCATACAGGTCTTTTGTCTCCTGAGGTAGGTTTATTCCTAGGTATTTTATTCTTTTCATTGCAGTGGTAAATGGGAGTGTTTCCTTGATTTCTCTTTCAGATTTTTTGTCATTAGTGTATAGGAATGCAAGAGATTTCTGTGCATTAATTTTGTATCTTGCTACTTTACCAAATTCATTGATTAGCTCTAGTAGTTTTCTGGTAGCATCTTTAGGATTCTCTATATATAGTACCATATCGTCTGCAAACAGTGACAGTTTTACTTCTTCTTTTCCGATTTGGATTCCGTTTCTTTCTTTTTCTTCTCTGATTGCTGTAGCTAAAACTTCCAAACCAATGTTGAATAGTAGTGGTGAGAGTGGGCAGCCTTGTCTTGTTCTGGATCTTAGAGGAAATGGTTTCAATTTTTCACCATTGAGAATGATGTTAGCTGTGGGCTTCTCATATATGGCCTTTATTATGTTGAGGTAAGTTCCCTGTATGCCTACTTTCTGGAGAGTTTTTATCATAAATCAGTGTTGAATTTTGTCAAAAGCTTTTTCTGCATCTATTTAGATGATCATATAGTTTTTCTCCTTCAATTTGTTAATATGGTGTATCACACTGATTGATTTGCATATATTGAAGAATCCTTGTATTCCTGGGATAAACCCCACTTGATCGTGGTGTATGATCCTTTTAATGTGCTGTTGGATTCTGTTTGCTAGTACTTTGTTGAGGATTTTTGCATCTATGTTCATCAATGATATTGGCCTGTAGTTTTCTTTCTTTGCGACATCTTTGTTAGGTTGTGGTATCAGGGTGATGGTGGCCTCGTAGAATGAGTTTGGGAGTGTTCCTCCCTCTGCTATATTTTGGAAGAGTTTGAGAAGGATAGGTGTTAGCTCTTCTCTAAATGTTTGATAGAATTTGCCTGTGAAGCCACCTGGTCCTGGACTTTTGTTTGCTTTAGGATTTTTAATCACAGTTTCAATTTCAGTGCTTGTCTTTGGTCTGTTTATATTTTCTATCTCTTCCTGGTTCAATCTCGGAAGGTTGTGCTTTTCAAAGAATTTGTCCATTCTTCCAGGTTGTCATTTTATTGGCATAGAGTTGCTTGTAGTAATCTCTCATGATCCTTTGTATTTTTGCCATGTCAGTTTTTACTTCTCCTCTTTCATTTCTAATTCTGTTGGTTTGAGTCTTCTCCCTTTTTTTCTTGATGAGTCTTGTTAATGCTTTATCAATTTTGTTTATCTTCTCAAAGAACCAGCTTTTAGTTTCATTGATTTTTGCTATTGTTTCCTTCATTTCTTTTTCATTTATTTCTGATCTGATCTTTATGATTTGTTTTCTTCTGCTAACTTTGGGTTTCTTTTGCTCTTCTTTCTCTAATTGCTTTAGGTGTAAGGTTAGGTTGTTTATTTGAGATGTTTATTGTTTCTTGAGGTAGGATTGTATTGTTATAAACTTCCCTCTTAGAACTGCTTTTGCTGCATCCCATAGGTTTTGGGTCATCATGTTTTCATTGTCATTTGTTTCTAGGTATTTTCTGATTTCCTCTTTGATGTCTTCAGTGATCTCTTGGTTATTTAGTAGCGTATTGTTTAGCCTCCATGTGTTTGTGTTTTTTACAGTTTTTTTTTTCCTGTAATTGATATCTAGTCTCATAGCGTTGTGGTCAGAAAAGATACCTTACATAATTTCAATTTTCTTAAATTTACCAAGGCTTGATTTGTGACCCAGGATATGATCTATCCTGGAGAATGTTCCATGAGCACTTGAGAAGAAAATGTATTCTGTTGTTTTTGGATGGAATGTCCTATAAATATCAATTAAGTCCATCTTGTTTAATGTGTCATTTAAAGCCTATGTTTCCTTATTTATTTTCATTTAGGATGATCTGTCCATTGGTGAAAGTGGAGTGTTAAAGTCCCCTACTATGATTGTGTTACTGTCAATTTCCCCTTTTATGGCTGTTAGCATTTGCCTTATGTATTGAGGTGCTTCTGTGTTGGGTGCATAAATATTTACAATTGTTATATCTTCTTCTTGAGCTGATCCCTTGATCATTATGTAGTGTTCTTCTTTGTCTCTTGTAATAGTTTTTATTTTAAAGTCTATTTTGTCTGATAGGAGTACTGCTACTCCAGCTTTCTTTTGATTTCCATTTGCATGCAATATCTTTTTCCATCCCCTCACTTTCAGTTTGTATGTGTCCCTAGGTCTGAAGTGGGTCTCTTGTAGACAGCATATATATGGGTCTTGTTTTTGTACCCATTCAGCCAATCTATGTTTTTTGGTGGGAGCATTTAATCCATTTACATTTAAGGTAATTATTGTTATGTATGTTCCTATTCCCATTTTCTTAATTGTTTTGGGTTTGTTTTTGTAGGTCCTTCCTTCTCTTGTGTTTCCTGCCTAGAGAAGTTCCTTTAGCATTTGTTGTAAAGGTGGTTTTGTGGTGCTGAATTCTCTTAGCTTCTGCTTGTCTGTAAAGGTTTTAATTTCTCCGTGGAATCTGAATGAGATCCTTGCTGGGTAGAGTAATCTTGGTTGTAGGTTTTCCCCTTTCATTACTTTAAATATGTCCTGCCACTCCCTTCTGGCTTGCAGAGTTTCTGCTGAAAGATCAGCTGTTAACCTTATGGGGATTCCTTTGTATGTTATTTGTTGCTTTTTCTTTGCTACTTTTAATATTTTTTCTTTGTATTTAACTTTTGATAGTCTTATTAGTATGTTTCTTGGTGTGTTTCTCCTTGGATTTCTCCTATAGGGACTCTCTGTGCTTCCTGGACTTGATTGACTATTTCCTTTCCCATGTTTGTTAGGGAAGTTTTCAACTATAATCTATTCAAATATTTTCTCAGTCCCTGTCTTTTTCTCTTCTTCTGGGACCCCTATAATTCGAATACTGGTGCGTTTAATGTTGTCACAGAGGTCTCTGAGACTGTCCTCAATTCTTTTCATTCTTTTTTCTTTATTCTGCTCTGCAGTAGTTATTTTCACTATTTTATTTTCTTTGTCACTTATCTGTTCTTCTGCCTGTTATTCTGCTATTGATTCCTTCTAGAGAATTTTTAATTTCTTTTATTGTGTTGTTCATCATGGTTTTTTGCTCTTTAGTTCTTCTAGGTCCTTGTTAAATGTTTCTTGTAATTTTCCATTCTATTTCCAAGATTTTGGATCATCTTTACTAACGTTATTCTGAATTCTTTAGCTAGACTGCTTATTTCCTCTTCATTTGTTTGGTCTGGTGGGTTTTTACCTTGCTCCTTCATCTGTTGCGTATTTCTCTGTCTTCACATTTTGTTTAACTTACTGTTTGGGGTCTACTTTTCACAGGTTGCAGGTTTGTAGTTCCCATTGTATTTGGCGTCTGCCCCCAGTGGGTGAGGTTGGTTCGGTGGGTTGTGTAGGCTTCCTGGTGGAGGGGACTGGTGTCTGTGTTCTGGTGGGGCTGGATCTTGTATTTCTGGTGGGCATGGCTGTGTCTGGTGGTGTGTTTTGGAGTGTCTGTGACCTTATTATGATTTTAGGCAGCCTCTCTGCTAATGGGTGGGGTTGTGTTCCTGTCTTGCTAGTTGTTTGGCATGGGGTGTCTAGCACTGTAGCTTGCTGGCCATTGGGTGGAGCTGGGTCTTAGCATTGAGACGGAGATCTCTGGGAGATCTCTCACCGATTGATATTACGTGGGGCTGGGAGGTCTCTGGTAGTCCAATGTCCTGAACTCGGCTCTCCCACCTCAAAGACTCAGATCTGACACCTGGTTCAAGCACCAAGACCCTGTCAGCCACACAGCCAGGTATGTGGGGATTTTCTTGCCTTTTGGGAAGTCTGAGGTCTTCTGTCAGCGTTCAGTAGGTGTTCTGTAGGAGTTGTTCCACTTGTAGAAGTATTTTTGATGTATTTGTGGGGAGGAAGGTGATCTCCACATCTTACTCCTCCACCATCCTGAAGGTCCCCCTAAAATTATTATTATTATTTTTCAAGTATTTTTTAAAAATTAATTAATTAATTAATTTATTTTTGGCTGCGTTGGGTCTTCATTGCTGCATGTGGGCTATCTCTAGTTGCAGCAAACAGGGGCTACTCTTCGTTGCAGTGCACAGGCTTCTCATTTTGGTGGCTTCTCTTGTTGCAGAGCATGGACTCTAGGCGCGTGGGCTTCAGTCGTTTTGGCACGTGCGCTCAGTAATTTGTGGCTCATGGGCTCTAGAGCGTAGGTTCTGGGCTATATTTGGTCTTGTTTTTATCTAGGTCTTCTCCTACTTGCCCCCTATCCATTCTAAAACTGAGAAAGGCCCTTTTATTATTCAATGTCTTGTATCTCATCATCTTTCTCAGTTAGCCAACTCCCTATTGTTCATCCAAGCACATTGAGAGTTGTAAAACATGCTATTATACATCTATATATTGTTTTCTTTGTTTTAAAATTATTCCTAACATTTTGAGTTATGTGGATATTTAAAAAATAAATTTATCAATTATATATTTTTTTGCTCAATTGTTTTTTTCCATAGGGGAAAAAAAAAGAGTAAGTTTCGCAATAGAAGTAGCTTATACTCAGAGACACAGGAGTAGAGGGAGGCTGCCAAAACTCTAGGAGTCAACAGAGCTGGAAACCACAACTTAATTCATCAGTTTGGCATACCTCATTCTCATATTTGCAGAAACACTGATGTCTACCTCCTGTGGCCTCCCCACAAGAAACTGCCCACAATGGTCAGTTCAGCTTCCAAAAAGATGTGAGGAGAGAGAACCAAAAAGTCTATTGAGGCCTTTAGCACCAGAAGTGTTTTGCTATTGCATATGCTGTCTCTACTGAGTATCTGTTCTGCACAATCTGAGGAGTACCTATCTACTGCCACAGTGATATCTTTTCTTGCCCAGACCTCTTCAGCCCTGTACAGTTATACCATAGTTAGACTTCAGGTTTATACTTACACATATCCAGCCATTGATCCCCAAAGGTGATAACATGCTAGGGCGTCACTGGAAGCTCCTGAAGTAATTACCTATTTCTCATATGTGCCTCGACCAAAACTGCTTACTTTGGATATTGAGGTTCTTGGGTTGGCTGGGTCTTAAGCACAAATCACTGAAGGAGAGTTCTACTTCAAAGCCCTTGGTGCTTTTTTCCAATGAAAAATCTTGGACTGAACCACCTCAATCTGTCGGAAAACTTCTAACAATGTTAAACCTCAAAAAGGAAGTTGTTCAAATTCTAGTTCATATTTTTTTCCCCAAGTGGCTCTTTCACCAGTATGTAAAATTTCCCATGCCTTACCCTGGAGGCAGGCTCTGTACACCATGAAGTCTTGAGGAAAAACGTCAGGTTATGAGACTTACCCCCAAGAGAACAGGTGCCTGAACATCTTACATAACTAAAAGCAAAACAAAGATCTCCAAAGGGATTGGCTACAGGTACCTAAACCAAGAAATGCTGCCAGCTTGTCATACAAGGTTCTAAATTCAGCTCACCTGAAACTCTGTTACACATGCAGGCTATCAATAAAACCAAAGCAGGTTTGGAGGAGGTATGAGTTTTGGGAAAGAGAAATGGGGGAGGCAATTGCCTAAAACTTTTCTTGGTGCTTTCAGTTTGTCTTTAGGGTGTGTAGGTGAATTCGCCAGGTGTAAAAGACTGGAGACAGAAGGGACGCTATATAAATATAATGAGTCTAGTATGGAAGTTGTTAAAACAGTCCACATAAGTTCTGTTATGATTAGCATACAAATGCCACCTCTTTTCAGCATTAACAGAATTATATTTTATCCCTACATGTTGCTTTAGGCATCTCATTTACCAACACATTTGGACATCAGATAGGCATAAAGTATATAACTTATAGTGCATAAAAATCACAGAAATGCTTATTGATTCCTAAATTAGGATAATATATTTTAGCTGGTGCAGTCTTTTATCAATAAATCTTAATTGAATTTTCAAGTTAGAGCCTGCAGGGAGAATGTGCTCTAGTTTTGTTTTGTTTTTTTTCTTAGGTTTCCAGAAACATTAAACCCAAACACTGTGAATGTTCCCTGACTACATGTAACTGGATTGCTTTGTTGATTGCTCATCAACAAAGATGAATCAATTCCTTTAATTTGTTCAAATGAAGATCATTCACATATTCTAGGTCTAAGGTTTTCAACTACTCTGTAAAAGTAATTAGTTTTTCTTGTAAACTACATTTCAACCAGTAGAATATTATAAAATATTAATCTTCTTTTAAATGAATTCTCAAATTTCAGCACTATTTTCAGTGCAAACACATGTTAAACTTTTACCTCTGGGATAAACAAAAAGATGATGCATTAAAAAGACTACTCCCTTTAGGGAATTTTGCCAACATTTTTTGCAAAATAAATAATGTATGCCAGAATCATTAACAGCATAGAAAGCCATGGGAATGATCCCAAATTTTAAAAAATGCAATTCAGTATTTTCACAGTTTGACTTGAAGAAAATGAAAGTGAAGGCATCACTGTGGAATTTTAGTTTTGAATGCCTCTTTTTATCTGATATGTTCAAAGTCAAACATAATATTTTCCTTCCATTGGTATGAATCTGTCTTCATTGTGTTCCCTCAAAAGCCAACCCTGAAACAAGAGCTTGGGCGCAGAGGGTGTGTTTGGGGGATAATCTGCAGGCAAACTGAAGAAGGCAACTCGTGTGACAATCTATCGATTTTATTCTGTTTAATTACAACATCAACTCTCTGGGTAGATAAATCAATCATCACCCTTAATTTCAAGCACCTGAAGCTAACTCTCTTTAGCTGATTAAGCAGAAAAAGGAGTTTATTAAAAGAATACTGGCTGGCTCATGGAACTGCTGGGAGGCCCAGAGAACTAAACTTGAAATTAACTGCCTGGGAACCATTCTGAACTCAGTTGGCCCAAATAGGAAACTGCTGCTTCTGTTGTTGTCCTACAGAGCATTAGGGAAGGTGCTGTCACCTCCCAACTCCCCTCTATGCCACTTCTGTGCCGGGAACTGGACCCTGAAACCACAGAGAAACTGCATACACTGGTGCTGCTACCATCGAAAGAAGCAGCATAGTGCCCACACCTTGATTTTAGCCCTGCAAGACTTATTTTGGACTTCTGACTTCCAGAGCTTTATGAGAATAAATTTGTGTTGTTTTAAGCTATTAAGGTTGTGGTAATTTATTAAAGCAGCGACAGAAAACCCAATACACCCTTTTTACCAGAGAGATAAAAAGAGATGAGAGAAATAGGGAGAGACACAGAGAGATCAGTGAAGATGATGATGATGATTGCAATGATGCAGTTTGAAACCCTTGATTTTATTTGTGTCCAAGCCAGTACTATCCCTGCAAACTGCAGTTACTGGGCAGACACATTTGTTTTGAACACCAAATAATTTGTACGTATTTCTACCACCTACAACTGAAAGTCTTAAAAATACAAGGTAGAAATCTCATTTTCAAAATTTCCAACTTGTAAAGTGTAAGGAAAATAAGAGTATAGAACAAGCAAGTTTCTCCTTTGCCATGCACACAGGTAAAGTGTATTTCTTAAAGAAAGAAAAATGCTTTCTGAATTCTGTGCACATTAACCAAGCACACTCAAATGGAGGCAGTATTACAGGTAAAAAATGTTCAAAAAAACTCTGAAGACAAAAGAAAGTCAATGCTTCCGTTACTCACTGTTGAATATAAACTTATTTATTGGGTGGTGGTGTGATGAATTGGGAGATTGGGATTGACATGTATACACTGATGTGTATAAAATGGATGACTAAAAAGAACCTGCTGTATAAAAAAATAAATAAAATTAAATTTAAAAAAAACCCTTACTTATTATCTTGGGATAAAATAGCAAGCATTTAGCTTTTGAATCATTAAAGTTCACTGGTTTCAAGAGTGAAGTTGTCATCTTGGCCAAATACAAATTTTGTTCTCGGTTTAGGAGAGTTAATTCCCCTGAAACAGTCTGGTCATGCAGAATTTAAAAAGAAGCAGTACCTAAATCTTTTGGCAGTATGATTAACTGTAGCTCAACACCTGATAAATCTAGTGTACACTTTTACATTAGTCATTTTAGATAATATAACTTTCCTCTAGTTTGGAAGGCACACATCGGTTACATATGCAAAGGCAGTTCCAACAAGGATCATAGTCACTCATATACTTTGACAAAAAGATGGTCAATCTATGTGGGAAATGCATCTTTATTTCTTTTTTGGGAGAGACAAATGGAAAAAGGAAACATTCAAGGTTGAATCAATTTTGGTTATTAAAGGGGCGAAAAATATTACAACTGGATTTCTGCTGGCGTTTAGACATAGGTAAAAGGTGTTCTAAGCTTGAATCCAACAGTGGTTTGAATGACCTACCAATTTTACCTTCATGTAATTGGTCTGAAGTTATATACCTTTTCACATTTATGTATAGTTTATTATATGCCTGACACTGTGCTAAACACTTTACTCACATCATTTCATTTCATTGTCATAGCAACCCAATGGAATAGGTACTGCTATTATTTTCATTTTACCAATAAGAAAACTGAGGGTTGGAGATATTAACCATCTTTCCCGATATTATAAAATAAGTGGAAAAGACAGGATACACATTTGACAGTTAGATTCAGATACTTCAGAGCCTACTTTCTAAACCAATAATAACAGATCAATTCCAGCTTGAATTTATATATGCTACCTTTGTTTCATTATATTCTTCTGGTGTTTATGCTATGTTCTAGAAACATAAATCTTCATGGAAATACATGACTAACAGCTTCCCTATGGATCTACTAACATGCTAGTTTTGTTAATTTAGAACTATACGAGGAAAGATTATAAACTAACATTTGGAAGAAATAATTTTTCATGGAATAATTAAAAAGAAAGGATTGACAGTTCTTTTCTTGGACTACTGAACTATTTTTGTAGTTAATTAATCGAGACTGATTCTAAACAGATTTATTATCTCATCTTAAATATCTGAGTTTTCCAGAGTTATATCTTAAGCCTGGTTCACTTACTCTACATGTAGAACTCTACCTTCATGATTGCATCTGATCTCATAATTTTAAGCATCACTTATATTCAGATAACTTACACATTTGTATCAATAGCCCAAACCTCTTTCCCTAAATCCAGTTGCTTAGTGTTTATCTTTGTTTAGAAGAGCCACAAACACCTTAAACATTATCAAAGCAGAATTTATTGTCTCTTCCTCTTGACCACATCCCTTTCCGTTATGACCCCATCAATCATTTTTTATCTTGTATGCCCTGTTCAGTTAGTGGCACCACTATCCATCATCTGAGCATCATTGATTCCTTTCTTGGTTTTGAAGCATCAAAGAGCTAGGTATCTAGGAACTAGTAACCCATGAACCAAGATCTTGGAGAGAAGGTACATAAATTGGTACCTGATGATCCCAACACGCTGTGCTGCTTATCCTCTCCAGGCATGTGCTTATTGTGCATGGTGTAGAATGAGGGGATTAGAAATCATACAGAAATCATTGGCCAAGAGGTTGAGCAGGAACTTCATCAGTCTTACAATGGTGGGGAGACAAAATTTGGAGTTTAAAGACCTAAAGAAAAGAGGCTATGGTAAACCCTCCAGACTTTCAGTTGAGACCCATGAAGGGAAACATCCTAGAAAGAGTACAAACTGAAAATATGGAGCTATCACAAAACTGAAATTCAACTGTGAATTGGTACAACACAAGAGTATATTCAAGGTGATATACCCCTATTCTAACTACCTACAGGGGAAAAAAAAACCCCAAAAACTAAATCCTTTTTTGGAGAAAGAAAGCATGATCCAGAGCTTCAAGTTATCACTACAAATTTTCACACACAACACCCAGTATTTTGTGGAAAATTATAGGTATGCCAGGACATGACCACAACCCAAGAGAGAGAAAAAAAAAAAAAAAAACCCAGATAAAAGAAACAAACACAAAGAGATCCATATATTGTATTTATTACGTATGAACTTTAAAATAACCATTAATTAATACATTTAAGTAAAAGATGAAAAGATAAGGGATTTCAACAGAAAACTGGAATTATCAAATTATCTGAAAATTCTAGAACTAAAAATTATAGTAACTCAAGAACTTAGCTAATGAGCGCAATAGATATTAGACATGGCTGAAGAGAGGGTTGATGAAATATAAGAAAGACTAGAAAACATTATCCAGATTGAGTTATGGTGAGAAAAAGAGATAGGAAATGCAGAAAAGAGCTTAAGAATTCTGGGACATTTTCTGATGTACACGTAATCTGAGTCCTAGAAAGGAAAGAACAGAGAATGAGCAGAAGCAATATTTGAAAACATGATGACATAAATTTTTAAAAACTTATGAAAGACAAAGTAATAGAATCTAGAAGCGTTATGAACTTCAAGCAGGATAATTAAAATAAAAAATTAAAATAATTTAAGATGGATCATAGAACTAAGTGTAAAAGGTAAATGATAAAACTTCTGGACTAAATAATAAGAAACTATCTTCCTGGCCTTGGGGTAAGCAATTATTTCCTAAACAAAACATACTAACCACAATAAAGAACACTGGAAAATTGGACTTCACTGAAATCAAGAACTTACATACATGAAAAGACAACGTTAAGAAGTGAAAAGGGAAGCCAAAGATCAGAAGACTACAATCATAAGGCATATCCACCCAAAGACTGTTATCCAACAGAAAGGCTGACTATACCACAAGGTTAGTGAGGATGTGGAGAAATGAACTCTCATAGTTTGCTAATGGGAGTGTTAATTGGTACAGCCGCTTTGGAAATTTGTTTGGTGGTATCTATTAAATGGTCTACTCTTAAATGATCAGCAATTTTATTCCTAGTATAATGAGTGCTTATGTTCACCATGTAAATGTACAAGAATGATCATAGAGCTTTATTCATAATTTCAGTCATCTAAAAACAACCTGAATATATATCAATATGATATGGGATAAATCAACTGTGGTAATTCATACAATGGAATATTATTCAGAAAACCGCTACATGCCACAGAATGAATGAATCTCAAAGACACAGTGTTGTGCAAAAGAAAGCAGGCACAAAACAGTATATACTGTATAAGTCCATTTATATGAAGGTTAAAAGCAGGCAGAACTAATTTGTGGTTATAAAGGTTGGGATAGTGTTAGCTCTGGGAAAATATTGATTAGGAGGATATAACAGAGCCTTCTAGCCTGCTGGAAATTCTTCTAGAGTGCTTGAGCTAGGTCATGGTAACATAAGTGTTTACATATGTAAAAATTCATTTACCTGTAATGAAAGACATTTTCAGAAAAAGAAAAAAATTGAGAGACTTAATCAATAGTAGGTGTGCATTAAAAGAAATAAAAAAGGCAGTGCTTCAATTAGAAAGAAATGATCCTTGATGAAAGCATGGAAATGCAGGCAACAGTAAATAGCAACAGAAAGGGTCAAATGTGGGTTAACATTAACTGTATAAAACAATAATAGTAATGCCAAATGACATCTGTAATATCTAGAACTAAAATACCTGACAGCAATAGCACAAAAAGAGGCAAGGAGCAGTTAACAGAGTGGAAGTGTTCCAAAATCCTTGCATTGTCTGGTACTTTGTAGAAGTACTAGTTTATAATAGACTTGAGTAAGTGAAGGATGTATGTCATAATCTCTAGAGAAGTAATGCAAGCCACAAATGAGAATCACAGAAGTAGATCTTCAATTTCTAGCAGTTATATTTAAAACTAGTAGAAAAAAAAAACAGGTGAAATTAATTTTAATAATATTTTTTTAACCTAATATATCTAAGATATAAATCAATATAAAATTATTAATGAGGGTCTTTAAAATAATAAGTCTTCAAAATCTGTTGTCTTACTTTTATAGCACATCTCAATGTGGACTACCCACATTTCAAGTCCTCCCATGTGGCTACTAGCTAACATATTGGACAGCCCAGCTCTAGAGCAGTGATTCTCAAGAAGAGGGATTGTGACCCACAGGGGATATGTGACAATGTCCGAAGACATTTTTGATTGTCATGCCTGTAGCAGCATGGATGGTACTATTGGTATCTAGTGGGTGGAAACCATGGATGCTGCTAAACATCCTATAATTATCACAGAAGAGCCTCCTCGCAGCCCATAAGGGATTCTTCAGTCCAAGATAGCAATCATAACATGGTTGAGAAACCCTGCTCTAGAGTAACCCGTAAAATAAAAGCTAAAAATTATATAACTAATAAGCTAATGGTGGGAAGGAGGAGAATGAACAGTAAAAATTACTTGACTAATTCAAAAGAGTAAAAGCATGGAGAGAAAAAAGGAATATAGAACAGATGTGACAAATAGAAAACAAGTAGTTATATCAGTTAATTTATGCTAAATAAATTCATGGATTAATATTCTAATTAAAGATTAAGATTGTCGGATGGGGAGAAAAGTCCCTACCGATATGTTGCAAAATTTTTTTTACATATTACGGTGCATAAAAGTTAAAGGTAAAATGGTTACAAAGGCTACCTTGTAAACTCCAACCAAAATAAAACTGGTATAGCTATGCTAAGATCAAAATAGGCTTTAATGCAAGATGTATTACTAGAAGCAAAGAAAGATATTTCATAATGATACAAAGGTCTTCCATCAAAGTGATGGAAGTGACTGATTTAAAATTCCAGATGACCACATTACTTCACTGATATAAATCTTTCAATGTCTCCCCACTGACCTTGAATAAAGCTCAAACTACAATTATAGTAGATAAGGTCCTCCATTAATCACCTGCTTTACCACTAACATCTCATGACATTTCTTCCCACAAAGTTCATGTTCAGCAGTGTTGAAGAGCATGCAGTTACTCAAAATTATCCTATCATTTTATGCTGTGTTTTTGCTCGTATTAGTCCCACTCCCTGTAATGCTTTTCTTCATGGCAATCATCTGAAAAAATTCTGTTTATCTTTCAAAGCTGTATTCTGTTACATCCTAGCTAAATCTTTTCTGACTGGCCTCCACATATAATTCTTCCCTCTTCTGTGTACCTCTGTACCTCATGGACACTTAAAAAATAATTTCTTGTACAATCCTGCTGTTTCTGGTAGCCAGCAGGAAGATATTAGGCACTCAGTAATATTTTTTGTTTAGAAGTTACAGAAGTTTATTTACTAAAGCAAAAATTTAGCGACTATGTGAGTCAAGATGCCTTTTTAAGGTACCTATTTGACTTTTAAATTCTGATGTTTAAACCTGAGATATAGCCTTTGTAATAACTCAGGCTTTTGGAGTCTAATTCCATGTCAGGCACTCATTAATTTTTACTGCACTTATTTGTGTTGGTAAATGCAATAGCCTTGGAGAGATACTTACTATAAAACTGTCTAAAATTTTTACCAAGGTATTTTTCCAATTATAGTCATTTTAGATTCAGCTCAAATATGAACAACTTGTAAACTGTTTATATAATGATTTCAATTAGTATCTTTTAAACTAAAATCTCATTATTCTCTTCTCATTTTATTAATTTTATACTTATGAATGGAGTCATGTGAGAAGTTAATACAATTAATTGTGCCAGTACAGTATCTGAGAAAGAGCATCTATTTATGCCGCTCTTTTGTTACAGATTGCTTGATTCTTTTTCAACAGTTTTCTAGACTGACCTAGTCAAACTGTAATCAGTACATGAATTAACTTGAAAAACTTGCATTTTATGTATTTATAAAAAGTATGAATCCATACTTTGCTGAGAATTTAGAGTAGAATTTTCACCAATTATTCAATGCAGCACTATCAAACAGGGTTATATCATTAGGAAAAATTGCAACAACAAGGGTTTTAACTTTTGCATGTTATTCAAAATGTTTTCAGCTGATTCTACAGTGCTTTTTGTTAGACTCAGAAATTAAAATAGCCAAAGTAATTTCTTAGATGAATTGATTTATAACCAGGGTAATAATGTTTTCATAATTTTAAAATGGAGGAATTTCAGATTTGTGTTGTAGTAGACTAATTAAGGATGAAAACTTTGGGTCAAACTGCCAGGATCTAAATTCAAGCTTTGCCACATCCTAGCTATATAATCTTGGTCAATGCCTTAATTTCCCTAAACTGCAGTTTTTCGTCTGTAAAATAAAGATAAAAATACTACTACTTCACAGATTATTTTGAGGTTTAAATGACTTAATATAGATAAGACATTTAGTATGGTTCCTCTTATACAGTAAATATCTAATAGAAAGAAATGAGCTAACACAAAAGATATAGCTAAGTAAAATCAACAAATCATATAGTTAATCAAAAGAGCTATTTTACATCATCTACCATGTATCTAAGTACTACTAACAAAAGCTATCATTTAGCAATCACTGTGCCACATATTGTATACGCATTATCTCATTTAAATTTTACAATAACTTTGAGAGTTGACTGTAATGTCCTTATTTTATTGATAAATTAACTGAGGCTCAGAGAGTATAAGCTCAAAGTTATATATTCAGTAAGAATATTTTGACTGATCATTTGAAGCAGACATTCTAATATCAGGGATATTTTGGTGCAGCCTACAAAAACGAATCTTTAAACTTTCTATTTTCCCCTACAAAATGAAAATAGCTTTACTGTGCTCTTTTCCAATTAAAATAACACCACCTATTGAAAACAATTTGGGCAATACAAAAAGGTATAAGACTCACCTATTACTCCTTCATTCAAAGGTGGCCACTCAATATATTTGGTGAACAAAAACAGCAGACACTACTAGTTGCTCATCAAATATCCATCCTCCCCTTATTTCTTAATAACAAATTCAAATTTTTGTTTGGTCAAGCTAAAATATTCACCTCCCAGATAAGCAGTGGACCTGTGAACCAGTTCCAGCCAAGGAGATGCAGGCAGAAATCACTGGGTAGGCACTGTTGGAAAGGTTTTTGGTTTGGAAAAGACAATCACCTTTCCTTTTCCCCTTTCTTTTCCTTTTCCTGCATAGAGTTCAAACATGCTAGAAGCGCAGCCACCATTTTGTGGCCTAAAGGAAGAAAATCTCATGCAGTCAGGCATAATAAAGCTTGAATCCCTGATGGCATCATGGAGCCATTTTACCAGTCTTGGACTGCCTACTTTGGGAATTCTTGTTATAGGTAAAAAAAAAAAGAAACCACTTTTTGATTAATCCATTGAATCTTGTTTCTGTTAT
This sequence comes from Balaenoptera physalus, assembly GCF_965194825.1. Lineage (NCBI taxonomy): Eukaryota > Metazoa > Chordata > Mammalia > Artiodactyla > Balaenopteridae > Balaenoptera > Balaenoptera physalus. The sequence goes on along the minus strand of NC_138884.1, from coordinate 18,202,508 downwards.
ATGCAGCTAAATGCAACCTTCACTAATACACTGCCAGTCTGAAATTTTTTTCCTATTCAATTATATTAAATTTTAAAAGGTAACCTCATTATACTTATTATAACTTTACTATAGTGCTTATTATAGAAAGGTACTTTTATTATAATTATAAAAGGTAACAATATTAATTATAAATTTGTCATAAACAATATTTATTTAACTGTATTTATTTAATATTTAATATTTATTTAACTGTATGTCATTCACGGAGACACCTCACGCAATAACCATTTTTCCTAATTCTTTGTTAAAACAATTCCAATTTTGTTTAGACGGCGTTAAGTTCAGACTCTGGCATGAACTTCACTTGGTATATATGTTCATTATAGCTATTCATTTCCTTTTGTCAGTAATTTGTGTAAAATGACAGTGTGAAGCCATTCTGGCCATTCTGGCCAATGAGACCTCAGAGGAAATCTACTGTAGATTCGGGAAAGATTTACCATCCTGAAAAGAGACATACGAGAAGAAATTGTTTTCTTCTGTCAGTTTCTTCTCCTTGAGATTCTACTGTATGTAGAAATAATGTCTGCAGCTACAGCAGCCATCTTGTAAAAATAAGGGGAGATGCCATTGACACTCATGATGACAGAGTGCAGAGAATCTGTGACACCAACCAGGTTTTCTTATAACATAAAAAAATGTATTTATGCTTTAAGCTACAGTTAATTGTTTTTAATTTGCAGGCAAAAGCATTTTTAATGTCACATTTATTCAACACACATTTATTGTGCACCTTCCATGTATCAGGCACTATTTTTATGTTGGGAATATGTCAGTGAACAAAACAAATTCTTTTGCCTTCATTGAGTTTACTTTTAAAGGGAGAGTCATATTAAGTAAATAAATTATAGGGAAAGTAAGTTATGTTTTATATTAGAAAGTGATAAAGGTTATGGAAAACTTCATATGTCTTTTTGTTTCACTGTGCTTATACATTTATAACAATAAAATAAGTGTTTTATTTTATTTATTTAAAATTAATTTTTTTCTCCTCTTTATTATAGTTAGGGCACCGTCTTGCCTTTTTTGGGGAAAAATTCTTTGTTGGTTGGTTATGCCACCAATGAATTACATTTTAGATGGTAAAGTGGTCATTTCAAAATATTTGTTCTAGAGAGGGTATTGAATCTGATAGGCAAGAACCACTGGTTTCAAGGACTGTTTTTCTTGTCTCTGAGAGTTCTAAAAGGTCTTAGTATCTATTCTCAACCTAGGATTGCCTTACATAAGTGTAAGACATCTTAAGAAATCTGTAATCTATTTGGGACGATTGCAAAACAAACATATGGAACATTAGAGAACACCCAAGTGCTCATGATAAGATACTGACCAATGTGCTCTCTGTTTTTTGTTTGTTATTTTTTTAAGAAAACTTTTCATTTATTTATTTTTATTGAGGTATAATTGACATATGACATTATATTAGTATCAGGTGTACAACATAGTGATTTGATATTTGTATATATTGTGAAATGATCACAATAGTTAACATCCATTGCAATACATAGTTACAAAATTTTTTTTCTTATGATGAGAAATTTTAAGATCTATTCTCTTAGCAACTTTCAAATATGGAATACAGTATTGTGAGCAGATGACCACATAACATGAACAACAAATGTTGACAACCAAGATTTCAGAATTAAGCATCACAAGCACATAGAATTTATAAAAGTTTTCTGGTGCCAGAAGAAAACTTCAAAGAAGGCTTCTGAATTCACCTCCTCCCATGGACACACCAAATATACAGCTACACACAGAGCAATTCTCTCAGAAAGAAATCCAGAAACTGGCTGAGTGACTCCTACACATTGTGCAAACAAGAAAGCACCCATATCAAAATGGATAGGAGATGCTGAAACACACTCTTGCCATAAACCCTACCCTGGCATAGCAACATAAAATTGGGAGGGAACTCACAGCTTCCAGCTTCCCCCTAAGGAGTAAAGGGTTTGGATACAACATGTGGTGCCCCAACTTTTAAAACTTCCACTTGAGAGACAACCAAGAGCTCAGGCCAGGCTGAATGAATAAGTCCATCTCCTACATGAGAGCACTTTGTCAAGACGGGGAGAGGTGGCTATTTTACGTGAGGTACAGAAACTAACACAGAGAGTCAAGGAAGATAAAGAAACAGAGGAGTATGTTCCAAATTTTAAAAAAGATGAAACTCTGGAAGTAACCTTAATAAAATGGGCATGAGAGACTACTATAAACAAATACATGCCCCCAAACGGGATGAATTTCTAGAAACACACAACCTATCAAGACTGAATCATGGAGGGTCCCGATTCAAGATGGCAGAAGAGTAAGACACGGAGATCACCTTCCTCCCCACAAATACATCAGAAATACATCTACATGTGGAACAACTCCTACACAACACCTACTGAACGCTGGCAGAAGACCTCAGACCTCCCAAAAGGCAAGAAACTCCCCACGTACCTGGGTAGGGCAAAAGAAAAAAGAAATAACAGAGACAAAAGAATAGGGATGGGACCTGCACCAGTGGGAGGGAGCTGTGAAGGAGGAAAGGTGTCCACACACTAGGAGCCCCTTCGCGGGCGGAGACTGCGGGTGGCTGAGGGGGGCAGCTTCGGAGCCACAGAGGAGAGCGCAGCCACAGGGGTGCGGAGGGCAAAGCGGAGAGATTCCCGCACAGAGGCTCGGCGCCGAGCAGCACTCACCAGCCCGAGAGGCTTGTCTGCTCACCCGCCGGGGCGGGCGGGGCTGGGAGCTGAGGCTCGGGCTTCGGTCGGGTCGCAGGGAGAGGACTGGGGTTGGCTGCGTGAACACAGCCTGAAAGGGGGCTAGTGCGCCCCAGCTAGCCGGGAGGGAGTCTGGGAAAAAGTCTGGACCTGCCTAAGAGGCAAGAGACCATTGTTTCGGGGTCCGCGAGGAGAGGGGATTCAGAGCACCGACTAAACGAGCTCCAGAGACGGGCGCGAGCCCGGCTATCAGCGCGGACACCAGAGATGGGCATGAGACTGTAAGGCTGCTGCTGCCGCCACCAAGAAGCCTGGGTGTCACTGGGTGTCACATGTCACTATCCACACCTTCCCTCCCGGAAGCCTGTGCAGCCCACCACTGTCAGGGTCCCGTGATCCAGGGACAACTTCCCCAGGAGAACACACTGCACGCCTCAGGCTGCTGCAATGTCACCCTGGCCTCTGCCGCCGCAGGCTCGCCCCGCATTCCATACCCCTCCCTCCCCCTGGCCTGAGTGAGCCAGAGCCCCCTAATCAGCTGCTACTTTAACCCCATCCTGTCTGAGCAAAGAACAGACGCCCTCAGGCGACCTACACACAGAGGCGGGGCCAAAGCCAAAGCTGTACCCCAGGAGCTGTGCCAACAAAGAAGGGAAAGGGAAATCTCTCACAGCAACCTCAGGAGCAGCAGATTAAATCTCCACAATCAACTTGAGGTACGCTATATCTGTGGAATATCTGAATAGACAACAAATCATCCCAAAATTGAGGCGGTGGTCTTTGGGAGCAACGATATATATATATTTTTCCTTTTTCTCTTTTTTCTGTGTGGCTGACAGGGTCTTGGTGCTCTGGCCGGGTGTCAAACCTGTGCCTCTGAGGTGAGAGAGCCAAGTTCAGGACATTGGTCCACCAGAGACCTCCTGGCTCCACGTAATATCAAATGGCGAAAACTCTCCCAGAGATCTCCATCTCAACGCTAAGACCCAGCTCCACTCAACAATCAGCAAGACAGGAACGCAACCCCACCCAATAGCAGAGAGGCTGCCTAAAATCATAATAAGGTCACAGACACCCCAAAACACACCACCAGACGCGATCCTGCCCACCAGAAAGACAAGATCCAGCCTCATCCTCCAGAACACAGGCACTAGTCCCCTCCACCAGGAAGCCTACAGAACCCACTGAACCAACCTTAGCCACTGGGAGCAGACACCAAAAACTACAGAAACTACGAACCTGCAGCCTGTGAAAAGAAGACCCCAAACACAGTAAGTTAAGCAAAATGAGAAGACAGAGGAACACAGGAGATGAAGGAGTAACACAAAAACCCACCAGACCAAACAAATGAAGAGGAAATAGGCAGTCTACCTGAAAAAGAATTCAGAGTAATGACAGTAAAGATGATCCAAAATCTTGGAAATAGAATGCAGAAAATACAAGAAACATTTAACAAGGAACTAGAAGAACTAAAGGGCAAACAAACAATGATGAACAAAATGATAAATGAAATTAAAAATTCTCTAGAAGGAATCAATAGCAGAATAACTGAGTCAGAAGAATGGATAAGTGACTTGGAAGATAAAATAGTGGAAATAACTACTGCAGAGCAGAATAAAGAAAAAAGAATGAAGAGAATTGAAGACAGTCTCAGAGACCTCTGGGACAACATTAAACGCACCAACATTTGAATTATAGGGGTCCCAGAAGAAGAAGAGAAAAAGAAAGGGACTGAGAAAATATTTGAAGAGATCAGAGTTGAAAACTTCCCTAATATGTAAAAGGAAATAGTTCATCAAGCCCAGGAAGCACAGAGAGTCCATTACAGAATAAATCCAAGGAGAAACATGCCAAGACACATATTAATCAAACTATCAAAAATTAAATACAAAGAAAAAATATTAAAAGCAGCGAGGGAAAAACAACAAATAACACACAAGGGAATCCCCATAAGGTTAACAGTTGATCTTTCAGCAGAAACTCCAAGCCAGAAGGGAGTGGCAGGACATAATGAAAGTGACGAAAGGGAAAAACCTACAACCAAGATTACTCTACTCAGCAAGGATCTGAATCAGATTCCACAGAGAAATTAAAACCTTTACAGACAAGCAAAAGCTAAGAGAATTCAGCACCACCAAACCACCTTTACAACAAATGCTAAAGGAACTTCTCTAGGCAGGAAACGCAACAGAAGGAAGGACCTACAAAAACAAACCCCAAACAATTAAGAAAATGGTAATAGGAGCATACATATTGAAAATTACCTTAAATGTAAATGGATTAAATGCTCCAACCAAAAGACATAGACTGGCTGAATGGATACGAAAATGAGACCAGTATATATGCTGTCTACAAGAGACCCACTTCAGACCTAGGGACACATACAGACTGAAAGTGAGGGTTTGGAAAAAGATATTCCATGCAAATGGAAATCAAAAGAAAGATGGAGTAGCAATTCTCATATCAGACAAAATAGACTTTAAAATAAAGACTATTACAAGAGACAAAGAAGGACACTACATAATGATCAAGGGATCAATCCAAGAAGAAGTTATAACAATTGTAAATATTTATGCACCCAACATAGGAGCATCTCAATACATAAGGCAAATGCTAACAGACATAAAAGGGGAAATCGACAGTAACAAAATCATAGTAGGGGACTTTAACACCCCACTTTCACCAATGGACAGATCATCCTAAATGAAAATAAATAAGGAAACGCAGTTTTAAATTATATATTAAACGAGATGGACTTAATTGATATTTATTGGACATTCCATCCAAAAACAACAGAATACATTTTCTTCTCAAGTGCTCATGGAACATTCTCCAGGATAGATCATATCTTGGGTCACAAACCAAGCCTTGGTAAATTTAAGAAAATTGAAATCGTATCATGTATCTTTTCTGACCACAATGCTATGAGATTAGATATCAATTACAGGGAAAAAATCTGCATGAAATAAAACACATGGAGGCTAAGCAATACATTGCTTAATAACAAAGAGATCACTGAAGAAATCAAAGAGGAAATCAAAAAATACCTAGAAACAAATGACAATGAAAACATGATGACCCAAAACCTATTGGATGCAGCAAAAGCAGTTCTAAGAGGGAAGTTTATAAATACAATCCTACCTCAAGAAACAAGAAACATTTCAAATAAACAACCTAACCTTACACCTAAAGCAATTAGAGAAAGAAGAACAAAAAACCCCCAAAATTAGCAGAAGGAAAGAAATCATAAAGATCAGATCAGAAATAAATGAAAAAGAAATGAAGGAAACAATAGCAAAGATCACTAAAACTAAAAGCTGGTTCTTTGAGAAGATAAACAAAATTGATAAACCATTAGCCAGACTCATCAAGAAAAAAAGGGAGAAGACTCAAATCAATAGAATTAGAAATGAATAAGGAGAAGTAACAACTGACACTGCGGAAATACAAAGGATCATGAGAGAGCACTACAAGCAACTATATGCCAATAAAATGGATAACCTAGTAGAAATGGACAAACTCTTAGAAAAGCACAATGTTCCAAGACGGAACCAGGAAGAAATAGAAAATATAAACAGACCAAAGACAAGCACTGAAATTGAAACTGTGATTAAAAATCTTCCAACAAAACAAAAGTCCAGGACCAGATGGCTTCACAGGTGAATTCTATCAGACATTTAGAGAAAACCTAACACCTATCCTTCCCAAACTCTTGCAAAATATAGCAGAGGGAGGAACACTCCCAAACTCATTCTACAAGGCCACCATCACCCTGATACCAAAACCAGACGAAGATGTCACAATGAAAGAAAACTACAGGCCAATATCATTGATGAACATAGATGCAAAAATGTTCAACAAAATACTAGCAAACAGAATCCAACAGCACATTAAAAGGATCATACACCATGATCAAGTGGGGTTTATCCCAGGAATGCAAGGATTCTTCAATATATGCAAATCAATTGGTGTGATATACCATATTAACAAACTGAAGGAGAAAAACCATATGATCATCTCAATAGATGCAGAAAAAGCTTTCAACAAAATTCAACATCCATTTATGATAAAAACCCTCCAGAAAGTAGGCATAGAGGGAACTTACCTCAACATAATAAAGGCCATATATGACAAACCCACAGCCAACATCGTTCTCAACGGTGAAAAAGTGAAACCAATTCCACTAAGATCAGGAACAAGACAAGGTTGCCCACTCTCACCACTGTTATTCAACATTGGTTTGGAAGTTTTAGCGACAGCAATCAGAGAAGAAAAAGAAATAAAAGGAATCCAAATCTGAAAAGAAGAAGTAAAGCTGTCACTGTTTGCAGATGACATGATATTATAGAGAATCCTAAAGATGCTACCAGAAAACTACTAGAGCAAATCAATGAATTTGGTAAAGTAGCAGGATACAAAATCAATGCACAGAAATCTCTTGCATTCCTATACACTAATGACGAAAAATTTGAAAGAGAAATCAAGGAAACACTCCCATTTACCACTGCAACGAAAAGAATAAAATACCTTGGAATAAACCTACCTCAGGAGACAAAAGACCTGTATGCAGAAAACTAAAAGACACTGATGAAAGAAATTAAAGATGATACAAACAGATGGAGAGATATACCATGTTCTTGGATTGGAAGAATCAATATTGTGAAAATGACTATACTACCCCAAGCAATCTACAGATTCAATGCAATCCCTATCAAATTACCAATGGCATTTTTCACAGAACTAGAACAAAAAATTTCACAATTTGTATGGAAACACAAAGGACCCTGAATAGCTAAAGCAATCTTGAGAAAGAAAAACAGAGCTGGAGGAATCAGGCTCCCTGACTTCAGACTATACTACAGATCCACAGTAATCAAGACAGTATGGTACTGGCACAAAAACAGAAATATAGATCAATGGAACAGGATAGAAAGCCCAGAGGTAAACCCAAGCACATATGGTCACCTTATCTTTGATAAAGGAGGCAAGAATATACAATGGAGAATAGACAGCCTCTTCAATAAGTGGTGCTGGGAAAACTGGACAGCTACATGTAAAAGAATGAAATTAGAACACTCCCTAACACTATACACAAAAATAAACTCAAAATGGATTAAAGACCTAAATGTAAGGCCAGACACTATAAAGCTCTTAGAGGAAAACATAAGCAGAACACTCTATGACACAAATCACAGTGACATCCTTTTTTGACCCACCTCCTAGAGAAATGGAAATAAAAACAAAAATAAACAAATGGGACCTAACGAAACTTAAAATCTTTTGCACAGGAAAGGAAACCATAAACAAGATGAAAAGACAAGCCTCAGAATGGGAGAAAATATTTGCAAATGAAGCCACTGAGAAAGGATTAATTTCCAAAATTTACAAGCAGCTCATGCAGCTCAATATCAAGAAAACAAACAACCCAATCCAAAAATGGGCAGAAGACCTAAACAGACATTTCTCCAAAGAAGATATACAGATTGCCAACAAACACATGAAAGAATGCTCAACATCGTTAATCATTAGAGAAATGCAAATCAAAACTACAATGAGGTATCACCTCACACCAGTCGGAATGGCCATCATCAAAAAATCTACAAACAATAAATGCTGGAGAGGGTGTGGAGAAAAGGGAACCCTCTTGCACTGTTGGTGGGAATGTAAATTGATACAGCCACTATGGAAAACAGTATGGAGCTTCCTTAAAAAACTAAAAACAGAACTACCATACGACCCACCAATCCCACTACTGGGCATATACCCTGAGAAAACCATAATTCAAAAAGAGTCATATACCACAATGTTCATTGCAGCTCTATTTACAATAGCCAGGACATGGAAGCAACCTAAGTGTCCATTGACAGATGAATGGATAAAGAAGATGTGGCACATATATACAATGGAATATTACTCAGCCATAAAAAGAAACGAAATTGAGTTATTTGTAGTGAGGTGGATGGACCTAGGGTCTGTCATACAGAGTGAAGTAAGTCAGAAAGAGAAAAACAAATACCATATGCTAACACATATATATGGAATCTAAAAAAAAAAAAAAAAAAAAAACGTTCTGAAGAACCTAGGGGCAGGACAGGAATAAAGATGCAGATGTAGAGAAGGGACTTGAGGACATGGGGAGGGGGAAGGGTAAGCTGGGATGAAGTGAGAGAGTGGCATGGACTTACATATGCTACGAAATGTAAAACAGATAGTGGGAACCAGCCACATAGCACAGGGAGATCAGCTTGGTGCTTTGTGACCACCTAGAGGTGTGGGATAGGGAGGGTGGGAGGGAGACTCAAGAGGGAGGGGATATAGGGATATATGTATACGTATAGCTGATTCACTTTGTTATAAAGCAGAAACTAACACACCATTGTAAAGCAATTATACTCCAATAAAGATGTTTAAAAAAGAAAAAAAAAAAAAAGACTGAATAATGAAGAAACAGAAAGTCAGAATGGACCAATTACTGGTAAGGAGATTGACTCAGTAATCAAAAATTTCCAAGCAAAGAAGAGTCCAGGACCAGATGGCTGCACTGGTGAATTCTACCAAACATTTAAAGAATTAGTACCAATCCTTGTCAAACTCTTCCAACAAATAAAAGAGGAGAGAACAATTCCAAACTCATTTTCCAAGGCCAACATTACCCTGATACCAAAACCAGATGAGGACACCCATGATGGTTGGAGGAAGTGGGTGAAGGCAGCCAAAACATACAGACTTCCAGTTTTAAGATAAATAAATTCTGGGGAAGTAATGTGCAGCATGGTGACTGCAGTTAACACTACTGTGTTGCTTATTTGAAAGTTGCTAAGAGAGTGGATCTTAAAAGTTCTTATCACAAGAAAAAAAAATTGTAACTATGTGAGGTGATGGATGTTAACTAAACTACTGTGGTGATCATTTCACTATATATACATGTACCAAATCATTATGTTGTGCACCTTAAATTAATACAATGTTATATGGCAGTTACACCTCACTAAAAATGGAAAGAAAAAGAATTTGCAAAGTAAATGTGACATTTACTTAACAATAATGCATACTTGTTATTGTTCTGAATGATAATTAGGAACCTCTGGTGAACAATTCTTTTAATGGTTGCAATTATATTACTGTTACAGTAGAGTCACACTGTTTTTCCCTCTTTTAAGAAATTAATTTTCTTGATTTTTTTCAACAAAAATGGTAAATATTAAAAGTCTATTCTGATTCTATAGGCAGTTTAACTTGATCACCCTCATGCTGATTGATTTACACATTTAAAAATCCTAGATCTTGAATTCCTACTTCACAGACTTATGGGGATTAAATGTTGCTCAAGTTTATGTTGTTGAAGATGAATTGTATTCCTCAACCCTCTCCCCCTATTACCCAGTCAAGGCTCAGGGCAGACAAGACCATTCCTCTTACCTGTACCCCCTGCCACAGACAACCTCATTACATGAAGAAAAGGAGCAGGTTGAATAAAGTGAATGATGGGCAAGGCCCAGGAAATAATGGATTCAGGTTTTTCATTCATTCCTTCTTTCACAAATATCTGGATGCCCTTCTTAAAGCATCTGAACAACATGTCTGTTCTCTCTTTCCTTAAGGGCTTGCCTGAGAGTATAAGGCAGCACAGATGGGGCTCTGAAGCAGTGGATAGATGCTCAGAGTTGGGAAATAAATTTTACTCATCTTTCCAGATAATGCAAGTGCTAGCTATTGTTTTCAGCTGCCAAGTACACTAGTCAGATTACAGGCCAACTCCCATCATACCTTCTAGTGGCAAAGCTCATTTTCCTGGGCATGTGGCTCAGACCAGGTCAGTCAGAATACTTCTTCCTCTGGTGAGGTAAGTCATCTGATCCAAGCCACAGTATTTCACCAGGATTGTTCTAGATGGAGATAGCAAGGAAGGCCTTACTTTTGAATACTAGAGTTAGAAGTTTGTGAAAATAGATGCCAGTGGTCTTATTGCTCGTCCTGTGGAGATAATGAAACCACAGAGAGACAGGAGAGTTACAGATGTAGCGAGATATGAGAGAGAGGCAGACAGAGAGAGACTAGGAGACACTGAGTGGTGTTTCCAGGTCTGAGGCTCTGAAAGCTGACGCTCCTCAGGGTGTTTGTTAGTCAAGGAAAATTTCTGGGCAGAGTAGGCTGTGTCCTCAGCTCTGTATCACACTTCACCATCTGGAGCTGAAAGCAGCACTGTTCATGCCCACGGCCTAGAATATGTCTTATATAAACAGTTCCTTCAACCTCTGACCTCCAGGTCCTTATCTTCTACCAGCAATGTCCTCAACTGACATGTCCCAAGAGAAGCAACTTTTTTCACGTATAAAGGAGTTTTAATCTCAAGGGAGACATTCACTCAAGGGAACCAAATCTGTTGAAATTCAACTCTTATCTACCCAGTGAACAATCTTTTATATAATTAAACAAACCCTTCTTTTAAAAATTGTAGTCTTTGCTGTATATTTACATAACAAAAAATTCAAGAGGTTTAATCAGAACAAAGGGGCTGTTCATCCCAAATGTGGTTCCATGTTTTTGTGAAACAAACAAACAAAGCTATTGGCAGCTTTGAAATGGAAATTTTTTTCAGCTCCCTTACTCTTCTGAACCAAGGTGTCAAGATTCAGTCCTAGTTTTAGCTCAAGGTACCCTGCAACTTTCTTCCTCCTAGTAGTCTGTGCAAGAAGCTTTTCGCAGCTTATGCCCTACAAATTGGAATTTAATCCTTTGGATGGTAGGGCAGACAAGACCATTCCTCTTACCCGTACCCCCTGCCATAGACAACCTCATTACATGAAGAAAAGGAGATCTGAGAATTCACCAGTGCAGCCATCTGATCCTGGACTCTTCTTTGCTTGGAAATTTTTGATTACTGAGTCAATCTCCTTACCAGTAATTTCCATTTTGTTCCAGATGTCACTCTAAAATTCCAGTGAAGATCATAAGCATCTGAGTGGGGTTGTTCTGTGAGTAGTTAGAAACGTAGGACTAAAACAAAGTGAAATGCCAAGGAAAGAAAAAGAAACTTAGGAGAAACTACTGTGGAAGTAATTAGTTGGAGTAATCTGTCATGTGATGGGTTCAGAGCACAGTGACCTTAAGGACACCTGTGGCACATTCTTCGGGGCAGGACTAGAAGCCTTCAAAAGAGACCAGGTTATGGACTTCCCTGGCAGTCCAGTGTTTAAGACTCTGAGCTTCTATTGCATGGGGCACGAGTTCGATCCCTGGTCGGGGAACTAAAACACCACACGCCAGTTCCCACACGCCGAGAGGGGCAAAAAAAAAAAAAAAAAAAGCAGGTTAGAACACAATGCAGTCCTCATAGCTCTGTCTGGGTGTAGTGCAAGCCCTCCTAATTTCTTGCCCTGCCTCTTCGGAAGACATTGTTGCCAATGTGATAACAGCTGCAATCGTGATCAGTCTCTTTCATCCTAAGTTTTCACAATAGCTCTCTCTTCAGTCTTGATGCTTCTGCAGCTTGACTGGGTCCCTGACCTGGTCCCACTCCCCTTTCTGCTTCTGTTATTCGTATTAACAACATAAAGGGGATTTTGACCTTCTATGTGACATGAGATATGACACAAGACAGTTTGGGTATTATTTTTGTCCCTATGAAGAAAAGGGATGGGTATTTTAAAGAAAGACCCATAATTACCACAAGGAGGACTATGTTAGAAAAGCTGAGCTGCAACAAGGATGAGATTTCAACTGGAGAATGAGAACTAGTAACTGGGCTGGCCTCATTTTCTTCCATCACCATCCTGCTGCTTAGTAAGAGACGAGAAGCAGACACTGAGGAAGATTCAGGGTTTGGTGAGATAACGCAGGTCCACTGCAGGTTAGGAAAGTCTAGGGTATTGAACTTCTGCTAGAAATGGTTGTATTAAATATTATCATCTTGGAATCCTGGTGTTTCAGATATGATAGATTGGCTTACGTAATACGCATGCCACCCACTTCCCTGACTTTTTCTTAACTGACTCTATTACAGCAGCTGTAACCTAAAAACCCAATTTCCCAGCCTTTCTTGGAAACTGAAGTGCTATGCGACATGGTTCTGGCCCATGAGGTATAAGCAGATGTGACTTAGCACCACTATTTTCCCTCTCTTCTTTCTGCTTGGTTTTTGGTTTTGGGGGACTGGAGGCACTAATGCCATTTGGTACCACGAGGCAACAAGTAAGAGGACAAATGACAGCATGACAAGGATGACAGACTAAAAAGGTACAAAGAGTCTGGGGGTCCCGTGGCATTGTTGAGCCATAACATTAGCCTGGAACTGCCTATCCCAGGACCTGTGTCAGTGAGACAGTAAACTTCTACTCCTTTAAGCTAGTACTTCGCATCCTTTTCCGTATCTTAGCACACAGGGAAATGATAATATTCATATTCCACGTGTAGGTAGATAGACAAAGCTGCTTAGGACTGGAGACAATCTCTCATACCTTAAATGCCCACTCTAAAGACTAAAGGATCACTATCTCAGCTTACCTTTAACCATTTGCAGCTCTCAGAGAATTCTGATTTAAGCCACTTTTAGTTAGGGTTTCTTTTCTCTGAAGCTGAACACATCTTCGATGCACTAGATTCTGAAGAGAATCTTGGGAGGTGAGAAAGTAACTTTTAACCTGAGAAAAAGCGAATGACTTAGCTAACTGAAATTCATAATGAAGGTAAAAAGCAAGTTAGCCTCTGTAAGGTAAAAGGGAAAATGTGGCGTGTAAAAAAGAAATTCTGTTGAAAAGGAGGGATTTCTGATTTAAAGAATCAGAGGGCTGCTCATTATGATGAGATCAAAGTAAAGGCTCTGCCTGGCTGATGGAATGGAGATGGAGGTCTACAGAATCAAGGGGGGAAAGAAAAGACTAAGGGAACTGGAGCTGTTAAATTACCTTAGGGTAGAGGATACTGGAAGAAGGTACTGTTGTAGCCTGAAGGTATCCAAGGGGAAGGAAGAGGTCTCTGCTAGAGGAGAGCTGTGATGCTGTGAACTGGGGAAGGGGAGTTTGACTGAGGATTTACATTTCACATGATGAGATTGGAAGGGAAGGTGTTCACTCTATTGTCTAGAAGTAGCATTGGGAATCTAGGAGAATATCAATTCTGAGGAATGGACCATATATTTCTCCTTCTCTCAACCTTGCCATTCCCACACCTCCCCTTTGACCTTATCCTGCTCCTCCTCTTCTGGCCAACTTAGGTCAGATTGCAGCATTGAAAATAAAATATATAGATGAGTATATTTTTCCAAACTTCCTTGCCTGATGACAAAGATTCTCTCCTTGACCGAACTCTACTCATCTACTCAGTTTCCGTAGAACTCTTTCTCAACTAGGCCTGACTAGGTGTTCCTTTCAGCATTTTCCAATTTTATCAAGAATCCTGATAAGCCACTTTAACCCTCAATATGTAATTTGGTTCCTTATCTGCCACCATCCCCCAGGTGGTGTCTGATCACCCTGGCCTGCCTTCAGCAAGAATCCTGTTAGGTCAGTTTCGGCAGACTCCCCCCCTTATCCCTGATATTTCCTTTTAGTAATGACCACCCCCAACTCCCAGCTCTGCTCCGTGGCTAAAACTTCCCACTTGCCTCTGCTGTACTGGGAGTTGAGTCCAGTCTCTCTCTCCCACTGCAAGATCTCACTGCAGTTTGTCCCTACATCCATTGCAATGGTCCCCCTTGAATAACATCTGCCTTACTTACCACCTTCAACAAGGGTCATGAATAATATTTTCTTTAACAATTTGAATATTTTTTCTCTAATGTTGATTAGGAGTTAACAACAATGAAATAATAATGGTTATTATTGTAGATAATATAGGTATTACAGACAATATACTGTTGAAGACATACTAGATGTCTGATACCATTCAAAGTGCTATACAAATATTAACTCATTTAATTCTCATAAAAACCCAACCAACTTTGTGTTAAGGCAGCATTGAGCATCCTGATTTGGTGTGTGAAAGACAAAATGCACTAGACAATTAAGGAAATTATTTTATTTGCCTGACTGCAGTAAAGAGACTATTTAATGAGGAATGTCTCAAAGAAAAGGGAGAGGCCTGGGGTTTTATAGGGGCAGATAAACAAGGGTGTCATCTGCCATGTGGGGGTTATGGGGAATGACAGAGACATCTCGGAACATGTGAGGCCAGAGTTGTGCTTTGTAGTTAGCCATTTCCCAGAACATGAAAGGGTACACGGATTTCTCAACCACTGCTGCTCGAAACACAGGGTTCAAATAAAAGTTCAACACTGTCAGGTGAATGAAGAATGAGAGAAGTATCTGAATGTACCAAACAATTTAATGATAATTTTCAAACTCTACACCCCTAATTCAAACCCTTTAACGTTAATTAAATGCAAAGCCTGTTATTCTACATGTTATCTAAAAATATCTACTGTTAAATTTAAGGAGAATGCAAAACAGGATCATCCTCAGTGCTACATCTTAAGAAAAGCCAACATGTGATAGACAACTGGAAGGTGGTTACTTATGATACAAAATGATGGCTTAAAGTTTTTAACAAACTTCCCAATGATTTATTTTTGGAAAGAGTATCAACAGTGAAAGGCCACCCAAGAAGATAATAATACGAAAAATAAGATTGCCCTCTGGGAAAGCTACTCTTATGGCTTTTATAAAAAATAGGAACAGGTCTGTCTAGGTCACAGGTTACCTCCAGAACATCAAATAGTGCTTTGCATAGAGTGGGTCTCAAATATTTGCTTAAATTAGTGACTTTGTAGGAGTAAACTTGGAGACTGTGTAGAACTACAGGATTAAAGATTTTGGGAATGCCTCAAACTCTAATCAAAACAACCTAGGTGCAATCTTGAGAGGCAAGTCTGGAATGTGATTAAAGTTAAATAAGTAAAACCCTAAGTAGTGGTATATCTCATTTAGAAAAATGATGTAAATGTAGGGGTTCAAAACACACCACCCCCAAAAATACTAATTTGGCATATTAACTGTTTTGAGCTACAGACACTAGAAAAACAACAGATGCAGGAAAGGCACGCTGACCTCCCCTTTTCTTCCTGAAAACAGGAGAGAAAACTCCCTTGCAAAAGATGTCCTCCTGCACCTGGAGGAAAAGAACATTCTTATCACCAGAGACAGGGAGTCAAGGTTGTGAAGAAACTGCACAAACAAACCTTGTTAAAATAACCCTTATCTTCCTTTGGTCTCCCCATGTATTTTAGGTACTTTTCCATAATTACTACAGTTTGTTCAATCTAGTATATAAGCACACAGGTCTAATCACTTTTTGGGTCTTCATTTTCCTGCGAAGACATTCATGTACATGTGGAAATAAAATTTGTATGCTTTTCTCCTGTTAATCTGTCTATATCAATTTAATTCTCAGGTTCAGTCAGAGACCCTAAGAGGACAGAGGAAAAGTTTTGCCTCCCTTACATAAACAAAAAGGTAAATTCTGTTTGGGGTGGAGAATATGAAACCCCCAAATACAAAGTTGCTAACGTCCATCCAAGCACTGTCAAGGCAGAGAATGTTCAGACTGATGAAAATGGCTGAGGTGACAGCTCCAAGCTTCTTTAACCTGATTCCCTTAACCAATATAATTGATGTCCCTATTCTAATCTCATGTTTCCTAAACAACACTGTAATTCAATTTGGCTTCCTGTGGCTGTCAGAGGAACAACTCTTGGATTTAGTACTAACCGTGGCAGAATTGAACTGTAACCATACATTTAGCTATTTCTTTACAGATACATCATTAACGGACTATTCTTCCTTGGAAACTAAGAGGCTGAGAAACACAAGCAGTATTATGGTTCGAATTATATTTTAGATAGAGTTTTCAGGCTGCAGTGTGAAGACTAGATTTAAGAACTATAAGACTGGGATCAGGCTGACTAGTTAGAAGGGAGTTTCTGAGATTGTCCAGGTAGGAGATAAGGAGGACCTGAATATGGAGCCAATACAGGAAACAGTTCTCTGCACCCTTACTGGTGCTGGTTATTAGTTTCTAAATCTGCTTATATTATAGGTGAGTAATGTTACCTCATTGATGTTTGGATTTCAATGTCTTTTATTAATAATGAAGATAGAAATTTATCACTTGATTAATTCTTTTGTTTAACTACTGTTTAATTCTTAAAATTTCATTTTTCTTTTATAAAATGCTTCAGACCTTAAATGTACAAGAGATTCAAATTACCTAGAATTAACCAACGATGGTAATAGGGACATTTAATCACACAAAATCGAGTAACACCAATTGAAATGCAAAGCAATCCTATTTTACTTTAATGTAATGCATTAACTTTGGTCTGATCTTCAGCTTTGATTTACACAAAGTTGCCTGGGAGACGGAATTTACTGTCTTAGCATAGACCAAAGGATTTGTGCTGGAAAAGGAGTCCAAAAAATTAATTCTAAGAAACTGAATAAGTTTATCCAGAATTCAAGCAGTCCCAAGGCTCAGGAAAATAATTTTTTAAGTAACGTTAGAAGAGCAATTCATAAGCAAACTCCCTTATAATATTTTTCTTCCTGATGTTTATTTATTGCAAAATAAGCAAAGATGATATCAACAAAGGACTTTTTGTTGTTGTTGTTAAAAGAAAGTGAAATCATCCACAATGCCATCACCAAAACACGTCTTATTTTAATTTTTTTTATTCTTTAGTTTTTGTATCTATGTAGTAGTGTGAGTTTGATACCTCTATCTTGTTTGGGAATTCACTCAAAAGAATATCTTCCCTTTTAAATGGCAAAGCTACTGGGTTTTCTACAGCAATAATAGCTAGACATATCTATTAGCAGTATCTAATAGTATTAGATACTATTGCAGTGATTGCTGAACAATTTCTTTCCATGGGCCAAAAATTCTTATAACTCAAACTCAAATTTGAAAGATGTGCAAATAGCATTTTAAAATCACTTTACAAATCATTTTGACTTAGTCATTTCCTTTCTTTCTGTTGTTCTCAAACAAACACTTGCTAGTATGAAAGTAATATGAAAGCACTGTAGTATTGTGAAAAGGATCCTGGGATCAGAACTGGGCTTTTATCTTAGCCCTGTAACTTATAAGTCACACATTTATCACAAATCTTTTTGAACTTTAGTTTTCTCTTCCGTAAATAAAAACTGTACATGATTCTTCTAAGGATTAGATAGTGCCAAATCATAGACTGCGCACTCAGTGAACAAGGTTATGGTTATCAAAGGGGGAAGGTCGGGGGGGAGGAATAAATCGGGAGTTCGGGATTGACATATACACACTACTATATTTAAAATAGATAACCAATAAAGACCTAATGTGTAGCACAGGGAACTCTGCTCAATATTCTGCAATAACCTAAATGGGAAAAGAATTTGAGAAAGTATAGATACATGTATATGTATAACTGAATCACTTTGCTGCACACCTGAAACTAACACAACATTGCTAATCAACTATACTCCAATATAAAATAAAAATTTTAAAAAAATGATGCTCCTTTATACTGAATTATGAAGTGACCTAATGGGTGTGGTCAAAATATCAACGCAGAAAAATCTATGCTTACTTGAGCTTTCCTGAGAACATGTGAGGGTTTTTTGATGGATGGCTATAATCAATACCTGAAATACATGTGCCTTTTTTTCATCCAGCACTGCCTCCAACTCTTAAGACTGCTTGATTAACTTCAAAGACTGAAAAACAAAACAACAGTGTAAGCAATAACAATGTAAAATAAAATTCATATTTTATGACAAGAAAAATTTAAACGTAAAAATTTTCTCTGCTCTTTGGCCTCCTCTCCCCATTACTGTGCATTGTGTATCTATATTATGCATCAACCAAACCTCCCCCATCGGCAGAAATACCTGCTCAACCGAAAAGAGCAACATTCTCCTAGCAGCAACAAGACAACTCCTTAAAAGATAATATTCCTTCTTGATCCTGTAAGGGGCCAAGATGACGCTTACACTTGGATTGCATAAACTGTCAATAATACGTCATATAATGCACAGCCCTCCGTCTCAAAAAACTTATATAACTGTGCCTTGACTTCTAACGGGTAGAACAGTTCTCAGAGCTTTCTGAGATGCTCTTCCAGGGTTATAATCCTCAAATTTGGCTCGAATAAACATTTCCATTTCTTTCTCAGATCTACTGATTAATTTTTCATCAACAACAAGCAATGGAGAATTTATGAAGTTACAAAATTTCTTTAAAGCTATGAATAACTGTACTTAAAATTCTAGCCAGAGCACTTAGGTAAGAAAAAGAAACAAAAGGCATCCAAATTGGAAAGGAAGAAGTAAAACTATTTCTGCTCTCAGATGATATAATCTTATATACAGAAACTCTAAAGATTCCACAAAAAAACCCTGTTAGAACTAATAAATGAATTCAGCAAAGTAGCAGGGTACAATGTTAACACGCAAAAATAAGCTGCATTTCTATACACTAACACTGAGCAATCTGAAAACTATGAAAACAATTCCATTTACAACAGCATTAAAAAGAATAAAATACTTAGGAATTAACTTAACCAAGAAGATGAAAGATTTGTATAATGAAAACTATAAAATATTGAAAGAAATTAAAGAAGACAAAAATAAATGGAAACATATTCCATGTTCATGGATTGGAAGACTTATACCATTAAGATGTCAATACTACCAAAAGCAATCTACAGATTCAATGCATCCCTATCAAAATCCCAGCAATGTTTTTTGCAGAAATAGAAAAATCTATGCTAAAATTCAAATAGAATCTCAAAGGATCCTAAATAACCAAAAGAATTTTGAAAAAGGAGAGCAAAGCTGGAGGACCTACATTTCCTAATTTCAAAACTTACTATAAAGAAACAGTAATCAAAACAGTGTGGTACTGGCATAAAGACAGACCTATGATCAGCAGAACATAACAGAGAGCCCAGAAATAAATTCTCTCATATATGGCCAACTGATTTTTGACCAGGGTGCCGAGACCATTCAGTGGGGAAGGACAGTCTTTCCAAAAAACCATGCTCGTAAAACTGGATATTCAAATACAAAAGAATGAAGTTGAACACCTACCTAACATCATATACAAAAGTTAACCAAAAATGGATCAAAGATCTAAATGTAAGACCTAAAACTAAAAAACTCTTGGAAGAAAACATAGGGCAAAACCTTCATAACACTGGATTTGGCAATGATTTCTTGGCTATGACACCAAAGGCACAGAAAACAAAACAAAACAAAACAAAAATAGACAAACTGAACTTCATGAAAATTAAAAAACTGTGCGCATGAAAAGACAATATCAACAGAGTAAAAAAGGCAACCCAGAGGATGAGAGAAAATGTTTGGAAATCATATATCTGATAAGGGACTAATATCTAGAACATACAGAGGACTCCTAAAACTCAATAATAGAAAAATAAGAAATGCAATTAAAATATGAGCAAAGGATTTGAATAGACATTTCTCCAAGGAAGATATACAAATGTCCAACAAGCATATGAAAAGATGCTCAGTATCACCAATCATTAGGGAAATGCAAATAAAAAGTACAATGAGAGGCCATCTCATATTATGATAGCTATTAATATGTGGAGATACTAGAATCCTTCTGCACTATTGGTGGGAAGGTAAAATCCTGTAGCCACTATGGAAACAGTATGATGGTTCCTCAAATAATTAAAAATAGAATTACCATATGATCTAGCAATTCCACTTCTAGGTATATACCCAAAAGAATTGAAAGCAGAATTTTGAAGAGATATTTGTATTCCCATGTTCAGAGCAGCAGTACTCACAATAGCTAAAACATGGCAGCAGCCCAAGTGTTCACAAACTGATAAAGGGATAAGCAAAATGTGGTATACACATACAATAAAGTATTATTCAGACTTAAAAAGAAAATTCTGATATATGCTACAACATGGATGAACCTTCAAGACATTATTCTAAGTAAAATAAGCCAGTCACAAAAAGACAATACCTATGATTCCATTTATATGAGGTACTTAGAGTAGTCAAAATCACAGAGACAGAAAGTAGCATGGTGGTTACCAGGGGCTGGGGGGAAGAGGTGAATGAGGCGTTATTGTTTAATGGATACACAGTTTCATTTACAAGATGATAAGAGTATGGAGATGGTGGTGATAGTTGCACAACGTTATCAATACACTTCATACCACTTAACTATACACTTAAAAATGGTTACAATGGTAAATATTTTATGTATTTTACCATAATAATGAAAAAAAATATGAGTAATAATTATCCCTAAAATTTCTTGAAGGCTTCTTGTTTGTGTCAATTCTTTGTTGTTTTCTAGCACCATGCCTTGCCTAACACGCTGGGTATGACCTGAAGAAGCCATGTAGGCATATGCTCTTTGCTGCTCATCTCATGGAGGGAAGGAGTAAAGACCATCCAATACTATTTGCAAAACTAGATTCTGGCAACTTGAGATGGATTCTGGTTCCCACTACTGCAAAAAACAATAGAATTTCTAGCCCCTTGTAGATACTGAGGGGTATCAGAATATACCACCCCAAAATATGCCTCTTTGGCATATGGATTATTTTGAGCTAAAGGCCACTGAGAACCAAAAGATGCAGGAAAAGCCCTACAAACAAGACACAAGTTTTCTTTTTGTAAAGGAAATTACATTTATAAAGGAAATTTTCCTTTGTAGAAATGTCTCCCCCTCTCCTACCAGAAGAAGAGGACTCTTAACACTCTTAGCAGTGAAGAAAGCACCAACTCAAATTTGCATAACAAACCTTACCAAACAACCCTGTTACCATACTTTTCCCTGGTCACTTTTTTTTTTTTTTTAACATCTTTATTGGAGTATAATTGCTTTACATTGTTGTGTTAGTTGCTGCTGTATAACAAAGTGAATCAGCTATATGTGTACATATATCCCCATATCCCCTCCCTCTTGCATCTCCCTCCACCCTCCCTATCCCACCCCTCTAGGTGGTCACAAAGCACCGAGCTGATCTCCCTGTGCTATGCGGCTGCTTCCCACTAGCTATTTATTTTACATTTGGTAGTGTATATATGTCAATGCTACTCTCTCACTTCGTCCCAGCTTACCCTTACCCCTCCCTGTGTCCTTAAGTCCATTCTCTACGTCTGCGTCTTTATTCCTGTCCAGCCCCTAGGTTCATCAGAACCATTTTCTTTTTAGATTCCATATATATGTGTTAGCATACGGTATTTGTTTTTCTCTTTCTGACTTCACTCTGTATGACAGACTCTAGGTCCATCCACCTCACTACAAAGAACTCAGTTTCATTTCTTTTTATGGCTGAGTAATATTCCATTGTATATATGTGCCACATCTTCTTTATCCATTCCTCTGTCGATGGCAATCCTGGTCACTTTTATATAACTTGCCTCCCCTGCCCAAAAGCCCCCAAACCCCTTTTCCTTTGTTGGTCTTTAAACTCAAGTTCTAACCATCCATTTGTGTTACTTATCACTGAGTGCTCCTGTGTGGCTATGTGCAATGCACATGTTAATAACCTGCTTGTTTTTCTCTTGTTAATCTGTCTTTGGCCAGTCTAATTTGCAGGACCCCTACTGGTAACACTAAGATGGGTAGAGGAAGAGATTTTCCTTCACCTACAACATCATCCTTTTCTCTCTGAGCACAAACCATGGATGTGCCCCTTCTCTACTTTGGTCCTGGTTCTTTGATTCTCATAGGTAGTATAACCTTGGCCAAATCACTTGCTACTTCTTTCCATTGCCTCCAGATCTTACCCTTCAATAGTAACAATGACATCAGTTATTCCTACTTGTAAGCCTGTTGTGAAAATCAGAAGTAAGAGATTTGATACTATTCCATGTGAAGGACCAAGTTGACAGAAATTCCTATGAGGTCCTGGGAAAGAACATATTCTGCTTATAAGCTGGTGAATTTGTTGGAGTTTAGTTGTAATTCTGCCCTAGAGCAAGTGATGTTGAGAGTTTCTTTTTCATCACAGTCTTACTGTGAGTCTTGACAAGAGTTTGGTAACCTGGTTGGGAAAACAAAACCTAGACAGAAATGAAACATTTATAGAATAGCAGCAAATTCTTCCATAAACCTGACTTTTTTTTTTCTCCCTGCATCAAGGCTCATATGTCATTGATCAATTAGAAGTCATCTCCTTTTCCTCTTAATTCCCATGGTACTCTATCTACAAGTCGAATTATAATAATTTCTGTGCATACATTTTCTCTGTTGGTTTTCCCAGCAGGACAAACACACTCATCCCTGGATTTGGGTGGGTTTGCCTGTGTTTGCCCAGTTACTCTACTTCCACAGCCAAGCCACACCCACTTCCCTTTTTTGTTAACACATTCTTTCACTAGCTATGTTAATATATTCAATAAAGTACTTCAAATCTTGCAGACTTGACTTGGCAGGAATTCTGCCTTTTAGGTGACTTTGCCTATAAATCGATTATATGTTAAGTATATAGTTTAACTCTTTGAGGGCAATCTTTTTTATTCAATATCCACATTCTTGTGTGACCACCCAACTGTAGCACTCTGTACTGACAACTGTAGAAAGTAAATTAATGCTTTACTTAGAGCTGCATTTGAGGTTGGTGCTATATCCTGGACATCAATAGCTATTCTGATGGTGTGAGATGGTGTTTTAAGAAATCTCTTAAGTATTGTTCCTCCTTGCAATTATTTCACTTGAGCTTAGGTACCCTGCTGTTGTATTATTTCCATGTGCCCACATTTGCATATTTCCATTGTGGTAAACATCTGCATTCATGCTTATTTCCTTCCTTCCTGTCTCAGAAGATGAAGTGTCCCTCCCACTGTTCAACCCACAACAATCTGGCTTCTGCTTATCCCCCACCTCCTTCCCCCGACAACGGAAATTATCTTTACTGAAAGAAAAGAATGCATTAAAATCGCCAAATTCAGTGGATCCTTTTCAATATTTATCTTATTGAATCTCTTCTCTACTTCTGATTGCTGGGCAAGCACTTCTCAAAACCATCCTCTATGCTCTTGGCTTCCCTGACATTATTTATTCTGACTCTAATCAAATACGCCTAACCAATTTTATTACTTTCCTTCACAGGCTCCTCCTCTTTTGCCCACAGATCTTTAATCTTGGTTGTTTCTGAGGGTTCTTTCTGTCTTCAGGCACTGCTCTTCTCTTTGCCCTCTCATATTGGGTGACAATTAACATGGTTTTAATTACCTCTTATATGCTGACTTTTGAATCTCTCCTCAACCCTGATCTCTCGTTATTTAAACTTATACAACTAACTAGTTACAAATTACTGAGTATCGGTCATGCTTTGGTATTTCGTACTATGAAAATAAAGCAACACTTTTGTTGACCAAACTTTAAATTCCTCAACCACAGATACTGGTATTAGGTTGAAATCTTTCATGTCATCACAGAGGTATATTCCATATAATTTTCTGAAATTTTTACATTTCACTAGATTTGTGGATGAAAAAGGGGAGAAAATTCTTAAATGTGAAAGAAAAAATTATATAACTGCAGCTGGATATATGATATCTCTCATTGCAGTGTCTAGTGTTCTTTATCTAACGCTATGTTTCTAGCTGTAACTCTACTAGTTTTATATCAATAAATCAAAG
Organism: Balaenoptera physalus; assembly: GCF_965194825.1. Lineage (NCBI taxonomy): Eukaryota > Metazoa > Chordata > Mammalia > Artiodactyla > Balaenopteridae > Balaenoptera > Balaenoptera physalus. The sequence continues at coordinate 18,178,150 of NC_138884.1, read as the reverse complement.
TACTTTGTTTGTAAAAGAATCCTTGATTCAAACTGGTTTAAACAATAAATACATTTGTTATCTCACATATCAGTCATTCTGGAGGTAGAGTGGGCTCCAGGGCTAGTTTCTTCAGTAGCAAGAGGACCTAGTTTTGCTCCATTTTTCAATACGCTTATGTCCTATACATTATCAAGTAAACTTACTCTGTAATTTTAAGGGTGATTTAGTTTTAAGAAGTCCATCAACCTAATCCTTTACACCCACATGTCAGCTCTAGGCATTAGGTCCAGACATAGCAACATTAAAAGAAAGAGGAGACACCATTTTGTCCAGTGGCTCTTTTGGAGAAGCAAAATTTCCTCAGAGACATTAGCAGACTATATTTTACAACTCTTCGTCCACTGTATTAGTTTTCTATTGCTGTCATAACAAACCATTACAAACTCAGTAGCTTATTACAACACTCACATATTATCTCACAGTTCTGTAGGACAGAAGTCCGGGCAGGCTCTACTGCGCTCTCTGATTAGGGCTTCACAGGCTAACGTCAAGGTGTAGGCTGGACTGGGCTTCTCGCCGAAGGGTCTGAGGAAGAATCCACTTCCAAGTTCACTCAGATTATTCACAAAATCCAATTCTCTGTGGCTGTAAGTCTGAGGTCCCTGTTTCCTTGTTGGCCATCAGCTGGGGGTTGATCTCAGCTCCTTGGGGCTGCCCGCATTCCTCATCAAGTGGTTCCCTTGAATCCTTCTGCTTTGAATCTCTTTCCACCATCAGCTGAAGAAACCTCTCTGCTTTTTTTTAGGGCTGGTGTGATTAGATTAGGCCACACAGATAATTTCCCTTTCTTGAGACCAACTGTGCCAAATCACAGAACATAATCAGTAGACTGATATCTCATCATATTCACAGGTTTTAGGGATTAGGGTGGAACATCTTTGAGGGGCCATTTTAGAATCATGCCTACAACAGTCACAGTTGGGTCGCATGCCCTTTCCCGAACTAATCATTGCCCAGGGAATGAATTACCATAATGTGCTCAAATAGTTTTCTGGGATGGAGCGGATGTGTTGGGGGATAAACCACAACGTACATTATGTACTCACATAATAATGCTTCCCTTGAGAGGCGCCAAATGGGTTCATATATTCTGTCTATAATATATATATGTATTTTTTTTCTTACAAAGAATACTATTATCTTGTTAGTACTCTATTTTCTTCCTTATTGATCATAATGGTATGATACATGTTGGTTAGCATATCAGTTAAACATTTTAGGTGAGGGGAAAAAAGAGACTTTTTGAAGTGAAGCCTAGTGTTTGAGTGCAATAGAAGAGAGTCTGTTTTTCCTATTCTATCATGGTAAACTATCTGTAAAAAGAGACAGCTGATTACTTGTTAAACTCACAGATGGCAGCAGCATTATGGTTACAGCTTTGGAGTTTCTTACAGGTCTTTATGTAAAATATGTAGAATTTGGCAGATATAGACTGATATTGGTTCAGCTGTTATAGGTGAGACACTTTAGGTGGCTGGGAACAACTTTCTATAAGAAGCCACTGTCTACTCAGCATCAACTTTCCAGGACCTCCAGTATTACTTTGAGTACCTTTCTAGGAACTGTCTAATTTCTTGTTCCCTCACTCAGCCCATCTGCCATCCTGCTCTGCCTAGTCTGTTGGAATGTAAAGGCAATCTGGCTGTACAGCATGTCACTCTGTTAGTATCTAGTGTACCTTGGGACAGTCTAGCTAACAAGATAGATGTCATTTTTTCTACTCTCCTCTTCACATGTGACCCTCCAGAAGCTGTTCCCTTTGCTCAAGACTATGATTTTCCTCTAAAGAGGAGAACTTTTGATTAGGCAGGAGTATCTAAGTAGGGTTATTTCCATATTAGAATCTCTTAAGTGAAGATATACCACAGTTAACTGCACCATCTGGCAGGAGTATTCACTATACAATTAGGCAAGACTTCTCCAAGAGCCTGAGCCAGGGTTCAGAGATGTTCCAGGTGAGCTGTACATTCTGCTTGTTTGGCTGATGTGCTGTCTTGTATGTCAGGATGTAGCTCAAGAGCTGATAAACTTTCTGAACGATAAATAGTTCCAGGAAATAAAGTGATTGGGAAAACACTGGATAGATTTGGGGGTTTTGCTATAAATATGGTACTTTTAGCAAATAAAAGGTCAACTGGATACTAAATCTGGTAGACCTTAATCATTTTCTATTGTTTCTAGATCAATTTTTTCATTTTTAAGCATGAAGAAATGAAGGTCCTAATTGGGTATAATTAGCTTAAGGCAAACATTGAAGTAAGAAAAATTCAGACTTTTTTTTTGTTTTGTTTTGTTTTTCAGACTTTTAAACTCAGTCTGTATAGTACCTGATTTTAAGCATTCATGGTCAATGGAATCACCAGTCCACTTTACTGTATTGCACAGTTTTGTTATATGTTAGTAATATTATAAAAATGTACATTTGCCAGTAATAAATGTTTAACATCTATACGGTCTTGATGTACTTCACTATAGACAGACTGCTATTTTCTTTGGGTTACTTAAATTATTCATCCAGTGCTGGAATTCTGGTTACCGTGTTTATAAACAAGGACATAAAACACAGTATATTGGAAACATTATATTCTCAAGAACTTTCCTCTTTATAATTATATAGATTTCCTGTTAAATTATTTAGGTATAACTCTTCATAAAGCTAAATTATTTTATTTGTGAATTAATAAGACAAATGAATTTATTAGCATAAATTGGTGAAATTGTGCCATCTAGTGCCCTTTACTGAAAAAAGTTTTTTTTTTTTTAATTTATTTTTCAGCCCCCAGAATCTTACACATTACAGGTTAAAAATGAGTCTAGAAATCTATTTTTTCAACCTTAAATATTACAGATAAGAAATATGAGTACAAATGAAAATACAGTTAGGACATATGTTTCTGGAAGAGAGTGTTCCACATACAGGAAAATATTCTAGCCAGTCCTTAGGAATTGGTGTGGTCATTCCAAGCATTTCGTAAGACTTGTTTACTACATCTAGTATAACATTCTCTGTGCAGTACGTGTATTAGTGGGGAGACTGAAGACCACTAGATAATAACATTCTTGGTGGTTGGTGGTGAAAGATCTTGAAGACTGGGGCTTGAAGATTCTTCTCTCCTTCCTTGCCTTTCCCCTGCTACATTGCTACATTGCCCTGTACTCAGAACTGGAGGAAGCAGAGTTGTGCGTGTGTATGTGTTTTGACAAGAGGGGAAAAAGAAGAGTCATGAGTCGTATTAGAATAAATGCGGAAATGCGACGGAGAAGGAAGACAAAATTTTTTAAATTCTATTTTAGGGTACTGGGAGCTGAAATTAATTGACAGAAAGCTTCGGAGTCACAGTTATGCAGGTTTGGGTTTGTGTGAATTTGGAATTATCTGATTACTTTTGGAGACTTAATTTTCATATGGCTAGAAAAAAAAGGTGGGGGTAGATGGAAAGAAAAGTAAATTCAGGTACCTATTATACAATGGTTGCACAGAAATAGTCATGTAATGAATATCAATTCCTTTCAACCACAAATGTGCTAGCAAAAACTTCTTTACTTACCTATATATGTGAGACACATGCACATCACTTGTGTTAGTTATTATGCCTGTTCAATTAAGCTAAGGATTTGTTTTTTTATCTAGTGACCTTCTCTTATCTATTAACCATGTACCATCTCGTGACTTCGGTTATTTTCTTGACATTTTTTTCTATCTTGAATTGCTATCATGTTTTTCAGACTTGTGTCTGAAACAACTATATCTATATCTATAGATATCTATATATCTACAAAAATGTTTACATACTTGCCAATGTTTTGTTCATAGTGGGAAATTAATAAATCCTTGTTACATTATACACTGGGCTTCAGTAGAATTTTCCTTTACCCAGGTGAAGACACGTTGTCACCAAAACCTTTATTTGGCAACCATGAAAAGAAAGTATATTTCATTAAACACATTTGAAATTTCATAAGCACTTATGTAACTTAAGGTGGTTATTTTATGTTTAATTTTAATTGTGGTAAAAAACATATAACACAAAATATACCATCTTAACTGCTTTTAAGTGTGCAGTTCAGTAGTGTTAAGTATATTCATGCTGTTGTGCTATGGATTTCCAGAACTTTTTATCTTGCTGAGCTGAAAATCTATAGCCATTAAACAACTCCCCATTCCCCCCTCCCCCAGCCCCTGGCAACCACCATTCTTCTTTCTGTTTCTATGAATCTGACTACTTTGGATACCTCATTTAAGTAGTTATCATACAGTATTTGTCTTTTTTGTGACTGACTTATTTCACTTAGCATAATGCCCTCAAGGTTCATCCATGTTGTAGCATGTGACAGTATTTCCTTCCTTTTTAAGGCTGAATATTATTATTGAATTATTAATTCAAGGTAATTGTTTCTAAAGTACTTAGACTGTAGTCAGAAAACTTAATGAGAATTGCTAATCAATTTAACGTGGTCTGCATATATAACAGAATATAGCTACATATATTTAGTAAAACACTGTACAATGCTGAGACAGAATTCTAATGATTGAGAATCTTCTAAAACTTTAATAAGCTCCTTTGAGACCATTATGCAAGACAATAGGTTTTTTAAAATGCCATGTAAATATGTTCTTAAATTTTTTATCAACAATGTATAAGTTGAGCCACATGAGATTTGTATCCCAGTACTATACTTTCCATTTATAAAATACTGAATTTAAATGATGAGAAGTGTCAAATTTATTGATTTCCAATCTTTTAAAAGCACACACCATATTAAAAAAGACTTTTTATTTGGTCTTCATTTTATCCTCTAAAAAGAAAAAGTAAAATGCCTTAGCATTTCATTCATACTTTTTAAAACAAAAGTACTGCATTTGGTATTGTTTTCCTTATTTTCACATCATTAACAGCATATTAACAGTAAACTGTTACCTGGAACTATCCACTCTAGGAGGACCCTACCCAGAGGAGCCCAGCATAGGGACCGGGAGAGCAATCTAAGGGTCGGGTTGCTGCGTGTGCCTCGATCTCAAACCCAATTTCCACAGGGCATCGGAATAATGAGCAGTTGCTACTGCTTCTAGGCAGATGATTTATTATGTGCACTGATTTTGGTCAAAATTAAGAATAGAAACATTTCATCTGTCTCTTCCTAAAAAACTCTTAAGTGCAAACTTCACTTAATCCATTTTAGTGTAACTTATTCCCTTCATGACTCTACATCTTGTGGGAAAACCTCTCTCAACCACATCTCCCTATCTTTCCCCATAATTGACCTCACTAGACCACATGTGTCTCTGCCTCTAATTACTGTTTACCTCATTTGGCATTGGATTTCTCTCATCACGGTATTGTTTGAAGCAAGTGGGGTGAGGCATATTTTCCAAAGGAGCCCAAGCGGTGCATGGGTGCATGTTGCAACCTTTACTGCAAACTCTGATTTACATCTCACCATGTTTTTGCTTTACCTTATTCATGGCATTAAAACAATACAAACATTTCACAGCTCTGCTTGCTTCCTTTCCTTGTTTCGTCTCTTTTAACCAATGTTTTACATATTAAATTTTATTAAATAATCCTGAAACATCTTCCCCATTTTATAAACAAATAATAAATGTGATCATTATTTATTCCTTCCTCACTCTTCCCCTCTCCCACCATATTTTCTCCCCATTTTAGGTAATCTAGCACACCTAGATTTAGGTGATCTAGCACACCTTCTGTATATTCTCCATGCTTATGTAATCATATACATAGTATATACTCACATGTACATTTAACATTAATAGAATTTGAGGGGTAACTCCTTGGTTTTAGAAAAATGTATGATATATATTTTCTGAATCTTGCTCTTCTCAGTAACCTCATGGAAATCATGCCAAGTAAATGAAATGACTTTACTTCAGTCTTTAAAATGTCTTCATAGTATTCCATGGTGACATGATTTACTCAGTCATTCCCCTTATTATTAGGTACTTCATTTTTTTCTATTTTTTTGACATTTTGCACAATGAAGAAACAAATTTGTGTTTAAATATATGGATGTAAGTAAATATCCGTGTACTGCCGGTCCTCCATATCTGTGGGTTTCACAAACTTGAACTCAACTAACTTCAGACCAAAAATAGTTGGAAAAAATTCCAGAACGTTCCAAAAAAGCTTGAATTTGCTGCTCCCTGGCAACTATTTATATTTACACAGCTTTTACACTGCATTTACCACTATTTAAATAGCACTTACATTGTATTAGGTATTATAAGTAATCTAGAGATGATTTAAAGTATACAGGAGGATGTGCATAGGTTATATGTAAATACTATGCCATTTTACATAAGGGACTTGGGCATCTTGGATTTTGCTATCAGTGGGGGTCCTGGAACCAATCTCCTGTGATACCAAGGGATGACTGTATATCATTTTATGATGGCGTATTTATTTTTACAAGATATCTATGCGGTATTCACAGGTAATTGATAATTTACATTTCCACCATCCATTATGAAATTACATTTTCTCATATCCTCCCAGAAAAATGGTCTTTTAAATCTTTGCCTTCCTGTTGGGTAAAAAAGTGGTATTTCAGTGTGACTGTGATATCCATTTCCTCCCTACTAGTGGGCTTGAATATTTATTTTGGTTATTTGAATTGGTTCCTCTGTGAATTTGCTTTTTACGTTTTTTTCCCACTTTTCTACTGGGTTTTCTTTCCCTTCCTGATCATTTTTTAAGACTTTATGATATATTGAATAGCAGAGATGTTAAGACTCTTTCTGTGTTCTTTATTGCAAACAATTTTCCAAGAGTTGTTGCTTATCTACTGAATTTATTTATGACATCTTATGTTACGTAAAAGTTTAAAATTTTGATATTGTAATGTAGTGACTATCTTTTCTGTTAAAGATTCTGTCTCCAGAGTTAAGAAAGGAGTTAAAACTCTCCTTGCCCATACACATAATTGTCTACATTTTTACACATGAAATTTATTGTTTCATTTTTTACGTTTATATCTTGAAACATCTGGAAATTATATTTCTAAATGTGCGATATAGGAGGAAATTCTATTTTCTTATAAATTGGGTAGTCAGTTGTGCCAGCAGAATTTATTAAACAGTTAAACCTTTTCTCACTTAAAGTATTATATTTGTCTTAGATTAAATGTTTACACACACTGGAAACATTTCTGGATTCTTTAGTTCTCCTGATCTGTCTACTTCTAGGCCAATACCACATCAATTTGATTGTAGTTGCTTATAGCCCCTATATCTTCAGATATTTGATAATGGGAGTTATTCCTCACCATTCTTCTTTTTCCTAATTGTCTATTCACCTACATTTATTATATAAAAATATCAACCGATAACTAGTGGGAAGCAGCCGCATAGCACAGGGAGATCAGCTCGGTGCTTTGTGACCACCTAGAGGGATGGGATGGGGAGGGTGGGAGGGAGGGAGATGCAAGAGGGAAGAGAAATGGGAACATATTGTATATGTATAACTGATTCACTTTGTTATAAAGCAGAAGCTAACACACCATTGTAAGGCAATTATACTTCAATAAAGATGTTAAAAAAAAAAAAAAATATCAACCGAAATTCTAACTGGAATTGTATAAGATATACTAATTTTAAGAGAATTTATATTTTATGATATTGGCTTTCCATGTAACTTTGGTGTCTTTCCATTTGCTCATATCTTCTTTATTTAGGTTTTAAGTCTTTCCTATTGCATAATTCTATGTATATATCCCATGATTTTTGTCATATTCTAGACAAAGAGAATTTTTACATATTCTATGTATATATTCCATTATTGTTAATGGAATTTTTCACTAATTTACACTTTAGGGTAGATAGAAACTTGTTAGGATAAATAAAAACTATTAGTTTTTATGTATTTAACTTGAACCTGGTCACTTCACTTATTTCTCTTATTAATTATAGGATAATTTAACACATTTTCTTGTGATATTTTGATATCTCATTACATTATAGGCAAAAAGAGATATTTTTATGACTTGTTTTTCAATTTGATACTATTTGTTTTACTGTATCCAATATATACAATATATACTGTATACAATATAATTAATATATTTAATTATTATTAAATGATAATTATTATAGAGGCATCCATTTTTTATTTCAATTGAAGTAGTTCTAGTCTTTTGCTGTTTAGGGTAGTATTTTTTCTGTCTCTAAATTTTGTAAGTATTTTTGATTATATTCAAATAGTATCCTTCAATTTCCATTAAATATAGAATTTTTGTTAGAAATTGCTCTTTAATTTTATCAAATGTTTGTTCTGCATCTGTTGATATGAATATATATTACTTTCTATGATAATTTGTCAATGTACAGCATTATGTTTTTGAAATGAAATCACCCTTGCAGTCATAGAATTTACATTTTTTTGTCTTAATAAATTATCCTTTAAAAGTATTGTTAGGAACTTCCTTGGTGGTCCAGTGGTTAAGACTCCTCTCCCAATGCAGTGGGCACGGGTTCAATCCCTGGTTGGGGAACTAAGATCCTGCATGCTGCCTGGTGTGGCCAAAAAAAAAAATTGCTACTACTTCATTAGAATTTTAGAATTTTTACATATATATTTATTATAGAGATCAATTGTACTATTCTTTTTTGGGAGAATCTTGATCATCTTTTGGTATTAAAGTCATACTGGTTTCATGAAGTAAAATGAGAGGATTCTATCTTTATGATTTAGAATATTTTAAATAATATTGGAATTAACTTTTTTTAGGTTACATAAGACATCTGTGATTTTTATCCAGTATTCATTCCTGTTTTTTAAATAACTTCTTTATCTTAGAACAGTTTTAGATTTCCAGAAAAATTGCAAAGTACAGAAATACCCCATCTATACCCTGCAACCAGTTTCCCTTATTAACATCTTACATTAGCATGACATATTTGATATAATTAATGAGTCAATATTGATCCATTACCATGTGTTAATCCATACTTTACCTGATTTTCTTTAGTTTTTACTTAGTATCCTTTTTCTATTCCAGGATCCCATCTAGGATACTACTGAATACATTGCATTTAGTTGTTAAGTCTCCTTAGGCTCCTTTTGGCTTTGACAGTTTCTCAGACTCCTTGGTCTTCATAACAATGACAGTTTTGAGGAGTAATGGTTAGGTATTTTGTAGAATTCCCTTCAACTGGCATTTATCTAATGTTTTTCTCATGATTAGACTGTGGTTATGAGTTTTCCAGAGGAAGACAATAGGGATAAAGCACTATTTTCATCACATCACATCAAACGTATACACTATCAACACAGCTTATGACTTTTGGTGTTAATTTTGATCACCTGGCTATGGTAGTACTTGTCAGGTTTTTCTACTGGACCATTACTCATTTTTCCTTGTTTCAACACTTCTTCCTCTTTGAGAGGAAGCCACTTCGTGCAGCTCAGTATTTAAGGAATTATGCTCCTCCTTTAGGGAGGGAGTGTCTACATAAAATACTTGGTATTTTGTGATAATTTTATATTTTAAAATTTATTAAGGTTTCTTTGTAGTCAAATGGAAGATTCTGTATATCAAGTGTAATGACTTTGTAATTTATGGCTTATTTTTCATCTGTATGATCTATCCAATTCTGAAAGAGCTGCATTAAATTACTCACTATAATTGCATTTTGATCAAGTTCTCCTTGCATTTCTAATAACTTTTGCTTTGTGTAACAGCTGTTATGTCTGATACATACACTTTTATTATTGTATAATCTTCATAAACTTGGTTTTTCTTTCCAGTTTGAGAAATAATTGACATACAGCACTGTATAAGTTTAAGGTGTACAGCATAAATAAACTTGGTTTTTATCACTACCTGATATCCCTTAGTCTTGTGTGGGATTTTAACCTTAAATTCTCCATACTCTGTTACCTTTCTTCAATATTGTTTGAATTTGCCTGGTATCATTTGTCCTATTCCTTTATTCTCAACATATTTTAGTGATTTTCGTAAACACCATCTTTTTGAGATTTAAAAAGAACTCATCTGACAATCTCTGTCTTTAAAGGGAGAATTTAATGCTTTACACTTAGTGCAGTGATTCATATGCTTGATTTTATCTTTTAAGTTTAACTTAATTTTTATTATTTATATTACACTGTTATTTTTCTTTTCCTCATTTATGTTTGATCTAGTGATTAATGATTCCATTTTGTTTGCTTGTGTTAATGTGGAAGACTTACTATAAGAGTTTCATTTTACTATTGGCTATCTTTCCTTTCCTGTGCTCCAAATCAGACATATATTGCTTTACTATTTCTTAAATATAAGATAATTTTTTCTTATTAAGACATCCTATTTCCCTCTTAGTCACTCTTCAAGGTAACATGAAGTCTGTAGAATATTTTCATTTTCTCTATTCTCATCTTTTCTTCTCTTCCCCATCAGCCATGATTTTTGAGACACTTTACCTCCCCCAATTCCTAGTTTTTTTCTATATAATTTGCCAGATTATTACTAGTTTCTTATCTACTATGTCTTCTTAGTTATTAGAGTCCTTCCTTAGAACATATTTTATATATATGTGGTCAGTCTGTTACTGTATATTAACATTCAAACACACTCAGTGGTATATTTACAAGAAACATTCATTGACCAACCCTATTTCCTCTCCTTTTTATTGTGTTCTACCTTGAGGCTATGCACATATATCATTTCTTCTTTGGTTAGAGCTATTTCATGAGTCTCTTCAATTGGTATATGTGAATAATAAAATAGTACTTTCTAAATTCTCAAATAGCCACACATGTCTTGCTTATGTCCTCTGACAGATGAGAAAATTATTACTGGATATAGGCTTCTTTGGTGTCCTTGCACCTTTTTTAAAAAGGTAATCTGCATGTGTTTTTCCTTTGCCTGCTACCTTACAGTGTTAAAGATGAACACTCTGATTTAATTTTGATCCTTTCTCTGTATATGTAACTTTTCTGTCTCTACTTGGACACTGGTGTTTGCAAGCGCCATTGTGGAATCCTCCCTCTAGCTCACTAGTGCCAAGACCTGGCCTCAACCAACAGCCTATAGGCAACAGCGCTGGGACACCTCAGGCTAAGCAACTAACTGGGCAGGGATAAAGCCCCACCCATCAGAAGACAGGGTGCCTTAACAAAAACAGAAGTATAGATCAACAGAACAGGATAGAAAGCCCAGAGATAAACCCACGCACATACAGTCACCTTATCTTTGATAAAGGGGGCAAGAATATACAATGGCGAAAAGACAGCCTCTTCAGTAAGTGGTGTGGGGAAAACTGGACAGCTCCATGTAAAAGAATGAAATTAGAACACTCCGTAACACCATACACAAAAATAAACTCAAAATGGATTAAAGACCTAAACGTAAGGCCAGACACTATAAAACTCTTAGAAAAAACATAGGAAGAACACTCTATGACATAAATCATAGCAAGATCCTTTTTTGACCCATCTCCTACAGAAATGGAAATAAAAACAAAAATAAACAAATGGGACCTAATGAAACTTAAAAGCTTTTTGCACAGCAAAGGAAACCATAAACAAGACAGAAAGACAACCCTCAGAATGGGAGAAAATATTTGCAAATGAAGCAACTGACAAAGGATTAATTTCCAAAATATACAAGCAGCTTATGCAGCTCAATATCAAAAAAAAAAACAACCCAATCCAAAAATGGGTGGAAGACCTAAATAGACATTCTCCAAAGAAGATATACAGACTGCCAACAAACACATGAAAGGATGCTCAACATCACTAATCATTAGAGAAATGCAAATGAAAACCACAGTGAAGTATCACCTCACACCAGTCAGAATGGCCATCATCAAAAAATCTACAAACAATAAATGCTGGAGAGGGTGTGGAGAAAAGGGAACCCTCTTGCACTGTTGGTGGGAATGTAAATTGATACAGCCACTATGGAGAACAGTATGGAGGTTCCTTAAAAAACTAAAAATAGAACTACCATATGACCCAGCAATCCCACTACTGGACATATACCCTGAGAAAGCCATAATTCAGAAAGAGTCATGTACCACAATGTTCATTGCAGCACTATTTACAATAGCCAGGACATGAAAGCAACCTAAGAGTCCACTGACAGATGAATGGATAAAGAAGATGTGGCACATATATACAATGGAATATTACTCAGCCATAAAAAAAAACGAAACTAAGTTATTTGTAGTGAGGTGGATGGACCTAGAGTCTGTCATACACAGTGAAGTAAGTCAGACAAAGAAAAACAAATATCGTATGCTAACACATGTATATGGAATCTAAAAAAAAAAAAGAAAAAATGGTTCTCATGAACCTAGGGGCAGGACAGGAATAAAGATGCAGATGTAGAGAATGGACTTGAGGACATGGGGAGGGGGAAGGGTGAGCTGGGAAGAAGTGAGAGAGTAGCATTGACATATATACACTACTAAATGTAAAACAGATAGCTAGTGGGAAGCAGCCGCATTGCATGGGGAGATCAGCTCAGTGTTTTGTGACCACGTAGTGGGGTGGGAATAGGGAGGGTGGGAGGGAGACGCAAGAGGGAGGGTATATGGGGATATATGTATGCATATAGCTGATTCACTTTGTTATACAGCAGAAACTAACACAACCTTGTAAAGCAATTATACTCCAATAAAGATGTTTGGGAAAAAAAAAAAGGAGACAGGGTGCCTTAAGACCCCTGAGCCCACAGCTACCTCTGGCCATGGTCCTGCCCACCAGAGAGCCTAGGACCCAGTGACACCCACCAGTGGGCAGGCACCAGTCCCTGAATCCTTGAACTCCAGGAAGCCACCACTAGTCTCTGGACCAGCCTCACCAGATAGCAGGCAGACACCAAATGCAAGAAAATCACAATACCACAGCCTGTGAATCCAGTCTGCCCAAAGCAGCCCAGACCCTGTCCTGGGACCAGCTGGGCCTTGGCCCTGCCTTTTAGCAGGCCAACAAAAGCCTCGGGATACCCTGGACCCTGTACCTAACTGTGTCAGGAACCAGGCCCGCCACCTCACCAGTAATCCAACACCAGCTCTGGGACCCCTGGCTCTTGCAACTAGACTCTAGTACCCAGCTCTGCCTGCCAGTAGGCTGGCACTAACCACAGGAACTGGCTCTATCCACCAGTGGGCAGGAAATGGCCCTGGAGTCTTCTGGACTCTAACTCCACCCATCAGTGAACCAGCATAAATCCCAGAACCCCTGGGGTTGCACAGTCAGCTGCCTCATGACCTGGTTCTACCAACCAGCAGCTGGCAGCCTCTACACAAGGCATGGCCTGACCAACCAGACCTGGGGGCCAACCAAGCCTACCAGATCATCTACATAGTCAACTTGCCATAAAATAAGGACCCATGCAGTCTTCATAAATGGAACCCCTAGAACATATAATTTGGGTGATGGGAAGGCAGTGTGCTGCTGGATACATAGCTCATCTCCTACAAAAGGCCACTTCTCCAAGGTTGGGAAATATAAGCAGCCTATGAGATATATAAAAATAAAAATAGTAACTTAGGCAAAATGAGGTGACAGAGGAATATGTTCCAGACAAAGGAACAAGATAAAACCCCAGAAGAAGAACTAAGTGAAGTACAGATAGGCAATCTACCCAAGTAAGAGTTCAGGGTACTGATCATAAAGATGATCAAAGAACTTGGGAGAAGAATGGATACACAGAGCGAGAAGTTATAGGTTTTTAACAAAGAGTTAGAAAATATAAAGAACAGCCAAACAGAGATGAAGAATACAATAACTGAACTGAAAACTACACTAGAAGGAATCACAGTAGGCTAAATGATACAGAGGAACAAATCAGCGAGTTGGAAGAGAGAGTAGTGGAAATCACTTCCACTGAACAGATAAAACAAACAAAAAAAAACAAATGAAAAGAAATGAGGACAGTTTAAGAGACTTCTGGGATAATATCAAGTGTACTAATGTTCACAACATAGGGGTCTCAGAAGGAGAAGAGAGAGAGAAAGGGCCGGAGAACATATTTGAAGACACAACAGCTGAAAACTTCCCTAACCTGGGAAAGGAAACAGACATCCAAGTCCAGGAAGCATAGAGAGTCCCATATGGTATTAACCCAAAGAGAAACACAGCAAGACACACTGTAATTAAAATGGAAAAATTAAAGATAAAGAGAAAATATTAAAAGCAGCAAGGGAAAAGCAACAAATAACATAAAAGGGAACTCCCATAAGGTTATCAGCTGACTTTTCTGCAGAAACTCTGCAGACAAGAAGGGAGTGGCATGACATATTTCAAGTGATGAAAGGGAAAAACCTACAACCAAGAATACTCTACCAAGTAAGGTTCTCATTCAGATTTGATGGAGAGACCAAAAGCTTTACAGACAAGCAAAAGCTAAAAGAGTTCAGCACCATCAAATCAGCTTTACAAGAAATGTTAAAGGAAATTCTCTAGGTGAAAAAGAAAAGGCCACAACTAGAAACATGAAAATTATGAAATGAAAAAAGCTCCTCAATAAAGACAAACATACAGTGAGGGTAGGAAATTATCAATACACAAAGCTAGTAGGAAGGTTAACAGAGAAAAGCAGTAAAATCATCTATATTCAGAATTATCAGTTAAGGGATACACAGAACAATTAGATGTAAAATATGATATCAAAAACAGTAATCATGAGGGGAGGAAAGTACAAATGCAGTGTTGTTAAAATGCGTTTGAAAGTAAGAGATCAGCAACTTAAAACAATCACGTATAGATACAGATTGCTATATAAAAATCTGATGGTAACTACAAACCAAAAATCTAAAATAGATACACACACAAAAAAGAAAAAGGAATCCAAACATAACACTAATGACAGTCATCAAATCACAAGAGGACAAAAGAAGAAAGGAAAACAAGAAGGAAAAAACTAACAAAACAACCCCAAAACAACAAAATACCAATAAGAACATACATATCAATAATAATCATAAATGTAAATTGACTAAATGCTTCAGTCAAAAGATAGAGAGTGGGTGAATGGATGTAAAAACAAGACCCTTATATATGCTGCCTTCAAGAGACTCACTTCAGGTCTAAAGACACACACAGACTGAAAGGCAGGGAATAGAAAAAGGTATTCCACACAAATGGAAATGAAAAGAAAGCCAGGGTAGCAATACTTTTATCAGACAAAATAGACTTTGAAACAAAGACTGCTACAAGAAATAAAGAAGAACATTACATAAGGATCAAGGGATTAATTCAGGAAGAAAATATCACAATTGTAAATATATATGCACCCAATATAGGAGCACCTAATACATAAAGCAAATATTAA
The DNA here is from genome assembly GCF_965194825.1 of Balaenoptera physalus. NCBI lineage: Eukaryota > Metazoa > Chordata > Mammalia > Artiodactyla > Balaenopteridae > Balaenoptera > Balaenoptera physalus. The sequence goes on along the minus strand of NC_138884.1, from coordinate 18,162,811 downwards.
CAGACATAAAGGGAGAAATTGACAGTAACACAATAATAGCAGAGGACTTTAACACCCCACTTACATCAACAGACAGATCATCCAGACAGAAAACCAATAAGGAAACACTGGTCTTAAATGACACATTAGACCAAATGGACTTAATTGATATTTACAGAGCATTCCATCTGAAAGCAGCAGAATACACCTTTTTTCAAGTGCACATGTAACATTTTCCAGGATAGATCATGTTAGGCCATAAAATAAGTCTCTGAATTTAAGAAAACTGAAATCATATCAAGCATCTTTTCTGACCACAACACTATCAGACTAGAAATCAACTACAAGAAAAAACTGCAAAAAACCACAAACACGTGGAGGCTAAATGATACGCTACTAAAAAAACAACCAATGGATCACTGAAGAAATTAAAGAGGAAATAAAAAAAAACCTAGGGACAAATGAAAATGAAAACACAACAACCCAAAATCTATTGGATGCAGCAAAAGCATTTATAAGAGGGAAGTTTATAGTGACATAAGCTTCCCTAGGAAACAAGAAAAATCACAAATAAATAACCTAACCTTTATCTTAAAGCAACTAGAGAAAGAAGAACAAACAAAACCCAAGGTTAGGACAAGGAAAGAAAAAATAAAGATCAGAGCAGAAACAAATAAAATAGAAACAGAAAAGCAATAGAAAAGATCAATGAAACTAAGAGTTGGTTCTTTGAAAAGATAAACAAAATTGATAAACCTTTAGCCAGATTTATCAAGAACAAAAGAGACAGGGCCCAAATCAATAAAATCAGAAATGAAAAAGAAATTACAGAAATACAAAGGATCACAAGAGACTACCATGAACAACTATATGCCAATAAAATGGACGATCTAGAAGAAATGCAAAAATTCTTAGAAATGTGCCATCTCCCAAGGCTGAACTAGGAAGAAATAGACAACATGAATAGACAAATTACAAGTACTGAAATTGAATCTGTGATGTAAAAACTCACAACAAACAAAACTCCAGAACCAGATGACCTCACAAGCTAATTTTATCAAACATTTAGAGAAGAGTTAACACCTATCCTTCTGAAACTATTCCAAAAAATTGCAGAGGAAGGAACACTTCCAAACTCATTCTATGAGGCCAGCAACACCTAGGTACCAAAACCAGACAATCACAAAAAAAGAAAATTACAGGCCAATATCACTGATGAACATAGATGCAAAAATCCTCAACAAAATATTAGCCAACTGAATCCAACAATACATTATAAGGATCACACACCATGATCAAGTGGGATTTATCCCAGGGATGCTTGGATTTCTCAAAATTCACAAGTCAATCAATCAATGTGATATATACCACATTAAGAAATTGAAGAATAAAATATATGATCATCTCAATAGATGCAGAAAAGCTTTCAACAAAATTCAACATCCGTTTATAATAAAAACTTTCCAGAAAGTGGGCATAGGGGGAACATACCCCAACATGGTAAAGGTATTATATGACAAACCCACAGCTAACAACATACTCGATGGTGAAAAGCTGAAAGTATTTCCTCTAAGATCAGTAAGAAGACAAGGATGCCCATGATGGAAATCCATGAAAAAGTTCATGTTGCAGCTAGAGTTGTAAGGCAGTGTGGAGGTAGAGCTTCTCTTCCTTGGGGAGTCCTCTGTCTGTTTTTTGTTAAGGTGTCAACTGACTGGATGAAACCCACTTACATTATGGATAGTAATCTGTACTTTTAATTAAATGCTAATCTAAAATATACCTTCACTTCACATTTAGATTAGTGTTTGCCCAAATGTCTAGGTGCTATGGCTTAGCCATGTTGACATATAAAATTAACTAACACAGCACCCTTGGTCATTCTTTGTGACCTGCATTATCCTGATACCAAAGCCAGGTAAAAATACCACACGGAAACCACAAATCAATATCTTATCTGAGGGATTTCCCTGGTGGTCCAGTGGATAAGACTCCCCCAATGCAGGGGGCCCAGGTGTGATCCCTGGTCAGGGAACTAGATCCCACATGCATGCTGCAAATAAGAGTTCGCATGCTGCAACTAAGAGTCTGCATGCTGCAACTAAGAAGTCCACATGCCGCAACTAAAAATCCTGCATGCTCCAACTATGAGCCTGCATGCCGCAACTAAAAGATCCCACATGCCACAACTAAAGATCCTGCATGTTACAATGAGGATCCCGGGTGCCGCAACTAAGACCCGGGGCAGAAAAAATAAATTAAAAAAAAAAAATCTTGTTTGACTATACCCATAAAACTTCTCAATAAAATACTGGGAAACCTAATCTGACAGCATATTAGCAGGAACAAGTCAGATTAATTCCAGGAATGCAACGGTGGGTCAACATAAGGAAATTATCAATATAATATACACATAAACAGAGTGAAGGTGAACAACCACATGATCATCTCAATTAATGCAGAATAACCTCTTGACAAAATCCAGTATGTTTTGATGATGACTCAATAAAATAGGAATTGAAAAGGAACTTTTTTTTTTTTTTAAAGAAATGGCTCCTAGGTTCTTTTTTTTTTTTAATGCTTTCCTTTTTTTTTTAATTTTTATTTATTTATTTATTTATTTATTTATTTATTTATTTATCCCTAATTCATGGCTATGTTGGGTCTTCGCTTCTGTGCGAGGGCTTTCTCTAGTTGTGGCAAGTGGGGGCCACTCTTCATCGCTGTGCGCGGGCCTCTCACTATCGCGGCCTCTTTTGTTGCGGAGCACAGGCTCCAGACATGCAGGCTCAGCAATTGTGGCTCACGGGCCCAGCCGCTCCACGGCATGTGGGATCCTCCCAGACCAGGGCTCGAACCCGTGTCCCCTGCATTAGCAGGCAGATTGTCAACCACTGCGCCACCAGGGAAGCCCGAAAAGGAACTTTTTTAACATCAATGGAAAAAACATTTTTTCATATTCAGGTATGGGGAAGCCATTCTGGCTTATACATGCCTTGTCCTGAACTTTATGGGCTGCCAAACAGACAATATTTGTCAGCTTTAACCATTAAGGAATGTCCACTTTGAAGAGGAGTAATGCCTCCTTTTCTAATATGCCAATGCTAGTATTTTTTTGAAGATAAAGTTCCCTTCCCAGATGACAGGGTCATGCTGACTCACTGTGTACCTGCTAAACTGTAACTACATCTCTGTTGAAACCTTAAAGGAATGTACCCCTGTCATGTTTGATGTATGTCCTTTGTTCTGACAAGATACAAAATTGTGCTGAAAACCAAAAGAAAAAAAAAAAAAGAGACAAGGATGCCCAATCTTGCCACTTTTGTTCAACACAGTACTGGAGGTCTTAGCCACAGCAATCAGAGAAGAAAGAGAAATGAAAGGAATCCAAATTGCAAAAGAAGAAGTAAAACTGTCACTGTCTGCAGATGACATGATACTATACATAGAATATCCTAAAGATGACACCAGGAAACTACTAGAGCTCATCAGTGAAGTTGGTAAAATTCATGGATATCAAAACTAATACACAGAAATCTGTTGCATTTCTATACACTAACAACAAACTATCAGAAAGAGAAATTATGGAAACAATCCCATTTACCATCGTAGCAAAAAGAATAAAATACCTAGGACTAAACCTACCTAAGGAGGCAAAAGATCTGTACTCTGAAAAATATAACACACTGATGAAAGAAACTGCAGATGACACAAACAGATGGAAAAATATTCTGTCTTCATGAACTGGAAGTATTAATATTGTTAAAATGACCATACTACCTAAAGCAATCTACAGATTCAATGTAATCCCTATCAAAATACCAATGGCATTTTTCACACAACTCGAACAAATAATTTTAAAATTTGCACGGAAACACAAAAGACCTTGAATAGCCAAAGCAATCTTGAGAAAGAAGAACAGAGCTTGAGGAATCCACGTTCCCTGATTTCAGACTGTACTACAAAGCTACAGTCATCAAAACAACATGGTACTGGCACAAAAACAGACACATGTATCAGTGGAACAGAATAGAGAGCTCAGAAATAAATCCACACACTTATGGTCAATTAATCTACAACAAAGGAAGCAAGAATATATAATGGAGAAAAGATATTCTCTTCAATGGTGCTGGGAAAACTGGACAGCTACATGTTAAAGAGTGAAATTAGAACATTTTCTAATACCATATACAAAAATAAACTCAAAATGGATGAAAGACCTAAATGTTAGACTGGAAACCATAAAACTCCTAGAGGAAAACATAGGCAGAACACTTTTTGACATAAATCATAGCAATATTTTTTTAGATCTGTCTCCTAAAGCAAAGGAAATAAATGCAAAAATAAACAAATGGGTCCTAATTAGGCTTAAAAGCTTTTGTACAGCAAAGGAAACCATCAACAAAACGAAAAAACTGTGTACTAAATGGGAGAAAATATTTGCAAATTATATGACCGATAAGGGGCTAACATCCAAAATATATAAATAGCTCATACAACTCAATGTCAAAAAAAACAAACAACCTGATTAAAAAATGAGCAGAAGATCTGAACAGACATTTTTCCAAAGAGAACATGCAGATGGCCAACAGGCACATAAAAGATGCTCAACATCATTAATCATCAGGAAAATGCAAATGAAAACCACAGTAAGATATCACCTCACACCTGTCTGAATGGCCATCAACAAAAAGTCTACAAATAACAAATGCTGGTGAGGATGTGGAGAAAAGGGAACCCTTGTACACTGTTGGTGGGAATGTGAATTGATACAGCCACTATGGAGAACAGTATGGAAGTTTCTCAAAAAACTAAAAATAGAATTACCATATGACCCAGCAATCCCACTCCTGGGTGTACATCTGAAAGAAAGGAAAATGCTAATTTGAAAAGATATATGCACCCTAATGTTCATAGCAGCATTATTTATAACTGTCAAGATATGGAAGCAACCTAAGTGTCCTTCAACAGATGAATAGATAAAGAAGAGGTGGCATATACATATATATATTTATTTATTTATTTTGTATGTATATATAATGAAAATTTGCCATTTGCAGCAACATGGATGGACCAGGAGGTTATTTTGCTAAGTGAAATAAGTCAGACAGAGAAGAGAAAGACAAATACTGTGTGATATCACTTATATGTGGAATCTAAAAAATACAACTAGTGTATCTAAGAAAAAACAAACAGACTTACCAACATAGAGAACAAATTAGTGGTTACCAGTGGAGAGAGGGAAGCGGGAAGGGACAAGATAGGGGTAGGGGATTAAGAGGTACAAACTATTATGTATAAAATAAATATGCTTCAAAGACATACTATATAACATAGGGAATATAGTCAATATTTTATAATAACTATAAATGGAGTATAACATTTAAAAATTGTGAATCACTAAATTGTAAACCTGTAACTGTTATAATATTATACATATATATCTCAATAAATTTTTTTAAAAAGTAAAGAAAGAAAAAAAATCTCTCCTCCCATTTTCCCTACTGCAGTATTCATAGAGCCAAAACCTTCACATGTACCTGGCTGTCCAGAAGCCTCAGAAATTGTTTTACTAGGAGGGCATAAATATATTAAAGTTGTTAGTGGAGGGGAGAGAAGCCACATTTATATTACTATATTCCCAGATTCCCGGTGTTGGACTCATTCTTTCAATTAATTTCTTAAAACAACATTATTTCACTGGACTTCTGGATATTTAATTTATATTACTATATTCCCAGATTCCCAGTGTTGGACTCATTCTTTCACTTAATTTTTTAAAACAACATTATTTCACTGGACTTCCTGGATATTTAATTTAATAAACATTTACTTTATCCTCTTAAACTTGTAAGAATCATGATAGTATGATAGGGTAAATGGATATGATTAACTGATTCTTTATCCAATATTTTTTGCATGTTTGTTTTTCCCATATCCATTCTAATTGGTGTGTAGTGTGTGATGATTAATTTTATGTGTCAACTTGACTGGCCTAAGGGATGCCCAGAGAGCTGGTAAAACAGTATTTCTGGGTGTGTCTGTGGATGTGTTTCTAGAAGAGATTAGCATTTGACTGAGTAAACAAGATCTGCCCTCACCAATCCAATCCCCTGGGGGCCGGAATGGAACACAAAAGCAAAGGGAGGGTAAATTATCTGTCTCTTCTTGAGCTGGGATGTTCATCTTTTCCTGCCTTTGGACATCAGAGCTCCTGGTTCTTGGGCCTTCGAACTCTAGGACTTTTACCAGTGCCCTCAGATTCTCAGGCTTTTGACCTTGGACTGGGAGTTATACCACTGACACCCCTGGTTCTCAGGCTTTTGGACTGAGACTGAACTATATCACCAGATTTCCTGGTTCTCCAGCTTGCAGACAGTAGATTGTGGAACTTCTCAGCCTCGATAACCATGGAAGCCAATTCCCACAATAAATCTCCTCATATATATCTCTATTTGTCCTACTGGTTCAATTTTTGTGAAGAACACTAATACAAGTGGTATCTTATTGTTATTTTAATTTGTATTTCCCTGATGACATATGATGTAGAACACCTTTTCATATGCTTATTTAACATCTGTATATCTTCCTTGGTGAGGTGTTCAGGTCTTTTGCCCATTTTTAAATTGGGTTGTTTGTTTTTTTATTGTTGCATTTTAAGTGTTCTTTGTATATTTTGGATAACAGTTCTTTATCAGATATGTCATTTGCAAATATTTTCTCCTAGTTTGTGGCCTATCTTCTAATCCTCTTGATCCAATATGTTTTTACTTAGACATATGACTTCATATATATCTTCACATTAATAATTGGTACTTAACTAGTATAGATGTGCTTATTAGCATAGACATACTTAATAGTCTCCAACAAGTAGAAAATTCTGTGATTCTTGTTACTACCGCTAAGAAGCTGGCTCCCTTAATCCTGAAACTTTTCCTTTTGATCTCTCTGTCTTCGTCTATCTGACAGAACAATACTTTTTTAAAAAAGCTAACGGAAAACTATCAGCAAATGTGGACAATTATGAAAACATTTGGAAGGTGAATTAATTACTGTAAGCATGGTTCATTCTTTTTCTGAAAGAGTAGCTACTACTCTGTTGTTCTATAACATTTTCAAGAATTGGTTACTTTTCATCAAATTTAAAGTACTCAGCTGATATCAAAAGCAATAGTGCTTGGCTGGTGTTTCATTTTATATCTTACTATCCTTTTAAACATTAATTCAGCAAACATTTAAAATGTACTCTTTAAAGTGTGCTATGCTAAATGCTATGAAGAATTAAGCTCTGAAGAGCTTAGCATTCATAGATAACAACTGAAGAGAGGGCATTTCCAGGCAGAGATAAATTCTTGAACACAAGCACAGAGATGGAAAGGGCAAGGTGACCAATATGCAACTTGTGTGAATGGACAGTAGTGGAAGATATAAGAATTGAAAGGTATATTGGGTTGTTTGAAACACCCAATGCCAAACTTATTCAGTAAGCAATAGGAGACTCCTGAGCAGGAGAGTGGCATTCTCAAAATCATACTTAGCAGATTAACCCAACTGCACTATGTGGGATAAACTGTAATACAGAGACTGGAAAAGGAATTCCAGTCGAGATATTACAATAGACCAAATCAACAAAATTACAGGGGTGAGATGGGGTGAGAGGGTGGATTGCAGAAAGATCACAGAGGTGGAAACAACAGAACTTGGATGTGGGAGCACAAGAAGCAGAAGTAGTCTAAGATGTTTCCAGCCTAATGTACGAGAGGATGCTGCTCTTCTGAACAGAAACAGGAGATTAGGAGGAAGATCAGGCTTTCCAGAGAAAAATGAATTAAGGTTTGGGAATATTTAATTTGAAATGTTGGTGGGTCACTTATATTTAAGTGTGAGGCAGACACTTGGAAATGCATGAAGCTCAAAGAGGATATAGGATCTATGAAAATGAATAAAGTTACCACGGGAGAAAGAGAGAAGAGGATGGGAGAAAAAAGAAAAATGTGAGACATAAATAGAGAAGACAGTAGGTGCTGTCAAAAGAAAGTATAATGAGAATCTGGAGGGTAGGGTACCTTGGACACCAAGGGAGGGGAAAGTTTTTCAAAAGGATGATTGTGGATGAAACTGAGAGGTGTTCTTCTTTACAATGATTCCCTTCTCTTCAGTAATAGAAACTGTTTAGTTTCAGTAACAGAAACTGGTACCTAGAAAGGGGCTATATTGCCCAGTCTCCTTTATAGCTAGAAGTGCCTGTTTACATAGTTTGGGCCAATGAAATGCAAACATACATTTTCTGTGTTACATCCAGGAAGTCTCCTTGAAAAGGAGGGGGGCATACTTTTATTTTCCCTTCCTGCTCCTAATAATGGCTGGAGCTCCAGCAGGTAATTTTTGGATCATGAAGAGATCTCAAGAATAGGAACTGCACATCAAGATATGGAGCAGCACAATACAGCATCCTAGTTTCCTGCCATAAAGGAGCCACCACGTCACCTCTGAAAGATTACCTCCAGATTTTCTTTTTTAGAAATAAATAAACATGCAGCCACACTCAAATAAGAATTGATAAAAAAATTATTGATTATTTGGTGTGGGAGTAGAGCCCAGTTGGGGGCATTTTCCAAATAATGGCTATGAAAACAGGTTCTAGAGTCAAACTGACTAGCATTAAATTCAGCTCCATCATTCATTAACTATGTGACATTGAGTAAGAAATTTAACGGCTCTAAGCCTCATCATATTAATAGAGTAGACACATTAATAGAGCCTACCTCATGGGTTATGTGAGAAATGATTTAGATTATTGATGTAAAGTGCTTCACACAGTGCTAGCACATAGTAGGTGCTCAATGAATGTCAGTGAAAAAACCTCAGGTGGTCATTGGGTAATATGGTATAATTTTTAAAATACATTTCATGAAATGAAAATCAAAACTACAATGAGGTACCACCTCACACCAGTCAGAATGGCTATCATTAAAATGTCTACAAATAACAAATGCTGGAGAAGGTATGGAGAAAAGGGAACCTTACTACACTGTTGGTGGGAATGTAAGTTGGTGCAGCCACTATGGAAAACAGTATGGAGGTTCCTCAGAAAACTAAAAATAGAATTACCATATGATCCAGCAATCTCACTCCTGGGCATATATATGGACAAAACTATAATTCAAAAAGATACATGCACCCCAATGTTCACAGCAGCACTATTCACAGTAGCCAAGACATGGAAACAACCTAAATGTCCATTGAGATGAATGGATAAAGAAGATGTGGTACATATATACAATGGACTACTACTCAGCCATAAAAAATAACAAAATAATGCCATTTGTAGCAACATGGATGCAACTAGAGCTTACCATACTAAGTGAAGTAAGTCAGAAAGAGAAAGACATATGATGTCACTTATATGTGGAATCTAAAATATGGCACAGGGCTTCCCTGGTGGCGCACTGGTTGAGAGTCTGCCTGCCAATGCAGGGGACACGGGTTCGAGCCCTGGTCTGGGAGGATCCCACATGCCGCGGAGCAGCTGGGCCCGTGAGCCACAACTACTGAGCCTGCACGTCTGGAGCCTGTGCTGCGCAACAAGAGAGGCCGCGATACTGAGAGGCCCGCGCACCGCGATGAAGAGTGGCCCCCGCTCTCCACAACTGGAGAAAGCCCTCGCACAGAAACGAAGACCCAACACAGCCAAAAATAAATAAATAAATTTAAAATACGGCACAAAGGAACCTATCTATGAAACAGGAGCAGACTCACAGACATAGAGAACAGACCTGTGGTTGCCAAGAGGAGGGGATTAGGGGAGGGATGGACTGGGAGTTTGGGGTTAGTAGATGCAAACTATTACATATAGAATGCATAAACAACAAGGTCCTACTGCATATCCTGAGATGAACCATAATGGAAAAAAATATAAAAAAGAATGTATAGGGGCTTCCCTGGTGGCGCAGTGGTTGAGAATCTGCCTGCCGATGCGGGGGACACGGGTTCGAGTCCTGGTCTGGGAAGATCCCGCATGCCGCGGAGCAACTGGGCCCGTGAGCCATGGCTACTGAGCCTGCCCGTCTGGAGCCTGTGCTCTGCAACAAGAGAGGCCGCGATAGTGAGGGGCCCGTGCACCGCGATGAAGAGTGGCCCCCACTTGCCGCAACTGGAGAAAGCCCTCGCACAGAAACGAAGACCCAACACAGCCAAAAATAAATAAATAAAAATTAAACTTAAAAAAAAAAAGAATGTATATATGTGTATAACTGAGTCACTTTGCTGTAGAGCAGAAATTAACACAACAGTGTAAATCAAGTATACTTCAATAAAAAATAAATTAAAAAAACACATTTCATGAAATTTCATGATTTCAGAATATCAAATCTGCAGTTTAAAGAAACATAAATTTATATTAAACAAAGTACTGAACATAAAATATACTTTGTAAGCTTCAAATCATTATATAAATGAAAATTTTTAACATTTAAACTTGAGTGCATATCACTTTACAACGTGACCTCTAATAACACTGGCAAAGTATATTCATTTGATTTTGATACATGACAAATGATTTATTACCATTGCTTGATTTTGTTTTTTTTGTTTTTTTACTAAAAGCAAAACAATGGAAAACCAATAAGTCATAATGGGTTGAAGAAATTAGTTTCAAAAACAATTCAGTTTTATAATATTTATAAGGTATTTAATGCTACTTAAAGCAAATTCCCACCCCCCAAGCTTTATTTTTAAAGTTTATTCTTGTGGGAGCCAGCATAGAGAAACGGAAAGAACCCACATTTTGCAGTCAAATAAACCTGAGTTCAAACAGTTTCCATCTCTTACTAATACTATGGAAATGGTTGTATAGTGTGGTTGGTTAGCATTAAAACTATTTTGCAGGAACTGAGAAATGCAAATTCTCATACCAAATTCTTTATTTTGTATTCATAAATAATTATAATACTGTGTTAACATTTTAATTTTTTTAGCAGTACACTCATTCTAAACTATTTAAGAAATATTTACCACACTAAGAGATAATTAAAAAGGTTGCTGTTCTCATTTAAAAATATTTTCCAATTCTTAAATACTGCGTACCATTCTGGTTACTGAACTATAAGAGGGAAATAATAGCTGGGAAAGGTAGACAGAAGAACAGCCACGTAATCAAGGAAATAGAGGAAGGATTTTCACACTAAAACTTTTCAAAGAAAAGCCTTTTGCTAGGAACACAGAATTCTTAGAGACGAGGTGTTACAAAATCAAAGAATGTAGAGGTTGTACCTCAGTGGTGTGATATTTAGATGGGATCTGGCCACAAGGCCCAGAAATGCTAGAGTTGATCAGCTATCCCTCTCTGTGAGGTCCTTCAGGAAAGAACATGGACTGAGGAGGCAGGCAACATAAAGAAATTCTACATTCCTAGGTGGTACATAGGTCTTAAGGCTACAAACTCCCCTTTAGAGATCTGTAAGTAAACTAGGATACACCTATGAAGAGCTCCTTTTGTCTAAGTTAGTTTAGGTCCAGTGGACAAAAATCAAACCAGACAGGAAGCATATAAAGCCTGCTTTACCACTTCCATTTCCAATCTCAAAGCCAACTCTACCCCAGGAAAGAGTAATCTAGACTGTTGCAGATGTGAAAAGCCAGAAGGAGGATGTGAGAGCCTTCACCAGTGCCTACAGCAAAATGGCTGGCATCTGAATTTGCTTTTTGGGGTGACCATATAGTTGAGTATCTAGTTTCTTAGTAGGAGGAGGAGGTATCCAAAGTACTGTAATATTTTTCTTATCTTTTTATTCATCTCTATTGTCATCTCTTGTTATGGATTACACATGTCTCTTTTTCCATTAGATATAGAACCGTTGAGGATGAAGACTTTCTTATATCTTTGCATCCCCATAACTTAGCAGGATACTGAACCTACGGCATATGCCAGTAAGCGTTTTTTAAGTGACTAAATGATTATTCAGGAAGCTACTGAGTAGGGAAAAAGGTACTACAGATACATTCTTGAGAGGCAGATAAGGCTTGTATGGAGAGCATTCTAACATATATGGAACAATTAAGCCACAATAAATGACCCACAGAATTGAGTACTGAACCGTGTCCTCCGGAGTATAAATATACAAATTTGTAGTAGAAACACATTAAAGTACTGTAGCTCATTTGGGGGTAAGGCATGGTCAAGATAGGATAGGATTTGTTTAAGCCTTTAGAATGGTTAGAATCTGGATGGAATCCTTGCTGGGGAAAAAAAAAAAAAAATCCTGAGACAACGTTTAGGTGGATTCTGACAGAGACTCCTTAAGGCCTTTGCAGAAGCCTGGTTTCTTTCGCCAAAGGTTAGGAGCCTCCTTGGTTTAGTGGGGTGAGCTGGGCTTTCTCAAGGTCTTTGCTCTACTTATACACAATGTAATGAATCAATGCTGCCGTTGCCTGGCATCTGACAACAGGAGCAGCTTTCAGTTACCTGAATTTGCATTGCTTCGGTTGGTGAGTTTTTCGTCTTCTTCCCCCGGTTCTCTGTTTCTTGTCACCACCACCTTCTGGGTTTCTCTTAGCACCCTTTGGACTATCTATGGGATAAAGTCAGAGCGCTTTCCCCCTGGGGTGCGAGTATAGTTGTGGTAGGAGTTGGGGATGAGGTTGCGGAAGCGTTTTCCTTTGCACTAAGGCTTTTCTTTCACAGTACTTGCTAGTCTCTTCCCAGGCGCCCTAACTGACTTAAGGGGGATTAAAGGGGAAATGGACCACGGTCAAATTACCCCTAAAGCCTTCCAATGCGTTTTCTAGAGCTTTTCTGAATCGGGATACAACGCAGTAAGAAGAGCAGCGAGCCTCGGCCCCGCCCTCTGCTGGAGGACCCCGAGAGCGCGGGGCGGAGCGAGTGTGGAAGGCTTGCGGCTCGGTGCGCATGCTCCCAGGTCTCGGCCAGGGAAAAGCGCTTGAACCTCTCTCCCAGAGACTTCCGGGTGGAGAGAAATGGGCGGAGCCAGTTCCGGAAGCAGAGGGGCGGGCGCCTAGTATTTAACCTCCTTCCTTGGAGGCGCGCTTGTGCTCTCGGTTGGTGAACGGATGAGCCTGTGGAATGTCTTACCTGTGCTCATACTCCTTTTCAATTTTCCACGCGGCTAGAAATCGACCTGGGAGTATTCTGACACCAGTGAGCAGGTGGGGCGATAGCCCCTGCGCTAGCACCTCCATTTACAGAAGTTCTTCCCGGGCCTCCTGAAATTGTTGACGGCTTCTTTTTGCTCCACATCTCTTCTAGCCTCCCTGTTTTTAATCCCTTTGCAGCCGCCCACCCTTCCCCCCACGCCATTATGTATGCTCGGGCTCCCCGTGTGCTTAAATTGGCTGAAGGTGGCAGCACTGAGGATCATGTGGGTCCTGGATCCTACCAGGTACCGTTCCTGAAGCAGCAGGCAACAGGTAAGGTGTAGAGAAAGGCAAGCCTTCTGTGACAGGCGCCTCACTTTCAGCCTGCTCCGCTTCTGTGTGCCTGAGTTAAACACTGTAGTACCACTTCATAAGTATAACACATGAAGCAGGCAGGGAAAATACTATCCTTATTTTACAGATGGTAACTGGTAAAATAATTTGTCGCATTTCACAAGGCCAGTAAGCGTATGGCGACGACTTTTGATTTTACAGTGGTTGTCCACATCATACTTTAAATGGTACAGATTAGATCTAGGATTTTTATTTCCTGGCCCCGTTGACTATGTGAGTCTCCAAATCTCCTGTGTACTTCTTACCGCTTTCTGTCTCTTTTCTTTGTAATTCTGCCTGCCTCACACACCTTTCCTAACTAACCAGAGAAACATTAATTTACTGAGATATAACTTTTATATTTCTGTTTTGGAATACCTTTTAAAGATAGTCCCATGTATTTTTTCAGGTAGATGCTTCCTATCTTACCATCCCCATCTTTTTCAATATACTTAACGAGAGCCTGTTTATCCCACATTCTGTAAAGAAAAGCTGTACTCTTTGAGAGGTGGGGTGGGAATGGATAATTTAAATAATTATTTGCTCTCATTTGTTAGCAATTAGTGGCTAGGGGGTGACTTTTAATAAATACTTCTAATTTGCTTTCTGCTTTTTCTAATCTCATGATTTTTGTGGGGCTTAATACCATCCAAATTACACTTTTTCCCTTGTTAGCCTGCATTTTCCCTATTGTCACACTCTTCCTGTATTTTTAAACAAATGCCAGGATCCACTACTCTGTTAACATGTTTGATGAGATTAGGGTGTTAGGTTGATTTAAGTTTCTTTGGAGTACAAATTTGTCATTTGTCATTGTTTTAATCTTGAATTTTACTGCTTTTCAGCTTCTGCTATTGATATCAGTGTTCTTGGAGCTTATTATGTGTCTTTATTTAATGCACCTGAGTCCTTTTAAGCATTAACTCCCTACCTATTTATTAGCCACTGACGACCACCGAAAATGCTTACACTTATGATACTTTTCAATCCTTATTTTATTTTGACACAACTGACCATTGTCTTTTTAGAGATATTTCTTCCCTTGGTGTTTGTAACATCATTTTTTCCTGGTTCTTTTTCCAACTATTGTCTTGGAACAGTGCCTGATACATGGTTGGGACCTAGTAAACATTTGTTAAATGCTGAATCAGGTATCATTTTTCCCCTCTTCAACCAACCCTCCATAGTCTTCTTTAAAGGTTTTTATTTTTCTAAATACCTTTTAAATGTTTATATACTGTACTTCCCATCCTTTGCTTGTTGCTTTTCTCATGTTTACTTTTTCATTCAAATCCATAGCTTCAGCTGCTATCTATGATTCTGATGACTCCCGTAACAGTCTTTAGAGATACAGGTGATTCATATCTCTAAGATGAGCTTTCTCCTGATCATCAGGCCTTTGCATTGCCAATTACTTTTTTTGGACATCTCTACCTGGGTGGTCTCTGGCATCTGAAATTCCAGGTGTCTGAACTTATCATTTCCCTACCATCACAGACTCCTTTGAAAAAAAATGCCCTGTCAGTTGCTTATAAACTTTTAGCTTTGGAATTATTTTAGACTCCTTTTTTTCCTCTGACTGATCACTCGCATTGATCATTAGAACCTGTTGATTTTCTCTTCTCATTCTCAAACTGGTTCCCTTTCTTCATTTAACTGCCCTTGACTTAGTTTGGGATTTGTTATTTTTATTCTGAAATAAACCAATAAAATATTTCTGGTTTCTCTGTTTCAGTCTCTAACAACTTCTGTCTTATGGCTAATGTAATCTTCCTAAGATATAATTATATTATTTGTTTAAAAAATTCCTTTTAACACTAAGCTTAAAATCTGAACTCCTTAACATAAGGAGGTGCATAAGATTCTTCATGATCCCTAACCTGGTCTCTCACTTGACCTGATCTTTCCAGGCACCACACCTCCACCAGCACTTAACCTACATATCAGCAGTTCCAACTTTGCATTGTCTATAAATTCATGTTCATTCACCTCCATGCCTTTGTACATTCTGCTATCTTTGCTGAGTAAGCTCTCTTTTCTTTCCTTACTTGGCTAATTCCTACTTATTCTTTGAGCCTCAGGTAAAGTGAAGTTATTCTTTGACTCCACTCTGTCTCAGGTTTTTCTTCTTTGACTCCTAATGACTCAAAGCACTTTGATACTATATTGTAATTATCTGTTAACTTATCTGGCTGCCACATTAAAATGTGAGATTATTGAGGGCAATAACCAAGATCTCGACTGTGTTAGTCTCAGTTTTTAGCTCAATACCTTAACACGTATGTAAAAGAAATAAACAGTAATTCTTGAAATAAAGTTTAAAAAAATCTAATGAGTTACACATAGCAGAATTAAAAACTCATAATCTGACTTGTGTGAACTTTGCTTAGAGATCAGTAACTGGGGTTTGCAAGGCCCTTCTTTTACTGTTTTATAGAATTGTGCCTTGTTGACCTATGAAGGAAACTAAGAAATTTGGGAACTTTGGAACTTTGAGCAGCTGCATCCTATAGAACCCTGTTTTCTTGGGAACTTGGGAACTTTGAGCAGCTGCATCCTATAGAACCCTGTTTTAGTAATACTCAGCACTGACATGCTAATAATAATAATCAATAGAGGTTATAGGTGTTTCTTTAGTCATTTCTCTACAGGATTCCCTGGCAAGATAATTTAAAAGTAGCTGTTATCTCTTTCCTAGGTACCTTCTGCTTTACACCTCTTTGAGATCAGTAACACACTGGACTATACAGAAGTATACACACTTATTTAAGGGTCAGGGAAATTTTGTGGAGTATGATGTAGGAAAAGCGATGTTGGGACTTTATGTAATTTACTTGTTACCTTGAATTACACAAGAGGAGAAGATCTTAGTCTTAGAACTTCAAAAGAAAGGTGCAGATACTCTTTATTCTCAACCTTTCTCTTCTAATTATCATTTTCCTCTTACTGTAGGCTGCTTGGTCAGTCCTCCAGTGTATTGTCTTCATATTTTCCTCAGAAAATTCTTTCCACATTAATTTTCAAACTTCATTGCCTTGACTTTTGTCCAGTTGATCAGGGATTTCTACCCAGGATTTGCAGCCGGAAAGGAATAGGACTGAGCTGCTCTGATTTCATTAGTGGGAGAGATAATGGATATTCCGATTCCAGATTAGTGAGAGCTGCTCCTGATTTTCTTGCAAATTATCTGAGAAGCAAACAAATCTTATCTCATTAAAGCAAATCTTTCCCATAAACGACCAGCCTAGTAAAATATGATAAAAACATAGTCCTTTTAATAATGTGACTGCTCCTGGCATTATTGTGCTAAGGAGTATTTCATTGCTTTTTGAGCTTGATTTACATAACAAATGGTACCCCATATTAGCATATATTAGTTATCTGTACTGGTTCTATATTAGTTATCTAGGCTGGGTGACAGTGGTTCTTAATATATTCTTTGCCAAATTTCTTCTTTGATGGGAAAGCAGTTTTATCTGCCATAGAAGCATGAGCTGTCCATGGTCTTGTACTCCTGCCTATGTACTTATGCTGGCAATAATGGTTTTATCTTATTAGCCGTTCAGAATTTAGGGAGACCATTTCAGGGAATTCTATCTTTATTTAAGTTTAAATAAAAATATGTATGTGATTGCTATATAAATGTTGGTGTCCCTGAAGATGAGTATATGTTTCAAAGATCTAGTTATTGCTTTCATGTGAAGAATGCCCTGCTTGCTTTGTACTGTAGTTGTGGCTGCAGAACTTGTCCTTTATCCCACGCCGCCCACCTTCTTTCTCAAAAAATAGACTGACTTTTATTGCTTCATGCCAGTCTGATTTATCTTCTGCTGTTGGTGCCACAAACTTAATATATCTCAAATTGAACTTACTTCTTTCTTCTCGAATCTTATCTTCTCCTATATTCTTCATTTCTTCTTTCTACCTGACAGTTTGATTTATCATTTATTGTTGGAACTTAACATGTCAGTATAGTCATATGTCCCAAATCAAACTTTTAATTTTTCACTCCACCAACCCTAATGTGCCAGAATCGTCTTCTCCTATATTTTGTATCTTAATTATTAGCAGCACTGTTTGTAATGTAATTGTTTGTTTGTTTGGCTTCCCCACTATTTGAGGCAAGGGTTTTAGCTTATTCATTATTGTACCCTAACTGCCTCTCTCTGACACATAATAAAGCATTCAGTATTGCTGAATGAATGACTAAAGGTGTAGTTTAGAATATCACCTATTAATTCTATATTTATTGTTTAATATGCACGACAGTATGATAGGGAGACCAACCATCATGGTTTATCTGGGAATGTCCTGATTTTAGCACTACAAGTCCTGTGTCCTGGGCAAACTAAGACAGTTTGTCACCCTAACTACACAGTAGGCATATAGTTATGAATAAAACAGAAAAGTCCCTTCTCTTATGGAGCTTATTAGTATAAACATTTAAATTTTCTTGTGGTTTTACTTGAGCTCAATATTTCATACAAACTTTTAACCTATTGATGAAAGATTCTTTTGTGATTAATGTTGGGAAACTTCAGTGAAGATTTTATGAGTACTGGCTTTCTTGAACACATGGGGCTATTGTTTAGGGGTTTTTTTTTTCCCCATTTTTATATGAATTTTAGTATTTTGCAATTCATTTTATGTTTCTTTAAATAGATTCAGTTAGAATCTCTGCCATGTTCTGATGACAGCTGCCTCAGAACTAGCCTGAGCTTAGCTTTCTTAGTTTTCATATCTATCTCACATTACCTAAATGAACATAAATTTTAAAAAATATACCTTTAATTGTGAGATAAAATACTGATGCAGAAAATTGCATAAAATTTAAATAACTTAAAAAGTGAATACTCAAGTAAAGAAATATAACATTGCAAAATTTTCTTTTCCAATCATAACCCTTTCCCTCTCCCCTACAGGTAAGCACTATTCTAATTTTTATGGCAATTAATTCCTTGCTTTTTTTTATGGATTATTAAATCATATTGATGAAATGACCCCTTTAACATAATGAAATGTCTCTCTTATTCCTGGTATTCTTTGTTCTAAAATCTGCTTTGTCTGATTTTAATTTAGTCACTCCAGCTTTCTTTGATACATGGATGCGTGGTATATCTTCTTTCATCCTTTTATTTTTAACCTCTGTGTCTTTATGTTTTAAGAGGGTTTCCTATAGACACCATAAAGTTGGGTCTTGCTTTTTTATGTAATCTGACAATCTCTTTTAGTTGGGGCATTTAGAACTTTTCCATTTAATTTCACTATCAATATTGTTGTGTTTAAATTTACTCTCTTGCTATTTGTTATGTATTTATCTCATCTGTTCTTTGTTTCTCTTCTTCTTTTGCTAACACAGTTGAATGATTTGAGTTTTTAAAAAAATGGTTCTGTTTTTATCTCCACTATTGGTTTACTACCTGTACCTCTTTCTTTTATTACTTAGTGGTTGCTCTAGGGTTTACAATATACATGTCTAATTTATCACAATCTACCTTCAAATAATATTGTACCACTTCATGTATAGAATATGAGCCATACAACAGTGTGCTTCTGTTTTCCCCATCTCATTCTTTGTGCTATTGTGGCCATATATTTTATTTCTACATATGCTGTAATGCCACAATAAATTGAAATTATTTTTGCTTAAAACAGTCAATTTTTTTTAAAGTGATTAAGAATTGAGAAAAAATGTCTTTTATTAACCCACATAAAATTAGTTGTTAATCCCATTCAGTATACTTTTCATTTCAGAAGTTTGATTTGGGTCTTTTTTATATCTTTATCTCCTCATGATGTTCATCTTTCTTCTACCTTATTGAACATATGAAGAATATTTATAATAGATACTTTAATGTTTTTTGTGCTAATTCCATCTTCTCATTCCTAAATGTGTTTCTTTTCATTGACTTTTCTCCAGTTTATAGGACATATTTTCCTGCTGCTTGGTAGAACACTCTCTGGTTATTTTCACTATTCACCTTATATAATCTGTAGCTTGATTTCTGTGTGCTTATATGTGTGTTCTGATTGAAATCTGTATCTTGTTCTTTGGTTGCTTACCCCGATTTGGAACATTTCAACTGCTGTCCTGGGTTTCTCGAAACTTGGCTTCCTTTTAAGGATTTCTGTTATGGTCCTTGTGTTGTTTTGTTTGTTTGTTTGTTTTTGCTTTGGGATAGCAAATTCAAACCATCAGTCACTAAATTAACACCCAGAGTTTTAACATCATTCATGAAGCTTTTTCTAATCACCTCAGTGTGGTTGAGAACTTCCCCTCTTTTTGACCCTCTGGGCATTTTTTAGCACTTCAGATATTTTTCCATGTTTAAAATTATTTTAGTACTTTTCTTAATGCTTCAGTAGGTTGTTGCTTTTTAAGGGTAAGGTCTGCATTTGACTCACCTCTTTTGTGCTTTAATACCCAACACAAATAAATAACTTTTGATTTCACTTGCATTTTAATACATGAAGGCCTCAAAAGAAACTTTATTTCTGGTTTTAAAAATATATTATTAGTCCAGATTAGCAAGCTTTTAAACTGTACTAATTATCACCATTAATCTTCATAGTGTACATTGTCCTTAGTTGTACAAGATTCTCACAAGTTTTGAGTCCTCACTTTCATTTATTACCTGTTGAATATAGCTGCTCTATTTTCTCTCATTTTTTCTTTAGTATCTATGTTGATTAAACTATGCTCATTTTCTTGATATATTTCTTGAAAATTTTTATCAATCTTTCAGCAGACTAAATCTGTCTACTAAGTTTACTTACTGAGTGTGTCTGTGCTTGTATCTTGGATTTATAAACCTTTGTTTTGGGTCAGGCAATCAAGAAATATTTACCGAGTGCCAACTATGTACCAAAGCGAGGAAACATATTAATTACTTACCGTAAGCTCACTTTAAATTATTTCTATCTAGGCTCTGCCTACAAATTCATATTTGCTATTCTCTATAATTAATATGTTTTTCCAATATATAAAACTGATCGTCTGAGGATGAAAATATTTTATCAGTTAAATAGAACTTCCATTTTCATCTCAACCAAATATGCTTAGAAGAAAAAAAGACTTATTTTCTTTAGATATTTTTTCTGGTGTTTAGTAAGTCCAGTTCTGTAGGTTCTTATATTTAATGTATATTAATACAAATTCTGCTCTTACATAGAATTTTTGAAATGCAAAAACTTCTGTAGCTAAACATTAGTTCTAATAATACAGTCTCAGCAATTCATGTTACCAAATGATTTTATACATTTTGAGTGCTTTTTCTCTGAAATTATTAGAATCCTATCTTATCTGCTGGTGATATGATTTTACTTTCATAGGTGGCTATGCACCATTCCTTTCTTTGGCTGCCAGAGAAAGTACTTTTACTGTTGCCTCTAACACTGAGAAAGCTGTTCCAGGTCCAGGACACTATAATGTTTCAGAGGTGCAGGTAAATTTATAATAGTTATTATAATTGAGTTGATAAAAATCATGCTTTCTTCCTCTAATAGACTAACATGTCATTTGTCATATTTTATTTTCCCTTCATATGATCTTCTTTCACCTTTCAATCTATATTTTGCAATTAGAATAAGAGAAAAACAAATGTGTTCACTGTCGGTTGTCTGGTTGGGTGTTCGTCATTAATCCACATATTCTATAAGACATAAAACATTGTTACATGCCTCATAGACCTTGAGATTCCTGAATAGGAGAATAGGACTACTGAATTAATTAAGGCCCATGAAAGTTGTGCAGATGGTCAAAATATGTAGAATAAGGATGGCAACAGAGTGAAGGAATTGGTTTGTGTGCCATACTCTAAAGTTATAGCTATTGCCATTGTCTTCTATTTCTCAGGAGTCTGTGACCAGAATATCTTCACTGGTCCATTTATGTTCAGAAACAGTGGTTGTAACTCCAGTCTTTATAATCATTAATATCAAGTTTTCTCTTTTCACATAAATTTTGTACTCATTCATAATGACTCCTACTTGACCCTAGCAGACCTTTATCTCCCCTGTTGGAGGCCCAGATCAAGTCATTGATGCCTTAATTTTTGCATTAGATTTTCTCAATTATTAATGGCAATGATTCTACCAGTTAGGGGTTTTTGGTTGCAAGCAATAAAGGGGATTTTTAAAACAGATACTAGGTTTATCATAGATTTATAGGCAAGGTACTTGGGTGCTCATAGACTTGAAGGAAGAATTGAGCAGTCAGGTCTTAAAGAAGGATAGGACTAAGATAATTCCAGGTATTTCGGTAGTAAGAACTTCTGCATCATTCAATGGGAAACTGCCATTAGATAACTTAATTCTATAACTTCTTCCACTTTTTATGTGTGACAACACTCAAGATTAAAATCCCCAGTAGGGAAAATCTGATTGGTCCAGTTTTATTATGGACCCACACCTATGATTCCTGGGCCAGGGGTTCCTGTGTTTAGAAGCTCCTTTAAAATCACAAAATATAGGGGAGGTTTGATTGTCCCAAGGGTGGCAAATATGCTGTTATGAGCAGATAATAGAAGGGATGCTGGACAGATAAAAACAATAGATTTCCATTATTTTTCACCCCTTGACTGCCTAGTTCTCTCTCGTGCACACAACATACACACACTTCTTCCCATATATATAATTTTAAAAGTGCAGTTATTTTATGTGTAATTTTCCTTCCCAGAAGGAGCCAAATTAGTATCTAGCTACTGCATTCAAAGATGGTATTACAGTGCCACTGCTAAATGAATCCTGGATCTCTAGATTTAGGCTATTTCTTGTTCTTGAACATTCCTGTTTCATTATTCTGCAACTTATAGATTCGATGGTAAATACAACATGAGCTATTATAAAGAACTGGTTAGGATTGTGGGCTCTGGAGCTAGACTACCTAGATTCAAAATCCATCTCTGCTACTTACTAGCTGTGAGTTTTAATCTTAACCACTTAATCTCTTTGGGTCTTAGTTTCCTCATCTATTAAGTAGGGGTAATAACTTGGTAGGCTTTTTCTAAGGATTAAATATATTAATAAGCATTTAGAATAGTGCCTTATTATAGTTGGCACTCAATAAATTTTAACCATTATTAGTGTTGCCATTTTATAATAGGGAAAAAAAAAGAGGGAAAATGAAAGAAAGTGATTTACGAAGCAAGGAAATACAGGTGGGGACGTGTTCTGTTTCTGTAACTGATCACGAGGCTACGGGTAGCTTAAGATTTTTCCATTACTCATTCCATGTTCCCCATGTCTTCAACAAGAACTGTATCCAGTAGAGTTCTAAGCTTAGTGGGATCACCAGACTCTTCAGATCTAAGGCGTCTGAGCTCTTGGTTCTTAGGCTTGCTTTTTAACCTTTAAATAAACTTGCTCTTAGCATTTTCACTGGCTTAGTTAGGAGGCTCTGCAGGGTGTCCCTATGTTCCATACCACCACACTCCTCTTGGCTCTCATTAGTCCTGTTTTTCTGTCCGGGTCAGGGTTAATCACCCCAGCCAGAACACAAACCTTATTTCGTTTTCTGCTTGGTAGCATAAAGAACCTGGAATGGCCAGTTGGTGGTTTCAACTTCCAATTCAGGGGAACATGTCTTGCTTCTCCCTGACATCTTAAAACTTCCAGAAAACTAGAGCCTAAAGCACAAAAAGCAAAACAGGAAATAGTGGGACATTAGACTTAATCATTAGAAGTGTCACTCCTGCCTACACTCCATGGCTCACAGACCAGACCAGCATATTAAGGGTATATGGGCTTGCTAGTTCTACCAGTATTTCCCTCATTAAGCCTGATCTGTAACTCCGGTATTCCAAGAGGGAAATGTAATAAAATGCATAATAGGTAGATGTCAAACTTGTTAAATGTGACAGGTATCAGGATGTTGGAGTGTTATTTTATATTAATACTGATTTTAGTCAGTTCTACCTGTAAAATAATATAAAGTGCAATCTAGATCAAATTTTATTTTATTCCAAATTGGGTACATTTCTTGGATTTCAAGAATAAGAAATTAGGAAGTGTGCTTTTTTGTGTAATAGATGATCTAAGAAAAAGAGTTCTGGTATTCTCTACTTTTCGTCTTAAAATTATAAACAAATGCCAGGAGAAGATTGATTTCCTTTGTTTAAAAAAATGACTTATTATTTACATAGTTGCTGTTGATTTTTTTGTAGTTTTAGGCTAAATTCTTGCAGAACTTTTAGAAGTTCAAGAAGTGTGAATTTATCATACTATTTGAAAAATAAAGGGCATTTCATTTTAAATAGCTGAATTAGGAAACATGTTTGTAATGTGACATAGGTTACATATTCTGTAAATAATGAATATATTAGATAATAATTAAAGGGATAATCTTACTGGAAATTAATGCATGTATTTAACAACTTATCTTTATACTTTTCTTTTGGAAGCATAGGTTGACATGTTGCTTTCTATCAGAGGTTAGTTAGTAAATATTATTTGGAGACTTCAAATGAAATTTTAAAAAACCAAAAGTGTGGGCTGTATTTGTGAGGGCCCACCTCCACTGCTAAATACAGAATACTTGAAGCTTTTATAAAAGCAGAATATTTGGGAGTTGAAATTCTTTTCCCCTATTTCTCTCTTCCTCTTATGGTTGTTTCACTTTGGCTATGGTTGTGGCCATTATTCTAAAGTTGGGGTTAGGAGTATAAGTTTTGCCTTTATAGCTCTTGCCCAGTTATAGGCAAAAAAATTTCCTTTGTTTCCTTTAGCATACCTGAAGCATGTTAATTTTTTTCAAAAGGAAAAGAAAAATAGAAAGGAACATAAAGGAAATTTGCTTAGTAGAAAAGAACGTAAAGGAAATTAAGATAATAAAAGAAGCAGAAGAATCAGATTTACAAAGTGCAAGCTTCTGATCCTTTGATAATTAACTTATTAAGTCACGTAATTTGTTTTGTTCATATCCTGTTTCCTAGGATGATCCCCACTCCAGAAGTTCAGTATAAATGTCACATGTTTTCTGGTTGTCTTCTAGTTTCAGACCTGTTTCTGCATGGCAGATACCGTTTTGTTCCTTGTTACATGAGAATGGTTCTAGATGTGGGGATGTCTTCCCTGGGTCCAGATAAATAGTTTATTTCTTATTTCTCATTAGCTAGGCCTAGGAATAGATGTCCAGATTAGGTTTGATTTTTGATTGGAGAGATATACCTCATTAGAGCTGAATGATAGTCTGTCATATGTGATACAGTGCATGGCCTCACCCTTCAGATGAGACTGCTTCTTGTAGAGCTGAGAGATTGCTGACAATATAAAAATTCATCAAATAGCCATTGCATATAGACAAAGCACAGTTCTCAAGAAGTACTAAGACCATTGTCTCACAGGTTTTTATATAAAATGTATAATTACTTAGTAATATAATTTTGGGTCATTTATCTGACATATGAAAGTTTCTTTTGTAACCATTTGTAATAGTAGAATTTGTAATTATGAATAATCTGAAAAAAATCCTGGTTAATTTGTACACAGTTAAAAAAAATCAGATTGATTTTTACTATCCTCTGTTGAAGTAT
This sequence comes from Balaenoptera physalus, assembly GCF_965194825.1. NCBI lineage: Eukaryota > Metazoa > Chordata > Mammalia > Artiodactyla > Balaenopteridae > Balaenoptera > Balaenoptera physalus. The sequence goes on along the minus strand of NC_138884.1, from coordinate 18,137,816 downwards.
TCAATATAAATTCAAATTGCAGTTTGAAATGTCAGATCGTAGAGACTATAGTAATGGCTTGCAAAGAATGAAAATTTGAGGAGATCTCTTTTCACGATTTTATTATTTAATCTAACTTGTTAATTTTTTTACAAAATCATTAAAGTCTACTATTATAGATCCAAACTCTTTAAACATAGGAATTGTGATCTTATTAAAACAGTAATCAAGTAGCGAATTGACTATCTAATTTGACTCATTTTTTAAAAAAGAAGACCTCTTTTGTGTATTTCTTAAAAGCTGAATAAAGCTGAATAAGATGCAAACTAAAGATAGGCTCAGTTAATAGTGAATGTGAACAACTGACATGTACACGTCATGTGAAAAGGTCTGTTGGTAAATCAATAACAAAAAAACCGTATCTGATCAGTCAAATGCCAACAACTGTTGGGTTGGCCAAAAAGTTTGGGTTTTTCCATAACAGCGTACAAAAACCCGAATGAACTTTTTGGCCAACCCAATGTTACTATGAATCATCTTTGAAATGACTGAACTGTGACTGTTTAGTGAGACTAGTAAGATGGAATTTTATTTGAATTAACTGGCTATTAGCCAGGTGATAAATTTCTGATTCTAGAGCATCAAGATATGTGACATGGAGAGCCATGGACAATTCCTCCCAGGACTCTTCTCTGCAATAAACAATGTTTAAAACTAATCTGAGTATAAAACCAAGCTGTTGCCAATAAAACTGTGTAAACATCCCTGGAAATGCCCAAAATGTTATTCATGAAAATAATTAATCCTAAACAAGCTTGGAAGGTTTGCTTTTCCCCTCCAATATGAGCATTTTTAGCTCATTTCTGAGGTATAAATTCTCCAGGGGCCTGTAAACATAAGCATACACTCTTTATTCTTGCTCCACAGCTTTGGAGATTCCTTTGCCTTTGATTCCTGTTTTAAAACTGAGTGTTGCATTCTCTTAGAGTGTTCAAACTACAGTAAATTTTAGTCTGAGTTCAGCATTAAAACTGAGAGCTCTAATTGTCATCCTTTCTTATTACCCTCTCTCATTAGACAGTTGTCTTCAGTCAAGAGCCTTAACTTTCTCAGGCTGAGTTTTAAAACTATTAATATTCATATTAATATGTAATATTTATCAAATAGGTATTAATTTTAAAGTGTTTCTTTTAATTATTTCATTTTTCCTCTCCAATTTAGTATAATATAAAAGGAGGCCAAAGTCTACAAAACCGGGAGAAACGTTTTAAGAAGTTTATTTCAGATGGTCCAGGGCCAGCAAGCTATGATCAGTCTTATCCTGGAGCATTAGCTATGAACAGAAAAATACTAGAGGCTAAAGAGCATCTTCAGTCAGTACGTGCTATTTTGAATTATGCTTCTAAGGCCTTTTTTTTTTTAATTTAAAATAAAGTAGAAATGGTTTACTGTTTTATGTGATTAGTACATTTAAAAAACTTACCATAAAAATTAGTAGGTTTATTAGTATCCATATTGTAGTTTATAATTAAATGAATATTTGATGTTTATAAACTTTAGTTTTTAACCATGTTAATATTTGACTTCACTTCTGCTTTTGATAAATCTATAATATAATCTCTTCTAATGTCTGTGGTGAACAGAAAGTAAGGGAGATTTAAAAAACTGCCTGAGTGGTTTACCTCTCTATATAGAGGAAACTCCTGTGTAAGTACAGTTAATAATACAGTGAAATTTGAAACATGACTCCTGAAATAAATAAGCTCAAAATTTAGATGAGAGAGATATATAGATCATTACTAATGCAAGGTTAAATGTGACAGGTGCTAAGTGAATGATCATGTGATTAAATGCCATAGGAATTTAAAGGAAGAAGATGTATTTCGTAACAGCTTATGGAAAAACCCGAACGAACTTTTCGGCCAACCCAATGTTATGAGAGAATCTAATTTGTAGAGGATTTATAGAGGAGGTTGGCCTTGAAGAATAGGGTTGGAATATGCATTCTAGGCATGGAGGACTACATGAGTGCAGACAGAGAAGTGGGATCTTATGGAGGACAGTGAGAAGATTATTTTGACTGGAGTGAAGAATTTGTGTAGGAGATTAGCAGGTGATATGTTTGGAAAGGTACATTGATGTTATATAAAGAATAATCTTTACACCAAAAGCCTACCCCTTTGAAATAATTAATATAATCTAGCAGATTTTGGCCATAGTTTATTTAGCGTAGTTCCCTCTCCTCTTTCCATAACACCTTCACATAGCTCATATTAATTAAATTTTAATCAGTTCTTTGTTTGTTTAGGAGGATATATTTTAGGGCTAAGTACTCAGTTGAATAATGTCAGTGTAATGACAATAAGGTTAAGGTTTATAAGTATACTTAAATATCAGCTCTTTCATGTGTGTGGACAAAGTAAATGTTCATTTACTCATGAAAGTGTTTATCAGACATTTTTTGAGTAACTATGTGAACCAGACATAATGCTAGGCGCTGATAATACTTAGAAGACAAATCACTGCTCCCTGGGATCTATAACCTTAACAGGGAAGTAATGAATGGAATTCAGCACAAAACAGTTGATGAAATGCTATTTTAATAAACGTTTAATAAAAATTTTTACTAGTAGCCCAAAGTAGATAGTTTTTGGAGGGAATTAGGGATATCACAAACTGGATCTTGAAGAAGCATTCACTAAGGTTGGGGCTACATTTTGGAAAGTCTTGACATCATACAAATAATTTTTGAAAGTAGTGAATGGAGGGGACGCCATTCAATACTTTCCTGTTTAAATTTGGTAACCACTCTCATAAGTAGCACTGAAACTACTTAATAGTTGTCTCTAATGATAAAAAAAAGTAAAATTCTGCCAGTGATAGTATGTTTATGACACAATTATATATTGGGCATGTGTGCAGTCAACTCTAGCATTTATTTATTTATTTAAAACCTACAGAGGATCAGTGTATTTTTTTGATAGAAGTTGCAGACTCTATTTATTTTTATTTTTTAATGAATATATGAACTTCCCTTCATTTTTTTCCTTGTTGGTTATCTATTTTAAATATATCTATTATAAATAAATTCTTAATAAGTAATTTTTCAGATTACTGAATCATTTAAATGCCAGTATTTTATTTGATATATTTTATACTGGTATTTCTAATATATGTTACTCCTTTCTGTTTTTACTTAAATTATAAAATGTTTTCCATTAAAGGAAATTTTAAAAAAAGTATAAGCACCTTAAAACTTCTGACTCTAACGTTGATAATTCTGTTAATTTTTGCGTAGCTCTTTTCAGTATCAAATCGTATATGTATATGAATTTATACACTTACATATAATTTTACATAACTTACATAGCTATAGTAATAAATTCAATTTTATATTTCATATTTTAAATTTCCATTTAGCATCATATCAGACATTTTCCTTGCTACATGGTCTGCAAAATTAGGATATTTATACAGGGCACCGGTAAGATGAAGATAAGTCAGGAGCTGGAAAGGAATGAAGCCAGAAAGTGTTACAGAAAATATAAAGTTTGTTTTTACCTGGCAGATACTATGATAGCATAGCACAAGTAACCACAAGTAACTGCTGATTGTTGATGTGACTGTAGGAATGCCTGTTTTTGGAATCACTAATGCTTGCTTTACTAAGCAAGATAAATAACTGAGCCAGATGAGAGATTCCTTATCTCTACAAGTGGCTTTAACAGTAGTTTAGTTTATATTACGGTTTATGTTACTATTTAATAGTAGTTTGGTTAAATCTTTGTTTATATTATGAGGTAAGACTTGAATTCACTCTTATAAATTACTTTTACAGACAAACATTTTTGGTTTATATTATAAAACTCATAAAGCCAATATTTAATAGTTGTCTTTTAGTAAATTTTAATATTTGTTTATTCATTCCTTTTCTTGTCTTTGAGTAAATAATATAATTTTTTTTTTTTTTTTACAGAAAATGTCAAGGGCACTTACAGTTTCCAGAAGTGTTGATGTTCCTTCAATTCCTTCTTGTGGACGGTCATATGGTTATCATATTAATGAGGATGGCAGCATCACAAAACATTTTCCACCTGCTTTTGACAGTACACTAGGTCCAGCATACTATAAACCTCAATTTGTAAGTATGATACATTTCACATTGACAGTTGGAAGACTGTTTATGATTATGCATGTTCTAGTTAATGTAATACTAACTGCAGTAACAAATAGACCCCCAAATCTCAGTGGCTTAATGCAACAGAAATTCTTTTTTTCCTCATTCATATGGACATTTCTTGTTGACAAGAGATGTTCCTCCATGTAGAGATTCAGGGACACAGGCTTATTCCAGTCATGTTACTGTCATCTCCAAAGGCCTTGGTGTCATCTGTATCCAGCTGGCAGAAGGGGAAAGAGGACAGAGAACTGGTAGTGGGGGTTTTTTGTAGGCTAGGCCTGGGAGTTAAATTTCAGGCACATGGACACACTTAACTGCCAAGGAGCCTGGGAAATACAGTCTAACTGTATCCAGGAAAAAGAGGAAATAGTTTAACTTAAAGTCTCTGCTACAGTGTATAAGCATATGCAATACATAGATATTCTTTTCTTTAATTTGAAAGGGGAAAAAAAGCCTTTCATTTATAAAAGAATTTGAATCTGTTAGTATAAGCATTATTTATTTCATAAATGATTGTTAAAAAAAGATAAGGAGCTTCTCTCTGATTAAAATATCAAACATAATATGGCAGATCCATCTCATCCAGGTTTTAAATTTCAAACCTGGCCAGAGTTGAGCAAAAATTTCATTCAGCCAGTTGAAATGTATGATTTATCCATGAATATAGATATGTCTGGTTTTACTTAGTTACAAGACTGAAGTACATAGTGCTTTGAACCTGTTATATTTTTATACTTTTATGAGATCTGGAAGAAGTAATCCTAGTGAGGAAAATGGCAAAAATTTAGGGTAGACTTAAGGAGAGGCTGAAGAGACATCTTGGTCAAAGAAAAGGTATTTTCAGGATTTGGCTTGACTTTTACTCCCAATACTCTCTATTGTTTGAACATGTCTCCATCTTTGGGCTTAGGCTTAAGCACCTTATGAAACCATTTGGTTTTTGGCAATAGGTATACTGGGGTATTTTGGAGTCTTAGATACTTTGAATTGTTAAGTTTTTATTCCTAAAATATTTTTATTATAATTTATATAATTGCACATATACTTGAACAAACATAAAAACAGATAACCATGTACCCACCATCTCATATAACACATATTAAAATTTTATTATACTCAAATTAGCTATATTTTAAAATAAATATATTATTACAATTATTACCCTACCCAATTTCCCTCCCTCCATTCTTTTCCCTTTGCCAAAGTAAACAGTAAATCTTTACTACATATAAATAACAATATGTATTGTTGTATGATTTAAAACATTTAAGTAAATGTTATCATCTGGCATGCAGGTTGCTTGCTCTTTCACTTAATGTTATATTTTCTAGATTTACCTATATCAATATATTAGATCTAATCCATTCATTGTTTCCAATTAGTGAGTTTCTTTTTTAAAAAAGTAATTTTAAATTTTGAAATAATTTCAGATTGATAGAAAAGTTACAAGAATAATACAGATAATTCCCATATACCTTTCACTTAGATCCTGCAGTTAACACTTTATCACATTTGCTTTATCATTTCCCCTCTATATTTATATTCTTATTTTAATTAAGCAATTTCAGAGTACATTTAAGACATGATGCTCCTTTACTCCTAAATACTTTTAATGTAAAATTTCTAAGAACAAGAATTCTCTTTTATAACCACAATGTAATTATCAAAATCAGAAAAATTTCATTCATATAATCCTATTATCTAATCTCTAGATATTTAAAAAATATTGCTAATTATCTCAATGATATTCTTTTAAAAATGAGTTTTGGTCAAGAGTCCCATCTGGTATTACAAGTTGCATTTAGTTGTCGTGTCTCTTTAGAGTCCTTTCATTGGGAACAGTTCTTCAGTCTTTCTTTGTCTTTTGTAACCTTGACTTTTTGAAGAGTACAGGCTGTTTATTTTGTAGAATATGTCTCAGTTTTGGATTCGTGTATATTTTATCATGATTAGGATAAGTTTATATATTTTAGCAGGAATGCTACAGAAGTGAAGCATCCTTCTCAATGTATTACATAAAAAGGCGCAGGATGTTTACTTATCCCGTAGTTGGTGGTGTTAACTTGAGGGGGTGTCTTTCGGTTTTATCTACTGTAAAGTTACTATTTTTAAAAATTTATAAATATTTTGGAGAGGTTACTTTAAGAATCAGTAGATATCCTATTCCTTATCAAACTCTCACCGATTAGTTTAACATCCATTGATGATGCCTGAATCAATTTTACTGTGATGTTTATCAAGTGGTGGTTTTCTAATGTCATATTTTCTTTAACATTTTTTTTGTTGGCACTTTACTTACTATAAAGAACAGCTTTATATTCTTTTCCATTTATGTATTTATATCAGTATGGGTTCATGAATTCCTGTTTTACTGACTAGGTTGTAATTTACTACTCTCACTATTTATTTTGAGGTTAAAATTATTTAATATTTGACCCTTGGGAGCCCTTTCAGTCTGCTTGTTGTGTCTTTTTTACATATCTCCATCATTCTTTGAGCATTTCTTTATTTTATGGCACAATAAAATGTTGCAGGTTCATCTTATTTTTTCTGCTGCCACAGCTGTTGGAATCAGTCATTTCCTCAAGGAGCTCTACCTTCATTTAGTGGAGAATGATATTTCAAAACAAGATCAGTACACTAGGTACATTTGGGGTATCATTCCTTCTAGGCCATCTCAATGGACAAAGTTAGAAATCTATACTTTTTCTTATCTGTCTATTAAAAACTTTGAGCTTATATTGATATCTCTAATTCCAGTTCAGTGCACATGTTTATTCTTGTGCTTCCTTTTCTGTGTTTGATCTCCCTTCTCCCACAGTGAGAAACCTGGTTCCCACTTTCCTCAGTATATTTACTTATTTGCTTAATCTTGTAAAACACTGAACGTAGTTTCAGAATTGCTAACCCGTCACTTCAAAAACCAGACTTGAGAAGGTACAAAGCTCTTACCTCTATGTGACCTTTGGGAAGTGAAAGCTAAGACAGACTTGTAAACTGCCTACTTGACTGTTGAAGGTGTGTCTCAACACATGCACAGTGCACCTCTGCAAAGGTTGGAGACCTGCTCGTTCAAAGCATTAAGAAAACGTCTGTCCAACGATTACCTGACCAGTCAGCTAGCCAGACCGAGACTTTAGTGGACACACATGACAGAGAATACAGAATTTAGAGAATTAGTCCAGAAATCACTAAACAAAAAAACCCACAATAAACCTTTGGGGCAGGAGGGAGATTCTGATTTTCAGAGTTGCCACATTATATTATCTAAGATGTCTAGTTTTCAACAAAAAATTATGAGACATGCAAAAACAACAACAACAACAAAAATATGGCCCATACCTAGGAAAAGAAGCAATCATTAGAAACTGTTCTTGAGGAAGCCAGGATGTTGGACTTATTAGACAAAGTCTTTAGATCAACTATTTTAAATATATTCAAGTAAAGAAAGGAAGGTATGTCTAAATAATTAAAGGGAAATATAAAAACAATGTCTCACCAAACAGACAGTATCAATAAAGATAGAAATCATAAAAAACAGCCATGTAGAAATTCTGGAGTTGAGAAGTACAATCATGGAAATGAAAAATTCGCTAGAGGGATTCACTAGTGGATTTGAACTGGCAAAAGAAAGAATTAGCAAACTTGAGGACGAGTCAATTGATATGCAACCTGATGAACAGAAAGAAAAAAGTATGAAGAAAAATAAACATAACATCCGAGACTTGGGGGACACCATCAAGCATACCAATGTATGCATAATGGGGGTCAAAGAAGGAGAGAAGAAAAAGGGGGCAGAGAGAATAGTTGAAGAAATAATAACTTGAAAACATCCCAAATTTGATGAAAAACAATCTACACATACCAGAACCTCATTGAATTGCAAGTAGGATAAATTCAGAGAGATGCACACCTAGATATATCACAGTCAAACTGTTGAACGCCAAAGACATTGAGAAATCTTGAAAGCAGCAAGAAAAGTGACAAGAAATCCCCAAGAAGATTAACAGATGACTTATCAGAAACCATGGAGGCTGGAAGGCAGTGAGGTGATATATTCAAAGTACTGAAATAAAAAAGATTGCTAATTGAGAATTCTATAATCAGCAAAACTATTTGAAAATGAAGACAAAATTAAGACAGTCCCAGATAACCAGAAACTGATAGATTTTGTCTGTAGTACACCCTCTAAAATAAATTCTAGAGTTCCTCAGGATGAAATGAAAGTTCATTAGACAATAACTCACATTCTGTTTAAAGAATTAAAGTACAAAGGTAAAGGTAAATAGACAAGCTGGTATTTTACTTTTAGTTTGTAACTCCTCTTTTTAAATTTCTATTGATTATAGAACACACTAGAGATGATACATTTAATCTTCAAATACAGGTATTTTAAGACCTGATAGACTGCTCCATACTATAAAACTTATGAATAACCAACTTACCTCTGATAAAATGGAGAGTAAAGATATTGTAAGTTATAGATATGTCTCCTGTTCACACCCTTAGAATTTCCATTTCTTTCTGGCTATAGGGTATTTTATCCCAGGAGTATTTTGCTCTCCCTCTCTATGCCATGCCTGGTTTTCCAGGCCTTGACTATCCTATCATCCTGTTAATAATATAAAAATAATTATTTTCATCCACAGACAGTGCCAGTATCTTAGATATTTGAGTAAGATATGCTCAGAAGAACAATGGAGATAACTCTGTAAAAATTACATTGAAATTAATGGAAGTCCTATGGTCTAATATCAGTATATTCTGTCCAAGGTAAAGGACAATTATGAAAGGTAGTGTAATGGAACGGGACTGCTTGTGTTTATTTCTCGGCTTCGCTACTTACTAGTTATTTGTCTTTGGCCAAGTCACTTAAGCTCTTTGTGCTAAGTTTTCTTATCTAAAATATCCTGGAAAAACTTTGGTTTAATATACTGGAAGTAGTATTTCTTTTTCACAGTAGTCATTGATCCTTGGTCTCAGCTTAAACAGTTCTCTGTTACTCTTAACTTAAATCTCAAAATGTTATTCTTGCTTTAAAATTATATTTTTTGTATATGCTATTTCTTTGTTTCAGAATAATGTATCATCCATTAAAAGGCTAGAATAATGCCTCCAAGCTTCCCTAGATGTGCAAAACATTTTTCATATATGAATAAACATTACTTTAACATATAAAATTTGATTTCTTTTTGGCTACATTACTATTCATAGAAGAGAGAAATAACAATAAGAAAATTTATTCTACAATTTTAATAGGTCCAATTTGATGACCTATTTTAGTAATTACTGATTCGATCCAACTTGTATTCATTAGAATAAAAATCTAGATCAAAGTTAAGAAAACATGTTTGTAAAAACATAGATTTACATATAAATTAAAGACAGTCGTTAATATTCAAGAAGATTCAACAAAGCTTAATATGAATTGAATTGTGATATTTTCTGAAATCTCCATCTTGAATTTGAGAGAAAAACTAGAAGTGGGGTTGCAAAGGTCAGTAGCTGAAGGCTTAATTTTGTTGTTTTTTCCTGCAGGGGAAAAAAAAACACAGGTGCCTCACGGACTATTACAAAATTGATACTGTAGTAATGTTAATTCAAGTATTATCCAAATTTCTGATAATTCTATGTATCTCTTTAGCTGCTTTTTGAGATAATACTATATGTGGGCTCAGTTTCCAGATGTGAACATTAATAGAAAATTGAGAAAATAATCCAACAGATAGGTAATTATTGTGATTATTCCCTGAACTGTTGAAATAACATCTGCTGAAGGTATGTTATATAGCTTAAATATAGAAGCAACTCTGAAATTACAAGTTGTATAAGACTAGCCAACAAATGGTAATTTTTAGCTATATTTAATCTGTAAAGAGAAATTCTCTATATAAATTATTTTGTATAACATTTTGAATTAGAAAATTTAGCTTCTCTCTCTTTCTTTTTCAAAAGAAGAGCCCAGGTAACCATTAGAAGTCTGCTTTTCAGAGGTGCATTTCACAAGCAGAGTTTGCAGTTGGAATTATGACACTGCCATATTTGCTAATGATAACATGCTGGGAACTACCTGTGTGCTGCCGCACTGGAATGCAGTCCATTAGTGTTTTGAACTGCCGCACTTTGGGACTTTTAATTCTTCACAAATTCTATTTCCACACTTAATTATGGAAAAGACATGAGAAGAAAGTTGCATAGCCCCTTCTTCATTGATTTCATTGTCAGTGAAAGTGGCAGTTAGCAATTCTTCAAGTTATATTACATCATTCACTTAAAATAATGCACCTCCGTGCTGAGTTTGCTTCAATTAAGTCATATTTTATTTGCTAATGATTTTCCAAGCTGACGATGACCTTGAAGATGGTATTGTCAACACTTCTTGTTTGTTTGTTTGTTTTTAATATCACATCCTTTTAATTTATTTTCATTTTTTGAATTTTACACAGCAGGTTCTTATTAGTTATCTATTTTATACATATTGGTGTATATATGTCAATCCCAATCTCCCAGTTCATCCCACCACCACCACCCCAGCTGACCCTGCTTTCCCCCCTTGGTGTCCATACGTTTGTTCTCTACATCTGTTGTCAACATTTCTTGACATAAGGAGAGTGTGCTTTAGAGTTGAGTACATCAATTTGTTGTTTATTTTCTATCTGTATTTTTAAAAGTCTTTTAAATTAAATTTCCAATTGAACATTTACCTGAGAACTGTAGAGGTTAGTGAGTTAAGTAGTTCACATGGTTTAAATGAAATGAATTTCAGCGTATACACAGGAAAAGGATTTTGCTGGTGTCTTGAATGGTGTGTGTGCATAGTCTTTCCTTCTGCTGCATTACCTTAAGAATTGTTAAACAGTTGACCTGCAAAATCACAATAATTAACCTCAGGAAAGCTTCTTAGACATAATTCTACTTGGACATAATTTCTCCTGAAATGCTGTGTAGAAGAATTACTATAAAACTGTAACTTATACTTTTTAGGGTATAAAAATATAATGTTAAAGATGATTTGTCAAAATGCTCTGTTTTCAAATACTGATTTTATTTTTACAAATCTATAGGCTATAGTAAATCAATATATTAGATATGCTCCTGCCTGAAATATAGAAAATATCTGGCATATCTAACATGGCTATATTTATTATATAAGAAGAGGGTTCTACATTTATTTCATTACTTACTGTGCCTAAAATCTTCACAATTATGAAACTTTGTTTCATTTCTAAGTAAAAATAAAGTATGAGTGAAGAAATTTTCTCTTTCTGCCATCAAAACTGTGTATGTACTTTTAAAATCCATGCCTCTATTAAGTAATTTCATTTGAAAGATGGTCTAGAACACTTACCTTAGCAAAACAATGTTGCATGGCTGATCATTCTTTCCTTTCCTGAAGCTCTGTGGGGTGCAGCAATCTTCAGAGTTGCCATTGACCCAAAGGAATGGGCTGCTTTTCATCTACTCTAGTGGATGCCATGGTTTCTTCCAGGACTCCTCTACTACCATCTGCTGCTCAGCTGGACATGTCAGTCTGTGCTGTTTTTCTGTGCTGTTCTGCTAGTTGTTATGGTGTTTGTCTCTGCACCCCCAGACCCAAAGCCTTTGGATGATCTGACTGCCTTATTTCCTTTTGTGTTACACTCAGAAGTGCTAAAGCAGTGTATACCCTATGCATTAGAGAGATTGGTAGGATAGCCCTTTCAGTTTTTATTCATAGCTCTGTTCCTCCTAGGACTGACAAGGGTCTGGGCTTGGGGATCATGTGTCAACTAGACAACCTATTTATAACAGTAACAACAATAATAATAATATCAGTGTCTTACTTTGATTTGGTGCTTTATAGTGTTATAGCTTCATAGTGTGTTAAAGCTGATTAGTGAAGAGGGGAAATACCTCTCTGCTCTTTGTGTTGTAGTTCATTAGAAGGAATCTGCATATCAATAAGCTAAGCACATTAAGACCACTTAACAGTGCTGGAAATATTCCTGGTGGGAATAAGGATTAATGCTTTTTATTTATGTAACAAGTTTTCCCAGGCTTTATTGGATGTGGGTACTACAGAGAGTCACAATTATGTTAGTAACTCAAATATATGTATGTAGTCTCCTCCTGTTGATGTGGTAGACCTCCAGCCTTCTGCAAAGTTCCCCTTCACAGGGGCTTCTAGAGGGCTGTCTCAAGCATGCTTCTGAATAAGTCTGTTTCCACTGAGACAGCTTCTGTTCCCCCAGGCAGTTCAGTCTCTTGCCAGATGGTGCTCTCTGCTGGGCATTTCCACCCATATACTCCATCAGAGCGAAAGCTGCACGATGAGCTGAGGTGAAGCTGGGGGGATAATGCTCTTCTCTCTTTGTTTTATACTCTATTACATAGAATGGTCTAAAAGTAGCCTGATTTTTACCAGTGTTTTAATGAAATGTCTTTTAGATTTTTATCATAGCCCTTTTGCACTCTACAGAATACAGGCATAAATCCAGTGGGGGATTGTCTGTTAGAAGGCAAATTCAGTCAACAGAAAATACTCAGTAGTTAGCATTGCCACTCTTTTGACAGTAAGATTTTCTAACTGGGTGTGGGTTACCATGTTTAGCTGCTTCCCATAGGAATAGTTTTTGCGTTCACCTTCTGGTTGATTTGCTCTATTCACTAGACGTTCCAAAATATGTCTGAATCTGATTTGGACATAGCTAGTAACTCCTTGTTTCTGTACCCTCAGCTCCAACATCCTCCATCACCCAAGCAAGGAACAAACAAGGAGATTTACTAAAATTGAAGCAGGAGAAACCTTTAGAAAAACTGTAATTCAACTTCTCTTTGAGATTGCCATCTATGATAAAAGAATCAGCAAAGGTCCCATTTCACTTCATGCAAACGTCAAAGTTCTGTCAGAGATTGTGTTGGCCCCTGTTTAATTCTTTAAGGTCAGGTGGTATAAAAGGGAAAGTTTAGTTTTATTGTGTTTGTATTTTATAATATTTGAGGGCTAGCTGTTAGTGTTAAGTTCTAGGAAGTAAAAGATGTTTTCACATAGTAGGGAATTTTAGTGCTGTACCAGCTTATTTTTGGATTTTGTTGTGCCATCCCAAAGCTTTCTAGAGTGGTGCCTCTCTAACTAGGAAGTTTGTCCTTGTTAGGAGACAGTGGCAGTGCTTCCAATTTATTTCCAACCATCCATGGCAAGACTGGAGTGGGTTTTAGCATTCTTTCATCACTTCATGTAATGGCACTGGTGCAAATAAATCTCTAAGGTTATTAGTAGTTTTGAGAATTGCTCCCTACTCACTACCCATGAGTCCATCCTTACCTCTAGTTTCTGTCCTTCTGGGGATGTTAATAGGGTTCAGCTGAGGTTCTTTTCACGTGCAGTGAGGTCTTTTTCCGGTTCTAGTCTCTGCTGTGCTATATTTTCCAGAAATTCCTTGAAGTGGAATGTGAATGATACCCTCTCTTAGTTTCTAGTACTAATAATTTACATCTATTTTATACTCTTCTGAGATTCTGGTAGGAGAGGGGGGCAGATGTGGGTTTGATTCACCAATCTGAACTGGAATTATGCTTTCTAATCATTTAATTGCTATTTATTTCATTAATATTGTTTATAATGGTAATTGAGAGAGATTGGTTCCACTATTCAAGAATAGGAATGGTCACCTAGAACAACTGACATGCTGTTTTATGCAGTTAAACTATCAGTTTATGTTACTGGGATTTTATTCAATGTATATGTTAATTGGTTTAATAATCCATGCCTATTTTTAAGCTATATTTTTACAAATATGAATTAAAAGTAAGTGAAATAGACTAGAGTTACCTTTTACTATCAGTTAAAAAAGTAAGATTTTATAAATTTCTTAAATGATTGCTCAATTTAGAATGTTATTAGGTCAACACAAGAATTCCTATGAGAGGCTACTGTTTGTGTTTCATACTTTATTCCTTTATTAGTTTCTAATGAAAGCAGGTGTTTTAACTTCTCTAAAGTGAACTCTTTAGTGAGTCATGCTTATTGTATGACTGTGAAGGAAGATGATTGTTGATTTCTCTTGTCACAAATGACTTCTTTGGCATTAAAGTACTGATCCTGACCTCAAACATTAACTATGAAATGATTTGGGGGTAGTGTTTAATTTTTGTTATATATTTGTTACTCTATGAAAATTTTACATGAATATCTTCTGCACTTACCAGGTAATTAGAAGTTATCTAGTATCTGTTGGTGATGTTTGAATTTTAATTTCTTAAAATTAATTTCTATTTAATTAAGTCATTTTTGTTAGGCTTTCCCATTCCCTAAATCATGCAATTCTGCCCTTCCTCCCCTTTTTAAATGATGAGGAGCTAATTTTCATTGCCCTTAAGATTTTAGATTGTCGAGTGTACTGCCAAGAGCAAAGTTGTTCATATTGGTTGAGGATATGCTAAACTAGAGGCTCTTTTCTGGGAATCCTAGTTGACTTAGGAGTGGGATGGGGCACAGAGTGATACTCTTGAGATGTATCAAGGAAGAGTCTAGCATTTACCAGTGGGAACTCCTTGACTAAGGCTACCCTCGCTTTAGACTTAAGTAAAGTTAAACATTGTTTCATGATTTATTTAAATTGTCTCTCATCTTCACTTTTTTTTTTTTTTTTGAGGATTTTTCCAATGTAACTTTGAAATACAAGGGGATACATTTTGGCAACTCTTTGGGAAGACTAGAGTTACCTATAAAGTCAGGGCCTGGTCCTGGACAGTATGATATAACCCAGTAAGTAAAAAAATAGTATATCTTTACTGTAGTTTTTGACTATAAATATTCTAATAATTTAGACTAGGTTATGCTATTATGAAAGGAAAAATCAGTATGAAAAACTTCAAGAAATATGATATTTTAGAGTAACCTATATGAAAACTATTGCTTTTCTGTCTGCCAGATCCTGTGCTACCTGTTTTACATGTATTAATTCATTTATCTTCACAAGTGTCTGTGTAGTTAACCATTGTTATGCCTATTTTAGCAGTGAAAAATGAAAGGGTCAGAGAGAATAAATAATGTATTTAATATTATGTAGCTATTAAGTGGCAGAGCTTGATATTGACTGAGGCCTTTTCGGTTATACAGCCCATGTATCTAAGTACTAAAATATACTGTCTTTAATTACAAGATAGAGAAAAGATCAGAGAAAATATAAAAGAAGGTGACCCAGGATTCTGCATCTTGTTCCTGGCTCTGGTGTCCATTCTTTTGACTACATGATGGATTTAGAAGGCATTCTCAGTATAAGAGCCATAACATTAGGTTGAAGGTAATATTTATGAAGTCTAACTAGGAAATACATTTCTTGTAAAATAATTCTTTCTGTCTTTATTTTCTCCTACTCTTGCACTAAGGTCTTAGACATGAGTCCATGGAAGGCAAAACTGAGTAACAGACATCATGTTGTTCTCAGAATCTATCACTGCTTTTCATGATTTAATTTTTAACAGGTTCCAGTTTATCTGCCTGATCCTTTCTCTCTCATAGGATGAGTTTTCTAGCAGGAAGTCCCACAGTGATTACCTATCCAATTAATTTGCTGGACAGATTCAGACACATCTGTATACCAGCAGTGGATGTAGCTTAGGCTCTTACTTAAACTCCCCTACTACTATTCATTCATTGAACAAACATTGTTTGAATTCTTGTGGTGTCTTAGTACTAAACTTAGTAACTAAGAATAAAAAGAATAAAACATGGCCCTTGTTTTTGGGAATTTATACCCTATTCTATTGTCCTTTTCATTTTTTCACTGTCCTAATATGGGAGATATGCCATGTATTTTAATTTTTTTAGTAGTTACACTAGAAGTTTAACATGTGTATACAGCTTAATGGGATCTAAATTTAATCTTTGTCATCCAAGTAAAACAAAGTCTGTCAAATGCTCTAACTCTACTCATCCCCTTGAGATAATGCTTTTGTTAGTATTTTACTCTTATCTTTTTCTTCTTCCAGTTTGGCTGGTTTGCTTTCCTATCTGTCTGCCTGCCTGCCTGTCAGTTTTATTGAGGTTTAATTAACATTAAGCAAAATTAATCCTTTTTAGGGTACGTGGTTCTGTGATGATTGTTTTCCATCCATTCCACTACACGTCTAAGTACCTCAGGCATGACCAGCACTCTGTCTAATTCTATTGCTCTGATTTTGCTTGATAGTTTTTTCCTGACAGTCCTTTTTACTTCTCCAGCCCTGTCCCACTCCCATTCTCCTCCTATTTTTTTTTTTTAAATAAGTGTCTGCCTGACTTTATTTTTTATTTTTTATTTTTTTGGTCACACTGCACGGCTTGCGGGATCTTAGTTCCCCCACCAGGGGTTGAACCCGGACCCACGCCAGTGAAAGCATGGAGTCCTAACCACTGGACCTGCCAGGGAATTCCCTCTCCTCCTCTTTTTTAAATGTTACTTTCTCTTTGATCTTTGTTATTTCCCTTGTTTCTTCTTTTCTTCTGTTTGTATTTTCACTTTTGCTAGTAGGAATGTATGCATATAGATTGCATTCCTAACTGCATCAGATATTTCATCATTTCCGTAATTTGCTCTTTGGTTTTGCTGACTTCACTGTATCTTTTATTTGGACTTGTCTTGGTTCCTTCTGGTAGTTGATATTTTCTACTTTTTTTGTTTTTTTCTACTTTTTGTTTATTGATTGAGTCATAATTATTGTGGATTTGATATGGTATAAAAATGGAAATACTTGGGTATTTTGAATGGAAAGATGAGCTCGTAGGTTTCTTTTTGGGAAAACACAGACCTAAATGATATGTGACCCTTTTGATATCCCAAATACAAATTTTTTATCCATAAAACTATTTGAGGTTTTGAAAATAAGTTCATTTGTTGAATTTTGTGCAAAAAAATCAATGAAGTCAGCATTTGACAGTGAACTGAGATGTTATATGCATGTTTAAATCATAGTAATGTCTAAACAAACAAAAAAATGGCAATTATATAACTTAAACATTTGTTTTTATGTTTTTATATTATCTTTTTTTTAATCTTCTTATGTTCAGTATAGTTCACTGGAAGTGTTTAATGACTTTTTTTTTCTAATTCTTTTTAAGAATTAGAAAAAAATAACCTATTTAAATATAATTCTTAATAATAGCCAGCAGTTATTGTATACTTACTATGGGTTTTGTATGGCAGTAAACACTTCACATATTATCCACTTTAATCATTACAACCTTGAGAATTGGTTAATACTATTTCCAATCACAGATGAAGAATCAGATCTGAAGTTTAGAGAGGGTGGGTGATTTGTGTAAGGTCACATAGCTAGTAGGTAGCAATGTTAGGATTCATATCAGGCTGTCTGACTCCAGAGCTTGGGCTGTTACTCACTGCTTACTTGGTTTATTATTCTTACTTGTGTAAATTTCAATGAAAGTAAGCTTCCCTTTCATTTTCAAAGATCTTTCTTTATGCCCTTTTCCTGATTGTTTTATGATATAAATAGCATTGACTATTTTCCCCTTATTTTAGTTAATAGTTGAAATACCAAGTGATTTGAAACTTTAAAGACCTTTTATGGTGAATAAACTACACGGGAAACTTTTTTTGGTAGCTTTTTATTTAAACTCATGACATAAATCCCACATTTTGTTTTCTTTTTGGAATCATTATTAGAATAGGTATATTTTAATGCTCTGAATTGGAAAACGCAGATCATAAAAATGAATAGATCTGACAGAGTTTAGGATATATTGGCCTAACACACCCAGATATCTTATTGAATACTTTTTAAGCAGGAAATGTTGGTGTAAAAATATTCTCTTAACTTATATAGGCATTTATATATTTGAAATTGAGAATAATTTTTTTCTAAATTTTCTAAAGGAAAAAGGCACTGCATTTTGAAAATATTAACATCAAGAAAGATCAACAGCAAAATCATTGCTCAAATCTCCCACGACTTTATGAAGTAATAATATTGCAGGAGGAAAAAAAGGTAAGTTGAAAAGTAACTATTTCATCTACTTCCTAGATTTTAAGGTCATTGAATCTTATTATCACACAGAGTACTCTTCTACTGTTACTCGTAGGTAGTTGTCACTCAGTGAATTTTGTGGAAGGAACTGAGGAACTGTGTTTAAAATTTCCTTCAAGTTGATCGCTATCTCTGCTTGAACACCTCCTGTGATAAAGAACTCAATACCCCTGAGGTTTCTTGTTTCAGTAGTGGAATACTCTGTTTCTTGCAATTTCCTTCTTAAACTGACCTAAATTTACCTGCTTGTTGTCTATTTATTCTCCCTTTTCCTATGACTTCTTTTAAATCTCCCTTTAAATCTTTTCTAGTAAGGATAAATGTTCTAAATATCTTCGACTATTCTCAGTATTTAGCTTCGGGATAACTTATTTTCCTTTGACGTTATCTAGGGATCTTCATTAGTTTTTGAATCTTTCTCTCCTTAAAATATGATTTTGAGAACTAAGAATAATATTCTTGGTGAAGTCTGGTTAGTACATAGTAAGATTTTTATCTTCATTGTTCTAGGTAGTGTATATTTATTAATATAAAAATCTAAATGCCATTAAATATTTTTTGTAGCTATGTTTCAGTTTAATTATTTGGAACTTGTAGGCACAAAAACCTTGGATTTTTTTCCTCTAGTATATTTAAACTTAAAAACTTGAAGCTTATAGGGTAAACATTTCAAAATGGATCATTTAGAGTAAGGATAAATGACTCTCAGTTGAGAAATCAGTGAGTATTTCAATAAGAATTTTCTCGGTCTTCCCCTGAATATTAATCAGCAAGGAAAAATATTGCTTATAGAACTATTAGAAAAAGATACAATAACACAGTAATATAATGCAATTGTTTCATAGAATAACAATTATAAATCTCAAACAAGATAAAAAGTGTTAATTTAGAATCATGAGAGATACTGGTTTATGGTTTTCTTGTAATGTGTTTGTCTGGTTTTAGTATTAAGATAATGCTGGCCTCATAAAATGAGTTAGGAAGTATACCCTCTGCTTATATCTTCTGAAAGACATTGTAGAGATTGGTATAATTTTTTCCCTTAAATGTGTGGTAGAATTCACCAGTGAATCTATCTGGGTCTGGTGCTTTTTGTTTTGGAAGGTTATGAATTATTGACTTGATTTTTTGAATAGGCATAGGCTTATTCAGATCATCTATTTCTTCTCATGAGAATTTGGGAGATTGAGTCTTTTAAGAAATTGGTCCTTTTCATCTAGGTTATCAAATTTATGGGCATAGAATTGTTCATAGTATTCCTTTATTCTTTTAATGTATATGGGAACTGTAGTGATGTCCCCTCCTTCATTTCTGGTATCAGTAATTTGTATCCTCTCTCTTGTTTCTTAGTTTGCCTGGCTAGAGGTTTGTGAATTTTTTTTTTTTAATTTTTGAATTGTATTTATTTTTTAATATAGCATGTGCTTATTAGTTATACATTTTATACATATTAGTGTATACATGCCAATCCCAATCTCCCAATTAATCACACCCCCCTCCCGCTGCTTTCCCCCCTTGGTGTCCATATGTTTGTTGTCTACATCTGTGTCTCAATTTCAGCCCTGCAAACCTGTTCATCTGTACCATTTTTCTAGGTTCCATATATATGAGTTAATATACGATATTTGTTTTTCTCTTTCTGACTTACTTCACTCTGTATGACAGTCTCTAGATTCACCCACGTCTCTACAAATAAACCAATTTCGTTCCTTTTTATGGCTGAGTAATATTCCATTGTATATAGGTAGCACATCTTCTTTATCCATTTGTCTGTTGATGGCATTTAGGTTGCATCCATGATCTGGCTATTGTAAATAGTGCTGCAATGAACATTGGGGTGCATGTGTCTTTTTGAATTATGGTTTTCTCTGGGTATATGCCCAGTAGTGGGATTGCCGGGTCATATGGTAATTCTATTTTTAGATTTTTAAGTAACTTCCATACTGTTCTCCATAGTGGCTGTATCAATTTACATTCCCACCAACAGTGCAAGAGGGTTCCCTTTTCTCCACACTCTCTCCAGCATTTGCTGTTTGTAGACTTTCTGATGATGCCCATTCTAACCAGTGGGAGGTGATACCTCATTGTAGTTTTGATTTGCATTTCTCTAATAATTAATGATATTGAGCAGCTTTTCATGTGCTTCTTGGCCATCTGTATGTCTTCTATGGAGAAATGTCTATTTAGGACTTCTGCCCATTTTTGGACTGGGTTGTTTGTGTTTTTAACATTGAGCTGCATATATATTTTGCAGATTAATCCTTTGTCTGTTGATTTGCTTGCAAATATTTTCTCCCATTCTGCGGGTTGTCTTTTCATCTTGTTTGTAGTTTCCGTTGCTTTGCAAATGCTTTTGAGTTTCATTAGGTCCCATTTGTTTATTTTTGTTTTTATTTCCATTACTCTAGGAGGTGGATCAAAAAAGATCTTGCTGAGATTTATGTCAAAGAGTGTTCTTTCTATGTTTTCCTCTAAGAGATTTATAGTGCCTGGTCTTACATTTAGGTCTCTAATCCATTTTGAGTTTATTTTTGTTTATGGTGTTAGGGAGTGTTCTAATTTCATTCTTTTACATGTAGCTGTCCAGTTTTCCCAGCACCACTTATTGAAGAGAGTCTTTTCTCCATTGTATATCCTTGCCTCCTTTGTCATAGATTAGTTGACCATAGGTGCATGGGTTTATCTCCGAGCTTTCTATCCTGTTCCATTTATCTATATTTCTGTTTTTGTGCCAGTACTATACTGTCTTGATTACTGTAGCTTTGTAATATGGTCTGAAGTCAGGGAGTCTGATTCCTCCAGCTCTGTTTTTTTCCCTCAAGACTGCTTTGGCTATTTGGGGTCTTTTGTGTCTCCATACAAATTTTAAGATTTTTTGTTCTAGTTCTGTAAAAAATGCCATTGGTAATTTGATAGGGATTGCATTGAATCTGTAGATTGCTTTGGGTAGTATAGTCATTTTCACAATATTGATTCTTCCAATCCAAAAACATGGTATATCTCTCCATCTGTTGGTATCATCTTTAATTTCTTTCATCAGTGTCTTATAGTTTTCTGCATACAGGTCTTTTGTCTCTCTAGGTAGGTTTATTCCTAGGTATTTTATTCTTTTTGTTGCAATGGCAAATGGGAGTGTTTCCTTAATTTCTCTTTCAGATTTTAAATCATTAGTGTATAGGAATGCAAGAGATTTCTGTGCATTAATTTTGTATCCTGCAACTTTACCAAATTCATTGATTAGTTCTAGTAGTTTTCTGGTGGCATCTTTAGGATTCTCTATGTATGGTATCATGTCATCTGCAAACAGTGACAGTTTTACTTCTTCTTTTCCAATTTGTATTCCTTTTATTTCTTTTTCTTCTCTGATTGCTGTGGCTAGGACTTCCAAAACTATGTTGAATAATAGTGGTGAAAGTGGACATCATTGTCCTGTTTCAGATCTTAGAGGAAATGCTTTCAGTTTTTCACCATTTTGAATGATGTTTGCTGTGGGTTTGTCATACGTGGCCTTTATTATGTTGAGGTAGGTTCCCTCTGTGCCCACTTTCTGGAGAGATTTTATCATAAATGGGTGTTGAATTTTGTCAAAAGCTTTCTCTGCATCTATTGAGATGATCATATGGTTTTTCTTCTTCAATTTGTTAATATGGTGTATCACATTGATTGATTTGCATATATTGAAGAATCCTTGCATCCCTGGGATAATCACACTTGATCATGGGGTATGATCCTTTTAATGTATTGTTGGATTCTGTTGGCTAGTATTTTGTTGAGGATTTTTGCATCTATATTCATCAGTGAGGTTGGTCTGTAATTTTTTTTTTTTGAAGTATCTTTGTCTGGTTTTGGTATCAGAGTGATGGTGGCCTCATAGAATGAGTTTGAGAGTGTTCCTTCCTCTGCAGTTTTTTGGAAGAATTTGAGAAGGATGTGTGTTAGCTCTTCTCTAAATGTTTGCTAGAATTCACCTGTGAAGCCGTCTGGTCCTGGACTTTTGTTTCTTGGAAGATTTTTAATCACAGTTTTAATTTTATTACTTGTGATTGTTCTGTTCATATTTTCTATGTCTTCCTGGTTCAGTCTTGGAAGGTTATACCTTTCTAAGAATTTGTCCATTTTATTGGCATAGAGTTGCTTGAAGTAGTCTCTTAGGATGCTTTGTATTTCTGCAGTGTCTGTTATGACTTCTCCTTTTTAATTTCTAATTTTATTGATTTGAGTCCTCTCCCTCTTTTCCTTGATGAGTCTGGCTAATGGTTTATGATTTTTTTCTATCTTCTCAAAGAATTAGCTTTTAGTTTTATTGATCTTTGCTATTGTTTTCTTTGTTTCTATTTCATTCATTTCTGCTCTAACCTTTATGATTTCTTTCCTTCTACTAACTTTGGGTTTTGTTTGTTCTTCGTTCTCTAGTTCCTTTAGGTGTAAGGTTAGATTGTTTATTTGAGGTTTTTCTTCTTTCTTGAAGTAGGCTTGTATTGCTATAAACTTCCCTGTTAGAACTGCTTTTGCTGCATCCCATAGGTTTTGGATCATCATGTTTTCATTGTCATTTGTCTCTAGGTATTTTTTGATTTCCTCTTTGATTTCTTCAGTGATCTCTTGGTTATTTAGTAACGTATTGTTTAGCCTCCATGTGTTTGTGCTTTTTACGATTTTTCCCTGTAATTGATTTCTAATCTCATAGCATTGTGGTCAGAAAAGATACTTGATATGATTTCAATTTTCTTAAATTTACTGAGGCTTGATTTGTGACCAAGATGTGATCTATCCTGGAGAATGTTCCATGCGCACTTGAGAAGAAAGTGTAATCTGCTGTTTTTGGATGGAATGTCCTATAAATATCAATTAAATCTATCTGGTCTATTGTGTCATTTAAAGCTTCTGTTTCCTTATTTATTTTCATTTTGGATGATCTGTCCATTGGTGTAAGTGAGGTGTTAAAGTCCCCCACTATTATTGTGTTACTGTCGATTTCCTCTTTTATAGCTGTTAGCAGTTGCCTTATGTATTGAGGTCCTCCTATGTTGGGTGCATATATATTTATAATTGTTATATGTTCTTCATGGATTGATCCCTTGGTCATTATATAGTGTTGCTCCTTGTGTCTTGTAACATTCTTTATTTTAAAGTCTATTTTATCTGATATGAGTATTGCTACTCCAGCTTTCTTTTGAGTTCCATTTGCATTGAATATCTTTTACCATCCCCTCACTTTCAGTCTGTATGTGTCCCTAGGTCTGAAGTGGGTCTCTTGTAGACAGCATAGATATGGGTCTTGTTTTTGTATCCATTCAGCAAGCCTGTGTCTTTTGGTTGGAGCATTTAATCCATTCATGTTTAAGGTAGTTATCGATGTGTATGTTCCTATGACCATTTTCTTAATTGTTTTGAGTTTGTTTTTGTAGGTCCTTTTCTTCTCTGTTTTTCCCACTTAGAGAAGTTCCTTTAGCATTTGTTGTAAAGCTGGTTTGGTGGTGCTGAATTCTGTTAGCTTTTGCTTGTCTATAAAGCTTTTGATTTCTCAGTCAAATCTGAATGAGATCCTTTCCGGGTAGAGTAATCTTGGTTGTAGGTTCTTTCATCACTTAAAATATGTCATGCCACTCCCTTCTGGCTTGTAGAGTTTCTGGTGAGAAATCAGCTGTTAACCTTATGGGAGTTCCCTTGTATGTTATTTGTCATTTTCCCTTGCTGTTTTCAATAATTTTTGTTTGTCTTTAATTTTTGTCAATTTGATTACTATGTGTCTCGGCGTGTTTCTCCTTGGGTTTATCCTGTATGGGACTCTCTGCGCTTCCTGGACTTGGGTGGCTATTTCCTTTCCCATGTTAGGGAAGTTTTTGACTATAATCTCTTCAAATATTTTCTCTGGTCCTTTCTCTCTCTCTTTTCCTTCTGGGACCCCATAATGCAAATGTTGTTGCATTTAATGTTGTCCCAGAGGTCCCTTAGGCTGTCTTCATTTCTTTTCATTCTTTTTTCTTTATTCTGTTCCATAGCAGTGAATTTCACCATTCTGTCTTCCAGGTCACTTATCCGTTCTTCTGCCTTAGTTATTCTGCTATTGATTGCTTCTAGTGTATTTTTCATTTCAGTTATTGTATTATTCATGTCTGTTTGTTTGTTCTTTAATTCTTCTAGGTCTTTGTTAAACATTTCTTGCATCTTCTCAATCTTTGCCTCCATTCTTTTCCCGAGGTCCTGGATCATCTTCACTATCATTATTCTGAATTCTTTTCCTGGAAGGTTGTGTATCTCCACTTCATTTAGTTGTTTTTCTGGGGTTTTATCTTGTTCCTTTATCTGGTACATAGCCCTCTGCCTTTTCATCTTGTGTATCTTTCTGTGAATGTGGTTTTTGTTCCACAGGCTGCAGGATTGTAGTTCTTCTTGCTTCTGCTGTTTGCCCTCTGGTGGATGAGGCTATCTAAGAGGCTTGTACAAGTTTCCTGATGGGAGGGACTGGTGGTGGGTAGAGCTGACTGTTGCTCTGGTGGGCAGAGCTCAGTAAAACTCTAATCCGTTTGACTGCTGATGGGTGGGGCTGGGTACCCTCCCTGTTGGTTGTTTGGCCTGAGGCAACCCAACACTGGAGCCTACCTGGGCTCTTTGGTGGGGCTAATGGCAGACTCTGGGAGGGCTCTTGCCAAGGAGTACTTCCCAGAACTTCTGCTGGCAGTGTCCTTGTCCCTTGGTGAGCCACAGCCCCCGCCCCCACCCCCCCACCTCTGCAGGAGACCCTCCAACACTAGCAGGTAGTTCTGGTTCAGTCTCCTCTGGGGTCACTGCTCTTTCCCCTGGGTCCCGATGCGCACACTACTTTGTGTGTGCCCTCCAAGAGTGGAGTCTCTGTTTCCCACAGTCCTGTTGAAGTCCTGCAATCAAATCCCACTAGGCTTCAAAGTCTGATTCTCTATGAATTCCTCCTCCCGTTGCCAGACCTCCAGGTTGGGAAGCCTGACGTGGGGCTCAGAACCTTCACTCCAGTGGGTGGACTTCTGTGGTCTAAGTGTTCTCCAGTCTGTGAGTCACCCACCCAGCCATTATGGGATTTGATTTTACTGTGATTGCACCCCTCCTACCATCTCATTGTGGCTTCTCCTTTGTCTTTGGATGTGGGGTATCTTTTTTGGTGAGTTCCAGTGTCTTCCTGTTGATGACTGTCCAGCAGCTAGTTGTGATTCTAGTGTTCTTGCAAGCAGGAGTGAGAGCACATCCTTCTACTCCTCCATCTTCGTTCAAGGCTGAATAACTATTTCTTGTATATGGAGTCTTTTTTTAAAAAAAATGTTTTTATCTTATGTCCCCAATTAAACCATTATTCTTAGAGGACAAGAATGTTTAATTCTACTTTTTTTTTCTTTTGTATTCCTGTAGTTAGTGGAGTGAGATACATAATGTTTAATAATCTTTTTTGAATGAATGATTACAGATGTGAAAAATGGGCAGTTTTATTTTAAAATTTTAATTTAGAGAAAGAATGCTTAGGTTTTTCCTTTTATAATATTGCCTTCGAAGGATAAGTTTTAAAGCAATAAAATAATTAGGCAAGTAAGTGCTCTGTCTTTGGATGTAAGCATTTTCTGATGGTACAACAAAATATGATATATAATAATATGAACATAATATGAATGATTGTGTTTTTTATTTATCATATCCTTGAAATCTGTTTAATTCTGTTTTATACACAGTATTGTTTCAATATATCTTGAATGCATTCTGGCATTTTACTCTACTGATAACTTCTGTTAAGAAACAGAACTATTAACTTTTATTCAAAGTGAATGCTTTCCACAGGAATATGTCTTGCCTTTGGCAATGAAAATTCTTGTTAGTATTCTCCTTAACATTAATGATGTCATTAATATACAAAACATTTAACTTATTTCTATTGAAGTTGTTTGATTTTGTAATAAAAAACTTATGAAGTTGCTGTAATAGCTTCTGATCAGCTAAAAAAACTGAGTAAAATTTCACTAGGTGGCGCCAGTACTTTGGGTCTTTATTGACAGAAAATATTCATTCATTTCCCATATTCATTAAAACAAATGGTTAAAAATTATGTGGTATGAAAATTTGCCTTGTAGTTATCCTGAGAAAACCTAAATGGGAAGTTTTAGTTCTTTGGAAGGTCTGCCACATTGATATAACTTGGAACTATATATTTCAAAATGTTATTTAAATTCTGGTTGCAAACTAAGTTATGGAGCTGTCATTTCTCTTCATTTGTCTACATAAATTTATGAAAATTGTGAGAATTTTAGAAGTTATATTTTAAAGTTGTAATTTATAAACTTGGTTTTTTTCTGGATTAGAATATACCAAAAAATAATGTACTTTTCTTGAGTAGATATTAAGTAGATCTCTAGTAGAAAGTTGTAGTTTCAAAAATATGCTACAAAGATTAATAATAAGGACGTAAGAGGCAGAAATAATATATAGCCTTTTGTGATTATTTTTTGAAGCCTGCCATTACGTTATTATTAATGATTTTCTCTTATGGGTGGATTGTTCCAATATTTCTGGTGCGAAAATTTCACCTTTTCACTTTTCATTGCTAGTCTTTAACATTTATTAAACTACCTGATTTGTGGGCATTATAACAGACACTTGGTAACTTATTGCAGCTAGAAATATGTAGTGGTGACCTTGAAAGAGCTGAAATTTGAGGATAAACAAAGATTTAGGAAGACTTGAGCACAATTAAATGTGTTTTTCTCCCCCAAACACAAATTAATTGTTTGAATTATGGTTACTGTATCCAGAAATCTGAGTGATCACTTTTCTTATTTTCTAAAAAAAACTTTTCCAATTTTTAAATTATGGGTTTCAAAAAGAAAAAAACAGATGTCAAGAAAGATTGGAGGAAAAGATTGAATCATTAAAATATAAATGGACAAAACTGTGTGAAAAAAGCTGTGAGATTGAAGTTGGAAACATTTATTTATTGCTTAAACAGTGATTCAGTGTCCTTTGGAAGAGCATCTGATATGTTCAGGTTTAATTGTATAATAGCTTGTACTATTATTAGTGAGTTTTATATATACTGAAGTCACACTCATTCATGGTAAAATTTTAAGAACTTTATAAAATAAAGAAAGCATTCTTAGATTTATTCATAGTTTAGTGGTAAAGAGTTCATGCTTTGGAACCATGCTGCAGTTTTTTGCTCCATTACATACTAGTTGTGTGACCTTGGGCAAGTTACTTTGCCATTCTAAGCCTATGTATTTTTCCTTCTAAATCTCTAAAATATGAATAATAATATATATAAAAATATAACAAAATGTCATTGTGAGAATTCAATGAAATGTGATTATACACACACACACACAGACACTGCTTAACACAGTGTTTGACATTTCTTAACACTCAGTAAGTTATAGTTATTACTTTTTAAAAAATTTTTATTTTTTTGGCTGCGTTGGGTCTTCATTGCTATGCACGGGGTTTCTGTAGTTGTGGCGAGC
Organism: Balaenoptera physalus; assembly: GCF_965194825.1. NCBI lineage: Eukaryota > Metazoa > Chordata > Mammalia > Artiodactyla > Balaenopteridae > Balaenoptera > Balaenoptera physalus. The sequence continues at coordinate 18,110,177 of NC_138884.1, read as the reverse complement.
GGGGGGGCTACTCTTCGTTGCAGTGCACGGGCTTCTCATTTGCGGTGGCTTCTCTTGTTGTGGAGCACGGGCTCTAGGTGCGCAGGCTTCAGTAGTTGCAGCACGTGGGCCCTAGAGTGTGCAGGCTTCTGTAGTTGCGGCGTGCGGGCTCTAGGGCAGGCAGGCTTTAGTAGTTGTGGCACACAGGCTTAGTTGCTCCGTGGCATGTGGGATCTTCCTGGACCAGGGATCGAACCCGTGTCCCCTGCATTGGCAGGTGGATTCTTAACCACTGTGCCACCAGGGAAGTCCCCTATTACTTATTTAATGCGTATTGATTGAACACCTACTCCATGCTGTGGATAGAAAGATGAGGAATAGTACAAAGTTTTCTGAATCAAGGAATTCACACATTGATGGAAGATACAAATATATAAAGAATTATACAGTGATATCCAAATAAGGTACAGTGAGACTTCAGAAGAGAAAGCCATTGATTCTGCTTGGGGGATGACACAAGTCAGAAAAGAATCCCAAAATATGTTTGAGTTGTGTCTTGAGGGATGAGTAGGTATTTGTCAAATGGAGTAGAAATTATAGGCAAAGAGGATGTGCAAAGCCTTGAGGTTTCGAGAAAAGCAGTTTTTATTTTTATCTATAGGTGATGATGAGCTAGTAAATATTTTAAACAGATGATTCATGGACAGTTTTGTAATTTCAGAAAAATAGGACAGTAAGGTATGAGTCAAATGGATGGGATATGGGGAAGGGGAGGGAGGGAGAATTCATGAGGTGATGCATAGTGATTCACATAGTGAATGGCTGTATTAAGATAGTGAAATGAGGGGATAATATATACCTGGATGTTAGCATTGATTTTATCTAGTGATTAGTTTGATATGGGAGGATGAGTGGCAAGGAAGTTGCGGATGACTTCTAGATTTCTCACTTAGAATACTGTGTGAATGGTGTTGTAGAGAGTTAGAGAAAATACAGAAAGCATACCACACACTGTGTGTGTGTGTATATGTGTGCGTGCAAGCACGTGTGCACGCACGAGTGCGGGAATCACATTATTTTACACATCTATTTGTTATATAGGTAGAAATGTTTTGAAGGCAGTTAGAAAGTTGAGAAAAATCTGGACTGGAGATTTAGTAATTAGTCATTGGGTTAGCTATATAACCCACAAAGGGTGAGGATTGAACCAGGGCGATTGACAGCATTTAATAGATAAATGGAGGAAGGGGGAATCTAAGAAAGGAACAAGGAGGATTAAAAATGGTAGGAACAGAATAGGGAAGAGTGATCTCACAGGAGCCAGAGGTTGAATGCATTTTAAGAAAGTAGGTGCCACCTGTGTTATATACTTTGGGTAGGTTAATAATGATAAGAACTGAAAATGGTCCACTGAACTTTGCAGAATTTTGAGATCAGTGGTTACTTTAGCAAAGCACTTCTGGTGGGCTGGACTGATTGAAGATAGCAAGGTGGTGGTGGATTGAAGAATGGATGGATGGTAAAGAGCAAGATCCTGTGAATATAGACTGTTTGCTCTTTCAGGAGTGTGCCTAAAGTGAAAGGCAGGGAACTAAGCTTTTACTGAATTTTTTTTTTTCTTAAAGGAGAGACATTATAATTATCTGCATGTGTTATTTACCTTTTGCTAATTTAGGATTATTACCAAGATAAAAGCTAGGTTAATGATTTTAAATAACCTGATGATAAATTAGGTTATTAATATATATATTTTTTTAATCAGTCATCAGTTTTATACACATCAGTGTATACATGTCAATCCCAATCGCCCAATTCAGCACACCACCATCTCTACCCCACCACGGTTTTCCCCCCTTGGTGTCCATACGTTTGTTCTCTACATCTGTGTCTCAACTTCTGCCCTGCAAACCAGTTCATCTGTACCATTTTTGTAGGTTCCACATACATGCGTTAATATACGATATTTGTTTTTCTCTTTCTGACTTACTTCACTCTGTATGACAGTCTCTAGATCCATCCACGTCTCAACAAATGACTCAATTTCGTTCCTTTTTATGGCTGAGTAATATTCCATTGTATATATGTACCACAACTTCTTTATCCATTCGTCTGTCAATGGGCATTTAGGTTGCTTCCATGACCAGGCTATTGCAAATAGTGCTGCAGTGAACATTGGGGTGCATGTGTCTTTTTGAATTACGGGTTTCTCTGGGTATATGCCCAGTAGTGGGATTGCTGGATCATATGGAAATTCTATGTTTAGTTTTTTAAGGACCCTCCATACTGTTCTCCATAGTGGCTGTATCAATTTACATTCCCACCAACAGTGCAAGAGGGTTCCCTTTTCTCCACACCCTCTCCAGCATTTGTTGTTTGTACATTTTCTGATGATGCCCATTCTAACTGGTGTGAGGTGATACCTCATTGTAGTTTTGGTTTGCATTTCTCTAATAATTAGTGATGTTGAGCCGCTTTTCATGTGCTTCTTGGCCATCTGTATGTCTTTTTTGGAGAAATGTCTATTTAGGTCTTCTGCCCATTTTTGGATTGGGTTCTTTGTTTCTTTAATATTGAGCTGAATGAGCTGTTCATATATTTTGGAGATTAATCCTTTGTCCGTTGATTCGTTTGCAAATATTTTCTCCCATTCTGAGGGTTGTCTTTTTGTCTTGTTTATGGTTTCCTTTGCTGTGCAAAAGCTTTGAAGTTTCATTAGGTCCCATTTGTTTATTTTTGTTTTTATTTCCATTACTCTAGGAGGTGGATCAAAAAAGATCTTGCTGTGATTTATGTCAAAGAGTGTTCTTCCTATGTTTTCCTCTAAGAGTTTTATAGTGTCTGGTCTTACATTTAGGTCTCGAATCCATTTTGAGTTTAGTTTTGTGTATGGTGTTAGGGAGTATTCTAATTTCATTCTTTTACATGTAGCTGTCCAGTTTTCCCAGCACCACTTATTGAAGAGACTGACTTTTCTCCATTGTATATCTTTGCCTCCTTTGTCATAGATTAGTTGACCATAGGTGCATGAGTTTATCTCTGGGCTTTCTATCTTGTTCCATTAATCTATGTTTCTGTTTTTGTGCCAGTACCATATTGTGTTGATTATTGTAGCTTTGTAGTATGGTCTGAAGTCAGGGAGTCTGATTCCTCCAGCTCCGTTTTTTTCCCTCAAGACTGCTTTGGCTATTAGGGGTCTTTTGTGTCTCCATACAAATTTTAAGATGATTTGTTCTAGCTCTGTAAAAAATGCCCTTGGTAATTTGATAGGGATTGCATTGAATCTGTAGATTGCTTTGGGTAGTATAGTCATTTTCACAATATTGATTCTTCCAATCCAAGAACATGGTATGTCTCTCCATCTGTTGGTATCATCTTTAATTTCTTTCATCAGTGTCTTATAGTTTTCTGCATACAGGTCTTTCGTCTCCCTTAGTAGGTTTATTCCTAGGTATTTTATTCTTTTTGTTGCAATGGTAAATGAGAGTGTTTCCATAATTTCTCTTTCAGATTTTTCATCATTAGTGTATAGGAATGCAAGAGATTTCTGTGCATTAATTTTGTATCCTGCAACTTTACCAAATTCATTGATTAGCTCTAGTAGTTTTCTGGTGGCATTTTTAGGATTCTCTATGTATAGTATCATGTCATCTGCAAACAGTGACAGTTTTACTTCTTCTTTTCCAATTTGTATTCCTTTCATTTCTTTTTCTTCTCTGATTGCCGTGGCTAGGACTTCCAAAACTATGTTGAATAATAGTGGTGAGAGTGGACATCCTTGTCTCATTCCTGATCTTAGAGGAAATGCTTTCAGTTTTTCACTGTTGAGAATGATGTTTGCTGTGGGTTGTCATATATGGCCTTTATTATGTTGAGGTAGGTTCCCTCTATGCCCAGTTTCTGGAGAGTTTTTATCATAAATGGGTGTTGAATTTTGTCAAAAGCTTTTTCTGCATCTATTGAGATGATCATATGGTTTTTCTTCTTCAATTTGTTAATATGGTGTATCACATTGATTGATTTGCGTATCTTGAAGAATCCTTGAATCCCTGGGATAAATCCCACTTGATCATGGTGTATGATCCTTTTAATGTGGTGTTGGATTCTGTTGGCTAGTATTTTGTTGAGGATGTTTGCATCTATATTCATCAGTGATATTGATCTGTAATTTTCTTTTTTTGTAGTATCTTTGTCTGGTTTTGGTATCAGGGTGATGGTGGCCTCATAGAATGAGTTTGGGAGTGCTCCTTCCTCTGCAATTTTTTGGAAGAGTTTGAGAAGGATGGGTGTTAGCTCTTCTCTAAATAAGATGGGTGTTAGCTCTTCTCTAAATGTTTGATAGAATTCACCTGTGAAGCCATCTGGTCCTGGACTTTTGTTTGTTGGAAGATTTTTAATCACAGTTTGAATTTCATTTCTTGTGATTGGTCTGTTCATATTTTTTGTTTCTTTCTGGTTCAGTCTTGGAAGATTATACCTTTCTAAGAATTTGTCCATTTCTTCCAGGTTGTCCATTTTATTGGCATAGAGTTGCTTGTAGTAGTCTCTTAGGATGCTTTGTATTTCTGCGGTGTCTGTCGTAACTTGTCCTTTTTCATTTCTAATTTTATTGATTTGAGTGAGTCCTCTCCCTCTTTTCCTTGATGAGTCTGGCTAATGGCTCATCAATTTTGTTTATCTTCTCAAAGAACCAGCTTTTAGTTTTATTGATCTTTGCTATTGTTTTCCTTGTTTCTATTTCATTTATTTCCCCTCTGATCTTTATGATTTTTTTCCTTCTGCTAACTTTGGGTTTTGTTTGTTCTTCTTTCTCTAGTTCCTTTAGGTGTAAGGTTAGATTGTTTACTTGAGATTTTTCTTGTTTCTTTAGGTAGGCTTGTATAGCTATAAACTTCCCTCTTAGAACTGCTTTTGCTGCATCCCATAGGCTTGGATCGTCGTGTTTTCATTGTCATTTGTCTCTAGGTATTTTTTGATTTCCTCTTTGATTTCTTCAGTGATCTCTTGGTTATTTAGTAGCGTATTGTTTTGTCTCCATGTGTTTGTGCTTTTCACGTTCTTTTCCCTGTAATTCATTTCTAATCTCTTAGCGTTGTGGTCAGAAAAGATGCTTGATATGATTTCAATTTTCTTAAATTTACTGAGGCTTGATTTGTGACCCAAGATGTGATCTATCCTGGAGAATGTTCCATGCGCATTTGAGAAGAAAGTGTAATCTGCTGGTTTTGGATGGAATGTCCTATAAATATCAATTAAACCTATCTGGTCTATTGTGTCATTTAAAGCTTCTGTGTCCTTTTTTATTTTCATTTTGGATGATCTGTCCATTGGTGTAAGTGAGGTGTTAAAGTCCCCCACTATTATTGTGTTACTGTCGATTTCCTCTTTTATAGCTGTTAGCAGTTGCCTTATGTATTGAGGTTCTCCTATGTTGGGTGCATATATATTTATAATTGTTATATGTTCTTCATGGATAGATCCCTTGGTCATTATATAGTGTTGCTCCTTGTGTCTTGTAACATTCTTTATTTTAAAGTCTATTTTATCTGATATGAATATTGCTACTCCAGCTTTCTTTTGATTTCCATTTGCATGCAATATCTTTTTCCATCCCCTCACTTTCAGTCTGTATGTGTCCCTAGGTCTGAAGTGGGTCTCTTGTAGACAGCATATATATGGGTCTTGTTTTTGTATCCATTCAGCAGGCTTGTGTCTTTTGGTTGGAGCTTTTAATCCATTCACGTTTAAGGTAATTATCGATATGTATGTTCCTATGACCATTTTCTTAATTGTTTTGGGTTTGTTTTTGTAGGTCATTTTCTTTTCTGTGTTTCCCACTTAGAGAAGTTCTTTTAGCATTTGTTGTAAAGCTGGTTTGGTGATGCTGAATTCTCTTAGCTTTTGCTTGTCTGTAAAGCTTTTGATTTCTCCATCGAATCTGAATGAGATCCTTGCTGGGTAGAGTAATCTTGGTTGTAGGTTCTTCTCTTTCATCACTTTAAGTATATCATGCCACTCTCTTCTGGCTTGTAGAGTTTCTGGTGAGAAATCAGGTATTAACCTTATGGGAGTTCCCTTGTATGTTATTTGTTGTTTTTCCCTTGCTGCTTTCAATAATTTTTCTTTGTCTTTAGTTTTTGCCAATTTGATTACTATGTGTCTCGGCGTGTTTCTCCTTGGGTTTATCCTGTATGGGACTCTCTGCGCTTCCTGGACTTGGGTGGCTATTTCCTTTCCCATGTTAGGGAAGTTTTCGACTATAATCACTTCAAATATTTTCTCGGGTCCTTTCTGTCTCTCTTCCCCTTCTGGGACCCCTATAATGCGAATGTTGTTGCTTTTAGTGTTGTCCCAGACGTCTCTTAGGCCGTCTTCATTTCTTTTCATTCTTTTTTCTTTATTTTGTTCCATAGCAGTGAATTCCACCATTCTGTCTTCCAGGTCACTTATCCGTTCTTCTGCCTCAGTTATTCTGCTATTGATTCCTTCTAGTGTAGTTTCCATTTCAGTTATTGTATTGTTCATCTCTGTTTGTTTGTTCTTTAATTCTTCTAGGTCCTTTTTAAACATTTCTTGCATCTTCTCAATCTTTGCCTCCATCCTTTTTTCGAGGTCCTGGATCATCTTCACTATCGTTATTCTGAATTCTTTTTCTGAAAGGTTGCCTATCTCCACTTCATTTAGTTGTTTTTCTGGGGTTTTATCTTGTTCCTTCATCTGGTATATAGCCCTCTGCCTTTTCATCTTGTTTACCTTTCTGTGAATGTGGTTTTTGTTCCACAGGCTGAAGGATTGTAGTTTTTCTTGCTTCTGCTGTCTGCCCTCTGGTGGTTGAGGCTATCTAAGAGGCTTGATGGGAGGCTCTGGTAGTGGGTAGAGCTGACTGTTGCTGTGGTGGTCAGAGCTCAGTAAAACTTTAATCCACTTGACTGTTGATGGGTGGGGCTGGGTTCGCTCCCTGTTGGTTGTTTTGCCTGAGGCAACCCAACACTGGAGCCTACCTGGGCTCTTTGGTGGGGCTAATGACAGACTCTGGGAGGGCTCACACCAAGGAGTACTCTCCAGAACTTCTGCTGGCAGTGTCCTTGTCCCCACGGTGAAACAGCCACCCCCCGCCTCTGCAGGAGACCTTCCAACACTAGCAGGTAGGTCTGGTTCAGTCTCCCCCGGGGTCACTGCTCCTTCCCCTGGGTTCCGATGTGCACACTATTTTGTGTGCGTCCTCCAAGAATGGGGTCTCTGTTTCCCCCAGTCCTGTCGAAGTCCAGCAATCAATTCTCACTAGGCTTCAAAGTCTGATTCTCTATGAATTCCTCCTCCCGTTGCCGGACCTCCAGGTTGGGAAGCCTGACGTGGGGCTCAGAACCTTCACTCCAGTGGGTGGACTTCTGTGGTCTAAGTGTTCTCCAGTCTGTGAGTCACCCACCCAGCAGTTATGGGATTTGATTTTACTGTGATTGCGCCCCTTCTACCTTCTCATTGTGGCTTCTCCTTTGTCTTTGGATGTGGGGTATCTTTTTTGGTGAGTTCCTGTGTCTTCCTGTTGATGTTTGTCTAGCAGCTAGTTGTGATTCTGGTGTTCTCGCAAGAGGAAGTGAGAGCACGTCCTTCTACTCCTCCATCTTGGTTCCTCAGGTTATTAATATTTTACTTCAAGAAGCATTTATTGAAGTGAATATTGTGTGCTTAACATTACAGTAGTTGCCTTAGGACTTCAGAAGTTGAAAAAAAAAAAAAAGCCTGGTTTTTATTTGCTTCCTAACTGGAGACACAAATCACGTAGAGGAAACAATTAGAGAAAATACATGGTATTCCCTCTAACATTTGCTGAATGAATGAATGAATGATATAAATCTATGAAGGTTAAAAATAGAGTGTATGTGAAATACAGGGATATACTGAGTGATATGGGTCTTAATATTTCTTATCATGACATACAATGTTGTTATAATCTGACCCATAACTACTTCTCCAACTGCACACATCACAATTTTTCTATATGCATCCTGGGCTTTAGTTGTATTGAACTACCTTTAGATTCTTGAATTTACCATTCTTCATCCTCATCCCCTACCCCTCTCCCTCTACATAAAGTGTTCTTTCTCCTGGGTTGCTCCCTTTCTCTTCATATGGCTGACTCCCATTCCTTCTGTGAGATTCAACTCTTAGTTATTTATGCATACCTCAATCATGGCATTTATCATACTATAATTGTCTGCCAAACCATGCCATTCTTGAGGGATTATGTGTTACTGAATTTAAATCCCTAACACGTGGTAGATTAAAAGAATTATTGAATGAAGGAATAAAATTATATTAAGCTAGCTTTTAAAGGAAATATTGGAGAACAGATTGATGGAGAGTAGTGAATGAGGACATTTTGAGTAGAAGACATAATGTGTGTGTAGCCGGCAGACTAATGTGACTACTTGAAGTGAGGTTGTTTTAGTGAGTACTGAGAGAACGCTGAAGATGGAAATGATGGAGGACTTTTAATGCAAGCTGGAAATACCCAGATTCCACATAAATTGTAATAGTCATTCTTAAACAGGATGATGTGGAAAAGTTTTTCAGGTTGTTTATTCTAATAGTTGTTTATTTTACAGAACTCCCTTGTTCAAATCTAATCCATTCCTGAAAACATGTTGGATAGCAAATATTTGGGTAGCAGGAAGCTGTGTTCTGTTATTTTAAGTGACAAAAAACAATACAACCATCCCATGCAAAATCCTACATCAATTTCCCAAAACATTCTTAAAGAGCTGTATAACAATGACACAAGGATTTCAGCAGGGTATTTAAAACATCAGTTATCTAATTAAGAAAAAAACAACATTTGTTGAGCTCATTGGTATGTTCTTATGTAATAGACAATAATACTGTTCTATGTCAGATATTACTTTTTAATTTGCAAAAACCATATTCTGTAATGTAAATAAACAGTGAAATAGTTATTATAGATACTAAAAATCTCTAAATTGTCTGGTTTGATTGTATCCTCAGCCACCTGGCAGAAGCAAAATCTGGGACCAATGAAGTGCTAATCCTGGGGAGCAGGGGAGGGGTAGAGGGGAGTGGGAAGATGATGAGTGCAGTAATACACAGCACTCTAAAAACAAAACAAAACAGTAGTGATCTCATCAGGGTAACAGCTGAGAGAAGACTGCAGACCACTCTGTCACTTCTGCCCAGATTTGTGCAGGGCACATTTTTTGCCGGCATGCATCTTCAGATTCATTATAACAAGTTTCTATTTAAGTATTGAATTGTGGGTAAGATGCTTGGCAAGTCATTGTTTAAATATTTGCATTCAGGTAGTGAGAGTTTGGACAGTGATATAGACCTATATTTAATTAGGTTCTTTAAAAAATGAAGTGAAATACATTATTTTTGTTGTGAACTTAGAGGTTTTTTTATTTGCTAAATCTTGTTATTCTTAATATACAAAAAGGCAGAGAGTTTTTTCTTGCATTGTATATTTTTTAAAAAACGCCTTTTCTGATGCTTCTTGGGTTGAAGTCACAAACACTAAAAAACTATAGCATGGACTTTATGGAAGTCAGACTTGGGTTTGAGTTCTACTTTAATGTTTGCTAGCAATGGGCCGTTGGGCAAATTATTCACCTGTTATCAGGCTCTCCTCTAAAGTGAGGGGTATCTCATAGTTTGTTGTCAGAATTAATTTAAACAGTGAAGGAGATGTGCTTACTGGAGTACTTATTATGGTGCTAAATACCTAATTCTCAAATATTTATTTATTATTTTTTATAATACAAAAATATAGCACATTTAAAATCAAAGTACGTAAAATTTTCTTTTGGATTGTACCCTACTGATATACCTTCATTTAATTTAACTGAGTCAAAGTGATATATTGGATTTTTACAGTTTTACGATTTTTTCTGTGTTCATCTGAGCCATTGCCTATCCCTGCCCCCAAATTATTTTGATTTTGTACTAGAACAAAGTATTTATAAAAGGAACATGAGAACTGTGATAACCATTGATTATGATTGATCAATTTGTGTTGATTTGATAATAATACTCTTGAAGAACCTAAGTACAGAATCATTTCCTTATATTCCCTTTTTCTTTAACCTAATGAAATAAAGTATTATGAGTAACTAGAAAAAGTTAATAGAACTAATAAGTGAGTGTAAATGTCACATAATAGAAGTTCAGTATACAAAAATTAATTGCATTTCACTATTTCTAGCAATGAAAAATTAAAAATTGAAATAAAAACATTATTTACAGTAGTAGCACCAAATATAAAGTACTTAGAAATAAATTTATCAAAATATGAGCAAGACCTATATATTAAAACTATAAAACATTGCTGAGAGGATTGTAAAAAGACCTAAAAAATGTTAAGTGTACTATGTTTATAGATTGAAAGTTTAAATATTATTCATAATGTCCGTTATCCTCAGATTGATCTACACATTGAATGTATTACTATCAATCAACCCAATCAAAATCCTAGCAGATATTTTTGGAAAAAAAAATAAGCTGATTCTAAAATTTCTATGGAAATGGAAAGGACCTAGAATAGCCAAAGCAGTATTAAAAAAGGCAAAGTTGGTAGATTTACACTACCTGATTTCAAGACTTACAATGAAGTTGTAGTGATCAAGATAGTATTGGGGACTTCCCTGGCGTTCCAGTGGTTAAGACTCTGCGCTTCCAATGCAAGGAGCTTGGGTTTGATCCCTGGTTGGGGAACTAAGATCCCACATGCTGTGCAGTGCAGCCAAAAAATAAAAACAAAAAAAATTGTTTTAAAGATAGTACGGTATTAGCATTAGGATAGACATACAGATCAATAGTAAAGATTAGAGAGCCAGAAACAGATCCATACATATATGATCAAGTGATTTTTGACACAGGTGCCAAAATAATTCAAGGGGATTAGAAAGTCTTTTCAATGAATGGTGCCAGAACAACAAGATGTCCATATTAAAAAAAATGAACTTTGAGTCATACCTATGCCATACATAAAAATTAACTCAAAATGGATGATAGACTTAAATGTAAAAGCTAAACTATAAAACTGCTGGAAGAAAAAATATGGGAGAAAATCTTTACAGCTTTGGGATAAGAAAATATTTTTTAGACAGGACACCAAAAGAATAAACCACAAAAGAAAAAAAATGATAAGTTGTATTTCATCAAAATTAAATACTTCTGTTCATTGAGTCACTGTCAAGAAAATGAAAGGGGAAGCCCGGACTGGGAGAAAATATTTGCAATACACCTGTCTGACAAAATAATTGTATCTAGAATATATAAGGAACTCTTATAACTGAATAATAATATGACTAAATACTCACAAAAAATGATCAAAAGATTTGAATTGGCACTTCGCAAAAGAGGGTATAAGAATGGCAAATAAGCACAAGAAATTTGCTTAAAATCATTGGACATGAGGGAAATGCAAATTAAAACCACAATGTAACCTCATCTGAATGGCTAGAATTGAAAAGACTGATAATATCAAGTGCTGGTGACAGTGTGCAGCAACTGGAACTCTTCATACATTGTGGGAATGTAAAATAATAACCCACTTTAGAAAATTATTGACAATTTCTTATAAAGTTAAAATATACATACTCTTATGATACAACTCAACTCCTAGGTTATTTACATAAGAGAAATGAAAACATATGTTCACCAAATATTTATATACATATTTTCATAGCAGCTTTATTCATTATTATGAATATTCTCCAAACTGGAAACAAACCAATGTTCATCATTAGGTGAATGGAAAAATAAATAGTGAATATTTATACAATGTAATACTATTCAGCAATAGAAAGAACTCCCCATAGAATGACCCATTCACAAAACTTCATGGTGAATCTCAGAAATATTCTCCTGAGCAAAAGAAAGCTGACATAAAAAGTGCTATATGATTCCATTTATATAAAACTCTAGAAAAGGCAGATTCAATCTATAACAGAAAACAAATTAGCTGTTGCCTGTGGCCTGGAGTAGAAGGATTGTCTGGGAAGTGGTATAAGGAAACTTTTTGGGGTGATAGAAATATTCTATATCTTGATTATGGTGATGGTTATAGAAGTTTTGGAACTCACTGGAGTGTACCTTTAAAATGGGTGTATTATATTTGTAAATTACAGTGTATGTAAATTGTATGATTTATATAACTTCCTAGATTGTAAGCTGTAAGAAGGCATAGATTTTTTTTTTTTTTTTTTGGTTCACAGAGGTATTCCCACTTCCTAGAACAGTCCTTCGGTACTTACCACATTGTGTATTTGATGAACGAATTGATAAATCTGATAGACATTTGAATTCAATAAGCTATGAACATTTCCTTTTCAGTATTTTTTCGTACAATCTGTTTCCACTTGTTAGTCTTGGATATTTTTCATATTATAATAGTGTATTAGTTCATATTTTCCAAGAATTTCTATGAATAAAAGGATTAAACTCCACTAAAGATCTGCTTGACCTGTTCACAGTAAAGAGAAATTTATAGCAGTATGATATTTATATCAATGGTTTGGAAAACAATAATTATGGTATTCCTAAATAATCATCTAAAAGTAAATTCTTTTCACTAGGATTAAAATCCACAGAAGATTTACATTCTCTGGTAGGAGAACTTTGCAACCATGTATTTAGTCCTGCTGAGGGGACTGGTAGAGGGCAACAGCATTGAGAGCCAGGGCAAAGACATAAAAGTGGCCAAGGCAGCATCTAAAATATAGATAAGGAAGGCAGGGAAAATTCAAAGGTAGCTGATTATAAGGTCTGAAGAATGGGGTTAGATTATAGGTAGGAAAGTGAGGAAACAGTTCAGAATCTGGGAAGATCAATATTAGGTAGGTAAAAATGAGGTGGTTTAGGCAAAGAGAACAGAGAACATAAATAGTGTGAACATATTGAGGCCCATTTTTATGCACTGTTGGCTGCATGTTTGAAAGATGAACATAATGTCTTAAAGGCTAGATTACATACCACTCCACTGAACTTGCACTTCACCTTCTTTTTTCAAAAGCACAAACTCATCAATCTGTTTTTCCAATGTTTCCAACTCTGTTTATCATTTCATTTGTAGTGGGCCTCCTTTGTTGATAGACTGCTACACATGCATTTATATCTGTACACACCTCTGTGTGCAAAATCTCTGAGCCTTGATACATCCCACCCCCTTCAGTGAGAAATTAAAAGATATTTAAGATTTCCTGGGTCTCTTGGGATAGTTCTAAATTTACAGATTCAGGAATTTGTCTTGGAAAAAATGTAGTTTGTAATGACTTAGAATTTCTGTGCATCATTAGAGGATTGTCCTAGGAAAGCAAAAGGTTTCAATTCTGCCCTCACACTATAGAAGCTACATGAAAATTTCTGCAACTCTTCTCTGTCATTAATGGCTTTCTACTGTCAGCTCCAAGAGAGTATACTTTTCTGGTCTGTAAATCCATCAACTAATCTATTACCCTAAGTCAATTATAGCATAAATAAACCAGAATATCTGATTATAATTAAACTGGAATTCCACATACATCAGAATGGATCTTCATTCCTGGTGAACTCTTGATGTTGTGGGAATATTCTGTCACTACAGTCCCTGAAGCTCATGTCTTCATGAGCATGGTACAGGGGGCTGTGGTATCAGATATCAGGAGACATCTTGAAGATATTGCAGAGCAAGTGCCGTGGCAAGCTTAAGTGGGCCATTCAGAGCAGCTTTGAAGAGACTTTTGGCAGGATTAGATTGCTCTCAGATCTCTTCTTCTTTTTTTTTTTCAGATCGCTTCTTTTGTTCTGATCTTCCATTGCCTTGACTGTCTGTTTCTGGATACCATAACTTCTCTACACTTTCTGTACCTACCCCACTCTCAACCCTGTCAATTAAATCACACACTTAATCCTGCCATTAAATTTGTGAGTTTTAGTAGAGACCCTGTAGTCTCCTTGGTTTTTGTTTTTTTGGGTTTTTTTGAAGGATTTTATGCAACTTAGACCACTAAAACATTGTTAGGTTAGGAAATACAGTATAAGCAAACAGGAGTTGAATGAAGATTCCAGCTACTCGACTATGAAAAATACCCAATAATCTTAACTTTTTGCTATGGGAACTTTTTTATACTTACTCATAGATATCTTTTGCTTTTTTCTGGTGTTTAGACTCTGTTTCATATATCCATGCTAGCTGAATAAATGGCCCCTAGGTAAGTGAAGTGTTGCTATAAAACAAGGTGTGGTTATGGTGTAAATCAAGTAGATCACGTTTTCAACTTTGCAGTGTAGAAAAAAAAGACTGTGGAGATTAGGAGTTAGAAAATATGGATGTGAAATTTTGATCCATCTCTTATTATTAAGTGTGGATGTTGAAAAGTAACAATTTCTTAGAGTTTTTTTGTTTATAAAATGAGTTATGATAATTCCTACTTCACAGGATTGTATAAGAAATGAGACCATGTGTGTGAAAGCACTTATTGCATTTAAGCTATTACATATATTGATTGCTGCTGTTTGAAAAAAAGTCCCTAATTTCTAATGTAATACCCTAAAATTGAGGGACAGAAGCAGCCATGTGTAATTCGTCTCTGTGTACTGTTTTTGAAGAAAGAAATTGTGATAACTACATCACTGCCTTCATATGAGTAAAACTAATCTTTGCTGTATTTCATAATGTGATTATACTGTTGCTGTGTTTAGAATTGTACTTTGAATTTGCCTCATTTTAAATTATTTCAGTGGTCCTATCCTGTTTTTTAAAAATTTACATTGATTTTTCATTGGCTATTTTAGATTTATTAGCCTAAAAGGAACACGTTTTCTCTCTAGTAACTTACTAGAGTGGTGTGTGTGTTTATATATGTTGTGTGCATGTGTTCACATATGAATTTTAACTGTTAAGGATTGACAGGTAATCTCAGTGAAGGTCAATCATAGTTCCCAATCAAGCAAACAGATTTGCTATAAGAAAGAATAAGTTGTCCATTTGTGACTGAAGCAACAGCAGGTTGTTTTAAATCTCTATACAGAAAATGAAATTTATAGCAATATAGTTTGTAAACTATAGATACTCCTTCAAAATTAATCTAAACAATTACTTTACATTAAATAATATTTCTCATAGTTTTATACATAAATGTGTATTTTTAAAAGTTGTATATTTTCACTTTTTGATTGTATATATTCACCTTTTATATGTACCAATTTTTCTAAGAACCAATTTTCTTTAAATTTTAGGTACAATGTAATACAGATTTATTCTGAAAAACAACTACATAAATTATGATTCTTGAGTCTTACCCATAGCATCTTTCGGAAAGTAAAATGACCATCTGTATACATTTTTTACGGGCATATAAATATTTCATGAATTTGTCTCTATAAGTGAACATTCTTTTTGGAATCTGGAGTGAAATCATAATTTTATTTCAAAGCAGGTATTGAAAATATATTTTAAAAAGTAACATTTTAGACAGATTGATATCAATGATAACATATATAAATGTACCTAAAGAATTTTATGATAAAAGAAAATATCACCTTTTGTGTTTCATATATATTGTGTTGCTGTATCACCATATAGAGCTGATATCTGTGAGTCAGTCAGTAGAGAAATTTAGGAGGAATTAATTTCTCAAAAGTGCTAGCAGCAAGGTTATTTTAAAAGACTGAGTCTAATAAATAATTGTAATATTTTCTAAGAACTGATAAAGACAAGTAGTAAAGAATGAGTTTGTAAGAGAAAGTGAAAGCAGTGTCCCGGTAAGACTGATGACTACGTGAAATACTCATCTTTGCTTTTCAAAATAAACATTTTAGGTCATCAATCAGTTAAGAGTGGCAGGTAGTGACCATTAGGTGGATTCATTAACACCCTTCAGCCTGCTTGTACAGGGTGACCCACATCTGTCTTCATTAGAAGTTTCCTGGTTGCCAGTAGTGAACAGATGGGTCATTATTGCCAACACTGCCCTCTGGGCCTAACTGGAGGACATGCAAAGTCATCCTATATAGGACACATCTATATTTACCTACTAGGGTGTGAGCAAAATATTTTGAGTAATGATGATATGTTAAGATACTTTTAACCAAAAGCCTGCCCATGTGGATTCATATTTGTGAAGTTTATGCAAAAATATTATTTTAGAGGAGAGGGAAATTCCTTAAATGTATGTTTAAAATATAACTATTCTGAACCTCTGTGAAAGCTAGGATACAGTTGAATTGTAACTTAGACATAAGTTGATGATAAATTTTTATTCAGATTATTTGAATTTAATAGTATATTGAAAGACTTTAGTAGAAACATAGCATGTAATAGACATGGTTATTATTGATGATGCTTTTACATCATAAATACAATGTATTTCAAGATTTCCTGCCATTTATATAGTAGAGTTCAAATAAGATTATACCTTATAACATATGATACTAAATTCCAAATTTAAGATAGTAAAATCTTAGAGATATATATTTGATCCATCTAACTGGTTTAAATAAAAGGAAAATCATGTCTATAGTCTTGAAGTATGCAAATTTAGTATTGAATTATATCTGAGACTGTCTATTTTTTTCAGTGGCAGCAAAAACTTTTGTAAGGGTAGATTAATTACATTAGTTGTAATATCCTGGGTGTAAACGATGGGAAGATATTGACTGTGCACATTTATCTTTGCACTTCTGCTTCTTTTTTTAATTTACTGAGATGCCTTTGTTCATTAATGTTCAGGGTCACCACAAATGCAGGCTATGAGTATAAACTTAAAACACTGAATTAGGAAAACTATTTTATGAAATGGTTACTCTTCCCATAACACTGTAAAGTAATATTTTAAATCTAGTGCTCTGATTTTAGGAATCTGGAGGCTGTGGTCCTGGGGAATTGGAAGACTTAGCAATTCTAGGAATTATTTTTTTCCTTAAATCTGATAGGCTGGCTAGTGATGAATTTGGTTTCTTTCATGTAAGTTTTTAAGAGAAAAATATTATGAGGGCTCCTAAATGATGATAATTATGATGATAATAATAGTAGTAATTGTGGGCTAGCTTTCCCTTTATAATATTCTTGGAAGATATTCTTTGCCTAAGAAGCCAAATAAGGGTATACTACAAACACAGTGCCCCACTTTTTGTTAAAAAGTAAATGTTTTCTTCATGTTTGATAGTTTGTTCATTTTTGCAGTGATCAACCTGGTTTACAATTAGGGAGAGGAAAAGCATAGATTTTTCAGGATCACATTTGAGATGACGTTCAAGCTCTGTGTCTGAGATAAAATTTATTTTATTTCAGGAAAAGTACCCTTATATTAAGTTTTAAGTTTTCAAAGGAGCAAAGAGAATAAAAGAATTAGGACTATGTTGTGGGGACTTGCACAATGTCTTTTTTCTGCCATTGTGATTCTCACTAAAATAGTTAAAAGTTAGAGAAGGTCACTAGAATAAGATGAAAAAGTTTAGTCCTGTGTATTAGTTTGCTAGGGCTGCTATAACAAAATACTATAGGCTTGGTGGCTAAAACAGCAGAAATTTATTTTCTCACAATTCTGGAGGCTGAAGTCCAAGATTAAGGTGTTGGCATGTTTAGTTTCTTCTGAGAACTCTATTCTTGGCTTACAGTTATGTTCTTGCTCTTTCTTTATATGGCCTTTCTTTATGCACCTGCATCCCTGGTATCTCTTCTTCTTATAAGGACACAAGTCCTATTGGATCAGGGCCCCACCCTTACCCTTAATGACCTCATTTAACCTTAGTTGCCTCTTTAAAGGCCCTATGTAAATATAGTCACACTAGGGGAGGGGGTTAGGGCTTCAACATATGAATTTGGGGGGTGCACAATTCAGTCCATATCATCCTGGGAGAGTGGGAATATTTAATATTAGTGAATTTTGCTTTGTGTTTTATTTTTATTATATTTTATTGGTACATTTAGACATTTAGGATTTATCAATACAACTTGTAAAATTAATTTTTTACTACACTTGACCCTTCAACAACCCAGGGGTTGCGGTACTGACCCTCCCTACAGTTGAAAATCTGTGTAAAACTTCTACTTGGGTCTCTGTATACATAGTTCCTCTGTATCCACAGTTGGCATTTGTGGATTCAGCCAACCTCGGATCGTGTAATACTGTAGTATTTACTATTGAAAAAAATCTGTGTATAAGTGGACCCTTGCAGTTCAAACCTGTGGTGTTCAAGGGTCAACTGTATTTTCATTTATGTGATATTTTAAAAAGTAGTTCTATAGATGTAGCAACACTTTTTGTTTGATCATTTTCTCTCTTAATTTATCATTTAGGTTGTAGGTCACTGGTTCTCAAACTTTTTGGCTTCAGGACCTCTTTACACTCTTAAAATGATTGAGGACCCTAAATAACTTTTATTTATGTGGATTGTATCTACTGACACTTGTATTAGAAATTGAAACTGAGAAACATTTAAAATACAAGAATATATGTGCTTATGAGAAAGCAAGAGTCAAATAGGCAAATAGGCAAATAAAATCTTAGTATTTTCTAGAGACTGAACGTGTCTCCCCAAAATTCGTGTGTTGAAACCTAATCCCTAATGTGATGGCATTTGGCCGGAGGCAACTGCAGCTCACCTTGGAGACATAGACACTGGCAGCAGCCATTTTGGGGAGCTCATTCTACTGCGTCGACACTGGTGCTGGCAATCACCATTGTATAATCCTCCCTCTAGCTTATTAGCCTCAGGACCCAGCCCCACTCCCACCTAACAGCCTGTAGGCACCATACAATAGAAAAGATAAATGAAACTAAGAGCCGGCTCTCTGAAAAGTTAAAATTGACAGAACTTTGGCCACACTCATCAAGAAGAAAAGAGAGAGAACCCAAATCAATAAAATCAGAAATGAAAAAGGAGAAGTTACAACTGACATCACAGAAATACAAAGGATCATAAGAAGTTACTAAGAGCAACTATATGCCAATAAAATGGACAACAATTTATCTTTAATTTTTGCCATTTTAATTACAGAGTGTCTTGGTTTGGTCTTCTTCGGGTTAATTCTGTATGGGACCTTATGCAGACTGTGTGATCCTTGTGTTGTGGCAGACTGACTACTGTGGGTGATCTGGTATGCATGGCTGACCCCCAGTACAGTTGGGTTGTCAGGCCATGCCTTGTGCAGAGGCTGCCAGCCACTGGTTGGCAGGGCCAGGTCATGAGGCACCTGGTGGTTTATTTCTGCTCTGATCTTTATGATTTTTTTCTTTCTACTAACTTTGGGTTTTGTTTTCTGTTCTTTTTCTAGTTACTTTAGGTGTAAGTTTAAGTTATTTATTTGTGATTTTTCTTGTTTCCTAGGTAAACTTGTGTCACTATAAACTTCCTTCTTAGAACTGCTTTTGCTGCAGCCCATGGATTTTGGATTATTGGGTTTTTGTTTTCATTTGTCTCCAGGTATTTTTTATTTCCTCTTTGATTTCTTCAATGATCCAGTGATTGTTTAGTAGCATATTGTTTAGCCTCCACGTGTTTGTGTTTTTTGTAGTTTTTTCTTGTAGTTGATTTCTAGTCTTATAAGGTTGTGGTTGGAAAAGATGCTTGATATGATTTCAGTTTTCTTAAATTTACAGAGACTTGTTTTACTAGCCTAGCATGTGATCTATCCTGGAAAATGTTACATGTGCACTTGAAAAAATGTGTATTCTGCAGCTTTCGAATGGAATGCTCTGTAAATGTCAATTAAATCCATTTGGTCTAATGTGTCATTTAAGGCCAATGTTTCCTTATTGATTTTCTGTCTGAATGATCTGTCCGTTGATGTAAGTGGGGTGTTAAAGTCCACTACTATTATTGTGTTACTGTCAATTTCTCCCTTTATGTCTGTTAATATTTGCTTTATGTATTTAGGTACTCCTATATTTGGTGCATATATATTTATAATTGTTATATTTTCTTATTGGATTGATCCCTTGATCATTATGTAGTGTTGTTCTTTGTCTCTTGTAACAGTCTTTGTTTTAAAGTCTATTTTGTGTAATAAAAGTATTGCTCTCCTGGCTTTCTTTTGATTCCATTTGCATGGAATACCTTTTTCTATTCGCTGCCTTTCAGTCTGCATGTATCTTTAGATCTGAAGTGTGTCTCTTGTAAGCAAGATATATATGGGTCTTGTTTTTGTATTCATCCAGCAACTCTATGTCTTTTGGTTGGAGCATTTAGTCCATCTACATTTAAAAATTATTGATGTATATGTTATTATCATTTTGTTCATTGTTTTTGAGTTGTTTTTATAGTTCTTTTTTGTTCCTTTCTTTTACTCTCTTTTCTTGTGATATGATGACCATCTGTAGTGTTATATTTGGATTCTTTTCTCTTTTTTGTGTGTGTATCTATTATAGATTTTTGATTTGTGGCTACCAAGAGGTTTATATATAGGAATCTATCTATCTACCTATCTATCTATCTGATTGTTTTAAGTTGCTGATCTATTAACTTCAAACACATTGTAACACTCCATCATTTGTACTCTCCTCCCCTCATGATTACTGTTTCTGAATCATATTTCACATATATATTTTTTCATGTATCCTGTATCTGCTTATTGTGGATATAGATGGTTTTACTACTTTTGTCTTTTAACCTTCCTACTTGCTCTGAACATGGTTGATTTACTACCTTTACTGTATATTTGCCTTTACTGATGAGCTTTTTCATTTTGTATTTTTCATGTTTCTAGTTGTGCCCTTTTTAAGCATTTCTTGTAAAGCTGGTTTGGTGGTGCTGAACTCTTTTAGCTTTTGCTTGTCTGTGAAACTTTTGATCTCTCCAATAAATGTGAATGAGAGCCTTACTGGGTAGAGTATTTTTGTTTGTAGAATTTTCCCTTTTATCACTTTAAATATATGATGCCACTCCCTTCTGGCCTGCAGAATTTCTGCTGAAAAGTCAGCTAATAGCCTTATGGGAGTTCCCTTGTATGTAACTTGTTGCTTTTCCATGGCTACTTTTAATATTCTCTCTTTAACTTTTGCCATTTTAATTACAGTGTGTCTTGGTGTGATCTTCTTCAGGTTGATCCTGTTTGGGACTCTATGCTTCCTGGACTTAGATACCTATTTCCTTTCCCACATTAGGGAAGGTTTCAGCTATTATGTCTTCCAATATGTTCTCTGCCCCCTTTTCTCCCTCTTCTCCTTCTGGGACCCCTATATGAGAATATTAGTGTACTTGATGTTATCCCAGAGGTCTCTTAAACTGCCCTCATTTCTTTTCATTCTTTTTTCTTTTTTCTGCTTAACATCAGTGATTTCCACTACTCTTCTAGCTTGCTGATATGTCCCTCTGTATCATTTAGTCTACTGTTGATGCCTTCTTGTATTTTTAATTTCAGTTACTGTATTCTTCATCTCTGTTTGGTTGTTCTTTATATTTTCTAACTTTTTGTTAAAAACTTCTAACTTCTTGCACTGTGCGTCCATTCTTCTTCCGAGTTCTTTGACCATCTTTATAATGGCTACCCTTAGCTCTTTCTTGGTCAGATTTGCTATTTTCACTTCACTTAGTTCTTCTTCTGGGGTTTTATCTCCTTTCTTTGTTTGGGACATGTTCCTCTGTGCCTCGTTTTGCCTAACATGCTGTTTTTTACTTCTGTGTATCTGGTAGGTTGGTTATATTTCCCGACTTTGGAAAAGTGACCTTTTGTAGGGGATGTCCTATGCGTCCCAGCAGCATACTCCCCTCTGGTCACCAGAGCTGGTCATATGCTCTGCGGGTACCCCCTATGTGGCCTGTGTGGGTCCTTCTGTTGTGGTGAGC
This sequence comes from Balaenoptera physalus, assembly GCF_965194825.1. NCBI lineage: Eukaryota > Metazoa > Chordata > Mammalia > Artiodactyla > Balaenopteridae > Balaenoptera > Balaenoptera physalus. The sequence continues at coordinate 18,088,421 of NC_138884.1, read as the reverse complement.
TGACTACTGTGGGTGATTTGATATGCATGGCTGGCCCCTGGTCCAGTTGGTTGCCGGGCTGTGCTTGTGCAGAGCCTACCAACTGCTGGTTGGCAGGGCTGGGTCATGAGAAGCTGGCTGTGGAGCCCCAGGTGACCTCAGAGCTAGAGCAGGCTCACTGGTGGGTGGGGCTGGGTCCAACTAGTCCCAGGTCAGGATCTGGCCTGCTGGTGGGGGGGCTGGGTCTGCAGGCAGCAGGGCTGTGGTTGTCCTGGGGCTGGTGTCCTCCAACTAGTGGGTAAGGCTGGTCCCGAGGCCAGAGCAGGCTCAGTGGTGGGTGGTTCCAGGGATTCTGGGGCTGCTGCTTGCCCACTGATTGGTGTAACTTGTTCCTGGGGTCTCTACCTGTGGGGTCCTGGGGGTCCTTGGTCTAGTGCTTGTACACTGATGAGTGGTGCCAGGTCCTGGGCCCTCTCGTGGGCAGGGCTGTGACCAGGGGTGGCTGTGGGCTCAGTGAGTCTGAAGGCTGGCTGCCTGTCAGCTGGTTGGTGGGGCTGTCCCTGCCCAGTTAGTTGCTTGGCCTGAGGCATCCCAGTACTGGTGCTTACAGACTGTTGGGTGGGAAATGGGGTTGGGTCCTGAGGCTAATAAGCTAGAGGGAGGATTATACAATGGCATTTGCCAGTACCAGTGTCCACATGGTAGAATGAGCTACCCACAGTGGCTGCCACCAGTGTCTGTGTCCCCACGGTGAGCTGCAGTTGCCTCCAGCCTCTCTATGAGACTCTCCAAGATTAGCTGGTAGGTCTAACCCAGGCTCCTTTCAAATTAGTGCTTTTTCCATGGGTCCTGGAGCATGTGAGATTTTGTATGTGGCCTTTAAGAGCGGAGTCTCTGTTTACCGCAGCCATCCACTGGCCTTCAAAGCCAAATGTTCTGGGGGCTTATCTTCCCAGTGCAGGAATTCCAGGCTGTGGAGCCTAATGTGGGGCTCAGATCCTTAACTTCTTGGGGAGAAACTCTTTAATTGTAATTATTCTCCAATTTATGGTTCTACGACCAAGGGCATGAGACTTGACTATATCAAGACTCTGCCCCTCCTACTGGTCTGGTCTTTTTCATTGATAATTGTTCTATAAATGGTTGTAATTTTGGTGTGCCCCTGAGAGTACGTGTGCCCAGGGTCTTTCTACTCTGCCATTTAGCTAAGTTCCTGCAACAGACTTTTGAGGGAATTATTGTTATAGAAATTTTGCAAACGAGATCACTTGAGATAAAGAGATTCAATAGCTTGTCCAACATCATAGGACTAGTAAGTGGTAGAACTAGTGTCAAGTTGATCAAGAAGTTTCTAAGTAGTAGTGTGGTGACAGTTGCTAGGTTGACTTGCTACTCTTCCATAGATCCAGCCTCTAAAGGAGACAGTAAATAAATGGATTTAGGCAGTTAATACTTACAGCAATATTAACATCTTGGCTCTCATTGCTGATCACCTATCCTCAGAGAGCAACTTGAATGAGGCCAGGTCTTGCCTGTACACACAGTGGGGGTGCATTATCCCCCAAATGTCAGGACAGAAACCCTGACGTGTAGACTCTGATCTTATATGAGGCCTGTTGGCAAACCTTCCCATCTTTACCTTCAGAGAAGGAGAGATTATCTTCATTAACCTGGAGTGTAGCAATTTTACTGCAGAAAGGAGGAAACAGGAGTTTTTTTTTTTCTTTATTACTCTTGAATGCTTGTACGGGAGGGAGAGATCTCTATGTTTGCTGTCTGGGAAAATAAATTTGCTCAAGGAGTCACTGTTTTCATCTTTCCAGGGCCATCTGCTTACGCCAGTCTTCTTGAAAAGATAGTCCTGGAGCAAATTGACTGTTAATTGTCTAGTTGTGTGGAAATGTGATAGATTCATGGAGAATTGTCTCCCAACAGCTAGAACTTCATCTCTTTTCTGATAAGCAGCAAATATTTTTTTAGCTACTAAATTTCATGCTTTTTTTTTTTTTTTTTTCATTATGAGAGACCCTTAGAACTTATTGCTCTTACTTTTGGCGTTTGTCTATGAACTTTTTGCTTTGATATCCTATCCCACAGCAAATCAAAAGAACTGATTAGGAGCACATGACTACAGCAAGTCATCATGACATATAGGAAGAAGGCAAAACTTTATAAACAACATACACAAAAATTGTAATACCTCCCTAGAACTATTTACTGTGTCAGAAGAGTTACACATCAGTTACTTCTGAGACACTTACTACTCAATAGCTAAAAATACTCAAATTTTAAAAGTTCAGTTATTTAAAAATACTTTTCAATTATCTGGAAATTTATCTATGTAGAACACTAAATTCTCCTCGGATGAAAAATAAAGTATTTCAGTGCAAGTGTTTCAAAAAAAATGGTGATTGATATACTTACATAGATGACCAATTGCAGTAGAATGAACAAACATTCATATCTTTGCACATATATTTTTAATATGTTAAAAATGACTGGTTTCTACTCATTCAGAAATGCAATAGCATGTAGAGGTTGTCACTGTTCTTATACTCCCACACACAACTTCTGGAACTCATTGTTTGAGTCTGGATCCAGAAAAACCCTTACACATGTTTGAGGGAAGAAATGTATAACATTCTTCTCTTGACTTTAGATCACTTTAATATTACCATGAAATCAAGAGCCATTCAGATTAATGACCATTTTCAAATACTTGTGCTTCATTTAATACTTTATTCAATATATATTTAATAAGCTTCTGCTGTATGCTAGGTATATGCTAGGTACTCTACTAACCTCTGGAGATACCGTGGTGAACAAAAAGTATGTATAGTGTCTCTCCTCAGGGATTTTATAGTCAGCCTAGCAAAAAAAAAAAAAAAGCATCATAGGGAGGAGAGATAATCAGGATTTGGAGAGTTTAAATAGAGGAATGTGACCTAGTCATGGAGATCAGGAAAGGAAGGCTCACCTTTAGAAGTGAGGTTTGAGGTGAGATCTGAAGGAGAACATAAGTTAGAGGAAGAGGTAAGGGACATACATTCTAGGCAGAGAGAATATCAAAGGCCCTGTGGTGGCAAGGGGCAGAGGATGTTAAAGGAGCACAGCCTGGATATTTCTTGACATACATACGCATAAGGAAATATACAAAAGATTACGAATTATTGATATTTTGTAAAATGAGCATCTTATTGTGGAATTAAGATTAAGTTGAGATGACCTAGGTTTTTGTACAGCATACCATCAGGAAAATATCAGAGAAGTGAAAAATTTAAAAACTATTTTTATTTTCTTCTAACTTCAATAATAAATGGCACATAGAATTTTGGATGTTGATAGAAAAAATATATTATAGGCTTAGGAACAGAAGGATTCTTTTTCATAATACCCAATAAAGCATAATATTAGCAAGGCTTCAACCCCAAAAACTAAGTTGAAAGGTACAGGTTTATCAGGAAACCCCTTTTGTTTCAGAGCTCGTTGTTGAAAAACTTTCAAAATTATATAAGCCCTTTCCCTCATTTCTTTTAACTTTATACTTAAGTAATATAGTACAGATACAGATAATATAGAATGGGTACTTTGAAGTGATGAAATAATATGTTGAATGTATTTTATAACTTGCTGTTGCTCTCCTTTCCTGCTGTAAAAACTTCCTGAAGCAGCAGAATCTCTTTGATATTTTTGGCTGAAAGACAATGAAAATATTGACTTACAGGCTCTCTGGTTTCCAGGTGTATAATAAGCAGTACGATTCAAAAGGTTAAATCATTTAATTATTTATTTTTTAATAGCTAAATTACTATGTTGGCTCATTGGATTGAAATTTTCTTTGTAACTGAATATTATGAGAGTTATGTCAGTAATATAAATCAGAAAATTTATTTCAGGTCACAGTGATTTCTTTTTTTTTAGTGTTTTTATTATGGAATTCAGAAAGCACTTGTCTGAGACACAGTTCGAGATTGCCTTCTGAAAAAAGCTCACCTTTCCCTGTGTGATAACCAAATAAGCAATTTTAATTTTCTATTTTATAAGTGTTTTTATATGAGGAGAATGTTTGGCTCAGTGAACTAGATTGATGAGATTCCTAAAAAGGAGAGAGGAGAGAAGGAAACATTTCCTCAATGTTTTGGTGTAATTTATGGGTCCATGTTTGAATTTTGAGCCTTTTGGCATCCATAAATGCTAAACTCAAAAAAAGAATGAAATTTCTTCATGTTTCTGAATACATATTATACATTTAATAAAAAGGACCATAACTGATATTGTCAGAAAAAATAAACTTGTGAATAAATAAAGCAGTCACTTATACAGTTACAGGTGGAGAGACTGAATTAGGCAATTTGAGTACGTGTTACTCACTTAATAGCGAAGGTGATTCATGGATAACATCTTCCTGACCCATGAATGGTAACATTAATAATTGGTCTAGTAGAAAGGGGATATATTTGCTGCCATTTCTGATGTCTTTTATCAGTATTCCTACAGATGAAGATATATTTTCTTGTTAGATTTGGGTAAATGAATGCGACAAAAGCACTTTTCCAAATGGAACAAATATTAAAGTGTGGCTTTCTCTTTAAATTTTGACAAATAACCTCTGTATTAAAACATACTGTATATCCACACACAATTTGCCTTTTGTGAGAATCAGGTAGGATCACATTTTTCACTAAATGTGTAATTAAAAATATTGTAGTCACTAAATTCATTTAAATATTAAGATAGGTAATATATTTGATTATATTATTAATGATATATTTTTGGTATATGAAACAAACTTCCTTCAGCTTTGATATATGTATGAAATACAATATATATATACTCCAATACATATGGTTTTGCTTCCCAGTAGCTAAAGACTCTGAGGCATCAAATCATTGAGTTATATTTAAGTCATAGCATAATCCAGTAGAAAACATTAAATAAAATGAAAGATATACCAACCTCTCTTTACTTATGAAACACACTATAATACAGTACTTTACTGAACTGCAGATAGATATCCAAATTAAAACATGGATACATATATTTGCAAATTTACTCATTCTGATAAAGTTGCAGTTATAAAAACGTAAAGCTTAAATATGCAGTGTAATAGTATACGTCAGTGTCATAACTAATAGTGGTCTTCTTAGTGCATTTGTATTTAAACTCTATTGCCTTGTGATTAAGTAGCTGAAATAACGAGAGTGGCATGGACATATATACACTACCAAACGTAAAATAGATAGCTAGTGGGAAGCAGCCGCATAGCACAGGGAGATCAGCTAGGTGGTTTGTGACCACCTAGAGGGGTGGGATAGGGAGGGTGGGAGAGAGGGAGACACAAGAGGGAAGAGATATGGGAACATATGTATATGTATAACTGATTCACCTTGTTATAAAGCAGAAACTAACACACCATTCTAAAGCAATTATACTCCAATAAAGATGCTGGAAAAAAAAAAAAGAAATATCCTAGATATTGGGGCAGTTATTTAGGCAAAGTAGCTCTGTGTTGTTTAAATGAAAGATTGGTGGTGAGCGAGTCTCTGACTTATCTGTATTGTTGGAGTTATTCAAGTATGTTTTTGTTTACTTTGCATACTCCTTAAAGGTATATACTTTTCTTGGTAGGTGTATCAGGTGACAGTAAAGAGAACTCAATCTGTTTTAAATAGAAAAGGAATTTATCAGTACATTTTAGAGTAGGTCTGACTCAGGCACTGTTTAAGGCTCCAGTGATGTCACCAGGACCTGATTTGTCTCATTTGCTTCTGAGAACCTCTTCTTCTGTACTTGTTTTGTTCATAGATGGGATTTTTCCTAATAGTGGCAAGGAGGCTATTGCACTGAAGAGCCTCACAGGCCCTTGTTCAAGTATAGTGAAAAAAGAGTCTCTCTGCTCCTGGATAAATCAAACAAAAGTCCATTTGGAATAATCTTTTGGTTTGTGATGTTTATTTATCATGTATTAAATTCTTATATTCAGTAAGATCAGTTTCTGGGCTGCTTAGATTGTTCACACAGCTAATATAGGACAGGGATATTGTGGAAGAAATCTTTTTTTTATTGTCTTATTAGAGCTTGTAACTTTGAGATGAGTGTCATTTTAGAGAATGGATGTGATAGCTCTTTTGTAATATTATCAGAGAATTGTTTATAAACACTTGTAACAATGCTGTTTACAAGAGTTGTACCTTCTTGGCACAAATGAAACTTTTTTAAGTGAAAAAACACTACACTTCTAACTAACTATAAATGGCATAGCAAAAAGATTTTATTTAAACGAGTGATCTAATAACTGGTTTCCTTCCAAAACTCTTTTTCTTAATTCTAAGAGATTTTCAAATAATTTTCTTAGCTCTTCTATATGTATAATTTTATCATCAAAATGGTAATTTGGCTCCTGGCTTTTGTAGCATTATCTTTGGTTTGCTATTTTGCTGCCTTGAACAGAAATTACAGGGCAGTATTAAATGATAATGGTGGTATCTGGCATCCTATTCTGTTTTTTTTTTTTTAACATCTTTATTGGAGTATAATTGCTTTACAATGGTGTGTTAGTTTCTGCTGTATAACAAAGTGAATCAGCTATATGTATACATATATCCCCATACCCCTCCCTCTTGTGTCTCCCTCCCACTGTCCCTATCCCACCCCTCTAAGTTGTCACAAAGCATCGAGTTGATCTCCCTGTACTATTCTGTTTTTATTTTTTTATTTTTTTAACATCTTTATTGGAGTATAATTGCTTTACAGTGTTGTGCTAGTTTCCGCTGTACAATGAAGTGAATCAGCTACATGTATACATATATCCCCATATCCCCTCCCTCTTGCGTCTCCCTCCCACCCTCCCTATCCCACCCCTCTAGGTGGTCACAAAGCACCGAGTTGATCTCCCTGTGCTATGCAGCTGCTTCCCACTAGCTATCTATTTTACATTTGGTAGTGTATATATGTCCATGCCACTCTCTCACTTTGTCCCAGCTTACCCTTCCCCCTCCCTGTGTCCTCAAGTCCATTCTCTACCTCTGGGTCTTTATTCCTGTCCTGCCCCTAGGTGCTTCAGAACCATTTTTTTTTTTTTTTTTAGATTCCATATTTATGTGACTATTCTGTTTTTAATGGGAATGAATTTAGTTTTCCCCTTTCAGCATGGCATTGTCAAAATGAATATTCTCTATCATTTAAAATATCCTTTATTCCTGCTTTTCCAGTATTGTTCAATTTGGAAAGTGTGTTTAGTACCTATTTTTGGTTATCTAATGAGGTCACCATGTGGAGGATCTCACTAAACCTACTGAGAGATTTTCTTACATTAAGCCATCTTTAATTTTTGAGTGATGTTAGGTGATTCTCATAAAATACTGTTGAATCAATTTTACAAGTATGCAGCTGTCTCACAGAACATCTCCTGGGTTAATGTTTTCCCAGTAGGGACTGTCTCTTATTTATGAATACAGCAATGTCATAGAATGTGCATCCTCTATACCCAATACAAAAATTTTAACAAATGATGTGCAGGGAAAGTCTCTAGGCATATTCTAAATACAACTTTGGTAGAATATAAACTTTACGTGTAGATGTTTTGTGAATCTACAAAAGTTATTAGCAAAGGTTTCAGTGTTGCCAGGATAAGAGGATAAAAGAATATTAAAACATTCAAAGCCACTGTTTGTTAATAACTTTGTGAATTGTTTGTCAGGAAGCTATGTTTTAACATTTTATATCTTAAACATAGTTTGGTAAATATATAGGCATTTTATAGGGTTTTAGTTACTACATAAAAAATGTTAGAGGTTTTAGGTTGATGTATAATGCATTATAATTGTTGTTGTTTTAGCACAGAACATCTAATTTTTAGGAAGGAATGATGTTATGCAGTTGATGCCTGTGTTTAATTTGGATTTTTGTACCTGTGAGATCAGTCTATAGTAGTGATAACAAATATGTCAGATTATGATATCAGAATTATTTCTTTCATAAAATAAATTTAATCTTGGCATTTCATAATTTAATCGAACTTGGTGGCAAATTTTCCTTGCCTGGATCATTTCTGAGTTATTAGTTAAATTTTATAATTCAACTTTATCATTTTTTTTTTTTTGTTTAATCAGATTTTTCTACTAAATTTTGAATAAGTTGGCTTGGGGTTTCTGTTCTGGTTAGCAGGTGGGGCCAGGCTGGGGCGTCTGACATGCTGGTAGGGTTTGAAACTCATGCTAAGACTGAAGGAGGGATCATCCAGGCTTTCTTATCAGCTTGCCCAGATGTAGGCAGAAGGGGAAGAAGAAGAGGTGAGGCTTTAAAAGCTGTCAGCAGTCAAACATCAAAAAATAGAGTCAAATTCTTAGTGGAGTTTACACGAAGGAATGTAATAATAAATGATAGAATATTAGTTTGTAACAGTTTTACAATTGAGGAGTGAAGCAATTGATTTTGGTTGGTTCCCCTACAGAAGCCATAGTCACATTGTGGCTCTTTATGATGTGACTGATGTGGAACATAGCGAGAGCAGGAATTGAGAGTAGCTACATTTCTACATGCTAGATGGATTATGGATCTTTGTTCCTGATAGAATGATTCCAACATATGGGGAATATAATTTTTAAAATTTCTGTGGAGAATGAAAATTCGAAGCCCATGATTGGTTGGAAACTTCAACTACATTCAAGGTGAAGATATGGCCATTATTTGCTGTGGTACAAACTTGAATTGATTGCAAATGGGAAATGGAAATCAGAATTAATTCATTCTACTATGGCAATAAATGTAAATGGTTTAAACTCTTATATGAAAGGCAAAGACTTTTTAAAAGTCTTTAAAAAATTTAAAATCCTGCTTATAAGAGGCACACACACACAAAGGTGTATAATGGTTATAAATGAAAGGATGGACAAGGATATTATCAGGCAAATAGAAACAGAAAATAAAATGTGAGTGACCAAATTCATTTCCTAAAAAATAAAATTCAAGGCAAAAACATACAAGGTGATCTTGAAGCAAAGACAGCTTTCTCTCTGTGGCTGAATCAGCAGTAGGAAGTGTCACCTGCAACAAAGATTTGAGATTATATTTGCAGGGGAAGTAGAACTACCTCTTTATGAATAGCAGGGTTTTTTCTTTCCACATTGAAGCACATCTCCCTTTAGTGTTTGGCTCATAATCAGTTAATTTGCTGGAAAGTTTAAAGGATTCAGTTAGGCACATACTATAGGTGAAGAGAAAGAATCAGCATTTTCTTTAGACAAATATATACATTTGTTGGTTTTAGTCCTATTCATAATTGCTTTCAGGGTTTTGAAAATTTTTTAAGTCATTATTTCTCTTATTATCAACTTTATGTACAAAATGATATCTTTTTATTCTACCCATGAGTGCAGAAAATTTAAGATAATTTTATTGACAGTTTAAATGGTTGGAGTACATGTAAAATGGCAATTTCCAGCCCCTATGTTTAATAGGGCTTTTAAAACATCTTTAATTTAGGGACCATTACATCTTAGGATATAACATTCCCTATCTCTGTTGCTTACATTTTTTTTTTTAATTATTTATTTATCTTTTGGCTGTGTTGGGTCTTCGTTTCTGTGCGAGGGCTTTCTCTAGTTGCGGCAAGTGGGGGCCACTCTTCATCGCGGTGCACGGGCCTCTCACTGTCGTGGCCTCTCTTGTTGCGGAGCACAGGCTCCAGACGTGCAGGCTCAGTAGTTGTGGCTCACGGGCCTAGTTGCTCCGCGGCATGTGGGATCTTCCCAGACCAGGGCTCGAACCCGTGTGCCCTGCATTAGCAGGCAGATTCTCAACGACTGTGCCACCAGGGAAGCCCTGTTACTTACATTTTTTGAAATGTGTCACTCAGTGGACAGGGAAAGAGATGTGTAGTTGAGTGGAGAGAGGTGGGGTGGAGTAGTGCTCTGGGTGCCTCAAAAAATAGCATAGACCCAGTAGAAGGATTGTTACCCACATTTTTAGTTCATGAGTTTTAGCAGGGGAGCATAATAGGGAAGTATTGAAGTCACCCTTTTATTTATTTCAGGTTTGCTCTATGTCTGTGCCATGAAACATGGAAATTCCTATTAGATTCTGATTATATATTTTCTCTGAATCCCACTTCTCAATGATGATCTTATTTTTCCTTTAAAAAAAATCTGCCTTGAGTAGTCTATTATTGGGAAATTGTTGGTAACTTTATTAGGACTAGTAGGTATGTGCAATTTCTTTCCCTATGAATTGTTTGCTTAGATTGTCAAAATTAAATGGATGTGTATACTTTTATAATGACTAACTCTGTATTTAATGGAAGGAGCAAAGTTGTACTTTAATTCTGGTTACTCAGTATGGAAACAGATACTGACACCTCTGCTCTTTAGTTTTTTAAAAAAATTCATTTAGAAGAGAAACAAGTACATTTAACCTTTTTTTATTGGGAGAGAGTTCTTCATAGGAAGATTCCTGAATGATAGCTTCTCATATATATAATTTTCACATGTACTGTTCCCTACTAAATGAAATATCCCATATGAGATTCAGGTTGTGTGTTGTGAATAAGCATTGCTTGAAGTCTGGAGGCAGCTGTGAAGAATATACTTTGGAGCAGTTGTGACAGAAAGCAAGCCTGTATTATATGAAATGACTTGGTTTCTTCATCATTTGAATTTTGTATACACATCAGTTATCCATATCTAGTAGGCTAAGGATCTTTATTGTATGTCCTCCAAAGCCATTTCCATTTGGGTTTTGTTTATGGAGGACTTTGTGACCCCACAGTTCACCATATTTCTTTAGCAAGCAAAGGGGTGCCGGTAAGGTGAGACTGGTGATGGTGGTATTTACTGTTTAACATAGCCACTTGTAATCCTCAGCAGGTGAAATCAGAGCCAGTGTCTGTTCACCGATACCATGGCACTGCCATAGTGGACCATCTGTTCCCCTTCAAATACTTATTGTGACAACTGAGACATTTGGTAACTCTTATCTAGGCCATGCCTCGAAACATACAGAAATATATGGGATGTGTTAGGAATAAAGCAGACTTAGAAGTTATAACCTTAGGATTTTCTTGGACTTCCCCATCAGGGTTATGATCTTATTCTTGTTCTTTAGTCTATGGCCTAATAAAGAATATTTATTTGCTTCTCTATCTCAACCAACTCTAGCCTTAGCTGTTACTACCCTATTATTTCCTTCTGCAGCCTCTCCAAACATATTGTATCAGATCAAGGGCCTTATGTTGTATCCTAGTCTTGGAGCATTCTCGCCTGTAGAAATCTAACCGTGCATGTAAAATAGATAGTGGGAAGCAGCCGCATAGCACAGGGAGATCAGCTCAGTGCTTTGTGACCACCTAGAGGGGTGGGATAGGGAGGGTGGGAGGGAGGGAGATGCAAAAGGGAAGAGATATGGGAACATATGTATATGTATAACTGATTCACTTTGTTATAAAGCAGAAACTAACACAATATTGTAAAGCAATTATACTCCAATAAAGATGTTTAAAAAAAAAAAAAAAAAGATTGATGGCCAGTCAGGGTAGTATCTTGGGCTTTGAATACCCTCTTCTTAGGTTCACCTAAACATTGAGACTTGCAAAACTATTCTAGGCCATATTTGGCACGATCCGTTCAGAAGGATAAAGGATAGGAACTACAGCTTGCCTGCTGAAAGTGTCAGGAATTCTTCTCTGGGAGTCCTTCTAGCAATCACACAGAATTATAGCTCAGGTGCAAGGAGATTTGATACGTATCAGGAGGGTGTGATATTCTTCCTGGTTAAAAAGTCTCACGCCCCACAGGAACTACTATCTCTTTTAACTACTTCATAGGAAGAGCTACCAGGATCCCCACAAGGGACATGCCAGGTACAAATGATAAAGCTATGGTGCCCCATTAGGTATTTATAGTTCTCCGAGTACAGTTACATTTTACCAATCAGGGAGCATTTTACTTTAAATAATGTTGTCTAGCAACCCAGTGGACATACTCTCTTTTCAGGTTATGAGGGGAACAGAGCTAGCAAAGCAGAAAGGGTTTTATTAATCCTTTGCCTGTGGTCTGCTCCCTGTGCTTTGGCTAACACATTCACATAGACAAGGACAATCAGCACATTTTTGACCACCAGTATTTGCATTATTCAATGGGTCATTAATGTTCACTCTCTACCCTAATTAACTGGAATAGTCTTTTGGCCAATTAGTTTTCTAGGGCCCACCATATCTTTTAATTCTGTAGATCTCAGGTAAATTTATAACAGAGAAAAATACATGACTGTTTAGTAAGCCAAACATGGTACAGTGATTTTTTATATTCTTTTTATCAAACATGTCTCTTTCATTTTTGGTGGTATATTTCAAAAATATACCATCAGTAAACCAGGGGATCTAGGCAGTCTGAAATTATAGTCAAGATTTTACTTTATCCTTTTGGCTTGAGCTTTTAAAAACACGCAGTCATTGTAGAAGTTACTTTATGAAGTTTCTTTACTTTTGTTAGTAATCTTAACAAGGCAGCAGAAGATATAGATCAAGTAAGGCCACCCTGTTCTCCTGCCTGGCTTTGCTAGCTGACATACATACAGAGGCATTTCTTGAGTAAGTGTGATCCCACCCCTTCTTCATAAGAGTAGTCACAAATATGGGTTCTGAGGCTTGTGTGCCCACCTTAGCTCCCCAACCAGACTTCACAGTTTAGATATTTTAAAAAACTGCGTATTTAACGCCTCTACTCAGATATCTGATAGGCTTCTCAAATCACCCGTATCCAAAACAGAACTTTTGATTTCTCCTACCTGTCTCTCCCGTTCAATCCAACAAGCCAGTCATTAAATAGTACCAGTTTCTTTTTCTAAGAAACTTAGGAGTTTTTATTGATCTCTCTATATAATCTATTCTATACATATCATTCAGAGATGTCTTTCTAAAATAAAATTAGATCATATATATACTTCTCTTGCTCAAAACCCTCTACTGATTTCCACCATCTTAAGAATGAAATTCATACATTTAATCATAGTCTACAAGGTCTTTAATGATATAGACCCAGACTACCTCTTTAATTTTATTTTCCATCACTTTTTTCCCGACTTACTTTTAAGTATTCTGCTGTCCTTTTTTGGTTTCTTTGGAAAAGCCAAGCTGTTTTCAACTATTTTGCATTTATTATTACTTCTGCTTGGAATGCCTTGACTGTTGAAATTCAAATTTCTGCTCTAATATTACCTCTTCAGAGAGGCCTTCTCTGACTACCCAATCTAATCACCTACCCCCATGTAGCATTTTTCATTTGTTAACATTATGTATAATATTATGTATTGTATATTTATATATATAGTTTAAAATTTAAGCTCCATGAGGGCAGACATTTTATTTTACTAACTTTATCTGCAGCACTTAGGAAAATTTACTAAGTAAATATTTGTTAAGTAAATATTTGTTAAAAGAATCAAAGAATAATCAAGGATAGAGAGTTGAGATATACCACAAGATTCCCTGGACTCCTTATGCCACATAAACCAATTTTACTGGGTAATCTGGTGAGAGGAGTATGGTTAGTAAGGGCATTTATGTAAATTTACACCCCAAAGCAAACATGCTTTGATTATATCAGATATTCTATGAAGTAAAGCCACAGCAGATGATCCTTTGCTGCATAACTAGTATCGTATAAAAGCAGGCCTTAAGCTGTCACTTGTCCTCCCCAGTACTCTCATGTCCTTCACAGACTTAGTGCTGAACTACTTAATCTGACCTGTTGTACGTGATGAACTCTGAGCTGATCTTGGTCTTTATAATTTCTGACCTCCCTATTAGTTCTCCTGTTTATACACTTACCATATGTATTTAAGTTTAAGGCATGTACTTGCCTTAAACTTAAGGCAAGTTTCATGGGTATGCAACCAATACAGTTGCACAGGGCATCACATTCAGAAGGACCCCATGCATGATTTAATGCTTGACTATTGTTATCTTGAAATTCTTAATAATATTTGAACAAGCAATATGACATTTTCCTTTTGCACTGTGCCTCAAAATTATATAAGTAGTCTCATTTGTGCCCCTTATTTGGCACTGTTTTCAGGTTGCCGTCTTGGCTTCAAGATTCTCGCATTGGCTGTTTCAGGTTTCCATGATCCAGTCTTCTCCCAGGACTTTTATGATCCAGCTTAGTCCCAGCTTTCTCTACCCAACATAGGTCCCAGGAACAGCACTGCAGTTAGCCTTGTCCTAGCCCTAGGCTCAAGAAATTTTTACTACAAGACATTTTGTGCATAATTATTAAAGAAAACATTTATTAAACACTATGTGCTAGTTACTAGAATTGTTAATTCCTTATTTTATGAATAAATTTATAACTCACTAAAACATTGTGAAAAGAACTCCACCGAAAGAAGATTGCAATAAAATCACAGAATAGCATGCACCAAAATATCACTCTCTTCATTATTTTTGGAGTTAATGATTTGGTAATATTTTCAATAATTAACAGCTTCTGGATAGGCTCCAAAATGGATCTCAGTTACAAGAATTTCATTCTATGGTAAATGTAAAATTTATTAAGATTAGTGAAAATTTTTACTAAAACTGTTGACTCAAAACTTTTCTTTTAGCGGATAGAGTAAAGATAACTTACCAAAGAATTCTGAGCTCTAAGTATCTAGAGAAATCACATTTACTAATATTTAACAAAATAAACCCTTATGCAGATTAATTTTGCTTACAATTATAGTTCAAATTTACAGTAATGCAAAGGTAATTTTTCTTTATATTCATAACTGCTTAGGGGTGTTGTTCATTTTGAAGAACAACTTTCCTCATTTGTATTTTGGTTCTTTGGAGTAAATTGTATAAAAATGTAAAGTGCTAAATTAAACTATGTGAGTAACACCTGTGCTTTTGGTATCCTGTTGAATGAGGTTATGCATTTCGATTTGATTTCCTGCTAAATATCTGCTGTTATACGTGAAATTTATGAGAACATGATGCTCATGAGAAATGGTGAAAAATAAAAATAGGAGCATAACCTAAGCTATTTTTATCTTAAAAATTCATATTCTGGAACTGCGATATTGTCCCTCTTTATCATAAAAATTTAGTTTTTTATAAGGAATATATCTCAGAGAGATCAGAGAAAGGATTTAGCTACAAGTTAGAGGCTTCAGGATAAAGAAGTGTATAATACATTTTATCTGAAATTAGCTATCTAAATAATTTAGAGAAATTATAATTCACAAAAAGGAACGTGCACAATCATGATCAGAGCTTAAAAACAGAACTGCTACAAAATTCAAGTCTGATTAAAGTCTTCCGTAGTACATGCATATCATTAAACAAATGAAGTTTCAGATGAAAGAACCTGAAAAATCAGATATATAACTATCTTTGCTTACTTTTAAAAATAAGATATATGCAAAAGATTTATATATCCTTAGCTTTCAGGGGAATGAACAGTATTTATCACAAAATGTTGCCAAAGGAAATCAATCAGTGCTTCCATGATTATGTCTCAAGACAATTCATAAAATTCGTGTGATGGACAAAGATAAAATTATTGGTTGTCTAAACTTTCCTTCTGTATAGAAGGAAATGGGATGAGGAAATACATTATGACACAGGTACCTAATAAAAGCCCAAAGTAAAAGAATCTGTGTTAATTTTACTCTAATTTAGATTCTGTATTACTTGCTTTTGTAAGTATCTTAGGGATTGATTTTTTTTAAATTAATTAATTAATTTATTTTTGGCTGTGTTGGGTCTTCGTTTCTGTGCGAGGGCTTTCTCCAGTTGCGGCAAGCGGGGGCCACTCCTCATCGCGGTGCGCGGGCCTCTCACCATCGCGGCCTCTCTTGTTGCGGAGCACGGGCTCCAGACGCGCAGGCTCAGCAGCTGTGGCTCACAGGGTTAGTTGCTCCGCGGCACGTGGGATCTTCCCAGACCAGGGCTCGAACCCGTGTCCCCTGCATTGGCAGGCAGATTCTCAACCACTGCGCCGCCAGGGAAGCCCCAGGGATTGATTCTTAAAGTTGTTATGTAGGTATGGTTAATGGCTTTTGTAGAGTCAAGTCCCTGCTAGATATATATATATAGAAACCAGAATATTAAAGGATATGGGATGCTGTGTACCTATATTCTAAGCAAAGGATTCTCAAAGTGTGATTACCAGCAGGTGGGTTCTCATAAAGTGTTTACAGCTGATCTCCAATAGCATGTTCTCATTTGCCAAAATCAATGACGTTTTTTGGCAGCTATTCTGATGATATTTTGCAGGTTAAAAGAGAGTAAGTTTTTAAAATTATACTAATGTACCTGAATTTTTATACCACTTTATTTTTTCCCAATTCTTTGTTATCATTTTGTTATAAGAAATGGGTAATGTTTGGTGTAAGTGGGCCTCAGGTCTTTTGTCTAGCTTGAGAGACTGTCAGAGAAACTCAGCAACCAACCAGCCTTTGAGATCTGCTATTTGCTGATGTTTCATCAGTCCTTGTGTACTGCCTAAACCTTGAAAAGTAAAATATACTTAGAGTACTCTTTCTGAGAATAGGACAATGTTACCCTCCCTCAGTGAGGTTAGGGAGGAAAGAATGGACTTGGTCACTGAATTTACTAGCTGTCTCTTAATAGGTGATGCCTATTTATGTATGTATCAATGTATAAAGATTCTTCTCCAGAATTGATCCATCAGTTCAGTGTCTGCTAAGTGATAACCACTGTGTTAGGTATTTTAAATATATGATCTTATTTAATCCTTTCTAGTTACCACATATTTGTCTCTATTAATTCTCCTGTATTAGGTCTATATTGTTGGCCTTTCTTATTTTTTTCACTATTTATATAGATCTATATTTATTAAAGTGGAATTCTAGATGTCAAGAGCATATTACTGAATTTTAAAAAGCCATTAACAAAACAGTAAAACCAATTTAAAACTATATTATACATATGTATATGCTTAGAGGTCTTAAAGGATGTTTATCAAAATGTTAACAGTGGTTAGTAATCTCTTGGGGCTAGGAGGAAGGAGGTGTGAGAATTCATGAATACTGAATATTTTTAAAATAAAAAAAAAACAAGCTATTTTAATTTTAGTACAAAAGACTAAGGCCAGTGAACCCTATCTTTGACTTGACAAGTTCAAGGACATTTAAATTTCTTTCTCATTGAGAGATAAAGAAATAGGGGCAATAAGGAAGTTCTCTCCAAAAAATGCATCAAACAATAAATTACACGCCTGTCCAAAAAGAAGAGGTGCTGGGGGATGAAGGATCTTGATCTCATCAGATCCTCCTCTTTCACTTCAGGAATTTTTGGAAGAGAATGCATTTTATAGATCATTTTACTTGTTAAATGTGAATTTGTTTCCCATTTATATGTAACAGCCTGAGCTTCTGTACCTCTATGCTGATATCAAACCTCTTGTCCCGTCTTTCTTCTTCTCCTTGAGAATCTGCATAACCTCCAAAACCTTTATCTAGCGGTTCTTTTTCTTCCATGCCAGAAAAATGTTTTTCCAAAGAATGATAAAGCAGCATCAACATAAATCAGTTAGGTGCTCCAGTTTTGATAGAATCAACTTTAACTTTGGCAGGCTAAAGGGAACTTCTTCCACATGTCTAGCCATGCCTGAGCTGTCTAAGGTATCTTCTGTTAATTAGGGCAAAGACCCAAACAGGATTCATCAGTTATTTGAATCTTCTAATAACTTCATACCTTTATTGTCCCTCTCTTTGAATTAACAAAGACCTGTGATGGGGTGAAGGAGGCAAGAAGGATGTGAGGCCAACACTTTATACAGGTCAAGGAGACACTTGGTCAGTAATGATTGTTTACATGATGTTATAGTGTAGCTCATTGTACACCTGGCACTCATAGGGAAGTTTCCTTCCAGCATGGTTATCCCATCTTCATCCTTGATGCAGTGCTTCCCAGTCAATGACTATGTGGTCCATTTACAGTTATTGGTTGCCTGCATAGCACGTTTGTGGACTTTAAACTTGCACACTTCACAAGACAATCCTTAGGGTTTGGCAAACTGTGGTTCATGGACCAAACCATAGCCTATAGACCTGTGCTTCTTTTGTAAAGGCCCCTGAACTAAAAATGGATTTTACATTTTTTATAGCATTGTAAAATAAAATAAAAAAGAATATGCAACAGAGACCATATTTGATCTACAAAGCCTAAAATAATAACTCTTTGGCCCTTTACTGAAAAATTTTGCCAACTCCTGGTCTATGTGATATGATCCTGGATTAAACCTCTTAATTACAAATTATAATACATTGGCCTGGCATGTGAATGGGAATACCAGTTATACGTCCCTGAGAAATGGTACATGTGGTACTGAGTAGACTCAAAATGTTCCCCATTCTGAACATTTTTCAGTCTTTCAATCCAATCTTCCATGTCTTTTTTCTTATCAGTACGTAAGATGAGCTGTGTACGTGGAGTGTTGACCACAAAACTTGGTGTTGGACTCAACCACGTTAGCATCTGTCAGATCTACCTCATCAGAAATGATTGCCTTGTAGTTTTTGCATAGTATAATACTAGTCCTCAAGGCTTAAAGTATCTACCCACCCCCTTTTTTCAAATGTTGGTATGGATTTTTCTGTTTCATTAGCATCACTTTTTTTGATGATTGTTTTTTTTAGCAGATCTGCCCCATGATTGAAACCTTACAGATGAGCTTCTGCAGGAACCCAGGTCTCATTTGACTTCTCTGTGGGTGCCAGAGGCTGCAGGGAGCTCTGGTGAGGGGTGTTCCAGACTGGCAAGCAGCCTGGCCAGGTTCAGCAAGGCTTGCCAGGGAGGGAGAGGGGGTATAAATTGTTTTTATTAAAAAAGGTTAATATGAACAGTTTAAAACATATACAGAAGTGGAGAGACTGTTATAATGAGTTACCATCACCAGCTTCAATAATTTTCAGCCCATGGTCAATCACGTTTATCTCTTTATTCTCCCTCTTGAAATATTTTGATGCAAAACCCAAATATTATATATTCTAATATGTAAATTTCAATATGTATACTTACAAATAATTACAACCCCATTATTATACCTACAAAATGAAAATAATTTAATAGCCTCAACTGGCCATTTGGTGTTCAAATTTTCTCAACTCTCTCACATTTAAAAAAATTGTTTCAATGAGAATCTGAATAAGATTCATACATTGTAATTGGTTGATGTAGCTCTTAATTTTCTTTTAATAATATAATCTTTCTCTCCATCTCTTTATATATATTTATTGGAGAAAAGGGTTATTTTTCTCTTAAATTCCCATAGTCTTGGCTTTGCTGAGTATTTCCTGATGGTGTCCTTTAATGTTCCTTTGTCTTTTACTTTCTACAAAGTAGAGCTAGAGGCTTGATCAGATTAATGTTCAGTCCTTTCAGCAAGACTACTTCATAGGTGGTATTGTATACTTCCATGAGGGGGTACATTGTATCTCCTCTCTCTCTTTTGTGATATTGATAGCCATTGATGATCATAATCTAGATCTAGTTATTAGGGGTTGCAAACTTGTGATAGTCTATATTTTCCACCTTGTTTATTAGTTGAAATACACACAACTGTTTGGTTATGCTGTGTTACAGTTCATATAGAAAAGTCAAGATAAATGCTTGATTTATTCCTTTTATTTACCATTTTCCAAATAATGTGTTGTTGCTTAGCATCCTCCAATGGTGACCAATGATTTTTTAAAAAATATCATTATGAATTCATGGAGTTAAACGTATTACGTGTGTTTAATCAATATTCTTATTGCTGCCAACATCTTCCATCCGTGGCATTGGGGAGCCTAATTTGACTTTTTATTTAAAGCTAGCTTTGATCCCTTTCTTTCTTTCTGGTATAATAAAATGTTCCAAGCTCATCCCTATAAGACATGTAATCTGCCATTTCCTGACGGAGTCTTGGTTCCTTTTAGTATTATCCTTATTTTAAAGCGGAGGAAAGTGAGGGGCCTGATATTCGGACCCAGATCCATTTTATTCTAAAACTTCCAAGTCCAGTAGCCATAGGAGACATGGAGAGTACTCCATGAACTCAATTCTTATTTAACATTTGTTTAAGTTTCCACAAATTCTGCTTTAAGGGAAAAAAGAACTCAAAACTTATGTGTGCTTTCTCTTGCTTTATTATATGTCAAAAAGCCTACATATAACTTTACTTGGTCTTCCCATTTCAAGTTTAAGAGAAACTTTGTTCTTCAGCTAGGATTAATTGCTTTACTGCTATCTCAAATTATATGAACTTTTATCCAGGACAGAGTCTCATTATTCTCAAGAATCTAGAGTTCCTCTGTACATTCTTGTACTTATTTTATCTTCTTTTATCTTGTGAGTTAAAAGAGAAAGCCATGAGAAACCAGGCCAGACTATAATATATTGCTTCATCCTTTCCAACCTTGAGGATTACTCCTTCCGCCCCCTTGCTCTGTACATTCCCCAGGGAAGTGGGTCTTAACCTAGGAAGTTCAGTAGAATCATGCATTAAAAAAAAAAAAAAGAAACCTTTATACCTAGCTTCTGAGTCAGTAGGGTTGGTAGGGGCCTCACTTGTATATTTTTGGAGAGTCATTCTAATGATTCTGCTATTACATTTAATTGAGTAGCAGTGTTACAGGGACTCTAGTCTCTGTGAGTTTCCTCCTCATCAGGGAAAACTTTTTCAGCCGTATTTATGTATCACATATCCATTCACCTTTAAGCTCAGGGTTAATCTGTGCTTCATTAACATTTTAAATCTCAGAATTTCTTAAAAAGTTATTAAAAATATGTTTCATTAATCTTTCCAAAGCAGCAGCTTTTGGATCTTTATCTCAAGTATTTTCTCTTACATCAATTTCCTTTTTTAAAAAAAAATTGGGGTTCATTATGTTGTTAATTTTCCTTCTAACTTCTTTGTAAAAATAGTTTAAATTAAAAGGAAGTTGAATAGACAATACATTTCATATGGTTCAAAATCAATACATATTTAAAAATGCACGTAGTGAAAGGTCTACTTCCTACCACTTTTCCCTATCTGTCCATATCTCAAAACCCACCCCAATAAGTAAACCACTTACATTAGTTTCCAGCATTCACTTCGTGAAAAATGTTATGCACATACATAATAAAAATACACACTTTTTACTTTTTTGTGTTTGTTTTTACCGAAAATGGTAACAGATTCTAGATGCTCTTATGAAACTTTTCTTGAAAATTTAACAATAAATGTAGATATTTTCATATCAGTTCACAAAGAGTATCCTTTTAAAAAAAGAGTTATGTAGCATTGAATCATACTTATATATCATGATTAACTTTGTTGGTTCCATACTGATGCAAAATCATGTTGTTTTCAGTCTTTTGCTACTTCAAACAATGCTGAAATTAATAACCCTGTATTTGCTTCTTCATAGATGTATACTTCTATCTGTAGGATAATTCTGAAATTTAGAATTGCTTTTTGAAAGGATATATGCCTTTGTAATTATGATAGATATTTCCAAATTGCCTTTCACAGAGATTGTATTAACTTACCCTCTCACCAGAAATATATGAGTACTCCTATTTCCCCCATGGTCAGCAAAGTGGTATGTATCCAAATTTTGGATCTTTGTTAATTTTATAGGTGGAAATGGGGTCTCAGTTCATTTCTCTTATTATGAGAAATTATGTAGCTTTTCATGTGGCTAACTACCATTTGTATACATCTTTTGGTTTTCGTCTATTTAAAATTAGGTTTTCTTTTTTTTATAGTTTTATAAGAAGTTTGTTCATACTAGAGTTTACCTTTTAGTGATTGAGTTGCAAATATTACCTCCCAGTTTGTCATTTGAATTGGCTTATGTTAATTTTTGTAGTACAGATATTTTTTGATATTTTCCTGGTCAGATTTCACTGTTCTCGTTTATGGTTTTTGAGTTTTACATCATAATTTAAAATGCCTTTCTTACTCTCCTGTTCTAAAATACTTTTCACATGGTTTCCTCTAGTACTTTTATGACTTTATTAAAAATATATTTTGATTCATTTTCAGGAAAGATCAGTCTTTTTCCCCAGAAGGCCACTAAATTGTACCAACAACAGACCTGTAATCTATTTTTGCCCACCATTTTTAGATGCTACTTTCATCACATGTTAAATTATTGTAGGTTTTTGGTCTGTTTCTAGGATGATTGCGTGTCCTGTTTTGCAGTCCTAACTTTACATCTGTAATTCTAGTGTCCTATTTTTTAATACTAGAGTTTTTAAGACAGGATTTTCTTCTAGTTTGGCTTAGCTCTGTGCCATAAGTTCTGACAAAAGGTGTTTCATCTCTTGGAGGGAGAGAGGCGAATCAAAATATCTTACTGGTAATGTTTTACAATTTGTCCTTGTACCTCCAGTAGTTTAGCTTCAAAACAAGGGATATTCATCAGGCTCCCCCTCTTGGCTCCATATGCCAGTTATACAGTTTTTGTCTCACAGCTCCAAATCTACTTTTTTTTTGCCCTGCTTTGTGGTACTAGAATTGGATAGGTGAACATTTCTTCTTTGCCAACTGGCATAATGTTAGACTTTGCCAATAGATGTATAGGAGGGACAGAGCTAGAAATAGCAGAGCAAGGGTCTTCTCTTCCTGATTCTGGCGCGCATTTTCTTCCTTCTGTAACGTGGATGCCAGCAGCGTGCAGGACGAGTGGTGCTCACTCTCCACTGTCTTCTCAGGCACCCAGCAGGCTGAGAACCAGCCTCAGCCTCTTACTGCCTCAGTAGACAGCTTCCTAGAGATCAGCTTTAGCCTACCCATGCACCAGGGAGTGGTTTCTGGAGGACCAGTGCTGGCTCACCAGTGCCCCAGTGGGCAGCTTCTTATGAAGCAGCTCCAGTCCTCTGGCACCCTAGCATACTTTTCCACCCCTCTAGTTTGCTGCAGCCACACCGTCTCCAATTAGGTCAGAATCCCAGCTTTAGTTTGTTGGGGTTGCCTTCTTCCAAATTCTTAGTTCCTTCCTTGTTTACTCTCCCTTAGTCCTAGAGGTAATAAATGCTTCTTCCATGAGCAACTACTATATTCCTTAGAGGCCTCTTTTACTACTTTCAGTGCATAACTGAAAGTTCAGTTTCAGTGGACTAACTTTTACTAGTTGATAATTCTTTATACTAAATATTCCCTGTTCAAATTACTAACTTGACTTCTGTCTCTCGACTGGACCCTGTCCAATCCAGAATCAATACTAGCAAGGAGTCCCAAAAGATCTACCAACAAAGATGAGATTTGGGGATTGATTTGGTCATATCCTTATTCCTGAGCAGTGTCGATTTCCTTGCAATGGGAAATTCTGTACTAGTAACTTATGGCATGCGGTGGCATCACAATTAATTGAGCTGTCACTTGTGGAGGTTATGATGCAGTACCAACTGAAGCAGGTACCTTCAGAGCTCCCCCTGAAGAAGGAACAGAACATTGCCCCAAGTATATACTCTGAATCCTCCTTCAAGCCTTTTACAATGAAGTCTGGGTCCAATTACTTTAGTACCCTAGGGAAAAGGAAAATGTGAGGAATACTAGTTGCTGGCTTTGAATTGATGCTAATTTCTAGGGACTAAAATGCCACTGTGGTTCAACAGTCAAAGTGGGGGTTATATTAGTTGATAGGTGGAGTTTTAGCTGAAATTAGACTCCTAGAGGGTACAGTTTGTCCACAGATTTACCTTGTGGTTATAACTCCAGTTCCTGAAAGTGTGATTGGAATAGATATACTTAGGAACTGGCAATATCCACACAGTGGCTCTCTGACATATGGATTATGGACCATTATGGTAGAAAGAAAGAGCTAAGTGGAAGCCCTTGGAAATTCCCTTCTCTTCCAAGGTATTAAGCCAGATGCAATAGTGAATTCCTAGGGAATTGAAGAGATTAGTGCCAACATCAAAAGACTTGAAAGATTCAGTAGTAGTGACATCTATTACATTTCCATGTAACTATCCTATTTGATCTGTAGAGAAGTCAGATGAATTTTGGAGAATGACTGTGGATCATCATAAACTTCTTTAGGTTATGATGCAGGTTGAAGCTGCTGTCCCAGATACGGTATCTTTACTGGAGCAAAACAGCATGGTTCACTCTATTGATGGCATTATGCTCATTAGATTTGATGAGCAGGAAGTAGCAAGAATTTTATATGCCTTAGGAAGACATATATAAACCAGAAAGTGGAAGACAAACCCCATAAAATTTCAGAGGCCTCCTACCTCAGTGAAGTTTCTGGGGGTCTAGTGGTTTGGGTCATGTCAGGATATCCCCTTCCGAGTGAAAGGCAAGTTGCTATTTCTTTCACTCCCTACCATGAAAAAGAGGCACAACTCTTGGCCAGCCTTTATGGTTTTGGGGAGCAATATGTATCACATTTGAGAGTGTTACTTTGGCCCAGCTACTAAGATACTGATAGGTCTGCTAGTTTTGAGTGGGAACCAGAGCAAGAGAAGGTTCTATAGTAAGTCCAGTCTGCATTGCAAGCTACTCTTTCACTTGGACCTTATGATTCAGGAGATTTGATCATACTTGAAGTATGTGTTGCAAACTGGGATGCTGTAGAAAACTTCTGGCAAGTACCAATATGAGAATAAGAGTATATACCTCTAGGTCTTTCCAGCAGTTCTATTTCTTCTTCTGCAGATAACTATTTTCTTAATGAGAAATAGCTCTGACTTGTTACTGGGCCTTGATAGAAACTGAATGCCTAATCATGGGACAGCAGATGACCATGTAACCTAAGTTTGCCATCATGAACTGAGTGTTTTCTAACCAAATAGCCATTAGGTTGGTGTGTCTAGCAGTAATTATTATGACGTGTAAATGGCATGTAAGAGACAAGACTCAGGTATGTCCAGAAGATAAAAATAATTTGTATATGCTCAGATTCCTTTGACACTGACTACTATTGTACCAGGAATGGTAAATTCATAAATCAATATGAATAATATTTCAAACTTTTAATCTCTTTAAAAGATAATTGGCTGTCTAAAGCAAAACTAATAATAATGCTTAGGGGGTTTATGACATATATAGAAGCAAAATGTATGACAATAATAACTCAAAGGAAGGAATAACGAAATTGAAGTGTACTGATATAAGATTCTTACACTATACATGTAGTGCCATACTATTATTTGAAGATAGACTATGATGTTAAAGATGTCTAGAGCAGCCACTAAAAAGAAATCAAAGGAGAATAGCTAATAAGGCAGTAGTAGAGATAAAATAGAATCACTAAAAGTATTCAACTAATCCAAAAGAATGCAGGAAAGGAGAAAAAAAAAACACCAAGGGACAGATGGTACAAATAGAGAATATAGAAAAAATATGCATTTATCAATAATACATTAACATATCAACGTATCAATAATTATTTTAAGTGCAAATGGTCTAAACATTTAAATTAAAATTCAGAGATTGTCATATGGATATAAAAGCAAGAAAGAACTATGCTATCTCTAAGAACCATACTTTGATTATATAGATACATATAGGTTAAACATAAAAGAATGGAAAATAATATACCATGCAAACACCAACAGAAAATGCTGTAGTGGCTATATCAGACAAAGTAGATATGAGAACAAGGAATATTACCAAAGAAAAAGAGGGACATTTCTTTTTTTTTTTAAAGTATTTAATTAATTAATTAATTAATTATTTTTTATTTTTGGCTGTGTTGGGTCTTCGTTTCTGTGCGAGGGCTTTCTCTAGTTGCGGCAAGCGGGGGCCACTCTTCGTCGCGGTGCGCGGGCCTCTCACTATCGCGGCCTCTCTTGTTGCGGAGCACAGGCTCCAGACGCGCAGGCTCAGTAGTTGGGGCTCACGGGCCTAGTTGCTCCGCGGCATGTGGGAGCCTCCCAGACCAGGGCTTGAACCCGTGTCCCAGGCATTGGCAGGCAGATTCTCAACCACTGCGCCACCAGGGAAGCCCAGAGGGACATTTCTTAATAAAAAAGAAGGAGGTCATCAAGAAGATGCAGTAATCTGAAATGTATATATGCACGTAGAAACAGAGATTCAGAATACATGAAGCAAAAACTAACAGAATAGAATGGAGAAATAGAGAAATTCACAGTTATAGCTAGAAATTTCACCACTCTGATCTCAATAATTGATAGAACAAGGGGGCAAAACATCAGTGAGTTTATAGAAGACCTGAATAGTACTGTCGGCCATTTTGACCTGTTAGACATTTGTAGAACACACCACCTGAAAACATGAAAACATAGAATACACAAATTTGCAAGTGCACATAGGACATGCATCAGGAGGGACCATATTATGGGAAATAGAACAAGTTTCAATATATTTAAAAGTATTGAAATCATAGAAAGTATCCTCTTTGATCATAACAGATTTAACCAAAACCAATCACATAAAGATATCCTCATATATTTGGAAATTAAGCAACACACCTTTTATTTAAAGAGTGCATGATTGTATTTATTCATGGGCTGTTTTTGAAATGCATTTATTTCCTCGACGTTCTAGAGACAGTGGTGTTACTAGAATGTTTTCCAAAACACACAGCCCATGGGAGTGCCGATTTCCAGGTCTGTTAGCAGATGTCACAAGCAATGGTGGTGGGGCAGCAAACAAAGAGGGCCCGCTTTGCATCTGTACCTTGGCATGCACCCTTGAAGACTTGGTTACCTTGCAGTTTCCTTATAATTCCTTGCAAAGGGTTCAAGAGTTCTAGTATGACAAGAATAATGTCTAACTGACAATTTCAGATGCTGGCTTATTTTTGCTCTCTGGGAAACTGGCTGCGTTCCAGCAATTTTTAATACCAAACAATACCTCCAGAACTGGCAGCATCAGAGCACTGTCCAAAGATATCTGTGGTTGATTTACAGGGAAGAGAAAAAACAAAGCATCTTGAGAGTTGAGAAGATGGAAATTTACCCCCAAGGAGCTTCCAGTCTAACAGGTGGAGAGACATTTGTGAACAACTGAACAAGCCAGCTAGTATGAATAAAACTTCAGGGCTCAAATAAAGCATCTCAAATGGAAAAAATACACATTTTAATATTTTTAAAATACAATGAACATAATTAAGATAATTTCCAGTATTATCAGTAGTCATTTCTGTAACAGAAATGAGTAGAGACTCCTGGACCTAAAAAGTGAGCAAAACCAGAAGGAATTCTTTTCTGCCTCCCCTTTTCCTGATTTGTTTATTAAACTCATCTCTTGAGTAAACTTTTTAACAATCAAGTGCCCTGATTTCCCTCAGTCTCTTCTCTGCCCCACCTCCTTGGCACAGGGCTTGGTGTTGAACTTATGCACATGTACTATGAGCAAAGCATCCGCCTAGACAGATAAAGCAATTACAATGGTTTTTGTTTTGTTTCGTTTTGATTTCACCTCTTTTAATAAAACCTCTGTTTAAAGGTGCTAACTTTTAAGTTGAAATAAAGCAAATACTTTTTTTCTATACAGTAGGACTTTGTTGTTTATCCATTCTATATATAAAAGCTTACATCTGCTAACCCCAACTTCCTACTCCATCCCTCCCCCAATCCCTTACCCCTTACCCCTTGGCAACCACTAGTCTGTTCTCTATGTCCCTTATTCTGTTTCTGTGTCACAGATAGGTTCATTTGTGTCATATTTTAGATTCCAAATATAAGTGCTATATGGTATTTGTCTTTCTCTTTCTGACTTAATTCACTTAGTATGATAATCTCTAGCTGCATCCATGTTGCTGCAAATGGCATTATTTCATTCTTTTTATGGCTGAGTAGTATTCCATTGTATATATGTACCACATCTTCTTTATCCATTCATCTACTGATGGACATTTAGGTTGTTTCCATGTCTTGGCTATTGTCAGTAGAGCTGCTATGAACATAGGGGTGCATGTACCTTTTTGAATTATAGTTTTGTCTGGATATATGCTGCAGAGTGGGATTGCTGGATCATATGGTAATTCTATTTTTAGTTTTCTGAGGAACCTCCATACTGTTTTCCACAGTGACTGCACCAACTTACATTCCCACCAACAGTGTAGGAGGGTTCCCTTTTCTCCAAACTCTCTCCAGCATTTGTTATTTGTAGACTTTATTATTATTATTATTTTATTTCTTAAAATTTTATTGGAGTACAGTTGATTTACAATGTTGTGTTAGTTTCAGGTGTACAGCAAAGTGTATCTGTAGACTTTTTAATGATGGCCATTCTGACCAGTGTGAGGTGGTACCTCATTGTAGTTTTGATTTGCTTTTCTCTTATAATTAGCGATGTTGAGCATATTTTCATGTGCATATTGGCCATCTGTATTTCTTCTTTGGAAAAATGTCCATTTAGGCCTTCTGCCCATTTTTTGATTGGGTTGTTTTTTTGTTGTTGAGTTGTATGAGCTGCTTATATATTTCGCAAATTAAGCCCTGGTCAGTCGCATCGTTTGCAAATATTTTCTTCCATTCTGTAGGTTGTCTTTTCGTTTTGCTTATGGTTTCCTTTGCTGTGTAAAAGCTTGTAAGTTTGATTAGGTCCCATTTGTTTATTTTTGTTTTTATTTCTATTGCCTTGGGAGACTGACCTAAGAAAACATTTGTATGATTTATGTCAGAGAATGTTTTGCCTGTGATCGCTTCTAGGAGTTTTATGGTGTCATGTCTTATATTTAAGTCTTTAAGTCATTTTGAGTTTATTTTTGTGTATGGTGAGAGGGTGTGTTCTAATTTCATTGATTTACATGCAGCTATCCAACTTTCCCAACACCACTTGCTGAAGAGACTGTCTTTTTCCCGTTGTATATTCTTGCGTCCTTTGTCGAAGGTTAATTGACTGTAGGTGTGTGGGTTTGTTTCTGGGCTCTCTATTCTGTTCCATTGATCCATATGTCTGTTTTAAGCAACACACTTCTAAATAAATCTTGGGAAGAAAGAAGAAATCATGAGGGAAATCAGAAAATATTTTGAGCTAAATGAAAGTGAAAACACAACCTATCAATATTTGTGGGATGGAGCTAACACAGTGCTTAGTTGGTAACATGTAGAATTAATCTTTACATTAGAAAAGGAGAAATGAGTAAAATCAATGAAATCAATTTCCACCTTTAGGAAATAGAAAAAGAAGAGAAAATCAATCCCAGAACAAGGAGAGGCAATAACAACTGGACATAGGTGAAATAAAGTTCTGTAACATCTATATCTCCACAGGAAATAAGGAACTTCTAAGATTCAAAATATCTATTTTTAAAAATAAGATAAATTTATTAATATCGCTGAAAAGTTTAATTCCTGTTTTTTTGGCGGGGGGGCGGTTTTTGGTCCTTACTAGCTGTGTGACCTAAGGCAACTTGTTCAACTTATTTAATGCTTAGGTTTCTTATTTGTAGGATGAGATAATAAATTTTAAGGTCATAATGATTGAGAAGTAAATGAAATGAATACATGCAAAGATCATAGCACTCTAGAATTAAAACTTAGGAGCACATACTTCTAAAATCCAGCCTCAATAAAATTAAAACGCTAGAGTAAAATGTTTTTAATGACAGGAATCTTGAGGTACTGAATTATTTACACAGGTTTTTTTTTTTTGATTGAAGTATAGTTAATTTACAATGTTGTGTTAGTTTCTGGTGTACAGCAAAGTGATTCAGTTTTATATATGTATATATTCTTTTTCGTTATAGTTTATTATAAGATATTGAATATAGTTCCCTGTGCTATACAGTAGGACCTTGTTGTTTTGCACAGGGTTTTGAAAAAATAATTTACTAAGAAAATACACTAAGGTTAGTGTATTTTGGATGAATTCTCTAGGTAAGGACAATTTAAAATGTGAATTTAAAAATCTGCTTTAATATATTGAAACACTAAAAATTTACTAAGCAAGATATGGTTGAGGGAGAAAAAGGGCCCAAGGAGGTAAGCCTTGTGTAGTAAGCACAATAATAACCCTCCAAAGATGCCCATGTCCTAATCCCTAGAACCTATGAATATGTTACTTTACATGGTGGAAACCCTTTGCAGAATGAACTAATTTAAGTGTTTTGAGATGAAGAAATTATCCTGACTTATTTGGTCAGTCCTAATGTAATCACAAGGGTTCTTTTTTTTTTTTTTTAAATGTTGAATCCCAGTTCCTATTCTTTTTTTTTTTTTTTTTTTTATTTTATTTATGGCTGTGTTGGGTCTTCGTTTCTGTGCGAGGGCTTTCTCCAGTTGTGGCAAGCGGGGGGCCACTCTTCATCGCGGTGCGTGGGCCTCTCGCTATCGCGGCCTCTCTTGTTGCGGAGCACAGGCTCCAGACGCGCAGGCTCAGCAATTGTGGCCCACGGGCCCAGCCGCTCCGCGGCATGTGGGATCCTCCCAGACCAGGGCTCGAACCCGTGTCCCCTGCATTGGCAGGCGGACCCCCAACCACTGCGCCACCAGGGAAGCCCCCCACAAGGGTTCTTATAAAAGGGATGCAGGAGGGTCAGAGTCACAGAAAGCAATTTAGTGATGGAAGCAGAGGCTGGGGCATTACAGGGTCATGAACCAAGAAATGTAGGTAACCTCTAAAAACTGGAAAGATAAGGAAGCAAATCCTCCCCTAGATTCTCCAGGAGGGATGCAGCTCTGCCAACACCTTGATTTTAGGACTTTTGATGTCCATAATTTTAAAGTAATAAATGTGTGTATTTTAGATACTAAGTTGATCATAATTTTTTAGGGCTGCAATGGGAAATTAATATAGATTTTGGTACCTGGAAGAGGGGTGCTGCTGTAACAAATACCTAACACTGTAGAAGTGGCTTTGGAATTGTGTGATGGAAGAGTTGAGGCTGGCAGAATTTTGAGAAACATGGTAGAAAGAGCTTAGATTGCTTTGAACAGATGTTAGTAGAAATATAAATATTAAAGAATCTTCTGACAAGGGCTCAGAAGGAAGTGAGAAGCATGGTAGAAAAAACCTGTATCATCTTAGAGAATACCTAAATCATGATAAACTGACTGTTGGTAGAACTATGGACAGTAAAGCACTGCTAGTGAGGGAGCAGAAGAGAAGTGGAACGTGGTATTGGGAACTATAGGAAAGCAAATCCTTGTAATAGAGTGGCAGAAAGCTTAGCTGAATTGTGTCCTACTCAATTATGTGGAAAGTAGAATTTGTAAGAGATGTTCTTGGATATTTGGATGAAGAGATTTACAAGCAAAGTGTTGAAGGTACACTCCGGTTCTTCTTGCTGCTTATAGTAAAATGTGAGAGGAAAAAGATAAATTGAGGGAAGAACTATTAAGCTAAAGGAACCAGGACTTATGATTTAAGAAATATCCAGCCTTGAATATCCAGATTGAAAAAGACACTAAAAGTAAGAGATTCACTGTTTGGAAAGCGTGCTCTGTAGAGAAAGCCACGGTTGTGGCTGAACAATCTTCTGCTTGGAAGGATCTGAGTATTTAGAGGACACAGAGGACTCTTCTAAGAGAGTAGGTATGTGACTCATGGGTCCCTTCAGCCATCTCAACAGAAGTGAAAAATAGAGATGGGATAATTTAGGAAAGACCTGTGGAGGAGCCTCTTGGTGGAGTGAATCCCTGTATCAGATGTGGGAGCCCCGCCACAGTGGTTCTTAAGAAGTTTACATCCACAAGAACAATGCCACCTTGGACTAAAAGGGACAGAGAGAAAGAGAATTGAAAGAAGGCTGTGGATGCCAGATCCTATAAGTAGGAAACAGGCTGATGAAACTACTGGGCTGGAAGCACATACTACCCTTCATGAAGAAGGAAGGTTGACTCCCAGGGTGGAGCCTTGTGCACGCCCCCCCCGCACCCCCCGAAGGTGAAGCTGGATTATGAGCCACATAGGATTATTCTCAGAGCTTGAGATCTTATTGAAGTTGCCTGACAGGATTTTGAAATTCCTTGGGATGGCTGACTCCTTTTTTTCTTCTATTGTCCCCCATTTTGAATGGGGATGTCTATGTTTGGTGTCCTCTGATTGTCCCACCATTGTATTTGGGGAGCTGATAAATTGTTTTCAAGTTTTACAGGTCCTCAGGCAGAGAGGAACTTTGCCCCAGATGGAGCATATCCAGAGTCTCATTCATACCTGATTTATATGATTTAAATGATGCAGTTTGGGACTTTTGAGTTGATGAGATTTAGATGAGATTTCACACTTTGAGTTGCTACCATAATAGACTGAGACTTTTGAAGATGTTGGAATGGGGTGAATGCATTTTAAATGTGGGATGGGTGTGAATCTTTGGGGACCACAGGGCTGACTGTGGTAGAAACAATAATGTGTCCTCAAAGATGCTCAAGTCCTAATCCCTGGTACCTGTGAATATGTTAACATGGTAAAAGGGACTTTACAGATGAGATTAAGGACCTTGGTGTAGAGATATTATCTTGGATTATTCAGATGGGCCCAGTATAATCACAAGGATTCTTAAGAGGGAAAGAGGGGTGTCAGAGTCAGAGAAAGCAACGTGACAACAGAAGCAGAGGGAGAGAAAGCAGTGTGATGATGGAAGCAGAGGTTGGAGTGACGCAAGGCCACAAGCCAAGGACAGGGACAGCCTTTAGAAGCTGGTTAAGGCAAGGAAGCACAGCCCTGCTAACATACAATTCCAGGAGTCCTTGTATCAATTGCTTGCCAGCTATATTAATTAATCCTCAAATTCCATTGAATCCAACTGAACAATAAAGGACAGCCTCTTTATTCTTTGCCCTTTTATTTTTGTTCTTATACTTTCTGGAATGTAGATGGAGTAATGAATTTACAGTAGTTGTTTTATAACCATGAAGTACCAAATGAGAAAATGTTCAAGAGAATCCCAAAGACTTGGGTACTGACATAGTTGAGCCACTGAATCAGTACTTACATAGTTTATTTCTGGACTTACTGCTTTATGAGACAAATAAAAGTTTATTTTTAAAGGCAGTGTTGGATTTGTTGCTATTTGTGGCTGGATACACTTGTACCTGATATTCTTATAAAACAAGCTGAAAAGTCAAAGACAATAATTATGCTGAGAGAAAACACAGTAAAAGTGAAATTTCCTTCATTAAATGATAACAGTCAAATGTCATATAATATCAGTAACACATGTGTAGAAGAGCACCTATAAACGTGTACTAATATCTGTACAAACATGTATAGATATTTTGGTTTATGCTTATTTTAAACTACTGATTTGCAGAATGTGAATCAACTCTTGCTTATGTGTGCTACATATATATGTGGGGAAGAATTTGGCAACATTTAGTTTATTTATCTTTGAAAACTCTACCAAAGGGAGAAGTGGTGCTTCTTTGATTTAATTGTATGGGACATGTGGACTTGAAAACTTGCATTGGGATCAGCAATGCATAGCAGCAACCATATTCGTAACATGGGAGAGTGTTATGTAAATAAAAGAGATTCCACCTGAGTGGCAATCCGTACTATGCTTTGTTCATAGAAAACAGTTGGTAATCAACAGTTAGCTTTTTGATTTTAAATTGGATTTGAAATAAAAAGTGAAAAGTATGAGTATATTCAAGTTGCAGTCAGTGTACATGTATACTTTACGTGTGGATCATGAAGAAATGAGAAATGGATATAACTGATCAC
This sequence comes from Balaenoptera physalus, assembly GCF_965194825.1. Classification (NCBI taxonomy): domain Eukaryota; kingdom Metazoa; phylum Chordata; class Mammalia; order Artiodactyla; family Balaenopteridae; genus Balaenoptera; species Balaenoptera physalus. The sequence goes on along the minus strand of NC_138884.1, from coordinate 18,054,879 downwards.
ACTGAAGTAAGAATGTTGACAAGGGACAGATGATCATATGAGCTACTGAAATAAAATATAAATTTACTGCCATTAAAGACCATTATGATTTCATGTGGTCTTTTCAAGTGGCATATTTTAGTAACTTGAGCAGTCTGAACTCATCATTTCCCAGCCAAAATACTGTGCTTTTTAGTGTTGAGGGTATTTTCTCAGAATTTTTAAAGACAATCAAACAGAAATACAAATAGCTTGAGACTGACATGTGGATCTTTTCCTAGCTTAATGTGTTTTTTAGTCTGGAGAAAGAAAGTGATGTTGTATTATTTAGCTAATATATAAACCACATCCAAATGTTGCAGCAGAGCATGAAGAAATAATTTTGAGAACTGAAAACAAAAGTGGATTAGAAATACACTTACTGTTGTCTTCAAAGTTGAAACATCCAACCTTCCAGCTTTTGGCTATAAAACGTTAGAACTTATCAACTATTTGAGTCCTGAAAGTAGTCTTCAGTGAGCCATCTCTCCATAATTTCTGGGCCATTTGTGTTAATATGAAAATCTAGACTTATCTGGCAGCCACTAAACACTTGGTGCCATTTACAGTGATCTATGATTGTGAATTTAAAATTTCCAGTTTAGCAGAAGCCAGCATGCGAGATCAATGGCAAATATAACCTAAATTATAAATTAAGTTATTCACCATTGAGCTGCATAAAGCTACCTTTGTGAAAGACTGCAAATAATATTATCCTGCTCATTGAAATAAAACTTATTTTATTGCTAATTTAAAAAATAATGTTTTTGTTGTCAAGAAAAGTAAGAAACACATTTAAAAAATTACCTAAAATTGATGATATTCATGCACACTGATTACCTATTAAGGAGTGTGTAGGTGCCAAACTTTAAGAAATACTACTATTGAAGCTATAGATAGGGAATCTCCTTCACCTGGAGTATTAAATGTCTTGTTTGTTTCAATGCTCTTAGGTAATTTTTTTTAAATTTATTTATTTTATTAATGTATTACTTTTGGCTGCGGGTCTTCGTTGCTGCGCATGGGCTTTCTCTAGTTGTGGTGAGCGGGGGCTACTCTTTGTTGTGGTGCGCAGGCTTCTCATTGCGGTGGCTTCTCTTGTTGCGGAGCATGGGCTCTAGGCACGTGGGCTTCGGTAGTTGTGGCACACGGGCTCAGTAGCTGTGGCTCGCGGGCTTTAGAGCGCAGGCTTGGTAGTTGTGGCGCACGGGCTTAAGTTGCTCCACAGCATGTGGGATCTTTCCAGACCAGGGCTCGAACCCGTGTCCCCTGCACTGGCAGGTGGATTCTTAAACCACTGCACCACCAGGGAAGCCCAATGCTCTTAGGAAATTACAAGTATCTTAACTTAGGGAATCAGAATTTCCCCATTATCTTCTTGATCCTCCATCCATATGAAATTCATATTGATATTCCACCACACAGAGTAAGAGAAAGTTCTTATTCTAGTTCTTTCACTGCTTGTTGACTTGATCTATGACCATATCTTCTCAGGGGGTCTGTAAATCTGTCCTGCTGAACCTACTTTCACACTTCATTTTCTGATTGCCACCAACATATCCTCCATACACTTCTTAGAGAAGTATGGACAATACTAATTTATTGTGTTCACTAACTTGTGAATATAACAGGAAGTTAGATCATCTATCTCATAACAATGAGAATTGGGAAGATAAAATCAGTCTTTCATGGTATAGGCAATGCCTTTGATGTGACTCCATAGTCTGGTCACTGCACAATAATCTAGTGAAAGTAAATATGAGTGATTGCTCTTCTTTCCTACACAGCATCTCAGAGATTCCTTCAGACCTAGGTAATCCTAGTTTCAGAACTATCAGTCTGTGTAAAGATCACGTCTTTGCTAACCACTTGTAATTATGATTTCATCATGATGATACTACAAAGAGGCATAGAAAACTCCAACTCATTTATCAAACTTCTTTTGGGCTTTGATTTTGCAGGATCTGGAGGTATATGCAAAAATTTATATAGTGAGATATATTCTAATGCATTTATGCTTAGACTAAGCTATATATAGACTAAGAGCAGAGAATGGAATCTAGTGGCTAGGTGGGCTGAATTTAATCTACAAGTGGATTATGGCTAATTCATAGTTATAAAAAATTGAATTAGTTACCAACATTTGTAACCTGTAGAATTTCATATACAAATCTAGATTTTCAGCTTTCTTTAAAAATGAAAAAGACAAAAACTCCAACCTAACAACAGTCAGTTGGGGCTGATTAAATTCTGCCCCTGGTGGTGAGGGTGAGTGATCTTCAGTGCACCATCTTCCATTCAATACTCATTTGCCTGCCTGGCCCCAGCAGGCATTTGAGTTCTCCATCCTTGTGAGTGTAATACCGATTAATCTTATATGGGTCCTTTAGCTTGATTTAAGATTTATAATCCCTCACATTATTTCATTTGGATGTATTCAATTGTGTATTATTCATTAAGTATTGTTTCTTTAAAAAGAGGAATTTGGGTTTTTAAGGAGCAGGAAAAATACACTCCTATTAAGTAACTCTATGCATAAGTTCATGTTGCATTGCACAGTAATAAATGTTAATGAACTCTGAACATTTACATAGCACTAATTTACCAAAATAAGCATTATAAATCTTGACTGCTACTAGATACTCCACTATATAGGATATAGTAATTACAGGAAAACTATATAAACTATTTGTATATGTTTTCTCTTAGTGACAATTTTTGAACACAGAACTCATGTAATTCTTGATTATTGTGGTGACATTTTTCAGGATAGCCATATTTACTCATATTTACTCTAGCTTAGAACTTGGTAGTGCAGCTTCAGATTTGCTATTTTAAATTTTTGACGCAACTGAATTACTAATATCAGTGTTGACATGAACTGTTATTTCAGCAGCTGTATTAAGGAATCTGTGTAACTTTTATCAGCTTTATTCAATTTCATGTTGGAATGGTTGAAACTGTGTAAAATAACCTTCTACTCCAATGTACAGTCAAACCTAGTAGCTCATATTTGAATTCTGCTTCTCCTGGTATACTTGTCTAGATTTACATGGTAAAGCTACTTTTGTTTTCTACTTCTGTTGCTGAACATATGGTAAACTAACTAGTATATGGTTTGTTCTACAGAGCACTTCCGGTCACTTATTTAATTTTCTCACTTCAGTGGTGTATAACCTAAGTGCTGTATCTGAGACCCAGTGATACTTATAATACTATTATTGATTAACGTAAAGTATTTCAAATCTTTTTTGTTCACTTTGAGTTTTCCTTACCATGCTTATCTGATTTAATTCTGTTTAAATTGAACTGGTTCTTAAAAGAATCACATAGAGTGTTTGCTTCCTGAGATCAGAAACAAAGAGGGCACTATGCTTTCTAAATGAACCACAATTTATGTTACAATTATGAAAATGAACACAATAGACACATATTCTTTTCTATACTCCCAAGTCAAAGTTACATATTGCTCTGTCCAATCAATCATTATGACTGAGTGACTTAAAGAGTTAACTATATCTGGGGCATACTTATTAAATATGTACAATTTTAAATTAAAATTCAATTTTGTTTTACTAAGAAGATAGTGCCAATTGTAATCATATAGCAAATGTTTTGTTGATGTAAGCATACTGAAAATATTTTAAGTTGCAAACCTTCATTTTAAGTTGCTTGTAAATTTGCTTCTCCTTACTATAAGATGATATAATAGAAAAAGGATGCTGGATATCATCTTGTTTATAGAAATTAGAATAAATATATTTTAATTAGCTTTAGAAAATGGTACAATCATCAGTCTTACTGAAACATTCAATCTAGATGTTAGCTGAAGAATATAGCAAATGCTCTAAAACTTACTAGATTAAGTTGAAAGATTAGAATGATTCATAAATTCATATGGGCCATTAAAAAGATTAGTGATATTAAGAATATAATATTAAAATTAATATAATACTGAGATCACATAAATATTACATAATATTCTTAGCTCTTTGTCTCCTTTCTCTACACAGTTTCGCCAGAAACAACTTTTAGCCTCATGACTTCAGGTACCACCCGTATATACTGATCACTTCCAAATACACAGATCACTTCCAGTATGTATTTATACCCTGAACTCTCCACTGCGCTCCAGTCTTCCACGAATTACTGTCTATATGACACCTCCATCTTGATGTTTTACAAGAACTACAGAACTAACATTTCAAAATTGAACTTGTCTTTCTTCTAACCCTGCTCTGGCTTCTATTTTCTCCATCTGACAAGTGCTTACATTCATTGGCCAGGACAGTGTCACAAGGCCACCCCATCTGGCAGATAGTTATGGGAAGGGAGGCTGGAAATTGGGATTGTGCTAGCAACCAATAATATCTGACTCACCTACTTACAAGCCATGTTGCTTTTGGAAATAATTTCTTTGTGTCACAGTTTCCTTGTCTGTGAATTGAAATAATGCTGACAAAGAGTATGTACTCAGTAAATGTTAGCTGTTGTTTTGGTCACCTATTGCTGCTTAGCCAATCACCCTAAAATGTAGTGCCTTAAAACAACAACTATTTGTGATTTCCATGATTGCACTAATAGTTACAAATAGGGTTCAATTGCTAAAGACTCAGGGCCCCAAATGACGATGCTTAAATTTACAGTTTATTGCAATAGAAGAATACAAATAGCAACGGCATTAAGATACTCTTTGTAATCAAAGGCTGCAAGGGTTCCAGAGAGGCCAGGAGTGAGCTCTAATTGTCTTCCCTCCTTAAGGCCATACCAGGATATGCTTTCTGTCTTGGATCAGAAACCACTGACACATATGTGGACATCTCAGAACCTGGGAGCTCAAAGTGGAGTCTTGTCAGGATTTCTTATACTCTGCTGGTCATATAGGCATATTCTGTTATACAAGCAGCATCAACTGTAGAACCCTCTAGGAGTCTCACTGAGGCTAGGTGCAAACCAGCAATCTCACTGTTATCAATGAACAATGCTAACAATGCTAGCTGATATAAACCACCCTGAAACTCGTGGGAGTTTTATAATTGCAAAGCAAAACTGTTAATCTTGACCGGGAATCAGTGCCTTGTAGATATTTTAGCGGAAGAGCTCACACCAGGTCCAGGCCTGCTGGAATTAACCTTCATAGTACAATGATTCTCTGGGTTTTCTGGACTCAGTTGACAAGTTTTTCTGAGTCGTATGGTATCAGCTGGGATCACTCATCTGGCTGCATTTCAGAATATCCAAGATGGATGCTTTCATTTGTATGTGAGACATCTTAGCTGGATTGGCTGTAATGACTGGAAGCTGGCTGGACCTCACTTTCCTTCCAGGTAGCTGGACTTGTGTTGAGGCTTTAGAGCTCTGAGACTGCAAATATAGAACATGTCATGCCTGTTAAGGCCTAGGCTCGGAAATGGTGCTATCTAACTTGCCCTATATTCTCTTTGTCAAAACAAGTCACAGGACCAGCCCAGATTCATAGAGGGAAATGGACTCCATCTTCTGGTGGGAGGTAAGGCATGAATATATACGGATAGGAGGAATTTTTGGTGGCCATCTTTGTAGACAATCTGTCATGACTGTTCTTATTCTTGTTGTTATAATTATTGCATTATCATTACTAAAACTACCCTTTAGTCAAAGAAAGCAAGAAAGCATTATCTTGCCTGGACTTCTGAAATAGCCACCTAACAGGTACCTCCACTTCCAATCTTACTCCCTTCTTTTGTCTTCACAGGCAGTCAGATTTATCATCTTAAAATGTTATGTGACAAGAAAAGGAGCAACAACCCATTGAATAATGGACAAAAGACTTGAATAGACATTTCTCCAAAGAAGATATACAAATGCCCAATAAACACACAAAAAGATATCCAACACCATTAGTCAGTAGGGAAATCCAAATCAAAATCACTGCAAGATACCACTTCATATCTCCTGGGATTTCTGTAATAAAAAATGGAAAATAAAAAGTGTTTGTGGGGATGGGGAGAAATTGGAACCCTTGTACATTGTTAGTTGGAATGTCAAATGGTGTGGCCTCTATGGAAAACAGTTTGATGATTCCTTGAGAAGCTAAATATAGTATTACCATAGGACCCAGAAATTTTACTTCTAGATGTAAACTCCTCTTCAGAGCCTTTTCACATGCTTTTCACTCTTCCAGGAATGTTGTTCTGACCAATTTTCCCTCTGCAAATGCTTTTCTGTAATAGGAATGCTATTCCATCCATTCTTTCCAGTATAAGCTCCTTCTTGCGTTTAGGTTTCAGTATAAGCAGTCTTTCCTGTCTACCTACCATTGTTACTTTCTAACTTAGCATTTTGTATTCTTTATACAAATTGCACTATTTGCAATTTATAATTATTTATCTGTTAACTGTTATTTGTCTGTCTTTCTCACTGGAATTTTCACTTCATGAGGGCAGAGCTCTGTCTTGTTATACATCCAGGAACCTAGCACATACCTAACACATATCAGGCAATTCAGTTATCTGTGAAAAGAATGAATGGACAACCAAAGGAATTATGTTATAAAATGTAAAACAGGACATGTTACTATATAAGAGGTTAATGAAAATTTAATAGTTTTTCAACCAGTATTCTCATGATCTCTGTAATATTACACTTTTGTAGTAATACTCCTTGAAGAATAAAGAGGCTTTAGTTTTGTTTACATTCATACTAGTTGTGTTAGAGGTAAATTCCCTAATCTCTAGGATCTTATTTTCCCAGTTGGGCAAACTTGAGTAATGTTGTCTATCTTGGAGGATTTTTTTTTTTTAACATCTTTATTGGAGTATAATTGCTTTACAATGGTGTGTTAGTTTCTGCTTTATAACAAAGTGAATCAGTTATACATATACATATATCCACATATCTCTTCCCTCTTGCATCTGCCTCCCTCCCACCCTCCTTATCCCACCCCTCTAGCTGGTCACAAAGCACTAAGCTGATCTCCCTGTGCTATGCGACTGCTCCCCACTAGCTATCTATTTTACATTTGGTAATGTATACATGTCCATATATACACTACCACTCTCTCATGTTGTCCCAGCTTACCCTTCCCCCTCCCCGTGTCCTCAAATGCATTCTCTAGTAGGTCTGCGTCTTTATTCCCGTCTTGCCCCTAGGTTCTTCATGACCTTTTTTTTTTTTTTTTTTTAAGATTTCATATATATGTGTTAGCATACGGTATTTGTTTTTCTCTTTCTGACTTACTTCACTCTGTACGACAGACTCTAGGTCCATCCACCTCACTACAAATAACTCAATTTCTTTTCTTTTTATGGCTGAGTAATATTCCATTGTATACATTTGCCACATCTTCTTTATCCATTCATCTATCCATTCATCTGTCGATGGACACATACGTTGCTTCCATGTCCTGGCTATTGTATATAGAGCTGCAATGAACATTGTGGTACATGACTCTTTTTGAATTATGGTTTTCTTAGGGTATAAGCCCAGTAGTGGGATTGCTGGGTCCTATGGTAGTTCTATTTTTAGTTTTTTAAGGAACCTCCATACTGTTCTCCATAGTGGCTGTATCAATTTACATTACCACCAACAGTGTATGAGGGTTCCCTTTTCTCCACACCCTCTCCAGCATTTATTGTTTGTAGATTTTTTGATGATGGCCATACTGACCGGTGTGAGCTGATATCGCACTGTAGTTTTGATTTGCATTTCTCTAAAGATTAATGACGGTGAGTATTCTTTTATGTGTTTGTTGGCAATCTGTATATCTTCTTTGGAGAAATGTCTATTTAGGTCTTCTGCCCAGTTTTGGATTAGGTTGTTTGTTTTTTTGATATTGAGCTGCATGAGCTGCTTGTAAATTTTGGAGATTAATCCTTTGTCAGTTGCTTCATTTGAAAATATTTTCTCCCATTCTGACGGTTGTCTTTTTATCTTGTTTATGGTTTCCTTTGCTGTGCAAAAGCTTTGAAGTTTCATTAGGTCCCATTTGTTTATTTTTGTTTTTATTTTCATTTCTCTAGGAGCTGGGTCAAAAAGGATCTTGCTGTGATTTATGTCATGGAGTGTTCTGCCTATGTTTTCCTCTAAGAGTTTGATAGTGTCTGGCCTTACACTTAGGTCTTTAATCCATTTTGAGTTTACTTTTGTGTATGGTGCCAGGGAGTGCTCTAATTTCATTCTTTTGCATGTAGCTGTCCAGTTTTCCCAGCACCACTTACTGAAGAGGCTGTCTTTTCTCCATTGTATATTCTTGCCTCCTTTATCAAAGATAAGGTAACCATATGTGCATGGGTTTATCTCTGGGCTTTCTATCCTGTTCCATTGATCTCTATTTCTTTTTCTGTGCCAGTACCATACTGTCTTGATTACTGTAGATTTGTAGTATAGTCTTCAGTCCGGGAGCCTGATTCCTCCAGCTCCGTTTTTCTTTCTCAAGATTGCTTTGGCTCTTCAGGGTGTTTACAAGTTTCCATACAAATTGTGAAATTTTTTGTTCTAGTTCTGTGAAAAATGCCAGTGGTAGTCTGATAGGGATTGCATTGAATCTGTAGATTGCTTTGGGTAGTATAGTCATTTTCACAATGTTGATTCTTCCAATCCAAGAACATGGTATATCTCTCCAACTATTTGTATCACCTTTAATTTCTTTCATCAGTGTCTTATAATTTTCTGCATACAGGGCTTTTGTCTCCTTAGGTAGGTTTATTCCAAGGTATTTTATTCTTTTTGTTGCAATGGTAATGGGAGGGTTTTCTTAATTTCACTTTCAGATTTTTCATCATTAGTGTATAGGAATGCAAGAGATTTCTGTGCATTAATTTTGTATCCTGCTACTTTACCAAATTCATTGATTAACTCTAGTAGTTTTCTGGTAGCATCTTTAGGATTATCTATATATAGTATCATGTCATCTGCAGTGACAGCTTTACTTCTTCTTTTCCAATTTGGATTCCTTTTATTTCTGTTTCTTCTCTGATTTCTGTGGCTAAAACTTCCAAAACTATGTTGAATAATAGTGGGCAGCCTTGTCTTGTTCCTGATCTTAGTGGAAATGATTTCCGTTTTTCACCTTTGAGGATGATGTTGGCTGTGGGTTTGTCCTATATGGCCTTTATTATATTGAGGAAAGTTCCCTCTATGTCTACTTTCTGGAGGGTTCTTATCATAAATGGGTGTTGAATTTTGTCGAATGCTTTCTCTGCATCTATTGAGATGATCATATGGTTTTTCTCCTTCAATTTGTTAATATGGTGTATCACCTTGATTGATTTGCGTATATTGAAGAATCCTTGGATTCCTAGGATAAACCCCACTTGGTCATGGTGTATGATCCTTTTAATGTGCTGTTGGATTCTGTTTGCTAGTATTTTGTTGAGGATTTTTGCATCTATGTTCATCAGTGATATTGGTCTGTAGTTTTCTTTTTTTGTGACATCTTTGTCTGGTTTTGGTATCAGAGTGATGGTGGCCTCGTAGAATGAGTTTGGGAGTGTTCCCGCCTCTGCTGTATTTTGGAAGAGTTTGAGAAGGATAGGTGTTAGCTCTTCTCTAAATGTTTGATAGAATTCACCTGTGAAGCCATCTGGTCCTGGGCTTTTGTTTGTTGGAAGATTTTTAATCACAGTTTCCACTTCAGTGCTTGTGATTGGTCTGTTCATATTTTCTGTTTCTTCCTGGTTCAGTCTTGGAAGGTTGTGCATTTCTAAGAATTTGTCCATTTCTTCCAGGGTGTCCATTTTATTGGCATATAGTTGCTTGTAGTAATCTCTTATGATCCTTTGTATTTCTGCATTGTCAGTTGTTACTTCTCCTTTTTCGTTTGTAATTCTGTTGATTTGAGTCTTCTCCCTTTTTTTCTTGATGAGTCTGGCTAATGGTTTATCCATTTTTTTATCTTCTTAAAGAACCAGCTTTTAGTTTTATTGATCTTTGCTATCATTTCCTTCATTTCTTTTTCATTTATTTGTGATCTGATCTTTATGATTTCTTCCCTTCTGCTGACTTTGGGGTTTTTTTGTTCTTCTTTCTCTAATTTTTAGGTGTAAGGTTAGGTTGCTTATTTGAGATGTTTCCTGTTTCTTAAGTTAGGATTGTATTTTTATAAACTTCCCTCTTAGAACTGCTTTTGCTGCATCCCATAGCTTTTAGGTCATCGTGTTTTCATTGTCATTTGTTTCTAGGTATTTTTTGATTTCCTCTTTGATTTCTTCAGTGATCTCTTGGTTATTAAGTAGTGTATTGTTTAGCCTCCTTGTGTTTGTATTTTTTACAGATTTTTTCCTGTAATTCATTTCTAATCTCATAGAGTTGTGGTCAGAAAAGATACTTGATACAATTTCAATTTTCGTAAATTTACCAGGGCTTGATTTGTGACCCAAGATATGATCTATCCTGGAGAATGTTCCATGGGCACTTGAGAAGAAAGTGTATTCTGTTGTTTGGGATGGAATAGCCTATAAATATCAATTATGTCCATCTTGTTTAATGTATCATTTAAAGCTTGTGTTTCCTTATTTATTTTCATTTTGGATGATCTGTCCATTGGTGAAAGTGGGTGTTACGGTCCCCTACTATGATTGTGTTACTGTTGATTTACCCTTTTATGGCTGTTAGTATTTGCCTTATGTATTGAGGTGCTCCTGTGTTGGGTGCATAAATATTTACAATTGTTATATCTTCTTCTTGGATTGATCCCTTGATCATTATGTAGTGTCCTTCTTTGTCTCTTGTAATAGTCTTTGTTTTAAAGTCTATTTTGTCTGATATGAGAATTGCTACTCCAGCTTTCTTTTGATTTCTATTTGCAAGGAATATCTTTTTCCATCCCCTCACTTTCAGTCTGTATGTGTCCCTAGGTCTGAAGTGGGTCTCTTGTAGACAGCATATATACAGGTCTTGTTTTTGTATTCATTCAGCCAGTCAATGTCTTTTGGTTGGAGCATTTAATCCATTTACATTTAAGTTAATTATCAATATGTATATTCCTATTACCATTTTCCTAATTGTTTTGGGTTTGTTATTGAAGGTCTTTTCCTTCTCTTGTGTTCCCTACCTAGAGAAGTTCCTTTAGCATTTGTTGTAAAGCTGGTTTGGTGGTGCTGAATTCTCTTAACTTTTGCTTGTCTGTAAAGGTTTTAATATCTCCTTCAAATCTGAATGAGATCCTTGCTGGGTAGAGTAATCTTACTTGTAGGTTTTTCACTTTCATCTCTTTAAATATGTCCTGCCACTCCCTTCTGACTTACAGAGTTTCTGCTGAAAGATCAGCTGTTAACCTTATGGGGGTACTCTTGCATGTTATTTGTTGTTTTTCCCTTGCTGATTTTAATACTTTTTCTTTGTATTTAATTTTTTATAGTTTGATTAATATGTGTCTTGGCATGTTTCTCCTTGGATTCATCCTATATGGGACTCTCTGTGCTTCCTGGACTTGATTAACTCTTTCCTTTCCCATATTAGGGAAGTTTTCAACTATAATCTCTTCAAATATTTTCTCAGTCCCTTTCTTTTTCTCTTCTTCTCTGGGACCCCTATAATTTGAATGTTGGTGCATTTAATATTGCCCCGAAGGTCTCTGAGACTGTCCTCAATTCTTTTCATTCTTTTTTCTTTATTCTGCTCTGCAGTAGTTATTTCCACTATTTTATCTTCCAGGTCACTTATCCGTTCTTCTGCCTCCGTTATTCTATTGATTCCTTCTAGATAATTTTTAATTTCATTTATTGTATTGTTCATGATTGCTTGTTTGCTCTTTAGTTCTTCTAGGTCCTTGTTAAACGTTTCCTCTGTTTTCTCCATTCTATTTCCGAGATTTTGGATCATCTTTACTATCATTTTTCTGATTTCTTTTTCAGGTAGACTGCCTGTTTCCTCTTCATTTCTTACGCCTGGTGGGTTTTTACCTTGCTCCTTCATCTGCTGTGTGCTTCTTTGTCTTCTCATTTTGCTTAACTTACTGTGTCTTGGGTCTCCTTTTCGCAGGCTGCAGGTTCGTAGTTCCCATTGTTTTTTGTGTATGTCCCCACTGGGTAAATGTGGTTCAGTGGGTTGTGTAGGCTTCCTGGTGGAGGGGACTGGTGCCTGTGTTCTGATGGATGAGGCTGGATCTTTTCTTTCTGGTCAGCAGGACCACCTCTGGTGGTGTGTTTTGGGGTGTCTGTGACCTTATTATGATTTTAAGCAGCCTCTCTGCTAATGGGTGGGGTTGTGTTCCTGTCTTGCTCATTGTTTGGCCTAGGGTGTACAGCACTGTAGCTTGCTGGTCGTTGAGTGGAGGGGGCTTGGCGTTGAGATGGAGATCTCTGAGAGATTTTCCCCGTTTGATATTATGTGGAGCTGGGAGGTCTCTGGTGGAGCAGTGTCCTGAACTCGGCTCTCCCACCTCAGAGGCACAGCCCTGACGCCTGGCTGGAGCACCAAGAGCCTGTCATCCACATGGCTCAGAATAAGAGGGAGAAAAAAAGAAAGAAAAAGATAAAATAAAATTTAAAAAGTTATTAAAATAAAAAACAAAAAAGAATTATTAAAAAATTTTTTTAAGTAATTAAAAAAAAAGAAAGAAAGAAAGAAGAGAGCAACCAAACCAAAAAACAAATTCCCCAGTGATATCAAGTGCTGAAAACTATACTAAGAAAAAAAAAAAAAATACGGACAGACAGAACCCGAGGATAAATGGTAAAGGCAAAGCTATACAGACAAAATCACACACAGAAGCATATGCATACACACTCACAAAAAGAGAAAAAGGGAAAAAAAAATATATATCGTTTCTCCCAAAGTCCACCTCCTCAATTTGTGATGATTCATTTTCTATTCAGGGATTCCACAGATGCAGGTACATCAAGTTGATTGTGGGGATTTAATCCGCTGCTCCTGAGGCTGGAGGGAGATATTTCCCTTTCTCTTCTTCGTTCGCACAGCTCCTGGTATTCAGCTTTGGACTGGCCCTGCCTCTGAGTGTAGTTCACCTGAGGGTGTCTGTTCTTCACTCAGACAGGACGGGGCTAAAGGAGCAGCTGATTCAGGGGCTGTGGCTCACTGAGGCCGGTGGGAGGGAGGGGTACGGATGCGGGGCAAGCCTGCGGCGGCAGAGGCCAGGGTGATGTTGCACCAGCCTGAGGCGCGCCGTGCGTTCTCCCGGGGAAGTTGTCCCTGGATCATGGGACCCTGGCAGTGGCGGGCTGCCCAGGCTCCTGGGAGGGGAGTTGTGGAGAGTGACCTGTGCTTGCACACAGGCTTCTTGGTGGTGGCAGCAGCAGCCTTAGCGTCTAAAGCCCATCTCTGGGGTCCGCGCTGATCGCCGCGGCTTGCGCCCATCTCTGGAGCTCCTTTAAGCAGCGCTCTGAATCCCCTCTCCTCACGCACCAGGAAACAAAGAGTCAAGAAAAAGTCTCTTGCCTCTTCGGCAGCTCCAGACTTTTTCCCGGACTACCTCCCAGCTAGCCGTGGCGCACTAGCCCCCTTCAGGCTGTGTTCACGCTGCCAACCCCAGTCCTCTCCCTGGGATCCGACTGAAGCCCCAGCCTCAGCTCCCAGCCCTGCCTGCCCTGGCGGGGGAGCAGACAAGCCTCTCGGGCTGGTGAGTGCTGGTTGGCACCGATCCTCTGTGCGGGAATCTCTCCGCTTTGCCCTCTGCACCCCTGTTGCTGTGCTCTCTTCTGTGGCTCTGAAGCTTCCCCGCTCTGCCACCCGCAGTCTCCGCCCGCGAAGGGGCTCCTAGTGTGTGGAAACCTTTCCTCCTTCACAGCTCCCTCCCACTGGTGAAGGCCCATCCCTATTCTTTTGTCTCTGTTTTTTCTTTTTTCTTTTGCCCTACGCAGGTAGGTGGGGAGTTTCTTGCCTTTTGGGACGTCTGAGGTCCTCTGCCAGCGTTCAGTAGGTGTTGTGTAGGAGTTGTTCCACATGTAGATGTATTTCTGATGTATTTGTGGGGAGGAAGGCGATCTCCACGTCTTACTCTTCTGCCATCTTGAAGCTCCTCCCATGTCTTATAGTTTTCTGCATACAGGTCTTTTGTCTCCTTAGGTAGGTTTATTCCTGGGTATTTTATTCTTTTTGTCTCAGTGGTAAATGGGAGTGTTTCCTTAATTTCACTTTCAGATTTTTCATCATTAGTGTATAGTATCTTGCAGGATTTTTTAAGGATTAAAGATAACAGTGGAGTATTATCAAAGTATAGTGCCTTCCACACAGTGGTGCTCAGTAAATATAGGGAATTAAGGTTTCTTCATTTTATTTGTAAGAAGGATTACAGATAGGGACAACTAAAAACATTATCTAAGGAAATGTTAATTGCAGAAGTGAGTTTTATAGACTAAGAGAAGCCTCTAAGCAAAAATAAAAACGTTTTGTGATATCTGAATGGATGGTAATAAAAAAATCTTAATTTTCCCCCCTCTTTACACCTTTTCTGCAATGTTATTGCATTATAGCTTGGATATAGGAGGATGTAGCCTTAGAATTAGGCTACTTAGTTAAAATTGTACTAGAATAACTAGCAACAGTTAAATTAGATGTGAAGCTAAAGCATGTAGAAACAAATGAAAATCTTAAAATTAGACTTCTTTCTGTATCCTACCACATGAAACTCATTTGGTAATCATTATAATATCCTCAGTTTTAATATTTTTTATTTTGAGTTCTGTATTAAAATAATCAGTTTAAGTCCTTGGCATAGTGTTAGGTGCTATATGCATGTTACTCCATTATGTGCAAATATCAGTTCTTGAAAAGTATCTTCTGTATTTGAAAGAGATACAGAAAGGACAAAAGTTACGGATGGTATTCATCAGTCATCTCTATAGTCCCATCCATTCAATTAATATTATCAAATTATGATAATATGTGTTAAAAGTGTGGTAAAGCTGATTTTTTCCTTCTTCTCAAAATTTCTACCACCACGACTCTTAGCCTTTGCCTGTATATTTTCTTTATATTTTATAGTTTTTGTAGAAAGAGATAGAAGGGCTTCTAGTTGTACAAGATGTATTGAATCCATGCTTATGTCATAGCTTCCTCCCTCTATTAGTTTGCTAGGACTGTCATAACTAAGTACCACAGACTGAGTGGCATAAAGAAAATAAATTTATTTTCTCAGAGTTCTGGAGGCTAGAAGTCTGAGATTAAGATGTTGGCAGTGATTTTTTTCTGAGGTCTCTCTCCTTGGTTTGTAAATGGCTGTCTTCATCCCATGGTCTTTCCTCTGTGCATGCACACATCTGTGCCCAAATTTCCTCTTTTCATAAAGACACCAGTCACACTAAATTAAGGCCCATTCTAAAGACCTCATTTTAAATTAATGACCTCTTTAAAGGCCTTATCTCCAAATTCAGTTACATTCTGAGATACTGGGGTATTGACCATTTATAAGTATGGACTTTAAATGGGTTCTGATTAAAATGTACAAGCGTAAAAATTATTTATATATTTCTATATTTAATGCACACACTTAATATACACATAAATTTGAGGCAGTCACAAAAATTTGAACTCTGAATAAAAATTCAGATGAATTAAATAACTGCTGATTTTTTTTAAGATAGAAAAATGGTTTTGTGGTTATGTTAAGAGTTCCTTATTTTTTAGAGATACATTCCGAAGTATTCATTGATGAAATTATATGATAGTTTAGACTTGCCTCTGCATCATTAGAGTGAGAATTGGGGAGGTTGGGAGAATTGGGGAGGCTGTGTTTCTTTATTGCGCATGAGAATCTTCTATGAGGATTAGAAAACACATATGGATGTGAGTTGAGGATTATTGACCTTGGGTGATGTGTATGTGGAAATTTCTTGTACTATTCTCTCCATTATTTTTTTGTTTTTAATTTTTCATAATTAAAAGTAAAGGCAGGAACGAAATGGAGAGTTTAAGTAAAAGCTTATATACAGAATGGGGAGAGAGTTCCAGGCAGGTTTCCCACTCACCTAAATTGTCAGCCAGACTTGAGAAAAGACTGACCTTTGCGGGCCTGCTAATACAAAGTCTGAGTTGTGATTCCATCACAACATAATTAAGTACAATAGATTTCAAGTCACATCTGTTCTTTTCTTTTTTTTAAGTTTTTTTTTTTTTTTTTTGATATGGACCATTTTAAAAGTCTTTACTGAATTTCTTACAATATTGCTTCTGTTTTTATGTTTTGGTTTTTTGGCTGCAAGGCATATGGGATCTTAGCTCCCTGATCAGGGATCGAACATGGACCCCCTGCATTGGAAGGCAAAGTCTTAACCACTGGACCACCAGGGAAGTCCCTCAGGTCACATCTATTCTTGAGTGAAATTTTCAATCAGATTTTTTTAGAGACTCACCCTTACGTCTGAATGAAGAGCAAGGGATCACCAGACAGACATTTGAGGAAACCCTCCAATGTGAAACACAAACACAAACAAACTAAAAGCCAACATCAGTGAAACTCGAAGGAAACAGATAACAGAACAAAATTATAAATAATTAAAATTATAATTAATATCCACAGAAACATGGAGGATAATGCATGTGTGAATAAAGAAGATTTAGAGAATAAGAACGATAACTTGAAAATTAAAAATGTGATTACAGAATTTAAATGATAGAATGTGGGCTGAAAGAAATACCTGGCAGCCTGGTGTCACTGTTGTCCTTATTGACGTGAAGGGGACTCTGAAACTCTAGGGAAAAATGGCAGTTACGGAACCAGTGGAAAGTGACTGTACCTGGATGAGGCCCAGCAGTGTGAGTTTTAAACTGTTTTAGGGCCTCAGTCCTGACTGCACATTAGCATTAACCAGGAAGCTTTTAATTCCTGCACACCATCTGATCAAATGAATGATTATACCCTAGTTTTTAAAGACAGGCCCATTTTTATTAGCTTGCACATGAAAAAATGCCATAAACAACATGCCTCAATAATCTTTAACTTCTGTTCCCAAGGTAGGATACTTTCAAGATCTGGGCCTTCTACCTTAAGATGGACGTGCTTAACAAAAAAAGCTGTAGTAGTGACCCATTTTTGGCTGAGCTGTGTTTCTTTATTGTGCGTGAGAATCTTCTGTGAGGCTTGGTCAAAGTGCAGATTCCTGGGCCCAACAAGATTCTAATTCACCAGATCTCAGATGAGACACTGGGAGGCCATGTACTTAATAGGTTGGTATCAATGCAGGTGTTTTGTTGATCACAGTGTGGAAAAGCAGGATAAATATTACAGCATTATCAGCCTGTGCCTAGGGTTTGGTCTTTGTAAAGTCTTTTTATCTTCTTTATATTGTCATAAACAGAGACCTGCCTTTCAGTGGTCAGTGTCTCACAATCCTATTTTGGAGCTTATTTTTAATTGGCTTATTAAATCCTAAGTCTAACTTTTTAGAAGTAAGGACCTGATTTTACTGCTCTATTTTATTTTAGTGAAGCAAAGTTCAGTAATATTAGGAACTTTATGGAAAAACAGAAGAAAAGGAATAGGAAGTGTTCACTGAAGGGGTCAAGATTTCATTTCGTCTTTTATGCAAAATAGTTCTCAAGACTAAGTATACTCACTTATCTCATTATTCACACTTAGTCTTTTCCCTATGCTCCATAGTAATGACCACTTAGACAGGTGTTGAAAACAGTAGGAAAGTAGTCCCTGTTTGTCAATAGCTAATAATTTTTTATCATGCCTTCCTATACAGAGAGAAGATAGATATAGCATATCTGAAAAGTTCAAGAAAACAGATTACCGTCATGTATTTGAATATCCATATTTCTGTATTTGATACATATTTCATAGGTTTATATAAACACAGAATTATGCAGAAGTTTCTTTTCTTCTAAGTGTAACTATCTACAAGTTCATAGGTAAAAAACAATCTTACATGCATGACCAAAGTGAATCTTTTCTATCAGCTATCAAATAATTGCGTTAATTTGTTCATTTGAGACAACGTAACATGGACTTTGCATAAATTTTTAGAATATAATTTATTTATAAGAAGAGGTATTTCTGTATAAGAATTTCTCCTAAAGAATTGTTCAAATTATTATTATTTTTTATTATAATGATAGGTATTTTACTATAATTAGAAATGGGTAATGCTCTTATTTGGGGGCACATTAGTTCCCAGAGGAATGTATCTCTAAAATCGTTATATGGTCAGTGAAAATGCAATGCATGCATTCATCCATTCTTCTAACAAGTATTTGCTGAGCGCCTATTATGCCCCAGCTACTCTTCTATACTCTAAAGATACAGCAGCCAACAAAACAAAACAAAACAAAAAAAAACTGCCCTCTTGGAGCTTATAACATAGCAGGAAATCATATTTTGGATAGTAAAAAACAATAAGGTTGAAAAATAGGTAGGAGAGGGGACAGGAATTGTTTGGAGGAGGCAACAAAATTTTATGTTGGGTTGCCTGGAAATGACTCATTGAGAAGGTAACGTCGAGTAGTGAACTGACTGAATTGAAAGAGTGAGTCCTGGAGTTATCTAGGAGAACATTCCAAGCAAAGAGAATGTTAAGTGCAAAGGTTTTGAGGTGGATATATGACTGATCTTTTTGGGAAACAGAGTGGATGAGTGGAGAGAGTAGTAGGATAGGTGGTTAGAGTGGTAATAGTGTGTCTGGGGGTGAAATTCATTTCATATTAAGGACCTTGTTTTTTTGCCAGAAGTGAGATTGGAAGCCATTGGTTGGGTTCGAGAAGGGGAGTGGTGCAATCTGACCAAGGGTTTTAACTGGATCCATCACTAGTTTCTGTGTTGGAAACAGACTGAAGATGGGCAATGGTGGAAGCAAGGGAGGCAGTTAGCAAGATTTCACAGTAATCTGGGTAAGAGATCGTGGCTTGGATCAGAGTATTTGTGGAGGTGGAGCGACATGGTTGGATTTGCCTATATTGTTATGATATAGGTGATAGGATTTGCTGATAGAATTTCATTATACATCCAAGTTATAAGCCAAGTATTTAATTCATAAATTAAGGAATAATTCTTTCAACTATAGAAAAGTAGGGGAGATATTATATGAAGGAGAAGATTTAAATCTATCTTTTTTATACTATGAAAGGTACTTTATCAAGGTAGTTAAAATATTTGATGATGACTAAATAGTACTTCTATATATATATTTACATTTTATTAGCAAGATAATTAAAACTCAATCCCAATGTTTACTGAATTAATTTTTATCTTTTGTAAAATATCTAGTTAAAAGCTTAATGTCTTACATCTAACATTTGTAGTTAAAAGAAAATATATCCTAAAGCTTATTTGTTGGAAACAAAGCAGTCTACTGATTAACAGAAATTTGAAAAGACAGTAAAATATTTTTTAGAAACGAGCTGGTTGTATAAAGTTAAATGGAAGAAATATAGAAACTACTTTTATTCATTGTAGTGTCTAAATCACGTGAAGAACTAGATAATTTTTTTATGAGCTGTATCAGTAGGGGGCAGCAAAGTTTCAAGTAGTGTGTTTTCAGGTTCCTGGGAGGCTTTGCTAAGGAAAATTTCCCTTTTTTTGGTTGGTCTTGTTGTTGCTGTTGCTCTTAAGAAGTTTGTTCTGGCTTGCTTTTTAATGAAGTGCTTTGGTAATGTCACTTAAAAGCCCTGTAGCTTTTGTTCAGATATTTAGCCAACTGTTCCCTTAGGCGCTGTAGATGCTTTCTTAATGAGCGTATGTATTTCTTTCTTTCTGTAATTTAGGGAGTTCCAGGGCCAGGAAAATATGACATTAAAAGTCAATTTCAGAAGAATGAAAGTATATCATCAAACGTAAATGATGCATCACCTGCTTTTCTTTCTCAATCCCGGGTAATGTTCTACAGTTATTTCATATTTAGTGTATAATAAGTATAATGCGATGCCAGCAACAAATCCAGTGGTGTTAGGGAGGTTATAAAAAGAGAAGTGGTATTTAAGCAAATTAGGAACAGATGCAGCCTGGGCAAATCATATTGCCAGAAATGTGGGTAAAAGGAAATGACTTAAGATTACAATATTAACAATAATATGCAGAGATAAATATTCAAATTGAAATTATTTATTAAACATTGTCTACTAAGCAAATTTGCTTATGTGGAAGTTCAGTTTAGCTTATAAGAGATTTTAGTCTGGGTTTTAAAATATACTTTACTAATGAATATATGAAGTGTTGACGTGTAATCTATGAGGACATGCATATCTTTTGGAGAAGGTTCTGAAGGCTCTCTGGAGCCTAGCCGTAAATGATATCTAAAACTGCCACTGGGGCATTTATTAGTGATGTGAGAGTCTATTTCACGGTAATCCTGTTCTCCAAGGTCTATATTGAGGGGACTTGAAGGTATCTAAGATATTCCTAAGGCAAGAACATTATAATACTAGCAAACCTTTATAATGTCGCAGTTGCCAGATCAAGTCGTTGTGATATTTAACCAACTGTACTATGTAAAACTCTGATTATCTTATGTAACTTGGGAAGGTTATTAACCTTCAGATGACTACAGCGGGCTACTTTAGTTTCATTGTACTTAAGAGGCAACTCCTTGGAGACAAATAGATAGATTGCAGGTATATTTTGGAGACACAGTTAACATGACTTTTTAATGGGTTAGATGTTGTGGTGAGGGACTAGGAAGAATCAAGAATGAACAGCAGGTTTCTGCCTTGAGCAACTTGATAGTACTTAAGGTACTACACAGAATGGATGTGAGGGAATGGGATATTGTGTGTGTGCCCTTGATTTTTAAAAATACCATTTTTACAACTAGAACTCTCAGTTTTTATGCTATTCCTGTTCATCTGATATATAGTCCTAATGTGACATTACTTGGCGCCAATTATATTTTAAATATATTTTCAGAAATGAAAAAGAATATGATACCAATTTTGCTTAAGAGGACCATGAGGAAAAGAATCATGGTTCTGGGGTGAA
This sequence comes from Balaenoptera physalus, assembly GCF_965194825.1. NCBI lineage: Eukaryota > Metazoa > Chordata > Mammalia > Artiodactyla > Balaenopteridae > Balaenoptera > Balaenoptera physalus. The sequence continues at coordinate 18,034,010 of NC_138884.1, read as the reverse complement.
AAATATGGAGGAGTTAAAACCAACAGGACTGCCTGCTAGGGGTAGTGTTAGTGTTTAGCTGAATATGAATAGATTTATTAATGATTATGATTGAAAAAGCAATAATGAAATTAACAAGGTGGACTTAGAACACAATTTTTGGTTTATAAGATTAAAGACATGTTATGTTATTGGGATACTTATTTTAGTCTTGACTTAAGGAGTTGTCTGGTATTTTATTTAAATGCATTGAATTTTCTTATGTCTTCAACTATTAATTTTTAAAACATAAGATTTCCTTTATAATAATGGTTCTCAACTCTTGCTGCATATTAGAATATTTTGGGAAATTTTAATACATTCTGATACCCAGTTGCTTTCTTTCTTGTCTCCCAGATTGATTCAACTGGTCCAGAATAGGACCCAGGCACCAATACTTTTTTTAACTCCTCAAGTAATTCTGTATGCAGCCAGGGTTGAGTATTACCATTTAAAAACATTGACTCAGCATTTAAATAATAAGATAGTACTTAAGAAGGCTTTGGAAATGTTCCTACATGAAAGGAGGCTAAAAGCAATATCTGAGCCTAGACTAGGTTATGAATTAGAGGGGAAAAATGCATTAGAGGTATAATTAGATCAACTGACAGATTTGGAATATGAATGGTACATTAGATAAAAGTCTTATATCATTGATACATTTAAGAAAATACACGTAAGAAAATATCCCTATTTTTAATAAATACACACTAAAGTATTTAGGGGTAAAGGGCCACAGCACACGTAACTTTCCATTAAATGGTTCTATATATATGCGTGCTTGTGTGTGTATGTGTGTGTGTGTGTGTGTGTGTGTGTGTATGTGTGTAGAGAGACAGAGAGAGGGAGGAACGGACATACAAACAGAGAGAAAGACAGAAATAGAGTGGGCAAATGAAAAAAGTGAATGGCATAACATGTTAACAGGTGCATCTGGGTAATCATTGCACAGGTATTTTCTGCATTATTTTTATTCATAAATTTGAATGTTCCAATTTTTAAATTAATTCTAAATAAAAAAGTTAAAAAAATAGATTATTCAATGCTATATTTCATAAGATTTCATAATTTACATATAGATACATGTATATTTAATATCAATCAGTTAAATATTATAAGTTTGTAATAAGTAAGCTTATTATAAGTTTATAAAATAATAACTTTAATATTATAAGTTAAAGTGGATTTATATACCACTTGAATCTAAGATTGTTTTCTTAAGGTAGCTAATGGTATTGTTGAGTTAATTGAATATATATGTTGAGGAACTTTGTCAATTCGTGTGTAATTTTATTACATAGAAGAAACCATGTTACATCATGTAGTTTTTCTTTATTATCTTAACTTGCAGAATATTTTAAATGTGAAGATTGTCCACACACTATCATCTGAATCTCATATTGAGCTGATTTCCTTTGAAAAGTCTTTCTGGCTTAGTGAAGTACATAATGCATTACTGTATTAATATATAGATGATTTTTCTAAAAGTATATATTTTATGTTTTGATAGATATAAGATCTTAACTCATCTACATTTTCTTCACTCCATTAAGAAATAAACTCCAGATGTTATACTACTAAGAAAGCAGCTTTTAACTCACAAAATATCAAAACGTACCATAGTTTCTCACTGGCATATTTTCTTGTTCTTCACTAGAGGTTTATCCCTATGAAATCAATCACCCCAGCTCCTGGTGCATATAATGAATCTCGAACTGCTTTCAAGCCCTTGAAGAAAACACCAGGACTGAAAAATACCTCATTTGGTCAAAGTGCTGCTCGATTCACACAAGACTCTAGGACAGAGAAAATGCCAGGTTAGCCATGAATTCATATGTATCTACTCTTTAGCTTTATGCAACTTAATATTCTTAAAATGGATGCACCAGAAAGTACAATTTTCTGTTCTATGGGTGGTGTTGTCATTTTAAGTCAACATTTTTTTAAGCATTGACTCTACACTAAACACAGATAGATAAAATAATGTACAGTTCTAGTAAGATTTTAATTTAACTTGTCACATCTCTTAGTTGTAATTTTCTATTGTTTTCCTTTTTTCAATAAATTTCCTAATTTTCCCTTGGTGGGTGAACATATATGTTAATTATGTGGTCACTGCCAGTAATATAACTTATGATATTCAGTTTTGTTAAAATTTTATTTTGGGGATATCCAATCACATGTTCTAGTATTCTCAGTGGGTATTCTAGTATACAGTGGGTAATCTAAAACTATAACACAAAAATAACATATAATGACTAGCACATAGGTTGTTTGCTGATGTATAACAAACTCAGTGGCTTAAAAAAACAGACTTTTTCTATCATATCCCATTAATCTGTGGGACTGCTACAAGGCAGAGTTCAGATGGAACTGTTATTCAGAGTGCATGCATAGCTCAAGCATTGCTGCCCCAGGGTAGTTGGTCTTTTCACATGGTAGCTCAGGGCTCCATGAGACCTGGCAGGAAGCTGCAAGACTTCTTATGACCTACCCTCAGAAATTCCAGGACATCACTTTCTGTTAGTCAATCAAGTGGCACAGGGTAGCCTATATTGAAAAGAAGGACATGAAACTTCATCTTTCAATGACAGGGGTAGCAAGGAATTTGTGGCCATCTTTAATCTGCTATAGATTACCCTCTGGCTACAAAATATTTTCATTTTTCCTACATGCCTTCTCAAGGCCTCCAAAGTCTCAGGCAAGTATGGTATAATCTTAAAGACCAGGATCTTGTTATCTAAGTCAGGTGTAGGTGCAGGTGGGGATTCTTGGGTGTGGTACTTCAGATCATCTTGTATATCTCTCTTCTCTATCAGAAGAGCTGTGAACTACAGATACAAGTTATCTCCTCCATATATTCAACACATAGTGGTGGGAGAGAGATAGGATAATAATACTAGAAACTCCTATTCAAAAAAGAGAGAAAACTGGAGGCCCACAGTATTACCAAATAAAACTTGGGTCCACTTGCCCGTGTGCAGTAAAAGCCAATCTACTGACACGGGGTTGTGGTGAAGGAAAGTGAAACATTTACTGCAGGGCACCAAGCAAGGAGTCTGGGTACCTAGTGCTCAAAAGGCCCAAACTCCCCAGTGGCTTTCAGGGAAAGGTTTTTAAAGACAGGGTGAGGGAGGGGAATTGTGGGGTGCGTGATCAGCTCATGGACATTCTTCTGATGGGTTAGTTGTGAGGTAATCGGGAATCAACATCATCAACCTTCTGTTTCCAACCGATCTGGGGTCTACCTGTTTGTGGGCAGCATACAGTTAACTTCTTCCGCCTGGTGGAGGTTTCAGTATCTGCAAAACAGCTCAAAGGACATGGCTCAGAATGTTATCTATAGCCTTTGAGGAGGAACTAAAAGTGCTTGACTTTGTTTAATGGCTAAAGTATTATTATTTTGTCTTGCTTGACTGTTTTCCTTTCTTTCTGCATTTTCTCCCTTCTCTGATTAAATTTATTCTTTGGAACTTGGGGAAGGCCTAGGAGGCTAGTTTTCTACAGATAAGAGACAGGCAGAGGGCATTGGGTGAGAGTATCTGTCCTGAGAAGGCCCCATGGGGTCCTGCTCAGTGACAATAGAAGTCACAGGCCTATAGCAATTCTGAAGTTCAAGCAGGCACATGTTGCCATTTTCTTAGTTAGGGCTCAGTTGGGCTCCCTGGGAGTAAGATTTCCTGTGGTGCTTTGTTTTACCTTTTAGGCTCTTGGTTTCATCCTTTGAAACATCCTTCCTCGTCTATAAGAAATAGGCTGTGTTTTCAGCTTTCTCAGCCTGCTTCCTGCCCAGGGAGATCCGGGGTCTGTGAGCCACTTTTCATTTTGTACTGTTGTTGTTTGTTTCATTCCAAGTTGGTTCATTCCTTATTAAAACTTTGTAGGTTTATTATTGTATTAATTTATAATCAAATACACTGGACAAAAGCCAAGCTCACATGTACTTCTTAGAAAAACCTTTGTCTGCTTTGGGTCACCTTTAGTGTTGCTGTGTTTCCGTACTCTTAGATTCTTAGGAGCACTATTGTTTTAGCTTAGAGGGTCTATGACATATGGCCTTAAAATTCCTAGATGTTCTTTTCTTTAACTGAGAGATTCTATGAGATACCATCTTAAATCTTTTTGAGGTTTTAACAAAGGTCTTACAGCTAAACCCTAGATTTGGCCTCAGGGCGTTTCTTCCTTTGAGAGCTTTTTGCTGTGTGGAGAGACTGGGGATGAAAAACAATTTTACTTTCAAACTCAGAAAATATTGGTTTTGTTTTATTTCCTATAAATTCTGCTTGAAAACTGAGCAGTTTTAGCTTATCTCTTTCTAACTATACCTTCTCACACACAGCTAAAAGCAACTAGTTGGCACTTTTGATATTTAGCCTTGAAATTTCCTTAGCTAGAATCCACTATTTTATTAGGTGTTTTCTTCACTATCCCAAGTATTAGTTTTGCCAAAATTTCTGCCATTATAGAATACAAATTATCTTTTCTCCAACCTCCATAACATTTTTATCACTCTCTTTAAGCCATTACCAACTGTATCCTCAAGGCCATTTCTCTAAGTCTTGAGTTGTTTCAGCTTCTGGCCCATTGCCTGATCCCAAACCATTGCTCCAAGTTTTGACACGGTAATTTTTCCTTATAGTAATGCTGTACTCATGGTATAAAATTATTTACTATTTATGCCATTGAGAGGTTGAGTATTATTCTTCTACATCTTCAATCTTGGCTAGTCTGGTGGCTTTCTTCTCCAATAGCATGCAGTGGAAGTGATATTCTAGCACTTCTCAGGCAAAGTCATAAGCTTAACAGCATATACCTGGGCCTATAGAAATAATTGGTTTTGGAGACCTGAGCTTCTAGATAGAAATCTGACTAGTCTAAGACTGCCATTCTGGAGAGGTCTTATATAGGTGCTAGGCACTACCCCAGATGAGCCTAACTCAGTAGTGTTTATCATGAATCTGAAATACAAATTATTTCAAAATATCAATTTATTGAGTGACCCAACTGCCTTAAGTTTGGGCCTTGTTTTCAATTTGATGGTCTAATGTATCACAAATAAAGTTTTATAAATTCTCCAAAGGTTATTTTATTTTTAAAGGATAAAGTTTAATTATGATGACCTCTAAAATCTAATCCTGATCTTACATATTTTAAGAATCAGTGAGAATGGCCTTCGTGTGTTTTCTTTTTCCCATGCAGATATTAGTGTACAGTAATGACTTAGACTCACACATCAGTCATAGAACAGATTCAACCACCTAATATATGGCTCAGAGCTGTGGCAGGTTACTGTTCGAAGGCATCCTAAACTGTCTAACTCTGGGGTTCCTGGACATTTCTACACTTAATAACTGGAAAATGAACATAAAAATCCTCTAATGTAAGTGAATTATAATGATCAAGGTGGCTTTTCAAATCAGAACCTTAACAAGGTAGTACCTGAAATGCACACACCTTGAGGTCCCTATATTTAAGTATTTAAGCTCACTTGTCATATGTTATGTTGTCCTCTCACGCCAGAAGAGAGGCAAATCTAAGATATTTGTATTTTAAGTCCCTTAAATGGTGGCCCAAATAGTTTTCATTATGCTCTCTATTTATATTTTTCCCAAGCATTATCAGTGGAGGAATGTTGGAAGACGTCAGAAGTAAGATGTATTGGCATTTAGGTTTTCTGAGGGTTGTCATGACAGACTTTTGGGGAATAGACTTTAGAACTAGGTTCTAAGCACAGGTTTGAGCCCTGGTCCAGGAAGATCCCACATGCCGCAGAGCAACTAAGCCCTTGCGCCACAACTACTGAGCCTGCGCTCTAGAGCCCATGAGCCACAACTGCTGAGCTTGCGTGCCACAACTACTGAAGCCCCCATGCCTGGGAAGAGTTTGTGGGCAGCTTCTTTGAGAAAAAATCTTACATGTATCAGGAGTACAGAGGATTTGACTGCGTAGAATGACTTGATTACTTTTAAACCAGAAGGAACCTAAAGTATCATCTAGCCTCATGCCCATTTGTTTGTTTCCTGCCTACAATGAGAAAGGAGATTGCACCAGAATGTAAATCCACACAATGCTTCCTTCATGGAGAAAGACTAGTTATAAAACGTTTAGTGAGTCAATTTACATTTAGTTGTAAGCTCCTTTTATTGTAGATTGTTCTTGGACGGGCAGCAGTTCACAGATCACATTTTGAGTAGCACTGATCTAGTCAATTCCTATTATCTTCAGACAGGAACTTTAAGCCCAGAAAAACAAATGAGATTTAAGTGATGGTTCATACCTATTTAGTTGCAGATCTAATTTAGTAGATTCCAGATAACATGAGTACAACCAAATCAGGTGTTCTTTCAAGTATTTGGTATTGCATTTTATGAATATTGCTGCTCACTGGAACTGATTTCTTGAAAATACTGAATTATAAAATATATACAAATATTTGTTTCAAATATTTGAATGTCTTGATAAAAACTTTTATCAATGGCAAAGAAAGTTGTTTGTATTATTTTGAATGAAAAAAAAGAAATGTTATTCACTCAGATTGTCACTGTAGAAAATATTCCTGGTTTTAAATGTACACTAAAGGGTAAAAGGCAAAAAGTAAAATAACTAAATACTGTGATAGGAAGATTGGGTGATAGGTGATTTTTTTCTGTTCCAAATTGATTTTTAATGTTGTTACATCAAGATTTCAATACTTTTTGGCATCAAGAATTTCCCTCCTGCCCTCCTCCCTCCCTCCCTCCCTCCCTCCCTCCCTCCCTCCCTCCCTCCCTCCCTCCCTCCCTTCCTTCCTTCCTTCCTTCCTTCCTTCCTTCCTTCCTTCCTTCCTTCCTTCCTTCCTTCCTTCCTTCTTTACTGAGTATAATTTACACAATAAAAATAATTCATTTTAAGTGTACATTTTGATGAGTGTTGGTAAATGTACATAGTCAGGTAATCACCACTATATAATCAAGTTTTAGAACACTTCCATCACTCTTAAAACGTTCTCTTAGGACTTCCCTGGTGGTGCAGTGATAAAGAATCCACCTGCCAATGCAGGGGACACAGGTTTGAGCCCTGGTCCAGGAAGATCCCACATGCCGCAGAGCAACTAAGCCCTTGCGCCACAACTACTGAGCCTGCGCTCTAGAGCCCATGAGCCACAACTGCTGAGCTTGCGTGCCACAACTACTGAAGCCCCCATGCCTAGAGCCTGTGCTCTGTGCCAAGAGAAGCCACCACAATGAGAAGCCCATGCACTGCAATGAAGAGTAGCTCCCACTCACCACAACTAGAGAAATCCTGCAAGCGGCAGCGAAGACCCAACACAGCCAAAAATATAAATAAATAAATATATTAAAAAAATAAATAGAATAAAATAAAATGTCATTGCCATACCCAAGGTCATCTAGGTTTCGAAAAAAAAAAAAGTTCCTCACGTCCTTTTGTAGTTAATCTGTACCCCCACTCTTGGCCCTAAGTAACTGTTAGTGTTTCTATGATTTTGCATTTTCTGGAATTTTATATAAATGGAATTACACATTATTTAGGATTTTGTGTTTGTCGTCTTTCACTTAGCATGATGTTTTTGAGGTTCATTCATATTGTTGCATTTATTTTTTCTTTTTATTATTGAGTATTATTCCATTGTTTGGGTGTAGCACATTTTGTTTATCTGTTCACCAGCTAATGGACATTTGGGTTGTTTTTATTTCTCTTGGGGGAATAACTAGGAGTAGGATTTCTGGGTCATATGGTAAGTATATGTTTAACTTTATAAGAATTTGACAAATTGTTTTTCAGAATGGCAAAGGACTTTGCATTCCTGCCAGCAATATATGAGAATTCTTTCTAAAAAATTACTTAATTTATAGTTACTCAGTTTATAAATAAGATATGGTGTATATATACAATGGAATACTACTCAGCCATAAAAAACCATGAAGTTTTGCCATTTGCAGCAATATGGATGGACTTTGAGGGTATTTTGCTAAGTGAAATAAGTCAAACAGAGAAAGACAAATTGTATGATATCACTTATATATGGAATCTACAAAATACAACAAACTAGTGAATAAACAAAAAAGAAGCAGACTCACAGATATAGAGAACAAACTAGTGGTTACCAGTGAGGAGAGGGATGGCAGGAGGAGCAATACAAGGGTGGGGAAAAGTAAAAGGGTTATTATGGGATTATATGAAATCACGTGTGTGAAACTTGAAAATTGTAAAGCACTATAGAAGTTAAAGAATCTTTCATTCAATAAATAAAGTAAAATAAATAATAAAGTTACTCAGTTTAAAAGAATTAAAAGTGTGCTTATTCTTACATATGATATTCTTCATAATTCTAGGTCCTGGGTTTTATAATATCCAAAACAATACTTTAATTGACAACTTTAGCAATACCTGCTTGAAGAAACAAAAGAAAAGTGCATTTGGTTCTTCTGTTCCTCAGACTCTCTTCCTGGTTCAGAAAGAAGTTTTTCCTACTCCTGGGCCTGCTGGCTATAAGGTAATATGTGGATACCAAAATTATTGATATCTGTTACCAAGAATTTAGGGTTTACAGGATTACATGTGATATATATACCTCATTATTATAAGCCATACTATTATTATTGAAATTATTTACATATGGTCATTTATGGCATAAGAACAAAAGTTAATTTGGTTCACATCTATGTTTGTAATTTCTTTTTTAAAAGTAGATCTTATTCTTTATCTCTTTGGAGATCTCATATGTAGTTCTTTAAATATTTATCTTCATTTTATGATTGGGCCACTATATTCTGAAAGTAAATTTAGGCTTCCTTTAAATTAGGGCTTCTTTAAATGCTCTCTGTAGTTTTATAATTTTTATGTTGACGTCTTACACATCTTTATTAGATTTATTCCTCAGTATTTGATGTTTTTTAATGCTATCAAAATGTTATCTTTTAAATATTTTCATTGTTTAGCTTTCTGTTATTGGTGTAAAGAAATATAATAGTCTTTATTAAAGATTTACTTTACCAATGATTTATACTTCTTGCTAAATTAAATGATTAATCCTACTAATTTATTATTAGTTTTAAAAAAAATTTCCTCAAGTGCTTTTATGCCATCCGTGAATGGCAGTTTCTTTTTTTCTCCATTAGTTTCATCTTTTATATATATATTTTTTGGCTTACTGAATTTGTGCCTCCCAGAACAAGGCTCAAGAATGTTCATAGGAATTAAAAAATATCCAGAACCCAACAAGGTAAAATTCACAGAATGTAGCATTCAATAAAAAAAAAATTACTAGGTATGCAAAGGAGCAGGAAAGTATCAATAGAAAGAGGCCCAGAAGTTATACAGATGACAAAATTAGTGGAAAGTACATTAAACAGTTATTATAACTATATTCTATATGTTCAAGAAGGTGGAAGAAACATTGAGCATATTAAGTAGAGCAATAGCACAAATAGAAAGGCACAAATTAAAGTTCTAGAGATGGCAAGTATTGATATAATGTATGAAAAAATGTACACTAGCAGCAGATTAGTTAGTTCAGACTAAAAAATTAGTTAACCTCAAGACAGTAATAGAAAATGTTAATATCTCAAATGAAGTACAGTGAGAAAAAAAGACAAAAAAAGAATCAATAAAGTATTAGTGAACTATGGGACAGTTTGAGGTGGCTTAAATGTGTAACTGGAATCCTTGAAGGGAAAGAAAGAGTGAGGGGACACAAAAAATAATTTTAAGAAATAAGACTGAAAATTTCCAACCTTCGATGAGAACTAGAACCACATATCCATGAAGCTCAACAAATCCATAGCACAAAAGACATCAAGGAAACTATGCCAAGGCAAATTATAATCAAATTGAATAAAATGGTAAAAAAGAAAAACAATTCTTAAAAGCAGCCAGAGGAAATGTATACATGACATTAAGAGGGATGAAGTTAAAAATGACAGTACATTTCATGTTGGAAGTGATGCAAGTCAGAAGATAGCAGTGCAACATCTTTAAAGTACTGAAAGAAAACAATTGCCAACCTATAATTCTACTGCAGGCTCAAATATCTTTCAAAAATGAAAACAGAATGAAAAGCTTTTCTAAAAACTTCCATTTATAAAATGAATAAGTCATGGGGATGTAATGTACAGCATGGTGACTATAGTTAATAATACTGTATTGAATATTTGAAAGATGCTAAGAGAGTAAATTTTAAAAGTTCTCATCACAAGAAAAGAATCTTTGTGGTGATGGGTGTTAACCTGACATTGTGATAATCATTTTGTGATATGTATAAGTATCGAATCATTATGTTGCATACCTGAAACTAATATAATGTTGTATGTCAATTCTACCTCCGTAAAAAAGAAGACCTTTTCATATATATAAAAGCTGAAATATTTATCTGCAAAAGACCTACAGTGTAAGAAATGTTAAGGGAAGTCCTCCAGGCAGAGAAAAATGTTACCAGATGGAATCTGGATCTGTATAAAGTAATGCAGTGTATCAGAGATAACCATGTGGGTAAATATAAAAGGGTTTGTTTGATTTCTCATTTCATTGAAAGCCAAACATTTTACATGTGTTTGATTTGCTGACAATTTACCTTTACAGAAAGTAGTGGAAGCCAAGAGAGGAACTCCTATTCTGTTATTTTAAAGTTTAGAATTGTCAAAGAAGAGATTCTGGACATTGTTAGACACATACAAGAAATGTAGAAAATCCCTATTTCAAAATGATCAGCAGAAAACAAGAAATATTCCTGGAGATTATATGAGTAAGAAGGTTACTCATATAGTTATTATAGCCCAACAGGTTGACAGGAAGCCACTCTCATGAGTAAAATTCTGACAATGCAGTTGGCTACACATTAAACCTTTTAGAGTTCAGATTTTAAAAGGACATCTTAATGTTTGTGTATATAATTGTTCATTCTTTCTCATTCCTGAAGAATTTGAGGAAGCTTAAGAGAATGCATATATAGAAAAGTTAAAGTAGCTAACAATTCGGGTGGAAAATATAGAAAGAATAGATAGGTAGATAATCTATAGAGAGAATATAAACAGATGTTAAACACTGGGGAAGTTTGAACATAGCTGTCAGATCATAAAAGGGCATGTACAAAACATTGGAAATGTGTCCATACTATAGTACACACTTGGGAAGTAATGATTGAATAAATGAATACAAGAGAGAGGCATAGAAGTATAATCTAGGAAGTTTAAAGAAAAGAACAATTTATTGTTAAAAATGCTAAAGAAAATTAAAATGACTTTGTATAAGTTTGGTTTGGCAAAAGAATTGCTAAGAAGATACAAGAATCCTGTAGGGGTGGGGTAGATGATATAGGGATAGCAGAGCCACTGAATTACTAAACTGGATTGGACTCTTCTATCACAGAAAATGATTTTCAACCCAGAAAGTGTGGAACACACATGCTTTATAGGAAATTGAACACTAATATACCTATGGTGGTAATGCAAGAGTACCCTAGTACTTAAAAAAATTTTTTTAATGAAATGCTTCACAAATTTGCATGTCATCCTTGCACAGGATGATAATATCTGTATTGTTCCAACTTTAGTATATTTGCTATTAAAGTGAGCACCCTAGTGCTTTAAATTAGTTAAAAACTTTAGCTGTAGCTGAAATACATCTCATCGTAATGAAAGAACAGCTGTGAAATCATTATCAGTAATCTTTTAGTAATGCTGCAGATTTATAGGCATATCAGAAAAATGGAAACGAATAAAAGTTTTTCTTACTTAAACAAAAATTATTAAAATTTCACGAAGTGAGATTTTCATAAATTCTTGCAAAATTTTAAATTGTTGTTTATAAAGTTGCAGGATATAATTAACATTCAAAAATCAGTGGCATTTTTACACACTAACAACAACTGTCCAAAAAGGAAATTAAGGAAACAATCCCATTTACAATAGAATGAAAAATACTTAGTAATAAATTTAACCAAGGAAGAGAAAGGTCTGTACACTTGACAACTATAAAACATTGATAAAAAAAATTGAAGAAGACACAAATAAATGGCAAGATAGCCCATGTTCTCATGGATTGGAAAAATTAATATTGTGAAAATGTCCATACTACCCAAATGATATACAGATTCAGTGCAATCTCCATCAAAATTCCAATGGCATTTTTCACAGAAATAGAAAAAAGTTCTAAAATTCATATGGAACCATAAAAGATCTCAAATAGCCAAAGCAATCTTGAGCAAAAAGAACAGGAGGCCTCACACTACCTGATTTTAAAATACACTACAAAGCTATAATAATAAAAACAGTTTTGTACTGGCATAAAAACAGACATATAGACCATTGGAACAGAATAGAGAGCCTCAGAAATACATCTATATATTTTCTTCCAAGAACACTCGATGAGGAAAAGACAGTCTCTTCAATAAACTGTACTGGGAAAACTGGATATCCACATGCAGAAGAATGAAACTGGACGTTTATCACACACCATATAAAAAAATCAAGCCAAGATTAATTAGAGACTTAAATGTAATACCTGAAACTGTAAAACGATTAGAAGAAAACACAGGGAAAAAGCTTTTTGACACTTATCTAGACAATAATTTCTTCACATATGACCCCAAAAGCACAACCAACAAAAGCAGAAATAAACAAATTGGATTGCATCAAAATATAATAAAAAGCTTCTGTACAGTAAAGGAAACAGTCAACAGAGTGAATGGGAAAAGAATATTTACAAACCATGCATCTGATAAGGCATTACTATCCAAAATATATAAGAAACTCAAACAGCTCAATAGCAAGAAAACTAATAGTTTGATTTAAAAATGGACAAAGGATGTGAATGGACATTTCTTAAAAGAAGACATACAAATGGCCAACAGGTATATGAGAAAATGCTCGACATCACTAATCACTGGGGAAATGCAAATAAAAATCACAATGCCATATCATCTCACATCTGTTAGAATGGGCATTCTCAGACAAGAGATAAGTGTTGGTGAGGATATGGAGAAAAGGAAACCCTTGTGCACTGTTGGTGGGAATGTAAATTGGTACAGCCATTGTGGAAAACAGTATGGAGATTCCTCAAAAAATTAAAAATAGAACTACCATATGATCCAGCAATCTGACTTGTGATTATATATCTAAAGGAAATGAAGTCAGTATATTGAAGAGATATCTGCTGTTCCATGTTCATTGCAGCATTATTCACAATGGCTGAGATGTGAATCATTGTATGTGTCTATAGAAAGATGAATGGATAAAGAAGGTGTGTGTGTGTGTGTGTGTGTGTGTGTGTACACACACACACACGCCACATACACGGGAATACTATTCAGCCTTAAAAAAGAAGGAAATTCTGCCATTTGCAGCAACAGGGATGAAGAACATTTTGCTAAATCAAATAATGAAGCAAAATGCAGAAAGACAAATACTGCATGCTCTCATTTATATATGGAATCTAAAAAAATAGAACTCATAGAAACAGAGTAGAATGATGGTTGTCAAGGGCTGAGGGGTGAAGGAAATGGGGACATGTTGGTCAAAGGATACAAAGTTTCAAGGCAGGATGAATAAGTTCTGGTGATCTAATGTATAGCGTGGTGACTATAGTTAATAATACTGCATTGTATACTTGAAATTTGCTGAGAGAGTATATCTTAAATGTTTTCACTACACACTTGAGTTAAAACGATCATCAAACTGAGAAAAAATAATGCAAATTTAGCTATATGATTGGAAGTAATATCTCTCTAAAACACGTCATGTCATGGTACTGGCTTTTAATAAGTTCCCTTTGCCTAAAATTCTGTGCCTTCTATCAGGTATAGGAAGAAATTTAAGTCCAAGAACAATGTCCTTTTCATAATCTGTTGTCTACCTAGTTTTCTAAACTCCTATCTTACCATTGCCATAATTTCCCTTCACTCCAAGCTCAAAAATGCCTTTAAGATAACACAGAATTAATGAACACATGCTAACTGCTTTGTTAATAAAAACTTGACTGACAACAATTATTTTTAAAATAAATACAATACCCTTTATGGTGTCTGTCTAGCTCTCTAGCCTCATTTCTCACTGCTGCCATAATTTCCCTTAATTTTTGCTTCTCACTCCCTTACCTTTACCTTCACTTAAAGTTCCTTAAATACAACATGATACATCATGTCATTGTGCAATTATTCTCATGCATTGGGAGGACAGAAGACTCAGCATTCCTTTGTCCCTTTAGGCGATAAGGTTCATTAATGATGCTTCTTCAGGTTCATCTATAGAAACCTTGTTACAGCTTTTACTTCCTCTAAAGAGCCTAGTTGGACTCCCTTCTCAGCTCTCACCAAGGTATAGACCAACCCAGGGTCTGATTTGAGGGCCTCATTAAACCAATCAATGCGAGCTTTTGGCCCTTACTGGGAATTCCTTGTTCTTCAGGAATAATTTCAGTCCCTCAGAGTTCTGTCATGAATGAGGTTCAAAGGGTTACCTGTACATGCAGTTTCAGGGTAGGCCCATGCTGAGGCAGTTAGTGTAGTATGCATGCAAACCAGGATATTTAAGGGCATCAGAGACCTGTTATTTGCTTAAATCTTGGGTGGCTAAACACCACTTGTCCCTCTAAGAAGTTGGAAGATGCCCACTTCTTGGGGGTTGCATAACTAAGTAGCATGCCAGAGTCTTGTGTGTTATTAGAATTAACCAGACAAATTGCTTTACCAACTAAGAATGGCTATGACCACCCCCCATAGAATTGAGGAACATCTATCAGTCTGTCAATCTTGTCCATGCCAGGGCCAAATCAGGTCTCCTGTGTTGAGTCAAATTAAGCACTGTGTGTAACATTTTTTAAAACATTACATTATTAATTAATATGGAGCCCCCTTTTTCAGTCTCCAAAAATTTCTTCACTGCCCTTTCAGCCTCCATTAACAAATTGTCATCCTCAAAGATTTGCTAAAATCTCTCTCATGATATGGGGCAGAATATATGTGTAGTTCTCCTAGAAATTTCCTATTCATTCTTTTTAAAAATTTTTTATTTTATATTGGAATATAGTTGCTTAACAATATTGTGTTAGTTTCAGATGTACAGCAAAGTGATTCAGTTATACATATACATGTATCTGTTCTTTTTCAAATTCTTTTTCCACTTAGGTTGTTACACAGTATTGAGTAGAGTTCCCTGTGCTATACAGTAGGACCTTGCTGGTTATCCATTTTAAATAAAGCAGTGTGTACATTGCTTCCCCAGGAGTGGGATTGCAGGATCATATGGTAGTTCTATGTTTAGTTGTTTAAGGAACCTCCATACTGTTCTCCATAGTGGTGTACCAATTTACATTCCCACCAACAGTGTCGGAGGGTTCCCTTCTTTCCACACCCTCTCCAGCATTTATTGTTTGTGGATTTTTTGATGATAGCCATTCTGACTGGTGTGAGGTGATATCTCATTGTAGTTTTGATTTGCATTTCTCTAATAATTAGCAATGTTGAACATCATTTCATGTGCCTCTTGGCCATCTGTATATCTTCTTTGGAGAAATGTCTATTTAGGTCTTCTGCCCATTTTTTGATTGGGTCATTTGTTCTCATGATGTTAAGCCTCATGAGCTGTTTGTAAATTTTGGAGACTAATACCTTGTCAGTCACATCTCTGGCAAATATTTTCTCCCATTCTGTGGGTTGTCTTTTCATTTTGTTTATGGTTTCCTTTGCTGTGCAAAAGCTTTTGAGTTTTATTAGGTCCCATTATTTAATTTTTGTTTTTATTTCCATTACTCTGGGAGATGGATTGAAAAAGATAATGCTGCAATTTATGTCAGAGAGTGTTTTGCCTGTGTTTTCCTCTACGAGTTTTATAGTGTCTGGTCTCACATTTAGGTCTTTACTCCATTTTGAGCTTATTTTTGTGTATGGTGTTAAAGGATGTTCTAATTTCATTTTTTTAAATGTAGCTGTCCAGTTTTCCCAGCACCATTTATTGAAGAAACTTTCTTTCCACCATTGTATAGTCTTACCTCCTTTGTCATAGATTAATTGACCATAGGTGCATGGGTTTATTTCTGGGCTTTCTATCCTGTTCCATTGATCTATATTTCTATTTTTGTGTCAGTACCATACTGTTTTGGTGACTATATCTTTGTAGTATAGTCTAAAATCAGGGAGCCTGATTCTTCCAGCTCCATTTTTCTTTCTCAAGATTGCTTTGGCTATTTGGGGTCTTTTGTGTCTCCATACAAATTTTAAGATTTTTTTGTTCTAGTTCTGTGAAGAATGACATTGGTAATTTGATAGGGGTTGCATTGAATCTGTAGATTGCCTTGGGTTGTATAGTCATTTTGACAATATTGATTCTTCCAGTCCAAGAACATGGTATATCATTGTATCAGTTTGTGTCATTTTCGATTTCTGTCATCAGCATCTTATAGTTTTTGGAGGACAGGTCTTTCGCCTCCTTAGGTAGGTTTTTTCCTAGGTATTTTATTCCTTTTGATGTGATGGCAAATGGGATTGTTTTTTGAATTTCCCTTTCTGATCTTTTGTTGTTAGTATATAGAACTACAACAGATTTCTGTGTATTACTTTTGTAACCTGCAACTTTACCAAATTCACTGATGAGCTCTAGTAGTTTTCTGGTAGCGTCTTTAGGATTTTCTATGTATAGTATCATGTCATCTGCAAACAGTGACGGTTTAACGTCTTCTTGTCCAATTTAGATTCCTTTTATTTCTTTTTCTTCTCCGATTGCCATAGCTAGGACTTCCAGAACTATGTTGAATAAAAGTGACAAGAGTGAACATCCTTATCTTGTTCCTATCTTAGAGGAAATGCTTTCAGCTTTTCACTGTTGAGTATGATGTTAGCTGTAGGTTTGTCATATATGGCCTTTATTATGTTGAGGTATGTTCCCTCTATGCCCACTTTATGGAGAGTTTTTTTTTTTTATCATAAATGGGTGCTGAATTTTGTCAAAAGCTTTTTCTGCATCTATTGAGATGATCATATGGCTTTTATTCTTCAATTTGTTGATGTGCTGTATCACACTGATTTATTTGAGGATATTGAAAAATCCTTGCACCCATGGAATAAATGCCACTTGATCATGGTGTATGACCCTTTTAATGTATTGTTGGATTTGGATTGCTAGTATTTTGTTGAGAATTTTTGCATCTATGTTCATCAGTGATATTGGCCTATAATTTTCTTTTTCTGTGGTATCTTTGGTTTTCGTATCACAGTGATGGTGGCCTCATAGAATGAGTTTGGGAGTGTTCCTCCCTCTGCTATATTTTGGAAGAGTTTGAGAAGAATAGTTGTTAGCTCTTCTCTAAATGTTTGATAGAATTCGCCTGTGAAGCCATCAGTTCCTGGACTTTTGTCAGTTTGGAGTTTTTAAATCACAGTTTCAATTCCAGTGCTTGTGGTTGGTCTGTTCATATTTTCTATTTCTTCCTGGTTCAGCCTTGGGAGATTGTACCTTCCTAATAATTTGTCCATTTCTTCCAGGTTGTCCATTTTATTGGCATATGGTTGCTTGTCATAGTCTCTTATGAGCCTTTGTATTTCTCTGGTGTCAGTTGTTACTTCTCCCTTTTCTTTTCTAATTTTGTTGATTTGAGTCTTCTCCCTTTTTTCTTGTTGAGTCTGGCTAAAGGTTTATCAATTTTGTTTATCTTTTCAAAGAACCACGTTTTAGTTTCATTGATATTTGTTATTGCTTTCTTTGTCTCTATTTCATTCATTTCTTCTCTCATCTTTATGATTTCTTTTGTTCTACTAACTTTAGATTTTGTTTCTTCTTATTTCTCTAGCTGCTTTAGGTGTAAGGTTAGGTTATTTGAGATTTTTCTTGTTTCCTGAGGTAAGATTGTATTGCTATAAACTTCCCTCTTAAAACTGCTTTTGCTGCATCCCATAGGTTTTGGATCATTGTGTTTTCATTTCATTTTCATTTTCATTTCATTGTGTTTTCATTTTCATTTGTGTCTAGGTAGTTTTAATTTTCTCTTTGATTTCTTCAGTGATCCATTTGTTATTTAGTATCATATTGTTTAGCCTCCACATGTTCATGTTACTTATGGTTTTTTTCTCGTAGTTAATTCTAATCTCATAGTGTTATGGTCAGAAAAGATGCTTGATATGATTTCAATTTTCTTAAATTTACTGAGGCTGCCTTTGTGGCCCAGCATGTGGTCAGTCCTGGAGAATGTTCCATGTGCACATGAGAAACATGTGTATTCTGCTGTTTTTGGAAGCAATGCTCTATTAATATCAATTAAGTCCATCTGGTCTAATGTGTTATTTAAGGCATGTGTTTCCTTATTGATTTTCTGTCTGTATGATCTGTCCATTGATGAAAGTGGGGTGTTAAAATCCTCCACTGTTATTGTGTTACTGTTGATTTCTCCCTTTATGGCTGTTAGTATTTGCCTTGTATATTGAGATGCTTCTATGTTGGGTGCTTATCTATTTACAATTTTTATATCTTCTTCTTGGATTGATCCCTTGATCATTATGTAATGTCCTTCTTTGTCTCTTATAACAGTCTTTATTTTAAAGTCTTTTTTGTTTGATATGAGTATTGCTACTTTAGCTTTCTTTTGATTTCCATTTGTATGGAATACCAGAATATCTTCTTCCATCCCCTCACTTTCAGTATGTATGTGTCCCTAGGTCTGTAGTGGGTCTCTTGTAGACAGCATATATATGGGTCTTTTTTTTTTTTTGTATCCATTCAGCCCGTCTTTGTCTTTTAGTTGAAGCATTTAATCCATTTACATTTAAGGTAATTATTGATATGTATGTTCCTATTGCAATTTTCTTAATTATTTTGGGTTTGTTTTTGTAGGTCTTTTTTCTTCCCTTCTTCTTTTGTTCTCTTTTCTTGTGGTTTGATGGCCATCTTTAGTGCTGTGTTTGGGTTTCTTTTTCTTTTCGTGTGTGTCTGTGTCTATTATAGTTTTTGGGTTTGCTGTTCCCATGTGGTTTTGGTATAGCAGTCTATATATGTACAAGTTTGTTTTAAGTTGCTGGTCTCTTCCCCACCTAGAGGAGTTCCTTTAGTATTTGTTGCAAAGCTGGTCTGGTGGTTCTGAATTCTCTTAACTTTTGCTTGTCTGTAAAGCTCTTGATTTCACCATCAAAGCTGAATGAGAGCTTTGCTTGGTAGAGTATTCTTGGTTGTAGGTTCTTACCTTTCATCACTTTAAATATATCATGCCACTCTCTTCTGACCTGCAGAGTTTCTGCTGAGAAATTAGCTGAAACCTTATGGGAGTTCCCTTGTCTGTTGTCATTTTTCCCTTGCTGCTTTTAATATTTTCTCTTTGTCTTTAACTTTTGTTAATTTGATTACTATGTGTCTCAGCATGTTCCTCCTTGGGTTAATCCTGCCTGGGACTCTCTGCACTTCCTGTACTTGGGTGACTGTTTCCTTTCCCATGTTAGGGAAGTTTTTCAGCTATTATCTCTTCAAATATTTTCTCAGGTCCTTTCTCTCTTCTCCTTCTGGCACCCTTATAATGCTAATGTTGGTGCATTTAATCTTGTCCCAGAGGTCTCTTAGACTGTTTTCATTTCTTTTCATACTTTTTTCTTTATTCTTTTCTGTGACAGTGATTTCCACCACTTTATCTTCCAGGTCACTTGTCTATTCTTCTGCCTCAGTTATTCTGCTATTTATTCCTTGTAGTGTATTTTTCATTTCAGTTATTGTATTGTTCATCTCTATTTGTTTGTTCTTTAGTTCTTCTAGGTCTTTGTTAAACATTTCTTGCATCTTCTTGATCCTTGCCTCCATTCTTTTTCCAAGATCCTGGATCATCTTCACTATCATTATTTTTAATTCTTTTTTCTGGAAGATTGCCTATCTCTAATTCACTTACTTGTTTTTCTTGGGTTTTATCTCGTTATTTCATCTGGGACATATTCCTCTGCCATTTCATTTTGTCTACCTTTCTGTCATTGTGGTTTCCATTCTGTAGGCTGCATGATTGTAGTCTTCTTGCTGTCTGCCCTCTGGTGGATGAGGCTATCTAAGGGGCTTGTGCAGACTTCCTGATGGGAAGGACTGGTTTTGGGTAGATCTGGATCTTGTCCCTCTGGTGGGCAGGACCATGCTCAGTAAAAATTTAATCTGCTTGTCTGATGGGTGGTGCTGTGTTCCCTCTCTTTTGGTTGTTTAGCCTGAGGCAACTCAGCACTTGAGCCTACAGACTGTTTGGTGGGGCTGATTTTGCCATCCGGGAGTGCTCACACCAAAGAGTACTTCCCAGAACTGCTGCTGCCAGTGTCTTTGTCCCCGCAATGAGCCACAGCCCCCCTCCCCCCGCCCACCTCTGCAGGAGACCCTCCAATAGTAGCAGGTAGGTCTGGCCTAGTCTCATGGGGTCACTGCTTTTTTCCCCTGGGTACTGGTGAACACAGGACTTTTTGTGTGCTCTCAAAGAGTGGAGTTTCTGTTTCTCCCAGTCGTGTGGAAGTCCCACAGTCAAATCCCATTTTTCTTCCAAGCCAGATTCCCTGGGGACTCCTCTTCCCATTGCTGGACCCACAGGCTGGGAAGCCTGACATGGGGCTCAGGCCTTTCACTCCCATGGGAGAACTTCTGTGGTATAATTGTTTTCCGTTTTGTGAGTTGTCAACCCAGCGAGTATGGGATTTGATTTTATTGTGATTGCATCCCTCCTACCATCTCGTGTGGCTTCTTCTTTGTCTTTGGATGCAGGGTATCTTTTTTGGTAGGTTCCAGGCCCTATTCATTCTCCATATATTGTTCATATGTCACCCTCCTTGGAAATCTTTCATTGATCACATTTTCTCCCTGCTTCCACCCCACTGTCCCTGACTCTTTGATGTCACTGTATTTTGCATATCCTCAGATTTCTGTTTAGTGGAATTAATTACTATATTTTGGTTTAGTATTGTTTTAAGATACACAGTACAATTTTAAGATGAGAACAGATGGCAACAACAATGAAAACAAAAGAAACTAGAAAAAAGTATGATTAACAATTTTAAGGTAGGAATTGTTATGTAACTAATTTGACATTTGATTTCCTGAATTACTGACACATTAACTCCTTTATGTTTCATTATATGTCGACTTTGTATTTATGGGATTAATTTTTATATTTTTGGACATTAATTTTTTTCAGGTTTCTAATTTTTATTGAAACTTATTTTTTCCAGAGATTTGTTTCCTAGGTAAACATTCCTAAAAAAGTTTGTTTTCTATGTTAAAATCTATTTTTTATTCTTCTTCCTTATTAAGAGAGAATTCTCTGGGGTTGTTTTGTGTTTCTGCCCATCTTTGTTTATGACTGTCTTTTCAAGGATGATTGTATAGCAAATAGCTTTGGAAGATAGAGATAGTGTCTTCCTCTCAAGCAGAGGGCAGGCATGCTTACTGCTGATTATGAAAGATTCGGGTTCCCTAAGCTCACAGGTTTTCTTCTGAAACAAAGCCCATTGCTTTGTACAAGTATCCATTTTGCTCCATCTGCCTTGCCTTCATTAGGATTTGAGGGCAAGGAGGACAGAAGCAAGCATGCTGACGCTCATGCTCTGTATTATTTTATGAGGAATAAGGTCCTTTGTTTCTGTATCAGGAATCTCATGTCTTTTGCCAGCATCAGAGAAACTGTGGCAGGTTAACTTGTTAGCTTGAGGTGGATAAAAATCTCAGACTCTTCATAGTTCTTACATCTATATATCCTTAACTTGTAGACATTTTTTTAAAAATATTTTTTGCTCCCAGAGGCCCCAGAATTACATATGATAGCCTCCCCAAAATAGCACTCTGGTTTCTGTCAATTTAATTTGTTTTCTGTTAAATTCACCAGTTTATTATTGAGATGCAAACATAAGAACAAGTTTAACATGTCCATACACACTCTAAAACATCTTCATTTTTCTAGATTGCTAGATTTTCTAAATTGCTAGATTTTAATTTTGAGTATTTTTTTTCTGTCATTAACCTTGGACATATGTTTTTTCTTTAACTTTTATAGTGTGATATCTATCTATCTGTCTGTCTATCTATCATGTGGTAGAAAACACAATGTTAAATTTACCATCTTAACCATTTTTAAGTGTTGATATAAGTATATTTTAAATGCATAATGAATGTTAGTAGTTTTTAGAATACTTGTATATTTTTAAAATGTACTAGAAGTTCATTATTCTGAGTAACATTATATTTAGATAAAACAAATTATTAAAATTATATTTCAAGAAAAAATTTTAAAAAGCCCTCATTATAAATAGTCTTTATTCTCTATTGCAGATATTGAGACAGTATAGCACAGTGATTATGAGCATGATCTCTGGTGGCAGAGTTTGTGAGAATATTTTCTTGCTTTGTCACTGACCTTGTGAAATTTATTTGAACTCTTTATGCCTTAGTAATATGGAGATCATAATAGAACATACCTCAAAACATTATTATGAATACTAAATGAATCAGTACATGTAAAATAATTTAAATAGCTTTTGGCACATGGTAAAGACTCAGTAAGTCTTGTTATTATTATTGACAATTAAAAACTACCCATAGGTATAACTCAGACACTAGTAGTTTATATAAAATTTGAGAAACTATAATCAAGAGTGAAAGATACACCCTTAAAACATATGAGTTTTTAAAATCCAGTCTGATAAGCTTTGTGTTTAACAGTAGTATTAATCCATTTATAGTTAATGTGATTACTGATATATTTGTGCGTATATGAACCATATTATTTCATATATTCTATCAGCCCGCTTGTTTTAGCATTTTTTCTTACCTCACCTTCTTTTTTGAATTAATCAAATATTTTATATTTTTCCATTTCATCTACCTCTATTACATTTTTCTTATGCATTGTTTTACTATTCTTTTAGTAGTTACCATAAAAATTACAATATACATCCTTTACTTTTTGCAGTCCAATTAAAAGGATTACTTTTACCACTTTCCCAATAATGTTAACTTAGAACATTTTAGCTCTGTTTTGCTATCTCCTATTTTTGTTTAATTATTGTCATATATTTTAAGTTTCCTTATATTTAATCTGTTTGAATATTATTGTTTCGTATAGTCAATATTTCTTCACACATTTAACCTTTCTGTTGTGCTTCATTTCTTTCTGCATTTCCATATGGAATCATTTTTCCTCTGCCTGAAAAACTCCCTATGTCATTTTTTATTTTGGGGACAAAGATTTCTATCTTGGTAGTTATTTTCTTTCAGCACTTTAAACATGTTATTCTATTGCTTTAGGCCTTATGTGATTTCTATTGAGAAGTAAGTTGTCATACTTATTGTTTCTCTTTTGAAAGCAATTATTATTATTATTATTATTTGGTCTTTGTATTTTATGTGTCAAGAGTGTGGTTTTCTTTTTTTTTTATTAATTTTTGTTCATTCAACATTGCTTTACAATGTTGTGTTAGTTTCTGCTTTACAGCAAAGTGAATCAGCTATATGTATACATATATCCCCTCTTTTTTTGATTTCCTTCCCATTTAGGTCATCATAGAGCATTGAGTAGAGTTCCCTGTGCTATACAGTATGTTCTCAGTTATCTAATTTATACATAGTAGTGTATATATGTCAATCCCAATCTCCTAATTCACCCCACCCCCCCTTTCCCCGCTTGGTGTCCATATGTTTGTTCTCTACGTCTGTGTCTCTATTTCTGCTTTGCAAATAAGTTCATGTTTACCATTTTTCTAGATTCCACATATAAGTGATATTATACAATATTTATTTTTCTCTTTCTGACTTACTTCACTCCGTATGACAGTCTCTAGGTGCATCCATGCCCCTGCAAATGGCACAATTTTGTTCCTTTATATGGCTGAGTAATATTCCATTGTATATATGTACCACACCTTCTTTATCCATTCCTCTGTTGATGGACATTTAGGTTGCTTGCATGTCCTGGCTATTGTAAATAGTGCTGCAATGAACATTGGGGTGCATGTATATTTTCAAATTATGGTTTTCTCTGGGTATATGCCCAGGAGTAGGATTGCTGGGTGATATGGTATGTTTACTTGCTTGAGGTTTGCAGAGCTTTGAATCTCTGGATTGATGTCTTTCATCAATTTTAAACAATTCTTGACTATTATATGTTCATATATTTCTTCTGTTATATTCTTTCCTGCTTGTCTTTCTGGGATGCTAATAAATATATATGTTACACCTATGCCCCATACCCCCAGCATGTCTTATAAGCCCTCTGTATTATCCCTCCTTTTTCTCTTTGTGCTTCAGTTAGGTATTTTCTACAGAGCTATCTTTCAATTCAATGTTTCAAATGCTATTAAATCATTCTATTGAGTTCTTAATTTCAGATATTCTGTTTTTCAGTTCTAGAGTGGCCATTTAATTATTTCTTATGATTTCACTTCTCAGGAGGAAGTCTTCATGATTTCAAGCATTTTTTTTTCAAAAATTTTCCCCTATGTTTTCTTGAACAAATTAATCATAGTTATTTTAAAGTTCTGTCTGCTAACTCCAGTATCTGGATCACCTATGGGTCTGTTGTTATTTTCTGTGATTTTTTTCTCTTGATATTTGATCATGCATGTCTGTCTTTTGGCATGTCCCATAATTTTTAATAGAGTGCTAGATATTGTGTATAATACAGAGACTTTAATGGTGTTATCTTCTGCTAGAGAGATTTCATACTTCTTTCTGCAAAGCAGATAGAAATCAAAGGAGATCACCTTAATTTAATCATGGCTGTGGCTATTACAGTTTTTCTAGGGCTTAGTTTACCTCTTTTTTGTTCATTTTTATAAAGTATTGTTCTCTGGGGATTTCAACTGTGAGCCTGACATGTTTAACCATCCCCACCCCTGTGTTCTGAACTGAAATCTTTAATGACTCTGTGTTTCAGAGTTTTAACTTAGAGTTTTAGTGTCACCTTGCTCCTCACCCCTTTGCAAACATCTTGATAGGGAAACAGACCATGTACTTCGAGGCTCCTCAAATCTGCAATTTTGTTATGTGGCCCAACAAGACCACAACAAGCTTATTTTCCAGTTCCTTAATGGCAACCCTCTGCCAGGTCTAAACCCAGATTCTTTCTCTGTTGCCTGTTTATCAGCAAATGTCCCAGGAAAAAAGCATCTGCAGATTGATCACTAAATTTTCAGAGGTTCTGTCCTCTTCAGAATCTTAGCCCCCTTGTCTGTACTGGCCGTTCATAGAGTTGGAAGCATTCATAGCCCTATGAAGACTTTAAAAATAGAATTTTGTTGTATTTTGTCTGGATTTATAACAAATAAATCATATTTATAACAAATAAAAAATCTGGATTTTATTTCATTATATTTTATATGGATTTATTTGGAAAAAATGTGATCTTCTGCAAACTACTCATTCCCTCTAAAGCCAAAGTCATTTCTTGAGCTTGTTAATTTCTACTCCTAAACAGGAAAAATTGCAAAACGCTTTTGAACTTATTTCATAATTTCTAATACCACATACATGATAATAATAAAATTATTATGAAAGTAAATTATTTTTCAGCTTCAATAAATTTAAAAATCACATGAAGTAATAATGATGGCTCAGATGCTCTATATTTGAAGGATTTCACATTTCTACATGATGTGAAACCGTGATTTTTTCTGCTCGTGAAAGTGATAGAATCTACCTATTTTCTTTTGAGTGGCTTTGTAGGAATAAAACATGAGGAAAAGAGAAGCACTAACTTCAGCATTTAGGGTAGTGAAGCATATAGTTTCAAAGATACAGTATGTGAGAGATGATTTTTTTAGTAGATCAGTGTTCCTGAAAAAAAAGAACAAAGAAAGAAATACCTAGCTATTCTTCTAGGTGTTAAATCCTGAAGTATTAAATATGAATATCAAATTCTGAAATAAAAACAGTGAAGTGTATAAAAATGGGAAAATAAATCCTCATGCTTCTTGTATATACAAAGAATGTTACTACTGGTTATATGGTTTAAATTATTAAATGAATACAAATGGCTAAATTGTATAATAAATCAGAAGGAATATAATATCACAAGGATTAATAATTGCTCATTAAATTTTTAGATTATCAGCTTCCTCTAGCCTATTAATTTGCATCTTCACTGCATATAAGGAATTATGATGTTTAAGAGAGTGTGGATCATTTTGCTTAGAAAATTTATTAATCCAGGATTGCCATATAATCAATTTAAATAGTTATTGTTAATATATTTCTATTTCATGTATTAATAATTAGTTATTAACAAATAATACTGTATAATTGACCAAATATCTTATATATTTTTGATATTACAACCTGCTAGTTATGAATCAGGACAAGAATTGGTTCTGAATTTGATATTAAAGTATAGCTGATAACTTGCCCCTAATATGTTTAAATAATGTATGCAGATCCATCTTACTTTCATAGAGGTTCATGTAGTCAACCCTTTTCCCATTTTAATATCTCATTGATTTAATGTCTTTTACTATATTCCATTTAAAAGTTTTTTAAAGTAAATATATGTATATCTCTATTTAGTGACAGAGCCATATTAATAAGCTTATTGCAAATGTATTAATCATAACCTTTGTATTGATAAAAATAAAATAAATGATATACTTCTTCTTTCAAAATATTTTTTTGGAATTCACAGGTCCGTGGAATTTCTGATGAACTACATAACTTGGCTAACCGATATGCTGCTTTCTCATCAAGAACAGAAAGAACTACTAAAGTATCAGATATGGTAAGAAGGCTTTTCTATGACCAAATGTATTTGTAATCTAGGAATCATGGAGGAGACTGAATAACATAAACATTATATTAGGACCTGAGAGAGGTACCTGGTAGCGTGCCGTAATATCTTCAGCTAGTATGATACTTCCATATTTTTAAAGTTCAATGAAATTCTTGAAGCTAAGCAGAAGTCTAGCATTTCTCTGTGAGAAAAATATTATGTAGAACATCTCCTTAAGGGTCAGAGAGCGTTCATTAGGCCATATAGACAAACTCAACTTGTGTTGTATATGAAGTGGAAGGTTTGTTTACTTTAGGTTCAACTCAGTTTCCTCATAAGTGCAAATATTTTCCCTTTTCAGTTTGAATCTATCTTGAGACTTAAGACTTTTCAGTGACTTTTTTTTATCCCTGTTAATCTGTATTTTAAATTGTGTTGATAAGAATTTTGCTACCTCAATTTCCATTTTTTATAAATAACTAATATTGAATAAATTGAAATAAGTAAAGCATGTGAAATTTAAAACTGTATACTTAACTATTTTATTCAGATTAAACTTATTAAAAGATCAAAGTAAAGTTTAAAGATAAAAGGTTAGACTTATGTGTACAGGTATTGTTAAAATAAATTTTTATAGAAATTGGACTGTTATTATAAGATATTATTAGTAACAAATGACCAAAACAGGATCATTAACCAGGTCTTAATGTAGCCAGTAGCCAGTCAACCGAGAAGCAGAACTGCTGAACTAAAATTCTACTAGGTACACAATGCCAAGAGTTCATTTACAGTGTTTTCAATGGTGAAGTAAATGGTACAAGATTAGGAAGAACTCATGTAAATAAAGTACAAATGCAGTGCTAGTTAAGTTAATACAGCTGTGAATGTCTAGGAAATCATAGGAATTAGATTAATTTGATGAGAGTCATTAAGGAAGGGACTTATTTTTTTTCTGAGACATTAATTGACTGAATCTGAGAGATGGAGTCAAAATTAGCATCAGGTTCTATGAGACTTTGTAGCTATAAGTTCAAAAGACAGTTTAGAATCATCTAGCAGTGTCTTGACATTTAAGAGATTCTCATAATTGTTAAATAAATATGTTGTTTTAGTAGATAATTTATTCATCTTGAGGAATTTTAGGGTTGTGTTGTGTTTCTCAAGTGAATCATTGTCATACACACCTTTGGCTCCATTGTGAAGTATGTCATAAGTAATTTATTACTAATATAACGCTTTTTAGCTTAGGAATATTTAGAATGGATTTGTAGTTATTTCTCTTGTAATATAGTAGCTACTAGGAAAAAACAATGCAAATTTCTGAAGGTACCCATAGGAATGCACATGTATAAGTTACACTTTATGTTTGTAGTGAAAAAAGATGATAGAGATCTGTTCTAAAAGAAGATGAGTTGCCTACCAATTGTTTTTACGTAACTTACATTTTCCTCTTTTATCTTTGTCTCTCACTGCATCTGGAAATTCCTTTTTATTATTTATTTATTTATTTATTATAATTTTTATTGGGGTATAGTTGATTTACAATGTTGTGTTAGTTTCAGGTGTACAACAAAGTGAATCTGTTATACATATAGGTATATCCACTCTTTTTTAGATTCTTTTCCCGTATAGGCCATTACAGAGTATTGAGTAGAGTTCCCTGTGCTATACAGTAGGTTCTTATTAGTTATCTATTTTATATATAGTAGTGTGTATGTGTCAATCCCAATCTTCCAATTTGTCCCTCCCCCCCCCCCGCATACCCTCTGGTAACCATAAGTTTATTTTTTACATCTGTAACTCTATTTCTGCTTTGTAGATAAGTTCTTTTATAGCCTTTTTTTAGATTCCACATATAAGCAATATCATATGATATTTGTCTTTCTCTGTCTGACTTCACTTAGTATGATAATCTCTAGGTCCATCCATGTTGCTGCAAATGGCCTTATTTCACTCTTTTATTGGCTGAGTAATATTCCATTGTATGTATGTACCACATCTTCTTTATCCATTCCTCTGTCGATGGACATTTAGTTTGCTTCCATGTCTTGGCTATTGTGAATAGAGGTGTAGTAAACATTGGGGTGCATGTATCTTTTTGGATTATGGTTTTCTCTGGATGTATGCCCAGTAGTGGGATTCCTGGATCATATGGTAGCTCTATGTTTAGTTGTTTAAGGAACCTCCATACTGTTCTCCATAGTGGCTGTACCAGTTTACATTCCCACCAAAAGTGTAGGAGGGTTCCCTTTTCTCCACACCCTCTCCAGCATTTATTGTTTGTAGATTTTTTGATAGCATTGTCTTTTTTTCCCCTCAAGAAACACTTGCATTTAAAAGGATTGGTTGGGACTCAGCTAACCCAAGAAGCGAAATAGTTTAGTCACATAGAATTCTTTGGTTTTTGAATCCCTTCTATAAATGAGAATACCCTTCAAACATGTGGGTGTATGATATGTATCTAGTGAAAAATTCAAATTATTGATCTCAAACTTTTAAAATAATGGAATTAATTTTATAATTTTCACATCAAATAAAAATATTACAAAATTTACCTCCTATGTATTTACATTTTATATATATGGATATGCTGCAATCTTGAAGGTGGGCGTATAGTTTAATTTTCAACATGTTACATAAAAGTTTTACATAAAAATATTTGAAAATCCAGACTTCTGGTTTCATGTGAAAGACAGAGCATATATATACATCTCCTTTCTTTTTACAAGGTCCCAATGAAATAACTTTTTTAAAAACTATGATATAAGCATTAGTTGAATATAAAAAGACAAAGAGATTGAAAATATTAATGGAGGCTAGACACAAGCCAAACATCTGATTATTAGGCATTCCAGGAGCAGAATGCTAGGATGGTAGTTGGGAGTATTTGATGTAAAAAACAGTAAGTTATCTTGAACAGAAAAAACACATGTCTTCAGTTAGAAGAGCTCAACAAAATACCATAAAGGACAAATTTTCAAAGATATGTATTCTTCTCACATTCTTTTGCGTTTTCAGAAGACTAGAAATAAAGAAAATACCCTTGAAGCTTCCACAGAGAAAAGTAACTGGGTCACCTACAATGGGATGAGAAACATACTGATATCAACACTTTCTCAGCAGCATTAGAGACATTTCAGAACTAGGAAATGGTGGGATAATATTTTCTAAGATTTCTAAGAGGAAATAATTTTGGATAAAGAATTCTGCCTCTACCCAAAATTTCAATTAAATGAATCAAGAAAATAATTTTCTGACATGCAAGAGCTTGGAAAGTTTAGTACCTTCACAACCCCATATGTGAAGATGCTCTAGCAAAAAAAAAAAAAAAAAAAAAAAAAAGGAACTAAGAGAAAGGTGACATAAACATATAAACATAGAGAAGAATAGAAACTCAGCATTTCTGGGTGAAGTAGAGAAAAGTGGAAACAAATTAATAAAGAAGGCATTTTTAGTTCATGCTTGGGACATTCTTCAAGAGTCTGGGGTTTTGTGACCACAGCATTTAATTTCTTCTCTATGTGTTTGGCTGCACTAGTTGGTTCACTGGGGAATCATCATGATGTTCTAAATGCTGTTTTCATATTGTTGATTTGAAATCAATCTATACACATTGCAGAAGATTTAATTATAGTACAACAATATAAATATTAGAAATCTTAATATCATTAATAAAATAATAAAATCAAGAGGTGAAAGGTAGGAGGCAGTGAAATATGGCAGATCTCTTATTTCATAGTGCAGAGTTAACAGGTATTGTCAAAAATTGACAAATTACAGTATAAGTCCTTATATTAAATTTGTAATGGTAAATACAAAAAAACCCCACACACCTCAAACTGAAAAAACCCAGTTACTATTAAAATGAATTATTTCTGGGAATGGAACCAAGGAGAGGTCAAGGAGGGCAATTTTACCATTTATTTTAGATACTTGTATATGATTTGATTTTTATTCGTGATGTGACGGTATTATTTTAAAATAAAAGTAAAAATAATACTCCTGAGTTTATGAGGAGCACGCATTTGGAATGGCATTATGACATACTGGTGCCTGTACTGACTCATTCTCTGCAAACAACCAAAATTCTAGATAAAATAGAAGCAAAACATATTCACGACTTCTTCCATGATTTAGAAAGAGAGGAGTACACAGGCTAAGTTAAGGAGGGGCCCAGAGTGGCAAGTAGAGCACTGAAGCCAACTCTTACCCTGAGGACATTTGCCAAACTAGGTGACCTTGAGTTTTAATTTGTATAGCCTCAGAGACCTGCAGAGAAAGAGAGCCTAAGACTCTCTCACAGTGATTAGTCTCAAAAAGATTCTTAATACAGTTAAGACTCCAGAGGGCAACCTAGGCAGGTTAGGAGTGAAATGCAAATAAATCTCCCCTTCATACACACCAAAGGACTTTAAGGAAGATTGTTAGTGTTGAACTTTTTGGTGTTGAATGTGTGTTAGGGGAATCACCCCTGAGATCCTGTTACATTTCTCCTTCATTTAATGGGGTGAATTGTTAACACAAAATACCTGTCTGTTAGAGATATTAATGAAATTAATTTTATTAATAAAAATAAGAGCTAATGCTTATAATGTGCCTGTTCTATGCCAGGGAGCATTTCAAATGTATATTAACTCATCTGAGTACTATAATAATGGCCATCTTTAAAAATGTGGAAACTGAGTTTAAAGTCTTTAAATGGCAGTCAGAATTCACACCGAGGCAGTCCATCAATAGAATCCACTCTTTTAAGGGTCTTTCTGTGTTACTCCCCTCTAGGTTGAAGAATTAGGCTTAACTAAAATAAATATGTCAATATAGTAAATGATTTTTGTGATTTAAAGCAAAAGAGATATGACTGTAAAGATCTCAGACATTATTATAAGGGATAGAATTTTTTTTTTTGAAATGCAATTTCTGTTTAGCAGAAACTGATGAGGATTCAGCATCGTGAAACAGTAGTGAAGTTAATAACTTTCCTCTAGTTATTGAGACCAAAAATTAACTAATGACTATTTAGTGGAAAAATCACTGGAAGAATTTGATGTACTTTCTTATATTGAGGCATGGCTCAGAAAGGGGCCTCATTTGATTAGTGACAATTGGTCTCAAAAAATATAACAAAAATTATACTAACATTTTATAAAAATTAACAAATGACTTGAAATATATTAGAATTATTTGCTGAACAGTTGCACTACAACTTTTATCACTTGATATATAGTTTTATAATACTTAGAGTTGAGAATGAAGGGAATTTTAAAAATAAATTTTGATATATATATTTATTTATCTATTAGTTTATATTCATTTGATTTGTTAAATATTTTGAATATCATCCCTGAATAAAGTTTAAGAGCAAAAGCTTTGGCATCAGAGAAATGCTTTTCTAGTCTCTAAATCTGTTTCCTCAAATATTAAATAGTGATAATAAATTAAGTAGGCATAACCTGATAGGGTCATAGTAAGAACAAAGTATATTATTGCTTGCAACACTTATTTCATTGTGTTACCCACAGTAAGCTGTAAGCAAGTTAGCTATAAAAATTGTGAATGGCAGGGTTACGGCTCAGAGCCAAGTAAATCCCACTTCAAAGCCTATGCTCTCTGTTCATTATTTCATAATATGAATAAGGAGCCTCTATTAAAATATGGTAATGTCTTTTGCTTTTTACACTTCTTTGTAAGTGACATTCACCTTCCTCAACCAGAGGCACCCTCTGTTTTGCATGGTATTGCTATGTCAGGAATGCAAAGAGGCAGAAAGAATAAATGTTCAGTATTTTACTTTGGAAACATTTCTTGAAGTTCTTTTCAGAGGCAGTAGTTGTGGGGGCCATGGCTTTATAATGGAGCTTTGAAAATAATGGGAAGTGTTTTCTAATTTTCACTTTCCTTTAAATATTCCAGAACTAGAGTTTGGCTAAGAGGTCCAACTTTTATATAAAGTAGCTATTTAAGGATAATAAACAAACTCAAAATCTTAGTAGCATATAATAAAAAGCATTTACTACTGACAAGTTTGCAGGTCTGCTAGAGAAGCTTACTTCAGGCTGCAGGTTTGCTGGAGAAGCTCTGATTCATGATGCCATTTGACTGGGGTGGCTCTCGGGACCGGTGGGGTAGCTGGAGTATGTTCTTTTCATGGTGATGGCAGAACTATAAGAATATTACTGTAAGAAAGAGAACAGGGAAATTGCAGGATAAGGGGATTTTCCTGCTACAGTGAATGAGAAAGCCCTTCCTAGATGGGAAGGCTAGAAAAGGATAGAGAAAGGTCGCAAAGCAAGGGATTTGAGATGTGAGCATGAGGCCAGCTTCATGCTCTCCCACATTGTGGGTGAACTCTGGTCAGACTGGGGGTTGGGTAGTAGTGGTGGAATACATGGAGACTCAGGTTAAGAAATCGCAGAATTACTGAAGGATGAATTCCACTTCGTATCTGAAAGCCTGGGAGGGTGTCTCCTTTCCTCATACTGGGTAGCTGCTGCAGACAGAAAAGTTATAATGGTATATTTAGGCAAAGAGGGCCTATATTACTCAGGGTTTAGTCAGGAGACAGAACCACACTAGTTATTTTGAAATAAAGTAATACAAGAACTGTGGATATTGCAGAACTCAAAAAGGCAAAGAGGGAACACTAAGGTATCATGGAAGTAGTAACAAGCAATGCCACCATCCTTAGGCCTGGGAAACAAAGGGAATAGATTGGAATTATTAAAACTTGAAAGCTTGGAGAGACCTTTTGTTAATGTGATTCAAGTTTCTGAAGAGGAGCACAGCTCAGCAGGTGCTAGGTCTCAGGAGCTCAAAAGAAAGGTCCCCTGGGCCTGGGGCACAGATCTTTGGGATCCTGGAGATAGTAAAAAAATACGTATATTAGAAATGGATTTCAGCTGAAATCCATAAGAGTCAAAATTATTCTGACTAAAACCTATATTCTGTTACCCTCAGTCTTTCTTTCCTTACAGTATCTCACTGGAACAGCTATGAAAATTTCTTAGATTTTTACATAGTTTTAAATGTTTTATTGGCTGTTAGTTTGCTTGTTGGTATCTTATCATTCACCTAACCACTGGTGGAGGAGAGAACATTAAAGTGAATTTTCTTACTGCAAGTAAGGGATTTTAGGCAAATGATTTCTGACACACTGAAGAGTGAGTCGGTCACAGTGCACTTACATACTTCCTGTTCTTCCATTACATTTTAAAGTCTATAAATTTTTCACTTAATTGTCTAACTTCATTAGTTCAGAAAATGGCTGTGATATGCAAACAGCAAGAACAAGTGCTGCTGGATGCCATCTTCATCAAAGCACAGAAAGAATAGTGAAGGCAACTGCTAAGCAAAATACACTATGAGAAACCAGATTCTAGTAGCCAGCTTTTTCATTGTGTACAATTGCCTGTCAGTACTTACACAGATTGTGAGAAGGATGCAGTTCTGCAGTTTTATATTAGTTATTTTTAATTGCCCTACATAAATATCAGAAGTAAATAATAACTTCATGAAGAAATTATTTTTTTTAAAATTTATTTATTTATTTATTTTTGGCTGCATTGGGTCTTAGTTGCTGCATGCGGGCTTTCTTTTTTAGTTGCGGCGAGCAGAGGCTACTCTTCGTTGCGGTGCACAGGCCTCTCATTACGGTGGCTTCTCTTGTTGCAGAGCATGGGCTCTAGGTGCACGGGCTTCAGTAGTTGTGGCTCATGGGCTCAGTAGTTGTGGCTCGTGGGCTCTAGAGCGCAGGCTCAGTAGTTGTGGCGCAGGGGCTTAGTTGCTCCGTGTCATGTGGGATCTTCCTGGACCAGGGCTCAAACCCGTGTCCCCTGCATGGCAGGTGGATGAAGAAATGATTTTATCTTTACTCTTTGATAAAAAATTTTGCACTTTACTGTGTTTTGAGGATGAAATCTGTCCTAACTTTGAATATACCATGTTCATTTAAAGTGATCAACAGCAAAATGACTCATATTCTACATAACCTCTGAGACAAACTATTTGAATTGGCATTCATCACAATCTGATTCCTACATTTTATATCAGCCAGTCATTGTTTTATGCTTATGTGAGAATTGAAAGACAGAAAACATGTTAAAAGTGATATGGAGATGACTAGTCAAGACCTTAACTACATCATTTAAGTCCTTGATGCCAGCATGACTATATATGCAATCCTACACATGGTGTAGTGATGGCATTAATACCATTGAAACCTCTATATAATAAATCCATGACTAATGAAACATGACATTTAGAAATTGACTTCAAGTGTCTGTCTTACTTAGGATGCACATATTCATGACTTATAAACCTTGTTTCAGTACATTTAAATGTTTAAGAATTCATCTTTCTTTCAAAATTATCTCCACTGATGAAGAAAGCTATAGCCTGCAGTGCTGTATTTTTTTACAGAAATCTGATCTCACTGACATGGCTTTCATAGTCATCTTTTGACCAATTCAGAATATTAAACTTTTCAGTTAACTGATCATCATTATATACAAAAATATGTACTAATAGTCTTTCTATTGGCATTTCTAGGGGCAAACAATAGTTCCATTCTATTATTACAAATGTCTAAGAGAAAAGGCATTTTCTACCACATAAATTTAAAATGTAACTACTAAGTATCATTATATTAGTATCATCATCACCAGTATTCAGGGAACAAATATGGAAAACTCTAACATTTTCATGTAAGTTAAAATGACATTGAGAGAAAAACAGTAAAAGAGGGGAAAGGAAAAAGGACAGAGATATGTGGAGGAGTATAAAGAAGAGAGATAATGGGAAGAAGTACTCATGTTGTAAAGTTTGAAAGGGTACAGAGTAACAGAAGAAAAAACTAAAGCAGAAACATGTTGGAAAACTTGCAACTAGATTCATTTGCTACTATGGGAAGGAACTGCTGCTTCGGGAATGAAGAAGCAGATCCAGTGGAAGAAATCCCTTCCTCTGCCAGCCTTTGTAAAGACCCTCTAGCACCTTCTGTTGGCCAAGCCCAACAGGGAGCCTTCTGACAAAGCACAAACAGGGTTTGCAGATTTCCAGATTTGGAGCTGGGACAGCAGATTAAAATCTGGTACATTTCACCACTTTGACTACTTAGCATCCAGGTTCATCTTTCTACTCATATTTGGACTTACATGTAATATTCCAAACCACTCTATGTTCCTGCCTAAAACAGTACAACTGTCTTTCGTATGACAAAATTTTCTCAGTGTGCAAAATGAGGAGATACAAGTTTCCAACAGTGATTGTCTTCATCTCTAGGCAAATTTAATCATAGTCCCTCTAATATTTTGTTACCTAAATACTGTTATATATTGTTAAGTTACAGTTGTTAACGGTTACCTAAATGCTAAATCATACACTGTTAATTTCAGTAAAACTTTTAGAAAATAAAAAGGTGAAGGCAAAGAGGGAAAATGCAAGTATAATTGTTAATGCATACGTATACACACACACACGGAAATTTATATGAATGGCTGCCACAACCCTCATTCTTAACTGGTCCAACGCTGTAGGTGATATTTCTGACTTCTTCCTTCTGTCACCCTCTCCATGTTCTTTTGGCCTGCAACTGTTCAGGGTTTGTTGTCTGGTAGATGACCAAACCTTCATTTTTGAAGGCTGCGAATCCTCAGTGATCCTTCCTTTTCTTTTTTTTAGTTGATGTAACTTTCCATCAGTTCTTAATATTGGAGATAGAAGTATTAAGAGGAATCCCAGAGAACACTCTGAGTTCTTCCTGCCCTCCCTGTGTAGCAGCAACTCAGATTTTACTTGTTAATTGTGACAAATCACCCCAGTCAGTGGAGTTACCTCTACCTTGTTTGAGTGGCACAGGTAGCCCCAGATGCTAGTTGACAATCTTAACTTTCAACTCTGTAGAGCCAGAGTTGTGTCTCTAAGTGGAAGCATTCCTCCCTTGGGAATCAAGGCTTGTAAATGAGTCGAGCTCAAAGTTATGGAGATAAGAGGCAAAAATTTTGTGAGTGTGTTATCAGGTGAAACAATGAGAAGAGGTAATTGATGTATAATGCATATTCTGCATCATATATGCTGTCCTTTCAAGGTCTTGTCTCTCAATTGGCATCATAATTGAGTTTTCAGCAGCCCCTTCTATTTGTTCTTTTAGGTCAGCTGCTTTGAACTGGTGAGGGTATGTTACACATGGTGAATTCTATGAGCAAAAGCCCGTTACTACATTTCTTTTGCTGAAATGAGTTCCTTGACAGAAATAATGTTGTTTAGAATACGCTAAGAGTAAATAAGCCATTCTGTAAGTCCAAGGAGGGCAGTGTTGGCAAAAGAAATATTGGCAGGAGGACAAATGAGGTCCTTTCTTGCATTGAGTTTTTTAAGGTTTTGGAGTCAAGGTTATGCTGGATTCTTAAAAGAAGAGTAAGTGTTCTTTTCCCCCCAATTCTCTCAAAGAGTTTATTTATTTTTTGCAGGGTCAAGTTATTCATTCTTAAATGTTTGTAAGAATTCACAGTTAAAACCTTCTGGACCCGATATTTTATTTGTGGGAAGGTTTTTAAGAAAAGATTCAACTCCCTTATCTACTAATCACGTGTTTCTGATGCTTTGGCATCTGGGCCTCGTTGAACCTGGGAAGACTGCCCCTTCCAGCGTTAGGCAATTAATAGAAATAGCAAATGACTGTTTTGCAAACATGCCTTTTCTGTGCAGACTAGCCAATCCAGAGCTCACACTACCAGCAACCTCTTCTCTGGGACTCTCATACTTGGAGCCAATACTCTTCTGCTCTAAGCACCCCAGGGCCAGGTACCAGACAACTAAAACACCTCCTTATGCCCCAGAGCCTGCTGAAATTATTCAAACTAGCCAATCCTAAGCCTGCTTATTCTGCCTCACCTGTTCCTTCCTGTGGAAACCACAGTAAAGGCTCTCACCCATCTTTTCCCCTCACTTCTTCGAACATGCCTCCTGACCAACCTGATGTTTCCCTGTGTGGCCCCACATGGCATGGCATGCTTCCTCCTGGGACGTGTGAGTATAACAAACTCTCTTTTCAGTGGCAGTCATCTACTGATCTGTTGGCTTTGGCATACTTAAATAATAATTAAACCTTCATGTTTAAACACAATATATATTGGACCATTTACATTTTATATTTCTTTTTTCTCCTTTTATTAATTCAACTTTTAAAAATATATCCATTTCTTCCATAATGTCAAATATATTTTCTTAAAGTTGATTGTAATATTTCGTTTTTATTTGTTTATAAGATTTATAGTGATGCCCTTTCCTTACCCCCTGATATTGATAATTTGTATTTTCCTTTCCTTCCTTCCTTCCTTTCTTCCTTCGCTCTGTAATCAGTCTTACCAGGAGTTTATCAGTATTTATAATTTTAAAGAAAACCTTTGACTTTGTTGATTTTCTCTATTATGTGTTTATTTTCTATTTAATTGATTGTCTTTATAGTTTCTTTGGTGCTTCCCTTAAGTTTGATTTTTTTTTTAGTATCTTGAAATGGAAGCTAAATCAGTGATTTTCAGCTTCTCTTCTTTTTCATTATATGTATTTTTAAGGCAATAAATTTTCTTCACACACTACTTTAGCTGTATTCCACATTTTATTTCCAACATTTTATGTTGTTTTTTATTTTCATTTAGTTTAAAACATTCTTTAATTCACATTTTTTCTTTTTTGACCTATTTAGAAGATTATTGTTTAAATTCCATGAAGTTAGCTTTTTTTCCCTATTTGTTATTGATTTCAAGCTTGCTTCCATCATGGAAATAGAATATACTCAATTGTCTCAGTCTATTAACAATTTAAATGTTTTCTTTATGAAATAGAATATACTCATTGTTTCAGTCTATTAACAATTTGAATGTTTTCTTTATGAATCAGCAGGTTTTTTTTTTTTTCATCTTGATCTTTTGTTAGCACTTTTATGAGTTCATCAGTTTTTCATTAGAGTTCTGAAAATGCTTATTCATTCAGTTCAGGAGTACAGTCAGTTACCAGAAACCTGTACTTGTCAGAGTCTTTTCCATGAATTTCTTGAAGATGAAAGCCTTTTATAGGAACATATTTGCAAAAGCATCAGAGTACACCCAGAACTGTCTGTAAATGACAAAAGACTTAAAAATGACCACTGTTAAAGATTTGATGAAAGTTCATAATAATGCAGTTGACAAGAAAATTAGTTATTTCTGAGATATACATTTTAAAGTAATAACTAGGATTATTACTTATAACATTATACCAGAACATATAAGATTTTTAGAAATTTCATGTAATGTCTGAAACATTTATATTAACATATTTACATACATATTTCCATACAAATACAAATATAAGATTTTTAGAAATTTCATGTAATGTCTGAAACATTTATATTAACATCTTTCCATACAAATAACCCAATGAAAGTTTAGTATTAGTTGTTTTGTTTGTTTGTTTTTTTTATACTGCAGGTTCCTATTAGGCATCAATTTTATACACATCAGTGTATACATGTCAATCCCAATCGCCCAATTCAGCACACCAGCATCCCCACCCCACCGCAGTTTTCCCCCCTTGGTGTCCATATGTCCGTTCTCTACATCTGTGTCTCAACTTCTGCCCTGCAAACCGGCTCATCTGTACCATTTTTCTAGGTTCCACATACATGCATTAATATACGATATTTGTTTTTCTCTTTCTGACTTACTTCACTCGGTATGACAGTCTCTAGATCCATCCACTTCTCAACAAATGACTCAATTTCGTTCCTTTTTATGACTGAGTAATATTCCATTGTATATATGTACCACATCTTCTTTATCCATTCGTCTGTTGATGGGCATGTAGGTTGCTTCCATGACCTGGCTATTGTAAATAGTGCTGCAATGAACATTCGGGTGCATGTGTCTTTTTGAATTACGGTTTTCTCTGGGTATATGCCCAGTAGTGGGATTGCTGGGTCATATGGTAATTCTATTTTTAGTTTTTTAAGGAACCTCCATATTGTTCTCCAGAGTGGCTGTATCAATTTACATTCCCACCAACAGTGCAAGAGGGTTCCCTTTTCTCCACACCCTCTCCAGCATTTGTTGTTTGTAGATTTTCTGATGATGCCCATTCTAACAGGAGTGAGGTGATACCTCACTGTAGTTTTGATTTGCATTTCTCTAATAATTAGTGATGTTGAGCATCTTTTCATGTGCTTCGTGGCCGTCTGTATGTCTTCTTTGGAGAAATGTCTATTTAGGTCTTCTGCCCATTTTTGGATTGGGGTGTTTGTTTCTTTAATATTGAGCTGAATGAGCTGTTTATATATTTTGGAGGATAATCCTTTGTCCGTTGATTCATTTGCAAGTATTTTCTCCCATTCTGAGGGTTGTCTTTTCGTCTTGTTTATGGTTTCCTTTGCTGTGCAAAAGCTTTGAAGTTTCATTAGGTCCCACTTGTTTATTTTTGTTTTTATTCCCATTACTCTAGGAGGTGGATCAAAAAAGATCTTGCTGTGATTTATGTCAAAGAGTGTTCTTCCTATGTTTTCCTCTAAGAGTTTTATAGTGTCCAGTCTTATATTTAGGTCTTTAATCCATTTTGAGTTTATTTTTGTGTATGGTGTTAGGGAGTATTCTAATTTCATTCTTTTACATGTAGCTGTCCAGTTTTCCCAGCACCACTTATTGAAGAGACTGTCTTTTCTCCATTGTATATCTTTGCCTCCTTTATCATAGATTAGTTGACCATAGGTGCGTGGGTTAATCTCTGGGCTTTCTATCTTGTTCCATTGATCTATGTTTCTGTTTTTGTGCCAGTACCATATTGTCTTGATTACTGTAGCTTTGTAGTATAGTCTGAAGTCAGGGAGTCTGATTCCTCCAGCTCCATTTTTTTGCCTCAAGACTGCTTTGGCTATTTGGGGTCTTTTGTGTCTCCATACAAATTTTAAGATGATTTGTTCTAGCTCCGTAAAAAATGCCATTGGTAATTTGATAGGGATTGCATTGAATCTGTAGATTGCTTTGGGTAGTATAGTCATTTTCACAGTGTTGATTCTTCCAATCCAAGAACATGGCATATCTCTCCATCTGTTGGTATCATCTTTAATTTCTTTCATCAGTGTCTTATAGTTTTCTGCATACAGGTCATTTGTCTCCCTAGGTAGGTTTATTCCTAGGTATTTTATTCTTTTTGTTGCAATGGTAAATGGGAATGTTTCCATTATTTCTCTTTCAGATTTTTCATCATTAGTGTATAGGAATGCAAGAGATTTCTGTGCATTAATTTTGTATCCTGCAACTTTACCATATTCATTAATTAGCTCTAGCAGTTATCTGGTGGCAGTTTTAGGATTCTCTATGTATAGTATCATGTCATCTGCAAACAGTGACAGTTTTACTTCTTCTTTTCCAATTTGTATTCCTTTTATTTCTTTTTCTTCTCTGATTGCCATGGCTAGGACTTCCAGAACTATGTTGAATAATAGTGGTGAGAGTGGACATCCTTGTCTCGTTCCTGATCTTAGAGGAAATGCTTTCAGTTTTTCACCATTGAGAATGATGTTTGCTGTGGGTTTGTCATATATGGCCTTTATTATGTTGAGGTAGGTTCCCTCTACGCCCACTTTCTGGAGAGTTTTTATCATAAATGGGTGTTGAATTTTGTCAAAAGCTTTTTCTGCATCTATTGAGATGATCATATGGTTTTTCTTCTTCAATTTGTTAATATGGTGTATTACATTGATTGATTTGCATATCTTGAAGAATCCTTGCATCCCTGGGATAAATCCCACTTGATCGTGGTGTATGATCCTTTTAATGTGTTGTTGGATTCTGTTTGCTAGTATCTTGTTGAGGATTTTTGCATCTATATTCATCAGTGATATTGGTCTGTAATTTTCTTTTTTTGTAGTGTCTTTGTCTGGTTTTGGTATCAGGGTGATGGTGGCCTCATAGAATGAGTTTGGGAGTGTTCCTTCCTCTGCAATTTTTTGGAAGAGTTTGAGAAGGATAGATGTTAGCTCTTCTCTAAATGTTTGATAGTATTCACCTGTGAAGCCATCTGGTCCTGGACTTTTGTTTGTTGGAAGATTTTTAATCACAGTTTTAATTTCATTACTTGTGATTGGTCTGTTCATATTTTCTGTTTCTTCCTGGTTCAGTCTTGGAAGGTTATACCTTTCTAAAAATTTGTCCATTTCTTCCAGGTTGTCCATTTTATTGGCATAAAGTTTCTTGTAGTAGTCTCTTAGGATGCTTTGTATTTCTGTGGTGTCTGTTGTAACTTCTCCTTTTTCATTTCTAGTTTTATTGATTTGAGTCCTCTCCCTCTTTTTCTTGATGAGTCTGGCTAATGGCTTATCAATTTTGTTTATCTTCTCAAAGAACCAGCTTTTAGTTTTATTGATCTTTGCTATTATTTTCTTTGTTTCTATTTCATTTATTTCTGCTCTGATCTTTATGATTTCTTTCCTTCTGCTAACTTTGGGTTTTGTTTGTTCTTCTTTCTCTAGTTTCTTTAGGTGTAAGGTTAGATTGTTTACTTGAGATTTTTCTTGTTTCTTTAGGTAGGCTTGTATAGCTATAAACTTCCCTCTTAGAACTGCTTTTGCTGCATCCCATAGGTTTTGGGTCGTCGTGTTTTCATTGTCATTTGTCTCTAGGTATTTTTTTATTTCCTCTTTGATTTCTTCAGTGATCTCTTGGTTATTTAGTAACGTATTGTTTAGCCTCCATGTGTTTGTCTTTTTTACGTTTTTTTCCCTGTAATTCATTTCTAATCTCATAGCGTTGTGGTCAGAAAAGATGCTTGATATGATTTCAATTTTCTTAAATTTACTGAGGCTTGATTTGTGACCCAAGATGTGATCTATCCTGGAGAATGTTCCGTGCGCACTTGAGAAGAACGTGTAATCTGCTGTTTTTGGATGGAATGTCCTATATATATCAATTAAATCTATCTGATCTGTTGTGTCATTTAAAGCTTCTGTTTCCTTATTTATTTTCATTTTGGATGATCTGTCCATTGGTGTAAATGAGGTGTTAAAGTCCCCCACTATGATTGTGTTACTGTCAATTTCCTCTTTTATAGCTGTTAGCAGTTGCCTTATGTATTGAGGTGCTCCTAGGTTGGGTGCATATATATTTATAATTGTTATATCTTCTTCTTGGATTGATCCCTTGATCATTATGTAGTGTCCTTCCTTGTCTCTTGTAACATTCTTTATTTTAAAGTCTATTTTATCTGATATGAGTATAGCTACTCCAGCTTTCTTTTGATTTCCATTTGCATGGAATAGCTTTTTCCATCCCCTCACTTTCAGTCTGTA
Organism: Balaenoptera physalus; assembly: GCF_965194825.1. Lineage (NCBI taxonomy): Eukaryota > Metazoa > Chordata > Mammalia > Artiodactyla > Balaenopteridae > Balaenoptera > Balaenoptera physalus. The sequence goes on along the minus strand of NC_138884.1, from coordinate 17,991,007 downwards.
TGTGTCCCTAGGTCTAAAGTGGGTCTCTTGTAGACAGCATATATATGGGTCCTGTTTTTGTTTCCATTCAGCAAGCCTGTGTCTTTTGGTTGGGGCATTTAATCCATTCACGTTTAAGGTAATTATCGATATGTATGTTCCTATGACCATTTTCTTAATTGTTTTGTGTTTGTTTTTGTAAGTCCTTTTCTTCTCTTGTGTTTCCCACTTAGAGAAGTTCCTTTAGCATTTGTTGTAGAGGTGGTTTGGTGATGCTGAATTCTCTTAGCTTTTGCTTGTCTGTAAAGCTTTTGATTTCTCCATCAAATCTAAATGAGATCCTTGTCGGGTAGAGTAATCTTGGTTGTAGGTTCTTCCCTTTCATCACTTTAAGTATATCATGCCACTCCCTTCTGGCTTGCAGAGTTTCTGCTGAGAAATCAGCTGTTAACCTTATGGGAGTTCCCTTGTATATTATTTGTCGTTTTTCCCTTGCTGCTTTCAATAATATTTCCTTGTCTTTAATTTTTGCCAATTTGATTACTATGTGTCTCAGCGTGTTTCTCCTTGGGTTTATCCTGTATGGGACTCAGTGTGCTTCCTGGACTTGGGTGGCTATTTCCTTTCCCATGTTAGGGAAGTTTTCGACTATAATCTCTTCAAATATTTTCTCTGGTCCTTTCTCTCTCTCTTCACCTTCTGGGACCCCTATAAGGCGAATGTTGTTGCATTTAATGTTGTCCCAGAGGTCTCTTAGGCTGTCTTCATTTCTTTTCATTCTTTTCTCTTTAGTCTGTTCCGCAGCAGTGAATTCCACCATTCTGTCTTTCAAGTCACTTATCCGTTCTTCTGCCTCAGTTTTTCTGCTATTGAATCCTTCTAGTGTAGTTTTCATTTCAGTTATTGTATTGGTCATCTCTGTTTGTTTGTTCTTTAGTTCTTCTAGGTCTTTGTTAATCACTTCTTGCATATTCTCAATCTTTGCCTCCATTCTTTTTTTTTTTTTTTTTTTTTTTTTTTTTTTTTTTTTTCACACACACACACTGTATTTTATTTTTACAAGAGATAAATAGACTGACACCAAGCATTGTACATGGATGACCACAACAAAAGCAACAATGATTGCAATTACCAAACATGAAACACACTCATACTATGTCATAATATTGACATTCAGTCCAGTAATCCTCCACTGTAACAGCTCCTTTACTTTGCAGTGAAAATTGATTTGTATATTCTTTGCCTCTGAGTCCTTGTGGGATTTTTTTTTTTTTTTAATTCAGACAGAAAGTCACAAAAATTATACTCATCCTCATCAGTTCACTCAGTCCCATGTAATTAATTGTTTTTGTTCATCTTGATCTTTTGTTAGCACTTTTATGAGTTCATCAGTTTTTCATCAGAGTTCTGAAAATGCTTATTCATTCAGTTCAGCAGTACAGTCAGTTACCAGAAACCTGTACTTGTCAGAGTCTTTTCCATGAATTTCTTGAAGATGAAACCCTTTTATAGGAACATATTTGCAAAATCATCAGAGTACACCCAGAACTGTCTGTAAATGACAAAAGACTTAAAAATGACCACGGTAAAAGATTTGATGAAAGTTCATAATAATGCAGTTGACAAGAAAATTAGTTATTTCTGAGATATACATTTTAAAGTAATAACTAGGATTATTACTTATAACATTATACCAGAACATATAAGATTTTTAGAAATTTCATGTAATGTCTGAAACATTTATATTAACATATTTCCATACATATTTCCATACAAATACAAATATAAGATTTTTAGGAATTTCATGTAATGTCTGAAACATTTATATTAACATATTTCCATACAAATAACCCAATGAAAGTTTAGTATTAGTTGTTTTGTTTGTTTTTTTATACTGCAGGTTCTTATTAGGCATCAATTTTATACATATCAGTGTATACATGTCAATCCCAATCACCCAATTCAGCACACCACCATCCCCACCTCACCGCAGTTTTCCCCCCTTGGTGTCCATATGTCCATTCTCTACATCTGTGTCTCAACTTCTGCCCTGCAAACTGGCTCATCTGTACCATTTTTCTAGGGTCCACATACATGCATTAATATATGATATTTGTTTTTCTCTTTCTGACTTACTTCACTCTGTATGACAGTCTCTAGATCCATCCACGTCTCAACAAATGACTCAATTTCGTTCCTTTTTATGGCTGAGTAATATTCCATTGTATATATGTACCACAACTTCTTTATCCATTCGTCTGTTGATGGGCATTTAGGTTGCTTCCATGACCTGGCTATTGTAAATAGTGCTGCAATGAACATTCGGGTGCATGTGTCTTTTTGAATTACGGTTTTCTCTGGGTATATGCCCAGTAGTGGGATTGCTGGGTCATATGGTAATTCTATTTTTAGTTTTTTAAGGAACCTCCATATTGTTCTCCAGAGTGGCTGTATCAATTTACATTCCCACCAACAGTGCAAGAGGGTTCCCTTTTCTCCACACCCTCTCCAGCATTTGTTGTTTGTAGATTTTCTGATGATCCCCATTCTAACAGGAGTGAGGTGATACCTCATTGTAGTTTTGATTTGCATTTCTCTAATAATTAGTGATGTTGAGCAGCTTTTCATATGCTTCGTGGCCGTCTGTATGTCTTCTTTGGAGAAATGTCTATTTAGGTCTTCTGCCCATTTTTGGATTGGGGTGTTTGTTTCTTTGATATTGAGCTGAATGAGCTGTTTATATATTTTGGAGATTAATCCTTTGTCTGTTGATTCATTTGCAAATATTTTCTCCCATTCTGAGGGTTGTCTTTTCGTCTTGTTTATGGTTTCCTTTGCTGTGCAAAAGCTTTGAAGTTTCATTAGGTCCCACTTGTTTATTTTTGTTTTTATTTCCGTTACTCTGGGAGGTGGATCAAAAAAGATCTTGCTGTGATTTATGTCAAAGAGTGTTCTTCCTATGTTTTCCTCTAAGAGTTTTATAGTGTCCAGTCTTATATTTAGGTCTCTAATCCATTTTGAGTTTATTTTTGTGTATGGTGTTAGGGAGTATTCTAATTTCATTCTTTTACATGTAGCTGTCCAGTTTTCCCAGCACCACTTATTGAAGAGACTGTCTTTTCTCCATTGTATATCTTTGCCTCCTTTGTCATAGATTAGTTGACCATAGGTGCGTGGGTTAATCTCTGGGCTTTCTATCTTGTTCCATTGATCTATGTTTCTGTTTTTGTGCCAGTACCATATTGTCTTGATTACTGTAGCTTTGTAGTATAGTCTGAAGTCAGGGAGTCTGATTCCTCCAGCTCCATTTTTTTGCCTCAAGACTGCTTTGGCTATTCGGGGTCTTTTGTGTCTCCATACAAATTTTAAGATGATTTGTTCTAGCTCCGTAAAAAATGCCATTGGTAATTTGATAGGGATTGCATTGAATCTGTAGATTGCTTTGGGTAGTATACTCATTTTCACAATGTTGATTCTTCCAATCCAAGAACATGGTATATCTCTCCATCTGTTGGTATCATCTTTAATTTCTTTCATCAGTGTCTTATAGTTTTCTGCATACAGGTCTTTTGTCTCCCTAGGTAGGTTTATTCCTAGGTATTTTATTCTTTTTGTTGCAATGGTAAATGGGAGTGTTTCCATAATTTCTCTTTCAGATTTTTCATCATTAGTGTATAGGAATGCAAGAGATTTCCGTGCATTAATTTTGTATCCTGCAACTTTACCATATTCATTAATTAGGTCTAGCAGTTTTCTGGTGGCAGTTTTAGGATTCTCTATGTATAGTATCATGTCATCCGCAAACAGTGACAGTTTTACTTCCTCTTTTCCAATTTGTATTCCTTTTATTTCTTTTTCTTCTCTGATTGCCGTGGCTAGGACTTCGAGAACTATGTTGAATAATAGTGGTGAGAGTGGACATCCTTGTCTCGTTCCTGATCTTAGAGGAAATGCTTTCAGTTTTTCACCATTGAGAATGATGTTTGCTGTGGGTTTGTCATATATGGCCTTTATTATGTTGAGGTAGGTTCCCTCTATGCCCACTTTCTGGAGAGTTTTTATCATAAATGGGTGTTGAATTTTGTCAAAAGCTTTTTCTGCATCTATTGAGATGATCATATGGTTTTTCTTCTTCAATTTGTTAATATGGTGTATCACATTGATTGATTTGCGTATATTGAAGAATCCTTGCATCCCTGGGATAAATCCCACTTGATCGTGGTGTATGATCCTTTTAATGTGTTGTTGGATTCTGTTTGCTAGTATTTTGTTGAGGATTTTTGCATCTATATTCATCAGTGATATTGGTCTGTAATTTTCTTTTTTTGTAGTGTCTTTGTCTGGTTTTGGTATCAGGGTGATGGTGGCCTCATAGAATGAGTTTGGGAGTGTTCCTTCCTCTGCAATTTTTTGGAAGAGTTTGAGAAGGATGGGTGTTAGCTCTTCTCTAAATGTTTGATAGAATTCACCTGTGAAGCCATCTGGTCCTGGACTTTTGTTTGTTGGAAGATTTTTAATCACAGTTTCAATTTCATTACTTGTGATTGGTCTGTTCATATTTTCTGTTTCTTCCTGATTCAGTCTTGGAAGGTTATACCTTTCTAAGAATTTGTCCATTTCTTCCAGGTTGTCCATTTTATTGGCATAAAGTTGCTTATAGTAGTCTCTTAGGATGTTTTGTATTTCTGCAGTGTCTGTTGTAACTTCTCCTTTTTCATTTCTGATTTTATTGATTTGAGTCCTCTCCCTCTTTTTCTTGATGAGTCTGGCTAATGGCTTATCAATTTTGTTTATCTTCTCAAAGAACCAACTTTTAGTTTTATTGATCTTTGCTATTGTTTTCTTTGTTTCTATCTCATTTATTTCTGCTCTGATCTTTATGATTTCTTTCCTTCTGCTAACTTTGGGTTTTGTTTGTTCTTCTTTCTCTAGTTTCTTTAGGTGTAAGGTTAGATTGTTTACTTGAGATTTTTCTTGTTTCTTTAGGTAGGCTTGTATAGCTATAAACTTCCCTCTTAGAACCGCTTTTGCTGCATCCCATAGGTTTTGGGTCGTCGTGTTTTCATTGTCATTTGTCTCTAGGTATTTTTTTATTTCCTCTTTGATTTCTTCAGTGATCTTTTGGTTATTTAGTAACGTATTGTTTAGCCTCCATGTGTTTGTCTTTTTTACGTTTTTTTCCCTGTAATTCATTTCTAATCTCATAGCGTTGTGGTCAGAAAAGATGCTTGGTATGATTTCAATTTTCTTAAATTTACTGAGGCTTGATTTGTGACCCAAGATGTGATCTATCCTGGAGAATGTTCCGTGCGCACTTGAGAAGAATGTGTAATCTGCTGTTTTTGGATGGAATGTCCTATATATATCAATTAAATCTATCTGGTCTATTGTGTCATTTAAAGCTTCTGTTTCCTTATTTATTTTCATTTTGGATGATCTGTCCATTGGTGTAAGTGAAGTGTTAAAGTCCCCCACTATGATTGTGTTACTGTCGATTTCCTCTTTTATAGCTGTTAGCAGTTGCCTTATGTATAGAGGTGCTCCTATGTTGGGTGCATATATATTTATAATTGTTATATCTTCTTCTTGGATTGATCCCTGGATCATTATGTAGTGTCCTTCCTTGTCTCTTGTAACATTCTTTATTTTAAAGTCTATTTTATCTGATATGAGTATAGCTACTCCAGCTTTCTTTTGATTTCCATTTGCATGGAATATCTTTTTCCATCCCCTAACTTTCAGTCTGTATGTGTCCCTAGGTCTAAAGTGGGTCTCTTGTAGACAGCATATATATGGGTCCTGTTTTTGTATCCATTCAGCCAGTCTATGTCTTTTGGTTGGGGCGTTTAATCCATTCACATTTAAGGTAATTATCGATATGTATGTTCCTATGACCATTTTCTTAATTGTTTTGGGTTTGTTTTTGTAGGTCCTTTTCTTCTCTTGTGTTTCCCACTTAGAGAAGTTCCTTTAGCATTTGTTGTAGAGCTGGTTTGGTGGTGCTGAATTCTCTTAGCTTTTGCTTGTCTGTAAAGCTTTTGATTTCTCCATCAAATCTAAATGAGATCCTTGCCGGGTAGAGTAATCTTGGTTGTAGGTTCTTCCCTTTCATCACTTTAAGTATATCATGCCACTCCCTTCTGGCTTGCAGAGTTTCTGCTGAGAAATCAGCTGTTAACCTTATGGGAGTTCCCTTGTATGTTATTTGTCGTTTTTCCCTTGCTGCTTTCAATAATTTTTCTTTGTCTTTAATTTTTGCCACTTTGATTACTATGTGTCTCGGCGTGTTTCTCCTTGGGTTTATTCTGTATGGGACTCTCTGCGCTTCCTGGACTTGGGTGGCTATCTCCTTTCCCATGTTAGGGAAGTTTTCGACTATAATCTCTTCAAATATTTTCTCTGGTCCTTTCTCTCTCTCTTCTCCTTCTGGGACCCGTATAATGCGAATGTTGTTGCGTTTAATGTTGTCCCAGAGGTCTCTTAGGCTGTCTTCATTTCTTTTCATTCTTTTTTCTTTAGTCTGTTCCGCAGCAGTGAATTCCACCATTCTGTCTTCCAGGTCACTTATCCGTTCTTCTGCCTCAGTTATTCTGCTATTGATTCCTTCTAGTGTAGTTTTCATTTCAGTTATTGTATTGGTCATCTCTGTTTGTTTGTTCTTTAATTCTTCTAGGTCTTTGTTAATCATTTCTTGCATCTTCTCAATCTTTGCCTCCATTCTTATTCCGAGGTCCTGGATCCTCTTCACTATCATTATTCTGAATTCTTTTTCTGGAAGGTTGCCTATCTCCACTTCATTTAGTTGTTTTTCTGGGGTTTTTTCTTGTTCCTTCATGTGGTACATAGCCCTCTGCCTTTTCATCTTGTCTGTCTTTCTGTAACTGTGGTTTTTGGTCCACAGGCTGCAGGATGGTAGTTTTTCTTGCTTCTGCTGTCTGTCCTCTGGTGGTTGAGGCTATCTAAGAGGCTTGATGGGAGGCTCTGGTGGTGGGTAGAGCTGACTCGAATCAGCAATTTTTTGCTTGTATATGTGAAAAGAATGACCCGTCACCACTTTGTGATATCTGTAGAGCTTTCCCTAATGCATTAAAATATTCTTAACAATGCACACTATTTCATCTGCTGGCTCTCTTAATACCATGAGGGACAACTCATTACGAGGGGCAGATTTAACTTTATTTGGAACATCCTGATTATCTCTGACAATTATTTTTAAGTTTTTGAAATCTATTTATGAAACAATATATTAACTTTAATTTTCATTAGGAAAGTTACTTTTTGACAGAAAATATGGGCATAAAATAGGAGTTTAGTATTTTTTCCTCAGTCTTCTAATAAGCCTCTTATGAACAACATTACTCAAGAATACCTTTTAAAAATCTAAATTTCACTTTGGATCACTCTGTTGCACATTTATTTAAGAACATTGCTATGAGGTTGCTTTTTATCATCTTTATATATGCATGTCTTGATTTATACAGATTATTTATTTCTTAAAGGTGGAGATTATATTTTCATTGTTGCCCTTCAGGGTTTGGTATTATGCTAGGTACACAGTAGGTTCTCAGCATGTACTTTTACATTTAAGAAAGAATATGAATCAATTTTAAAATTGCTTTAAAAATTAATTTAAAAAAATAAAAAATTGAAAACAAAACGACAGCAAAAAGAAAGAATATAAATCAGGGGCTGCTCTTTTTTCATGTGAGCAGTACCTATCTCCAAAGAAGAATAGGTGTATATAATTTTGAAATATTTAATTAGCCGAAAAAAGAGGTGAAATCCTTGTCAAATTGATATATAGTCTAAAAGAAACACTTGATATTGTCTACATAAAACTTTAGAGAATGGGTGTGTCTTTTACATCATAAGTTTCACCTAGTTTAGTTGTAGTGTTTTTGTGCCTAGGATTTCTGAGGTCCGAGGCTGTTTGAGGTTAGAGTATTTCTAACCTCTGTATCAATATAGCTTGTAAGATATATCTTTACATGAATAGGAATATACTTTAAAAAAAATATTTTACTGAAGTACAGGGTTTTTTTTTCAACTTTAATGTATGATTTTTATTTATTTAATTTTTTAAATTTATTTTGTATTTCTTTTAACATCTTTATTGGAGTATAATTGCTTTACAATGGTGTGTTAGTTTCTGCTGTATAACAAAGTGAATCAGTTATACATATATATACATCCCCATATCGCCTCCCTCTTGCATCTCCCTCCCACCCTCCCTGTCCCACCCCTCTAGGTGGACACAAAGCACCAAGCTGATCTCCTGGTGCTATGCGGCTGCTTCCCACTAGCTATCTATTTTACATTTGGTAGTGTATATATGTCCATGCCACTCTTTAACTTCGTCCCAGCTTACCCTTCCCCATTCCCGTGTCCTCAAGTCCATCCTCTACGTCTGCATCTTTATTCCTGCCTTGTCACTAGGTTCCTCAAAACCATTTTTTTTTTTTTTTTAGATTCTGTATATATGTGTTAGCATACAGTATTTGTTTTTCTCTTTCTGACTTACTTCACTCTGTATGATAGCCACTAGGTCCATCCACCTCACTACAAATAACTCAATTTCATTCCTTTTTATGGCTGAGTAATATTCCATTGTATATATCTGTCACATCTTCTTTATTCATTCATCTGTTGATGGACACTTAGGTTGCTTCCATGTCCTGGCTATTGTAAATAGAGCTGAAATGAACATTGTGGTGCATGACTCTTTTTGAATTATGGTTTTCTCAGGGTACATGCCCAGTAGTGGGATTGCTGGGTCGTATGGTAGTTCTGTTTTTAGTTTTAATAGGAACCTCCATACTGTTCTCCATAGTGGGGCTGTATCAATTTACATTCCCACCAACAGTGCAAGAGGGTTTCCTTTTCTCCACACCCTCTCCAGCATTTATTGTTTGTAGATTTTTTGATGATGGCCATTCTGACTGGTGTGAGGTGTGATACCTCACTGTAGTTTTGATTTGCATTTCTCTAATGATTAATGACGTTGAGCATTCATTCATGTATTTGTTGGCAATCTGTATATCTTCTTTGGAGAACTGTCTCTTGAAGTCTTCTGCCCATTTTTTGATTGAGTTGTTTGTTTTTTTGATATTGAACTTCATGAGCTGCTTGTATATTTTGGAGGTAATCCTTTGTCAGTTGCTTCATTTGCAAATATTTTTGCCCCTTCTGAGGGTTGTCTTTTCGTCTTCTTTATGGTTTCCTTTGCTGTGCAAAAGCTTTTAAGTGGCATTAGCTCCCATTTATTTATTTTTGTTTTTTTTTCCCTTTCTCTAGGAGGTGGGTCAAAAAGGATCTTGCTGTGATTTATGTCAAAGAGTGTTCTTCCTATGTTTTCCTCTAAGAGTTTTATAGTGTCTGGCCTTACATTTAGGTCTTTAATCCATATTGAGTTTATTTTTGTGTATGCGGTTAGGGAGTATTCTAATTTCATTCTTTTACATGTAGCTGTCCAGTTTTCCCAGCACCACTTATTGAAGAGGCTGTCTTTTCTCCATTGTATATTCTTGCCTCCTTTATCAAAGATAAGGTGACCGTATGTGTGTGGGTGTACCTCTGGGCTTTCTATCCTGTTCTGTTGATCTATATTTCTGTTTTTGTGCCAGTACCATACTGTCTTGATTACTGTAGCTTTGTAGTATAGTCTGAAGTCAGGGAGCCTGATTCCTCCAGCTCCGTTTTTGTTTCTCCAGATTGCTTTGGTTATTCGGGATCTTTTGTGTTTCCAAACAAATTGTGAAAATTTTGTTCTAGTTCTGTGAAAAATGCCATTGGTAGTTTGATAGGGATTACGTTGAATCTGTACATTGCTTTGGGTAGTATAGTCATTTTCACAATGTTGATTCTTCCAATCCAAGAACATGGTATATCTCTCCATCCGTTTGTATCATCTTTAATTTCTTTCATCAGTGTCTTATAGTTTCCTTAGGTAGGTTTATTCCTAGGTATTTTATTCTTTTTGTTGCAGTGGTAAATGGGAGTGTTTCCTTAATTTCTCTTTCAGATTTTGCATCATTAGTGTATAGGAATGCAAGAGATTTCTGTGCATTAATTTTGTATCCTGCTACTTTACCAAATTCATTGATTAGCTCTAGCAGTTTTCTGGTAGCATTTTTAGGATTCTCTATGTGTAGTATCATGTCATCTGCAAAGAGTGACAGCTTTACTTCTCCTTTTCCAATTTGGATTCCTTTTATTTCTTTTTCTTCTCTGATTGCTGTGCTAAAACTTCCAAAACTATGTTGAATAATAGTGGTGAGAGTGGGCAACCTTGTCTTGTTCCTGATCTTAGTGGAATTGGTTTCACTTTTTCACCATTGAGAACGATGTTGTCTGTGGGTTTGTCATATATGGCCTTTATTATGTTGAGGTAAGTTCCCTCTATGCCTACTTTCTGGAGAGTTTTTATCATAAATGGGTGTTGAATTTTGGCGAAAGCTTTTTCTGCATCTATTGAGATGATCATATGGTTTTTCTCCTTCAATTTGTTAATATGGTTTATCACATTGATTTGAATATATTGAAGAATCCTGGCATTCCTGGGATAAACCCCACTTGATCATAGTATATGATCCTTTTAATGTGCTGTTGGATTCTGTTTGCTAGTATTTTGTTGAGGACTTTTGCATCTATGTTCATCAGTGATATTGGCCTGTAGTTTTCTTTCTTTGCGACATCTTTGTCTGGTTTTGGTATCAGAGTGATGGTGGCCTCGTAGAATGAGTTTGGGAGTGTTACCCCCTCTGCTACATTTTGGAAGAGTTTGAGAAGGTTAGGTGTTAGCTTTTCTCTAAATGTTTGATAGAATTCGCCTGTGAAGTCATCTGGTCCTGGGCTTTTGTTTGTTGGAAGATTTTTAATCACAGTTTCAATTTCAGTGTTTGTGATTGGTCTGTTTATATTTTCTTTTTTTTCCTGGTTCAGTCTCAGAAGGTTGTGCTTTTCTAAGAATTTGTCCATTTCTTCCAGGTTGTCCATTTTATTGGCATATAGTTGCTTGTAGTAATCGCTCATGATCCTTTGTATTTCTGCAGTGTCAGTTGTTGCTTCTCCTTTTTCATTTCTAATTCTATTGATTTGAGTCTTCTGCCTTTGTTTCTTGAGGAGTCTGGCTAATGGTTTATCAATTTTGTTTATCTTCTCAAACAACCAGCTTTTAGTTTCATTGATCATAGCTATTGTCTCCTTCATTTCGTTTTCATTTATTTCTGCTCTGATCTTTATGATTTCTTTCCTTCTGCTAACTTTGGGTTTTGTTTGTTCTTCTTTCTCTAGTTTCTTTAGGTGTAAGGTTAGATTGTTTACTTGAGATTTTTCTTGTTTGTTTAGGTAGGCTTGTATAGCTATAAACTTCCCTCTTAGAACCGCTTTTGCTGCATCCCATAGGTTTTGGGTCGTCGTGTTTTCATTGTCATTTGTCTCTAGGTATTTTTTTATTTCCTCTTTGATTTCTTCAGTGATCTCTTGGTTATTTAGTAACGTATTGTTTAGCCTCCATGTGTTTGTCTTTTTTATGTTTTTTTCCCTGTAATTCATTTCTAATCTCATAGCGTTGTGGTCAGAAAAGATGCTTGATATGATTTCAATTTTCTTAAATTTACTGAGGCTTGATTTGTGACCCAAGATGTGATCTATCCTGGAGAATCTTCCATGAGCACTTGAGATGAAAGTGTATTCTACTGTTTTTGGATGGAATGTCCTATATATATCAATTAAATCTATCTGGTCTATTGTGTCAGTTAAAGCTTCTGTTTCCTTATTTATTTTCATTTTGGATGATCTGTCCATAGGTGAAAGTGGGGTGTTGAAGTCCCCTATTAGTGGTTACTGTCATTTTCCCCTTTTATGTCTGTAAACATTTGCCTTATGTATTGAGGTGCTCCTGTGTTAGATGCATAAATATTTATAATTGTTATATCTTCTTCTTGAATTGTTCCCTCGATCATTATGTAGTGTCCTTCTTTGTCTCTTGTAATAGTCTTTATTTTAAAGTCTATTTTGTCTGATATGAGAATTGCTACTCCAGCTTTCTTTTGATTTCCATTTGCGTGGAATATCTTTTTCCATCCCCTCACTTTCAGTCTGTATGTGTCCCTAGGTTTGAACTGGGTCTCTTGTAGACAGCATATATACGGGTCTTGTTTTTGTATCCATTCAGCCAGTCTGTGTCTTTTAGTTGGAGCATATTATCCACTTACATTTAAGGTAGTTATCAATATGTATGTTCCTATTACCATTTTCTTAATGTTTTGGGTTTGTTATTGTAAGTCTTTTCCTTCTCTTATGTTTCCTGCCTAGAGAGGTTCCTTTAGCATTTGTTGTAAAACTGGTTTGGTGGTGCTGAATTCTCTTAGCTTTTGATTGTCTGTAAAGGCTTTAATTTCTCCATCGAATCTGAATGTGATCCTTGCTTGGTAGAGTAATGTTGGTTGTAGGTTTTTCCCTTTCATCACTTTGAATATGTCCTGCCACACCCTTCTGGCTTGGAGTTTCTGCTGAAAGACCAAATGTTAACCTTATGGGGATTCCCTTGTATGTTAATTGTGGCTTTTCCCTTACTGCTTTTAATATTTTTTCTTTGTATTTAATTTTTGATAGTTTGATAAATATGTGTCTTGGCATGTTTCTCCTTGGATTTCTCCTGTATGGGACTGTCTGCGTTTCCTTGACTTGATTGAATATTACCTTTCCCCTATTAGGGAAGTTTAAACTATAATCTCTTCAGATATTTTCTCAGTCCCTTTCTTTTTCGCTTCATCTTCTGGGACCCCTATAATTTGAATGTTGGTGCATTTAATGTTGTCCAAGAGGTCTCTGAGACTGTCCTCAATTCTTTTCATTCTTTTTTCTTTTTTCTTCCTTAAAGTAGTTATTTCCACTATTTTATCTTCCAGGTCACTTATGCGTTCTTCTGCCTCAGTATTCTGCTATTGATTCCTTCTAGAGAATTTTTAATTTCATTTATTGTGTTGTTCATCATTGTTTGTTTGCCTTTAGTTCTTCTAGGTCCTTGTTAAACGTTTCTTCTATTTTTTCCATTGTATTTCCAAGATTTTGACCCATCTTTAGTATCATTACTTTGAATTCTTTTTCAGGTAAACTGCCTATTTCCTCTTCATTTGGTTGGGATGGTGAGTTTTTACCTTGCTCCTACGTCTGCTGTGTATTTCTCTGTCTTCTCATTTTGCTTAACTTGCTCTGTTTGGGGTCTCCGTTTTGCAGACTGTAGGTTCATAGTTCTTGTTGTTTTTGGTGTCTTCTCCCTGTGGTAAGGTTGGTGCAGTGTGTTGTGTAGGCTTCCTGGTGGAGGCGACTGGTGCCTGTGTTCTGGTGGATGAGGCTGGCTCTTGTCTTTCTGGTCAGCAGGACCACGTCTGGTGGTGTGTTTTGGGGTGTCTGTGAGCTTATTATGATTATAGGCAGGCTGTCTGCTAATGGGTGGGTCTGTGTTCCTGTCTTGCTAGTTTTTTTGGCATAGGGTGTCCAGCACTGTAGCTTGCTGGTCATTGAGTGTAGCGGGATCTTAGCGTTGAGATGGAGATCTCTGGGAGAGCTTTCACCATTTGATATTACGTGGGGCTGGGAGGTCTTCATGGACCAATGTCCTGAACACAGCTCTCCCACCTCAGATGCTCAGGCCTGACACCTGGCCAGAGCACCAAGACCCTGTCAGCCACACGGCTCAGGAGAAAAGGAAAGGACTGAAGGAAGGAAGGAAGGGAAAGAAAGGAAGAAAGAAAGAAAGCAAGAAAGAAGGAAGGAAAGAAAGAAAGAAAGAAAGAAAGAAAGAAAGAAAGAAAGAAAGAAAGAAAGAAAGAAAGAAAAAGAAAGAATAAAATAAAGTTTTTAAAATAGAAAAAAATTATTAAAAATAAAAAATTTTAAAAAGTAATAAAAAAAGAGAAAGCGAGAAGAGAGCAACCAAACCAAAAAACAAATCCACCAGTGTTACGAAGCGCTAAAAATATGCTACAAACAAACAAACAAAAACCAGGCAGAACCGTAGGAGAAATGGTAAAAGCAAAGCTATACAGACAAAATCACAAGAAGAAGCATACACATACACACTCACAAGAGGTGAAAGAGGAAAAAATAATTATATATATATAAAATGAAGAGAGCAACCATATCATTAAAGAAATCTACCATTGATAATAACCTCTAAATACTAAACTGTGATAAACATAAAACCAGAAACAAATTAGATGCAGGAAGCAAACCCCAAGTCTACAGTTGCTCCTGAAGTCCACCACCTCAATCTTGAGATGATTTGTTGTCTTGCTCCTGAGGCTGGTGGGAGAGATTTCCCTTTCTCTTCTTTGTTCTCACAGCTTCTGGGGTTCAGCTTTGGATTTGGCCCCGCCTCTGCGTGTTGGTCGCCTGAGGGCATTTTTTGGGAAGTCTGAGGTCTGCTGCCAGCATTCAGTAGGTGTTCTGTAGGAGCTGTTCCACATGTAGATGTAGTTTTGATTTATTTTGGGGGAGGAAGGTGATCTCCATGTCTTATTCCTCTGCCATCTTGAAGGTACCCCTACTGAAGTATAGCTGATTTATAATGTTGTGTTAATTTCTTCTGTACAGCAAAGTGATTCATTTATACATATATGTATATTATTTTTCATATTCCTTTCCATTATGGTTTATCACAGGATATTGAGCATAGTTTCCTGTGCTACAAAGTAGGACCTTGTTGTTTATCCTTTCTCTTTATAAGAGTTTGCATCTGCTAATCCAAAATTCCCAATCCATTCCTCCCTTACCCCCCATGAATATAGTTTTTAAATCTTAAATTTATTGTATTTATATAAAATACCATGTATACTGTTTAATTTTCCAATATTATGTTTTGAATTTTTCTTAGCCAGGTGAGATAAAAATGAAGCAAAATGTGAAAGTCATTAATTGTTTGCCAGTGTTGAATATGTGTTCAGATTTTCTCAATTTGTTCTTCTATTTCCAGAATCCCTTCCTGATCTAGTGCTTTATTTTCCTGGTGATTTATCATCTCTATACCTTCTTTAGGTTAGTTCGATGTGCTAATTCTTTTTTTTTTATAGTGATGGTGAGCCCCCTAAAAGTACAGTTTTGGTTTGAGCTTGAACATTCTCTAGATTTGCAATTATAATTTTATGTTATTTTTGATTAAAATAAAAACTCAAAATCAGGAAGTAACCTAAAAAAAATATTGTAAATGTTAAAATTTGTCTTCAACTTACTCATTTAAATTTGCTTATTACATTTAAAATATTCACACTTAAATTTCAAATTTAGTGTAAGATTGTATAGAAAAATTTGGATTTTTTGTAAATATGTACAAGAAGCTTTAAAATTTGTAACCCATTGATTCTGTCTGATATTTGTTTCATTTAAAAACAAGATGATGCCCCCATATTGAATGAGGATTTTTATTATTTAATCCATAATGTGTAGGTGTATGGCTCACTATTAATGACCTTTGGGAATATTAAATACTTAGAATTACTTATTATCATGCACTAAAATCTTAATTGAGAGTTTAAAACTATACTGCTGTCATTACGCCATCAAGGAGTAGAAGTTGTTCTGTAGTTCAAGGACACAGTAGATCTTTTATGTGTACAGTCCATCCTCTCACTTGACCTCAGACATATGTCCAGTTGCCTATCTGATAGCTGCACTTGGATTTCTAATTAGTATTTTTTATTTTAATGATCCAAATCCAATTAATTATTGTAATGTCTTCATTTGCTCTAATTCCAGACAAAGAGCATAAAAGTATCCTAAAATATAACTCAAGCAAGGAAATTAGGCAGAGAAAGTTTTTGAAGGAATTAAGCTTTGAGCTGAGTCTTAAAGTTAGTTTAGTGGATTGAGAGAGATGAAGAAAAAGATGCATTTGTTAACTTCCCAGGACAGCTGTTTATTCTCTTTCATTTCCGATTCCTGTTTGTGTCATGACTATCTGGATTTTCCTTGAAGCCTAAATTGCACAAATTTCCTTCAGGGTGAAGCTTATTTTTAACATCATTGTAAAGTATCTGTTGTGTTGTCAGTATTCTTAGACGGTACATACCAGTGTGAATTTGTTTTGGTAAGAGTTATTTATTAGAAGCTATTATTGCTTCAAGCTTTATCATAAAGTTTGCCCCTTTCCTCTTTACAATTGTATTATTGGATCATTATTACAGCTAGATTTCTCTATTTGCTAGTAGATCCAAATTATATAACTGGTTAGGCCAGTGTTTCTTGGCCCTGGCTTAAAAAGCTTTTTAGAATAAGCTAGAGAGCTTTAAAAATGCCAATGCCGGGCTTCCCTGGTGGCGCAGTGGTTGAGAATCCGCCTGCCAATGCCGGGGACACGGGTTCGAGCCCTGGTCTGGGAAGATCCCACATGCCGTGGAGCAACTAGGCCGTAAGCCACAATTGCTGAGCCTGTGCGTCTGGAGCCTGTGCTCCGCAACAAGAGAGGCCGCGATAGTGAGAGGCCCGCGCACCGCAATGAAGAGTGGCCCCTGCTTGCCACAACTAGAGAAAGCCCTCGCACAGAAACGAAGACACAGCACAGCCATAAATAAATTAATTAATTAATTAAAAAAAAAATGCCAATGCCAAGTCCCCATCCCCTAGATAATATGAATTAATTGTTGTGGAGTGGAGCCCAAGTATCCATGTTTTTTAAAGCTCTCACAATGTTAAGACAAGTGCAAGTTGAAAACTTAGTTGGATTATCCTATGATTTACACTAAATTTTACTCATTGTTCGCCCTCCCTTACTTTCTAATTAGTTTAATTCCAAGCACTTATTCACTAGTTCATTTGTTCATTCATTAATTCAAACATTCAACATTTACTTATTAAGGGTCTATCATGAGTAATTCTAGGTGCTTGGACAAGGCATAGAAGATTTTTGCCCTCATGGAACTAATATTTAGTGCAGAGGGGATAACGGCCATAAGTAAAAAAGTTACATGACGTGATATTTTTGTTGGTGTTATGAGTCAGGAAGAGAACAAATAGAATGCTGTGAAAGAGAGGAGTGTCAGAAATATGGGGTGGGTTGATACTCCCAGAATATTTCTCTGGGAGAAACATGAAATGACATTTGAATTAAGATCTAAAGAATGAGAAGAATCCAAAGGTGAGAAGAGGCTGAGGAAGATTGAACTAGACAGAAGGAGCATATAGTATCAGACTCCTGAGGAGCAAAAGACTTGATACATTTGAGGAACAGAAAGGAAACCAGATGAATGGCTTTCAGATGAGAAAAATCAGTTCTTATTTGAACTGGTGTTCCTTCAGTAGTAACGTATCATTTCTCTCTGATCTATTTGAAGATTTTTTTGTCTTTAGTTTTTAGCAATTTGATTATGATTATCTGGGTTTAGATTTACATGGGTTTGTCTTGTTTGAGGTTCTTGAATCTGTTGGGTTTTTTTTTTTTAAATTATTTATTTATTTATTTTTGGCTGTGTTGGGTTTTCGTTTCTGTGCGAGGGCTTTCTCTAGTTGTGGCGAGTGGGGGCCACTCCTCATCGCAGTGCGCGGGCCTCTCACTATCGCGGCCTCTCTTGTTGCGGAGCACAGGCTCCAGACGCGCAGGCTCAGTAATTGTGGCTCACGGGCCCAGTTGCTCCGCGGCATGTGGGATCTTCCCAGACCAGGGCTCAAACCCGTGACCCCTGCATTGGCAGGCAGATTCTCAACCACTGCGCCACCAGGGAAGCCCGAATCTGTTGGTTTTTATCTTTTGTCAAATTTTGGAAACTTTAGCCATTGTTCCTTCAAATATATATATTATCCTTACACCCTTTCTTTTCTCCTTTAGAGACTCTGACAAAAAGGTTAGACCTTTTGGTACCTGCAGATCCCTAAGGCTCTGTTAATTCTTTTAAAATCATTTTCTCTGTGTTGTTCTGTTTGGATAATTTCTATTGATCTAAGTTCATTGATTCTTTCTTCAGTCATCTCCATTCTTTCATTTACCTCATCCACTGAGTTTTTTAAGATTTGTTGTATTTCCATTCTAAAATTGTCATTTAGTTCTTTTGTATATTCTAGAGTCTTGCCAAGAGTTTCTAATTTTCCATTTGTTTCAAGAATGATGTAATTGCTTGTTTGTACTTTTGTATGGTATCTGCTTGTCAGATAATTCCAGCATCTGTTCCATTTTGGTGTTGTCATCCAGTGATTATCTTTTCTCATTTGAGTTGAGATATTCCTGTCTCTTGGTATGATGAGTAATTTTGGATTGTGTTTGTACATTTTCAGTATTATGTTATGAAATTCTGGTTCCTACTTAAATCTTCTATTTTAGCACAGTCAATTTATTTGGGTTTAGGGCACACATCCTGGGCCACGTTTTTAGGTCGTCGTTCAAATGTCAATTTAGTATTTAAAATCTTTGTAGGGTATTCTGTTCCATCCTGTTTGTATGCTACCCAGTGGCCAATTTGAAGCCTGGACAATTGTTCACATGATAGTTTCATCCATGAGCCAATTGAGGGTGTACCCAGGACTCCATGCACAGGTTTTCTTCAGCTACCTCTTTTCTATAATCTACTCACCTCCTGCCACTCTCTGCCTTGGAGGAGGTGAGGTGCTTCCTTTTTGTCTTTTGCTTAGTATAGAGTGGAGTTGGGTGTCAAGGCTCTGCCCCATAGTTTCTACAGCACCAGGTGGGGAGTGGGAGAGGTATCATTCTTCAGGGCAGTGCATAGATGCTCCACAGGGCTCTGCCTGACAGTCTCCACAACATCTGATGGGGAAGAGGTGGGGTGCAGATTCTTTTGTGGTGTTTCTGTGAAGTAGAGTGAGTATAGCCAAAAGTCCTACAGGGATTTCTTCTTTCTCATTCTTTGGCTAGATAAAACAAGATTTTCTTGAGGCTGTTTTTTTTTTTTTTTAATCCCCCCTGTGTCAGTTCGCATTTCCAGGGTATGAGCTGCACTGTCTCTAGGCTAGGATGTAGAGGAGGAAAACAAAAACAAAAACAGGGAATTAGCTGCCAGGTCTTCCTTTGAGTCCTGAGGTTCTTAGAGAGTCCACTTTATTTTCTCCACTTTTCAAGATTTTCTAAGAGCTGTATTTGATCTAGGGTTTTAGTTTTAATTTGCAGGATTAGGGTAGAAAGTGCTTATTCCATTTTTGTCTGGAACTGAATGTCTCCTATTTAGTGTTCACAGTTTTTAGATAGCTGTTTCATGTATTCTGCCTAGGATTCTTAGATGAATTCAGTGGGAGAGCAAGGGGGATAGTATTTACTGCATCTTAACTGGAGCTAAGACTCCTATATTTGATTATTTTTTAGTGCTAAGCTATAAGTATCTTTCTTAAATTTATTTTTGAATTGTTTGTTCTACAATTTAACAATGGATTATGCATATTGGTATTATATCTAATATACTTATATCAAATTCACTTATTCATTCTAATAGTTTATATGTAGTTTACTTCAGATTGTCTGCATACAAAACCAAATAATCTGAGGAAAATAACTTCGCAATCCCTATGCATTTTATAATGATGTTGATGATGATTATTATCATGTTTCAGTATAAGGGTTCTGACACCAGTAGAATGTTGAGTAAAACTGGTGAGAATGAAAATCTTTATTTTGTTTCTGGGAAAACATTTCAACATTTTACTATATTGTATAATATTAATAGTAATTAGAAGATAAACTTTTTCATTTAAGGAAGTTCTCTTCTGTGTCTGGCTTGCTAATAAGAAATTATGTTGGGACTATGTATTAGATACTACTAATTTTTTCTTTTTTTTAACTTCTATTGGGATATTCATGATTTTTCTTCTTTATTCTCTTCATGTAGTATATTACATTGATTACTTTTTGAATATAATTTCATTTTTGCATATATTGAATAACCACATCTGTTCATGATGTAGTATCCTTCTTATATATTACAGCAATTTACTTGCTAATATTTTATTTAGGACATCTGTTTCTCTGTTCATGGGATAGATAGGTCTTTAATTTTCTTTTTAGTAATTTCAGTGTCAGCCTTTAATATCATGGTTATGGTTACCTCGTAAAATATGTTGGTAAGTGTTGCCTCTTTTCCTATTTTCTGGAAAAATTGGGTAAGATTGGTGTCTTTCCTTATATGTTTCTTTTTTTTTAACACCTTTATTGGAGTATACTTGCTTTACAATGGTGTGTTAGTTTCTGCTGTATAACAAAGTGAATCAGCTATATGTATACATATATCCCCATATCCCCTTCCTCTTGGGTTTCCCTCCCACCCTCCCTATCCTACCCCTCTAGGTGGTCAAAAAGCACCGAGCTGATCTCCCTGTGCTATGTGGCTGCTTCCCACTAGCTATCTATTTTACATTTGGTAGTGTATATATGTCCGTGCCACTCTCTCACTTTGTCCCAGCTTACCCTTCCCCCTCCCCGTGTCCTCAAGTCCATTTGCTACGTCAGCATCCTTATTCCTGTCCTTCCCCTAGGTTCTTCAGAGCCTTTTTTTTTTTTTTCTTAGATTCTGTATATATGTGTTAGCATACAGTATTTGTTTTTCTCTTTCTGACTTACTTCACTCTGTTTGACAGACTCTAGGTCCATCCACCTCACTACAAATAACTCAATTTCGTTTCTTTTTATGGCTGAGTAATATCCCATTGTATATATGTGCAACATCTTCTTTATCCATTCGTCTGCTGATGGACACTTAGGTTGCTTCCATATCCTGGCGATTGTAAAGAGAGCTGCAATGAACATTGTGGTACATAACCCTTTTTGAATTACGGTTTTCTCAGGGTATATGCCCAGTAGTGGGATTGCTGGGTCGCATGTAGTTCTATTTTTAGTTTTTTTTTTTAAATTTAATTAATTAATTAATTAATTTATGGCTTTGTTGGGTCTTCGTTTCTGTGCAAGGGCTTTCTCTAGTTGTGGCAAGTGGGGGCCACTCCTCATCGCGGTGCGCGGGCCTCTCACTATCACGGCCTCTCTTGTTGCGGAGCACAGGCTCCAGACACGCAGGCTCAGTAATTGTGGCTCACGGGCCCAGTTGCTCTGCGGCATGTGGGATCTTCCCAGACCAGGGCTTGAACCCGTGTCCCCTGTGTTGGCAGGCAGACTCCCAACCACTGCGCCACCAGGGAAGCCCTATTTTTAGTTTTTTAAGGAACCTCCCTACTGTTCTCCATAATGGCTGTATCAGTTTACATTCCCACCGACAGTGCAAGAGCGTTCCTTTTCTCCACACCCTCTCCAGGATTTATTGTTTGTAGAATTTTTGATGACGGACATTCTGACTGGTTTGAGGCGATACCTCATTGTAATTTTGATTTGCATTTCTCTAATGATTAGTGATGCTGAGCATCCTTTCATGTGTTTGATGACAGTCTGTGTATCTTCTTTCGAGAAATGTCTATTTAGGTCTTCTGCCCATTTTTGGATTGGGTTGTTTGTTTTTTTGATATTGAGCTACATGAACTACTTGTAAATTTTGGAGATTAAGCCTTTGTCAGTTGCTTCTTTTGCATATATGTTCTCCCATTCTGAGGGTTGTCTTTTCATCTTGTTTTTGGTTTCCTTTGCTGTGCAAAAACTTTAAGTTTCATTAGGTCCCATTTGTATATTTTTGTTTTTATTTCCATTGCTCTAGGACGTGGGTCAAAAAGGATCTTGCTGTGATTTATGTCATGGAATGTTCTGCCTATGTTTTCCTCTAAGAGTTTTATAGTGTCTGGCCTTACATTTAGCTCTATAATCCATTTTGAGTTTATTTTTGTGTATGGTGTTAGGGAGTGTTCTAATTTCATTCTTTTACATGTAGCTGTCCAGTTTTCCCAGAACCACTTATTGAAGAGGGTGTCTTTTCTCCACTGTATATTCTTGCCTCCTTTATCAAAGATTAGGTCACCATACGTGCGTGGGTTTATCTATGAGCTTTCTATCCTGTTCCATTGATCTATATTTCTTTTTTTCTGCCAGTATCATACTGTCTTGATTACTGTAGCTTTGTAGTATAGTCTGAAGTCCAGGAGCCTGATTCCCCCAGCTCCGTTTTTCTTTCTCAAGATTGCTTTGGATATTTGGGGTCTTTTTTGTTTCCATACAAATTGTGAAATTTTGTATTCTAGTTCTGTGAAAAATTCCATTGGTAGCTTGATAGGGATTGCATTGAATCTGTAGATTGCTTTGGGTAGTAGAGTCATTTTTACAATGTTGATTCTTCCAATCCAAGAACATGGTATATCTCTCCATCTGTTTGTATTTTCTTTAATTTCTTTCATCAGTGCCTTATGGTTTTCTGCATACAGGTCTTTTGTTTCCTTAGGAAAGTTTATTCCTAGGTATTTTATTTTTTTGTTGCAATGGTAATGGGAGTGTTTAATTTCTCTTTCAAATTTTTCATCATTAGTGTATAGGAATGCAAGAGGTTTCTGTTCATTAATTTTGTATCCTACTACTTTACCAGATTCTTTGATTAGCTCTAGTAGCTTTCTGGTAGCATCTTTAGGATTCTCTATGTATAGTATCATGTCATCTGCAAACAGTGACAGTTTTACTACTTCTTTTCCAATTTGGATTCCTTTTATTTCTTTTTCTTCTCTGGTTGCTGTGGCTAAAAGTTCCAAAACAATGTTGAATAATAGTGGTGAGAGTGGGCAACCTTGTCTTGTTCCTGATTTCAGTGGAAATGGTTTCAGTTTTTAACCATTGAGAATGATGTTTTCTGTGGGTTTGTCATATATGGCCTTTATTATTGTTTAGGTAAGTTCCCTCTATGCCTACTTTCTGGAGAGTTTTTATCATAAATGGGTGTTGAATTTTGTTGAAAGCTTTTTCTGCATCTATTGAAATGATCATATGCTTTTTCTCCTTCAATATGTTAATATGGTTTATCACATTGGTTGATTTGCATAGACTGAAGAATCCTTGCACATTATCAAGTGGGATAAACCCCACGTGATCATGGTGTATGATCCTTTTAATGTGCTGTTGGATCCTATTTGCTAGTATTTTGTTGAGGATTTTTCCATCTATGTTCATCAGTGATACTGGTCGGTAGTTTTCTTCTTTTGTGACATCTTTGTCTGGTTTTCGTTTTAGAGTGATGGTGGCCTCATAGAATAAGTTTGGGAGTGTTCCTCCCTCTGCTATATTTTAGAAGAGTTTGAGAAGGATAGGTGTTAGCTCTTCTCTAAATGTTGGATAGAATTTGCCTGTGAATCCATGTGGTCCTGGGCTTTTGTTTGTTGGAAGATTTTTAATCACAGTCTCAATTTCAGTGCTTGTGATTGCTCTGCTTATATTTTCTATTTCTTCCTGGTTCAGTCTCAGAAGGTTGTGCTTTCCTAAGAATTTGTCCATTTCTCCAGGTTGTCCATTTTATTGGCAAAGTGTTGCTTGTAGTAGTCTTTAGGATGCTTTGTATTTCTGTGGTGTCTGTTGTAACTTCTCCTTTTCCATTTCGAATTTTATTGATTTGAATCCTCTCCCTCTTTTTCTTGATGAGTCTGGCTAATGGTGTATCAGTTTTGTTTATCTTCTCAAAGAACCAGCTTTTAGTTTTATTGATCTTTGCTATTGTTTTCTTTGTTTCTATTTCATTTATTTCTTCTCTGATCTTTATGATCTCTTTCCTTCTGCTAACTTTGGGGTTTTTTTTGTTCTTTCTCTAATTGCTTTAGGTGTAAGGTTATGTTGTTTATTTGAGATGTTTGTTGTTTCTTGAGGTAGGCTTGTATAGCTAGAAACTTCCCTCTTAGAACTGCTTTTGCTGCATCCCACAGGTTTTGGATCATCGTGATTTCATTGTCATTTGTCTGTGGGTATTTTTTGATTTCCTTTTTGATTTCTTCAGTGATCTCTTGGTTATTTAGTAACGTATTGTTTAGTCTCCATGTGTTTGTGTTTTTTTCCGTTTTTTTCCATGTAATTGATTTCTAATCTCATAGCGTTGTGGTCAGAATAGATGTTTGATACGATTTCAATTTTCTTAAATTTACTGAGGCTTGATTTATGACCCAAGATGTGATCTGTCATGGAGAATGTTCTGTGCACACTTGAGAAGAAAGTGTAATCTGCTGTTTTTGGATGGAATATCCTATAAATATCAATTAAATCTATCTGCTCTATTGTGTCATTTAAAGCTTGTGTTTCCTTATTAATTTTCTGTCTGGATGATCTGTCCATTGGTGTAAGTGAGGTATTAAAGTTCTCTACTATTATTGCATTACTGTCGTTTTCCTCTTTTATAGTTGTTAGCAGTTGCCTTATGTATTGAGGTGCTCCTATGTTGGGTGCATATATATTTATAATTCTTATATCTTCTTGGATTGATCCCTTGATCATTATGTAGTGTCCTTCCTTGTCTCTTGTAGCATTCTTTATTTTAAAGTCTATTTTATCTGATATGAGTATTGCTACTCCAGTTTTCTTTTGATTTCCATTTGCATGGACTATCTTTTTCCATCCCCTCACTTTCAGTCTGTATGTGTCCCTAGGTCCGAAGTGGGTCACTTTTAGACCATATATATATGGATCTTCGTTTTGTATCCATTCAGCAAGCCTGTGTCTTTTGGTTGGAGCATTTAATCCATTCACATATAAGGTGATTATCGATATGTATGTTCCTATGACCATTTTCTTATTTTGGGGGGGTTCGTTTTTGTAGCTCCTTTTCTTCTCCTGTGTTTCCCACCTAGAGAAGTTCCTTTAGCATTTGTTGTAGAGCTGGTTTGGTGTTGTTGAATTCTCTTAGCTTTTGCTTGTGTGTAAAGCTTTTGATTTCTCCATTGAATCTGAATGAAATTCTTGATAGGTAGAGTAATCTTGGTTGTAGTTTCTTCCCTTTCATCACTTTAAATATATCATGCCACTCCCTTCTGGCTTGTAGAGATTCTGCTGAGAAATCAGCTGTTAACCTTATTGGAGTTCCCTTGTATATTATTTGTCATTTTTCCCTTGCTGCTTTCAATAATTTTTCTTTGTCTTTAATTTTTGCCACTTTGATTACTATGTGTCTCGGCATGTTTTTCATTTGGTTTATCTTGTATGGGACTCTCTGCACTTCCTGGACTTGGGTGGTTATTTCCTTTCCCATGTTAGGGAAGTTTTCGACTATAATCTCTTCAAATATTTTCTCGGGTCCTTTCTCTCTCTCTTCTCCTTCTGGCACCCCTATAATGCGAATGTTTTTGCGTTTGATGTTGTCCCAGAGGTCTCTTAAGCTGTTCTCATTTCTTTTCATTCCTTTTTCTTTATACTGTTCCTCAGCAGTGAATTCCACCATTCTGTCTTCCAGGTCACTTATCCGTTCTTCTGCCTCAATTATTCTGCTATTGATTCCTTCTAGTGTAGTTTTCATTTCAGTTATTGTATTGTTCATCTCTGTTTGTTTGTTCTTTAATTCTTCTAGATCTTTGTTAAACATTTCTTGCATCTTCTGAATCTTTGCCTCCATTCTTTTTCCGAGGTCCTGGATCATCTTCACTATCATTATTCTGAATTGTTTTTCTGGAATATTGCCTATCTCCATTTCGTTTAATTGTTTTTCTGGGTTTTCATCTTGTTCCTTCATCTGGTACATAGCCCTCTGCCTTTTCATCTTGTCTGTCTTTCTGTGAATGTGGTTTTTGTTCCACAGGCTGCAGGATTGTAGTTCTTCTTGCTTCTCAGTTTCATAGGTTTATAATCTGTCTCCTCTGAGAAAGAGGCTCTCAGACTTCTCAGTTTGTTTTTATCTGCTAGTGTTGGAGGGTCTCCTGCAGTAGAAGGGGGTGGCTGTGGCTCACTGCGGGAACAAGGACACTGGCAGCAGACGTTCTGGGAAGTACTCCTCAGCGTAAGCCCTCCCAGAGTCCACTATTATCCTCAGCAAAAAGGCTGTAGGCACCAGTGCTGGGTCACCTCAGACCAAACAACTTTGTGTTTAATTTTTGATAGTTTGATTAATATGTGTCTTGGCATGTTTCTCCTTGGATTTCTTCTGTATGGGACTGTCTGAGCTTCCTGGACTTGAATGACTCTTTCCTTTCCCATGTTAGGGAAGTTTTCAACTCTTCAAATATTTTCTCAGTCCCTTTCTTTTTCTCTGTTTCTTCTGGGACCCCTGTAATTCGAATGTTGGTGGGTTTAATGTTGTCCAAGAGGTCTCTAAGACTGTTCTCAATTCTTTTCATTCTTTTTTCTTTATTCTGCTCTATGGTAGTTATTTGAACTATTTTATCTTTCAGGTCACTTATCCGTTCTTCTGCCTCGTTATTCTGGTATTGATTCCATCTAGAGAGTTTTTAATTTCATTTATTGTGTTGTTCATCATGGTTTGTTTGCTCTTTAGTTCTTCTAGTTCCTTGTTAAATGTTTCTTGTATTTCTCCATTCTATTTCCAAGATTTTGGATCATCTTTACTATCAGTACTCTGAATTCTTTTTCAGGTAGACTGCCTATTTCCTCTTCATTTGTTAAGTCTGGTGGGTTTTTACCTTGCTCCTTCATCTGCTGTGTGCTTCTCTGTCTTCTCATTTTGCTTCACTTACTGTGTTTGGGGTCTACTTTTCACAGGCTGCAAGTTCATACTTCCTGTTGTTTTTGGTGTCTGCGCCCTGTGGGTAAGGTTGGTTTGGTGGGTTGTGTAGGCTTCCTCGTGGAGGGGACTGGTGCCTGTGTTCTGGTGGGTGGGGCTGGATCTTATCTTTCTGGTGGGCAGGACCACGTCTGGTGGTGTGTTTTGGGGTGTCTGTGACCTTAATATGATTTTAGGCATCCTCTCTGCTACCGGGTGGGGTTGTTTCTGTCTTGCTAGTCATTTGGTATGGGGCGTGCTGCACTGGAGCTTGCTGCCTGTTTGGTGTATCTGGGTCTTAGCGTTGAGATGGAGATCTCTGGGAGACCTCTCGCCAATTGATATCATGTGGGGCTGGGAGGTCTCTGGTTGTCCAATGTCCTGAACTTGGCTCTCCCACCTCAGAGGCTCAGGCCTGACAACAGTCAGATCAACAAGACCCTGTGGACCTCATGGCTTAGAAGAAAAGGGAGAAAAAAAGAAAAAAATAAATAAAATAAAGTAATTAAATTTAAAAAATTTAAAAAATTATTAAAATAAAAAAGTTATTAACAAAAAGAATAGAGCGAGCAAACCAATAAACAAATCCACCACTGATAACAAGTGCTAAAAACTGTACTAAGATAAACATAAAAATCAGAAAGAAGTCAGTTGCAGAAAGCAAACCCCAAGTCTACAGTTGCTCCCTACATCCGCCACTCAATTTTGAGTTGATTTGTTGTGTATTCAGGTATTCCACAGATGCAGGGTACATCAAGTTGATTTTGGCATTTAATACGCTGGTCCTGAGGCTGCACCGAGAAATTTCCCTTTGTCTTTTTTGTTTGCACAGCTCCTGGCGTTCAGCTTTGGTTTTGGCCCAGCCTCTGCTTGTAGGTCACCTGAGGGCATCAGTTCCCCCCCAAGACAGGACGGAGTTAAAGCTGGGGGTGATTAGGTGGCTCCCTCTCACTCTTGCTGTTGGGGGAGAGGAGGGAGGGGTACGGTAGTTATAACTGGAATGTGGGGCGAGCCTGCAGTGGCAAAGGCTGGCCTGACATTGCCACAGCCTGAGGTGTGCCATGTGTTCTCCCAGGGAATTTGTCCCTGGATCACGGGACCCTGGCAGTGGCGTGCTGCTCAGGCTCCCAGGGAGGGGCGGTGTGGAGAGTGACCTGTGCTTGCACACAGGATTCTTGGTGGCTGCAGCAGCAGCGTTAGCATTTCATGCCTGTCTCTGTGGTCCAAGCTGATCACCGTGGCTCGTGCCCATCTCTGGAGCTCGTTTAGGTGGTGCTCTGCCTTCTGTGGCCAGACGGAAGGAATCCCCTCTCCTCGTGCATCCCGAAACAATGGTCTCTTGCCTCTTAGGCAGGTCCAAACTTTTTCCCGGACTCTCTCCCGGCTAGCTGTGGCACACTAGCCCCCTTCAGGCTGTGTTCACGCAGCCAACCCCAGTCCTCTCCCTGGGATCTGACCTCCGAAGCCTGAGCCTCAGCTCCCAGCCCCCACCTGCCCCAGCAGGTGAGCAGACAAGCCTCTCAGGCAGGTGAGTGGTGGTCGGCACCAATCCTCTGTGCAGAAATCTCTCCGCTTTGCCCTCTGCACCCCTGTTGCTGCGGTCTCCTCTGTGTCTCTGAAGCTTCCCCCACGCCCACCCACCATCTTCACCAGTGATGGGGCTTTCTAGTGTGTGGAAACTTTTCCTCCTTCACAGCTGCCTCCCAGAGGTGCAGGTCCCATCCCTATTCTTTTGTCTCTGTTTTTTCTTTTGCCCTACCCTGGTACGTGGGGAGCTTCTTGCCTTTTGGGAAGTCTGAGGTCTTCTGCCATCATTCAGTAGGTGTTCTGTAGGAGTTGTTCCACATGTAGATGTATTTTTGATGTATTTGTGGGGAGGAAGGTGATCTCCACGTCTTGCTCCTCCACCATCTCCTGGACTAGTTAAATTTATTGTGCTTCAGTGAGTTGTTAAAAGAGGTTTTCTTGAGTTATGTCAGATTGTTATTAATCCAATTCATTTTTTCTCCTTTATTTCTAAATAGTTTGCCAAACATTTGATATTTGAAATTTTTTAGCATCTAGAGAGGGAAGACTTAAATTTTTTCAGATCAAGGATTTATTTTTAATGTCAAAAGCAAATTCCAAATTACTCTTACTGTCCATTGTGTAATTTATTCCTCCTGTGTATTATGTCATTGCTGTCATTTATTTCAGTTATATTTAAGCATACATAAGCATATACATATGTGATGTACATATATATATATATATGACATATATAGGTATATATGATATACATAATCATACAGCCATACCTTGGTTTATTGCCCTTCGCTGACTCTGACCTTTTTACAGATTAAAGGTTTGTGGCAACCCTGTGTCGAGCATCTATCAGTGCCGTTTTTCCAACAGCATTTGCTCACTTTATGTCTCTGTCACATTTTGGTAATTCTTGCAGTACTCCAAACCTTCCATCACCAAAAATTTATGACTTGCTGAAGGCCCAGTGATTATTAGCAGATTTTAGCAATAAAGTATTTTCAAATTAAGGTATGTACTTTGTTATTTTAAACATAATGCTATTGCACACTTAATTGACTATAGTGTGGTATAAATATATCGTTTATATGCACTGGAAAACCAAAAGAATTCACGTGACTCACTTTATTGCTATGTATATATATAAAATCTTTATCCATTCATTCATTGATGGACACTTAGATTGTTTCCATATCTTGGCTATTGTAAAAGTGCTGCAGTGAACAGAGGGGAGCATATATCTTTTTGAATTAGTATTTTTATGTTTTTCAGGTAAATACCCACAGTTGGAAGAGCTGGGTCATATGGTTGTTCTGAATTTTTTTAAGGAATCTCCATATTGTTTTCCATAGTGGCTGTACTAGTTTACAGTCCCACAACAGTGTATGAGGATTCCCTTTTCTCTACATCCTCTTCAACATTTATTTCTTATCTTTTCAGTAATAGCCATTCTAACAGGTATGAGGTGATATCTCATTGTGATTTTGATTTGTACTTCCCTGATAGTCATGTTGAACTTCTTTTCATGTGACTGTTGGCCGCCTGTATGTCTTCTTTGGGAAAATCTCTATTCAGATCCTCTGCCTGTTTTTTAATAGGGTTTTTGTTGTTGTTGTTATTGAGTTATATGTTTTCTTTATATATGTTTATCATGTGATTTTTATCCTTCATTTTGTTAATGTGATGTATCACTTTGATTGATTTGTGGATGTTTAACCATCCTTTCATCCATGGAATAAATACTACTTGATTGTGGCGTATGGTTCTATTAATGGTTTGCTAGATTTGGTTTGCGATTATTTTGTTGAGGATTTTTGTGTCTATGTTCATTAAGAATATTGGCCTGTAATTTTATTTTTTTTGTTATGTCCTTATCTCGTTTTTTGTATCAGGGTAAGGCTGACTTTGTAAAATGTGTTTGAAAGGGTTTTCCCTCCTCTTAATTTTTTGAAAGAGCTTGAGAAGGATAGGTATGAATTCTTTGAATGCTCTGTAGAATTTGCCAGTGAAGCCATCTGGTCCTGGGCTTTTCTTTGTTAGGAGCTTTTTGATTACTATTTCAATCTCCTTATAAATTGTTCTATTCAGATTTTCTATTTCTTCAGGATTCAGTGTTAGAAGATTGTGTGGTTTTAGAAATTTATCCATTTCTTCTAGATTGTTCAATTTTTTGGCATGGAATTGTTTGTAGTAATTTCTTATGATCCTTTGATTTCTGTGATTTCAGTTGTAACTTCTCTTTCATTTCTGATTTTATTTAGTTGAGCCTTTTCTATTTTTTTCTTGGTTAGTCTAGCTGATGGCTTGTTGATTTTGTTTATCTTTTTAAAGAACCAGCCCTTAATTTCATTGACCTTTTCTATTTATTTTTTTAAATCTCTATTTCATTTATTTCCCCTCTGATCTTTATTATATTCTTCCTTCTGCTAACTTTGGGCTTCATTTGTTCTTCTTTTTCTAGTTTCTTTAGGTGTAAAGTTGGATTATTTGGCATTTGTCTTGTTTCTTGAGGTAGGCCTGTACTGCTATGAACTTCTCTCTTCTTTTGCCGCATCCCAGAGATTTCGGTATGTAGTACTGTTTTTCTCATTTGTATCTTAGTTTTTGATCTCTTCTTTGGCTTCTTTAATGTCAGTCTATTTTCCTTACTTTCAGTTTTTGAAGATTCTATTATATACTTTCTAGCTCAGAGATTCTTTCCTCTGCCATGTCCAGTCTACTAATAAGCCTATCCAATGCATTCTTTATTTCTGTTTTTATCTCTGTCATTTCTTTTTGGTTCTTTCTTAGGATTTCCATTTCTTCTTATGTTGCCTATCTGTTCTGTGATGTTTATTTTATCCATTAGAGCCCTTAGCATATTAATCATTGTTCAAAATTCCTGATCTGATAGTTCATCACATTCCTGCCATGTCTGGTTCTGATTCTTGCTCTGTCTTTTCAAATTGGTTTTTTTTTTGCCTTTTGGTATGCCTTGTAATTTTTTCTTTATAGTGGACATTATGTGCAGGGTGAAGGAACTGCTGTGAATAGGCTTTTAGTAATGTGGTTGTGAGATGAGTGTGTGTGGGGAGGCATTCTATAGTCCTATGATTAGGTCCCATTCTGTTAGTAAGCCTAAGCCTCTGGGCTGTGAACTTCACAGGTGTTTCTCATTTTTTCTCTTCCTTTAGGTGTGACAGGATGGCTTGAGTGGGCTAGAGTTGGGTATTTCCCTTCCCTAGGTTAGTTAGGCTCAGAAAACACCCCCAGGAGGCTACGCTGTGGTTAACTAGTTTTCCCTGAGGCCAGGTCTTTTTAAGAAGAATAGAGTGCTCTGAGGTATTTCAAAATGGTTCCTATTCCCCTGCACTTGCAAGAAGACCAAGGGGATTTTTTCTCTTCTATTTACTGTAGGACTTGCTAGAGCTCCTGGAGTTAAATCTCACAACGTGTGGGTGCCCCTATATGACTGGCTTCCCCTGGAGTTTTTAATGCTCAGAGTTGTCTTCCCTGATATATTTTACTCTTATGTGTGTTAGATTGCCCACATTTTATCCAATTTTGTCAGTCATTTCTATTTTATATTTTCCCATTCTCACCACCATCCTGCTGTTTTGGCCTTACACTGGGATCTTGTTCAGTTATATCTTCAGATATTTCTGTTCTGTTGGAGATAAACTCATATTCTTCCTTCTTTGGTTCTACAGAGATGGCATATTTTCCAATAAAATTTTCATTGGCTATCTCACTTTTCCTAATCTTCCCTTTCACAGTCATGATGCTCCTGAGACTTAGGGATTACTCTTACTTTCATATCTTTGCTCTTTTATTTTTTTTTAGCATTAGAAAAGAAACCATTACTCTCTCCAAGTTACTGTTACCACTATCTTTAGCTTCTTATTGTTATCCTTCAAACCGGCAGTGCTTTTGATATCCAAGATGTACTGGGTAGAGTTAAGTTGCTGACAATAGAAACTATGTTAGTTATTTTAAGCAAAAAGGGATTTATTATCAGGTATATTAAGTGTCAGAAAATCACCGGGGGACTGGAGAAATCACAGTGAGATACCACTACACACCTATTAGGTTGGCTAAAGTTAAAAATATTATGACATGATACTCTAGAAAACCCTAAGGACTCCACATAAAAACTATTAGAACTAATAAATGAATTCAGCAAGATAGCAGGATACAAGATTAATATATAGAAATCTGCTGCATTTCTTTAACAATGAAATATCAGAAAGAGAAAGTAAAAAAACAAACAAACAAAAAAAAAACAATCCCGTTTAAAATCATGTCAAAAATACCCACCTAGGAATAAACCTAACCAAGGAAGTGAAAGACTTATAGGCTGAGAACTGTAAGACATTGATAAAGGAAATTGAAGATGGTTCAAGGAACTGGAAAGATATCCCATGCTCTTGGATTGGAAGAATTAATATAGTTAAAGTGGCCATACTACCCAAAGCAATCTACAGATTTAATGTGACCCTTATCAAATTACCCATGACATTTTTCACAGAACTAGAACAAATAATCGTAAAATTTATATGGAACCACTAAAGACCCAGAATTGCCAAAACAATCCTGAGGAAAAAGAACAAAGTTGGAGGCATAACTCTTCCAGACCTCAGACAATACTATGAAGCTATAAGTGTCAAAACAGCATGGTATTGGCACAAAAACAGATATATAGATCAATGAAACAGAATAGAGAGCCCAGAAATAAACCCACACACCTACAGTCAATTAATCTTCAACAGAGGAGGCAAGAATATACAGTGGGGAAAAGACAGTCTCTTTGGCAAGTGGTATTGGGAAAGTTGGACAGCCTCATGTAAGTCAATGAAGTTAGAACACACCCTCACACCATACACAAAAATAAGCTCAAAATGGATTAAAGACCTAAATATAAGACATGACACCATAAAACTTCTAGAAGAGAACATAGGCAAAACATTCTCTGACATAAATCATAGCAATGTTTTCTTAGGTCAGTCTCCCAAGGTAAAAGAAATAAAAACAAAAATAAACAAATGGGACCTAATCAAACTTGAGTGGTTTTGCACAGCAAAGGAAACCATAACCAAAACGAACAGGCAACCTACAGTTTGGGAGAAAATATTTGCAAATGATACGACCAACAAGGGCTTAATTTCCAAAATATAAAAACAGCTCATACAGCTCAATGACATAAACAAAACAAACAAACAAAACAAAAACTAACCAAACAAGAAAAACACACACAAAAAAACAACCCAGTCCAAGAATGGGCAGAAGACCTAAATAGACATTTCTCCACAAAGACATTCAGATGGCCAACAGGAACATGAAAAGATGTTCAACATTGCTAATTATTAGAGAAATGCAAATCAAAACTACAATGAGGTATCACCTTACACTAATTAGAATGACCATCATCAAAAAGTCTACGAATAATAAATGCTGGAGAGGGTGTGGAGAAAAGGGAACCATAGTACACCATAAGTGGGAATGTAAATTGGTGCAGCCACTGTGGAAAACAGTATGGAGGTTCCTTAAAAAACTAAAAATAGAGTTGCCATATGATCCAGCAATCCCACTCCTGGGCTGTCATCATTTTTCCAAATTGCTGCTGTGATCCTCTCAGTGCTTCTTAGAATATCCTAAAGATCGCATGCACTGGCCTTTGTTAAAATTCATGAATTGTTGCTATTAGTGCTACTCCACCTATTTGTAGGATTTTGTTACTCTGATCGCATATTCCCTACATCCCAGCAAGGAGCTGAAACAGCCTGTTTGCTGTCAAGATGCTCATGTTGCAGCTACCAAAGTCAAGCTGATGTTTCTCCATTTTAATGATGACTCTTCATTTGTGCCTACATTGTTGTTTTTGAGGAAAGCAGTCTATGTATTTGGTCAAGGACTAGTTACTAGGATGTCTCAGTACCTTGACAACCCCTGTTCTATTTTTGAGACTCCATTTCTTTTTATTCTATGATGTAATACATTCCCAGTTAATTTATTCAATTCCTGGACCCAAGATTCCTGCTTACTCACTTCTGTTGAGTAATCTTTTTCTAAGTTCCTCTACCAGAGTACATATTTTATTTTATGCTTCTGTGCTTTTTCTATAATATATTTGGTTAAAGGATATCCTGAGCTTAAAAGTGCTTGCTGAATTATTATTAAATTAATTTTAAGCAGCTAAAGCTCTTGATCAGAATTTTTATAAAGATCTGACCCAGTTTCCTTAAAATACAGTGTTAATAGCATGCCTGCTTACCAGTCTGTCCATCCATCTATCTGTCTGTCTGTCTAATTAAGCAAAACTTGTGATGGCAGTTCTATTATATTAAATAAATTTCCCAAACACAAACTCTTTGTCTAATAGTGAATGTGAAGTTTTAATTTGTAATAATTCATAATTATTGTTCTTTTCATGTTGGAAAGAAAAAAAATATACAAAAGTGGTAATTTTACAGCTGAAAGAAGTTGCAATAAATAGTTGTGTGATATATAATACAACTGAAATAAAAGATATTTTGGAAAAATTCTCTACTCAAATTTAGTTATACTGCACAATTCTCTGTACAGTGTAAAACTACTTTTTTAGATTCTTCTATTGTTTTATATACATATAACAATATGATACTGTTATTCTATGCTGCAGGGTGCTCATAAGATTGAATGCTAACTTAGATTCTTTTTTTTTTTTTTTTTTACTGTTACTGATGCTGTTTTCATTTGCAGTTTGAAAGTAGTCCAAACTGAGCTCTTGTTATCCTGATTAGTAATTTCTTTTCTTTCGGCTGGCAATATAAAAAGAAGCAAAGATCTTTTACATTAACAGATTAGCATAAAAGTACTGCTTCCAAAGAATTGTCTTTTCAGATAGTCATAATGTAAGACAATTACATTTGTAACAACTTTAGTTACTTAGTATAAGGATCCAAAGGATCCTTGGAGACTCTCATATTTTGTTAATCCACAGGAACAGGCAAGAAAATAGTAAGTATAGCTCAATGACAAAGCCTCAAAAAGCCAAAACGAATGGGGAAACATTGGCATATGGACAGATAGGGGTTTGTAAATATATATTCCTGAAAGAACTAAGAGTAAAGGATAATTTTAGGGGAAAGACTACACATCCTCCTTTATTCTTCACATCCAGCGACTTAATAAGCCTTATTGATCTGATTCTTGGGTCTAATTACTTTTCTCCTCCTCCACTGCCCTAATTTAGTTTAGGTCACAATCATCTTTTTCCTAGATTAGAGCAATGACCTCCTATGGTAAGCAGAATGGTTCCCCAAAGATATCCATGCCCTAATCCCTGGAATTTATGAATATGCTACATTACATAGCACAACAGACTTTGTAGACTTAATTAAAGTTAGGGACCTTAAGTGTTTGTAGATTTGGAGAGGATGTGGAGAAAAGGAAACCCTCCTAAACTGTTGGTGGGAATGTAAATTGGTACAACCACTATGGAGGTTCCTTAAAAAACTAAAAATAGAACTACCATATGACCCAGCAATCCCACTCCTGGGCATATGCCTGGAGAAAACCATAATTCAAAAAGATACATGCACCCCAATGTTCACTGCAGCACTATTTACAATAGCCAAGACACAGAAGCAACCTAAATGTCTATCAACAGAGGAATAGATAAAGAAGATGTGGTACATATATACAATGGAATATTACTCAGCCATAAAATAGAATGAAATAATGCCATTTGCAGC
The DNA here is from genome assembly GCF_965194825.1 of Balaenoptera physalus. NCBI lineage: Eukaryota > Metazoa > Chordata > Mammalia > Artiodactyla > Balaenopteridae > Balaenoptera > Balaenoptera physalus. The sequence continues at coordinate 17,955,258 of NC_138884.1, read as the reverse complement.
AACATGGATGGACCTAGAGGTTGTCATACTGAGTGAAGTCAGTCAGACATAGAAAGACAAATATCATATGATATCACTTATATGTGGAATCTAAAAAAAAGTGTACGAATGAACTTACTTACAAAACAGAAGTAGAATCATGGATGTAGAAAGCAAACTTATGGTTACCAGGGGATAAGGGAGAGAGGGATAAATTGGGAGATTGGAATTGACATATACACACTACTATATATAAAATAGATAACTAATAAGAACCTGCTGTATAGCACAGGGAACTCTACTCAATACTCTGTAATGGCCTATAATGGGAAAAAAATTTTTTAAAAGTGTTATGTATGTATATGTATGTATAACTGATATACTTTGTTGTATGCCTGAGACTAACAAAACATTGAAAATCAATTACACTTCAATAAAAAAATAAAATTAATCTTAAAAAAGATATCCAAAATAGGAATGATAAAATTAGCTTAAGAGGAAAATAATATTTTACATAAAGCTAAGAAAATTTAATAATACTCTGTTGACATGGGCCTTTTATATGGAGATGATATATTACCTAACTGCCTGGATGGTAGAATATGCAATGTTAGTTGGAGCTAGCTAGGCAGCTCCAGGTTTGGTAGGCTGACAGGGCCTGCTGGCTGAGGGCTGAGCAGTTGAGCCATTAGCCAACCATAAGCTACAGTCTCAGGAAGGCAGGCCCTTCACATGTGTGGTAATGGTAGTGTGTGTGTGTGTGTGTGTGTGTGTGTGTGTGTGTGTGTGTGTGTGTGTGTTTTGAGGAGTGGGGGGGAGCATTTCTCCTCAGCTAAAGGAATTCTATACCTACACAGAGGGCAATGTGTCCAAGTGTTCCTGTATGGTATTCCATGGACTCCTGGAGGAGTGTGGGTATGCCAGGGTTGGGTCAGTTAGGAGGTGATGTGTGGACTCCTGGCTGTGTATGACCCTGCATCTAGCCTTCCTTGGTAGGAGTGGTGTCTCATAAACATTCAGAAGACACCCACTTCTGTGTTTAACCAATGTGTGGTCGATGCAGAATCATGACTCCATAAAGACCATGGGAGCTGGAGGTTCCAAGGTCAACAGGAGCAATCTCTGAATTTGGTGCCAACCAAGGATGGCAGGAGCATCTATAGTGGATGCTTAAGGAACTGTCTATCAGCATCCTGGCTCCAAGAGTTATCCATATTCCCCTGTTCATCCAGTGGAAGCTATTTTGTTAATACAATGTCACTCCACCTCTGGTCACAGTTGACAGCCCCAAGGATGAAAGTGCTGAAAGGTAGGTCAATTAGAAACCTCATCCAGGAATTTTGGATCTTTTGTGAGTTCAGTTATTCTCAATGAAAACTACTGTTGTCCAACATTAAAGAATCTATCTTTAAAAAAATAATATTACTCTGTCTTCATTGCAGTAATGGAGACAAAGGAATAAAAACATTGACATAAGGATATCTTTTTTATGGATTCATCACAGAAGACTACAAGTCAAATCACTGAGTTCTGCTTTTCATCTCTCAGAGCAACTAGACACTAATATTCATTGAATTGAATATTCACTGAATTGGGAATAAAGCTTCTAAACTGTTAGTTAGCAATTCTGATCCAGTACACTCTCAGACAAAACAAGGGTACCATCAAAAGAGAAAGAACTTACTGAAGGCCCATGCCAGTTTCTGATTCAGAGGGGAATGTGATAAAAATAATACTAGCTTATTAGTTGCTAATTGAATCTCTCTTATTTCGGTACTCATGAAGATAACGGCAGAATTCAAACACTAACTGCTACAACATCATGCTGATTTTCATTAAATTCGGCAAAAGGGTGCCCAGCATGGAAATATTAAACTACTTTCAGACCATATGATTAAAAAGCTTCTTCTATTTATAGCCATTATGTTTGATTTTAATTTTTTAATACTGGCACTCGCTGAAGTCTAGATAATTAAAGTCAGCTACAAAATACTTCTTTTCAAATGTTCATGCCTTGAGAAAAAGATTCTTTAATAAAAAACCTTGAACTTTAGATTAATGTATTATATAAAATAGAAAATTATAGTCTCACAAATATAAATATAAACAATTTTAAAGTACATTAATCACATAAACAAAAGAGTATATTATTTGACAACTCAAAAATAATAATAGTCTATAGAAGTCAAATTTCTTAATCTGTATTATACAATAGATCCCCAAATCTTTCCAAATTCCCATCACTTTCTAATTTATAAAGAGCACTGTGTTAAGTTTACAGATGTTGAATTGGTTGAGGGGACTCAGGAGACTAAAGTAAGACAGTTAAACTTAAAAACTACTTGAACAAATACTATATTAGTGCTGTTAAACTTAATGCAGATACAAGTTGACATCTGTTAAAAATATTATCCATCTTTCAAACTGTGAGATACTTCAGTTTTTTATGAATAGCCCTAACAGATTTTCTAAATGAATGTGGAGATAAGTCACCTGATATCCACAGTGGGTCTGATAAAAGAAAAAATTGACACATAATATGGACAACACAAGCTCAAAAGGAGAAAACTGTATTTTATAATCTAAATTATTTAGTTGACACTTTAAAAAATTATACCTGTAGTACTTGCAATGTTAGCCTCTACCAGGAAGGTAATAAATAGAAGACAGTCATCTAAATAAAGTCTTGGCCAATTTAAGTATATGATGATGCCACTTGGCCTGGAAAACATTTTAATTCACATCAAGTACATATGACAGCATCTTTCCTGGCCTTCTAGCCTAAGAGGTTTCATGGGTAAATTCATAATATGAAGTCCCAGTTTGACTTTACACTATCTCTGACTCAAGCTAGTCCTTAATCTCCAGCAGCAGCACTGGCTCTGGGTCCAAGTCAAAGATGGTAAAGGTATTTTGAGATTCTGTTTGGAATTCTTGGGCTGTATTTTCTCTGAACAGGAGATAATAGATGTTTATAGTTTATATATGAATGGTTTCCCAGGTACATCAATGACATTCAAAGTTATCTCAGTTGGTTTTGGTTTCAACATAGACTTACCCTATATTGTCAAACCAATCCCTAGCATTATGAGGAAAGATATCCTTTCCCATACAAAGTCAGTTTTTTTGATCTCTAAAGATATCCTACTTCTAGAACTACAGCCAGGAGGAGGTCAAGTGTTCCTCTTGGGAATCAGAACTACAGACACTGAGGATTCCTTGCAACCTTTGTGACATTACCTTGAGAGAGGTTGGCTTCTACTCAGAACCCTGTAGTACATGAAACAGACTCGGAAGCTTAGTTTTAACAAAGGCAAATCAAACTGTAATGCCAGGTGAGGATAGTGGTGGTCCCTTTTGGAGACAATATTTAAAACCAACAGTTTTCCACCTATTTAATACTGCATACATCTAACTGATGTAATCAACACACTTCAAAAGACCTAAGGCCACTGGAGGCAGCCAGTGAAAGGAGTGGTAGCAACCGTGATCATGTGCTGTTGAAAGCAATACGTTAACTCAAGAAGGTTCAATACAAGTTGCTGGTAATAATAATAATAACAGAGATAACAACAGTAACAGCACAGCAGTTTTTTTAATGCTTCATTACTTTTCACATATCTTAGCATGAATGTTCTGAATTTCACAATATTTATTATTATTATTATCACAATTATTATTATTGGTATAGTATCCTATTTAAATAACATGGCAGAACATCAGATAAAAGTGAAAAAAAAATTCAGTCTCCAAATTTCTCATTTCAAAAAATTCAGATTGTATATAGTGTGTTCCTCTTCTTGTGGCATGCTTATAATTTTGCTTTAGTGACAAAACTCAACTAGCAAAAACACACTTATTTTGCTGATGATGATTAGAACATAACAAGATCATAAGACAAAAGGCTAATTAAGTTAAGCAGGATCACAAAGTTCAAAATTTCTCAGATTTTTCTGTGAGTTCTGGCTTCTTCACCAACTCTAGTGTTCCAGGCTAAAATTGTTGGTGACTGTTTTTTCAATTCTCTGACTAGAGACTTGAAGTCTTGTGGGGGAGTCTCTAGACTCCCCCACGTTGATGTAAGCCCTAATTCCCTTATTAAACTTTGCATTTCTGTAGTAATTTTTGTAGCTCTTATTTTCTTGACCAAACCCAGAAAGATATACTTGGTTAGGTTTTTAAATTGTTTTGTACACATGTCTTTCTGAGTGTGCTGCCTTTGTCTGTAGGGAAGATTTTCTGCATCTTGTTTTCTTTTATAATATCTTTGTGTTGGTTTCTATCACAATCAAGTTATTTTCTTGAACTTATAAAAGGGAGAGGTGGGTCAGGAGAGCTAATTTATAACTAAAGCTTCCTCTTTAGTTGTTTTTGTGAAATGTTCAGAACTATGGCCTTGTCTTTTCTATGATCTCTTGGCTCTCATAACCCTCCTTTTTCTTTTTTTGAACCCCCTCCTTTTTTTTTTTTTTTTTTTTTTGATACCTTCTCTTTTCTTTCCTTCTATTGTTCTTTCCCTACTCAGTGTAGAACTGAGTCCCAAAAGGAAGCTTTGAATGTGTATTAGTTTGCTAGGGCTATTGTAATAAATACTATAGACTGGGTGGCTTAACAACAGAAATTAATTTTCTCACAATTCTGGAGGCTAGAAGTCTGAGATCAAGGTGTTGACATGGTTGGTTTCTTCTAAGACCTCTCTCTTTGACTTGTAGATGATCTTCTGGTTTCTTCGCATGATACCTGTTATATTGTAGTCTGTGTCCTAATTTTTTCTTACAAGGACATCAGTCATATTAGATTAGGGCCTACCCTATTGATCCCATTTATAACTTAATTACCTCCTTAAAGGCCCTATTTCTAAATAAAGCCACATTACAAGGTACTACAATTAGGGCTTCAACATATGAATTTTGGGGGAACACAATTCTGACCATGATAGGCTGGTTAGTTTTGAAAGAGTTTATTGGTCCCAAACTGGTTCAGTCTCTTCAAGCACTTATTGTGGACTCCTTGAAATACCTGTGAGTATGCAAAGAACCTCCCTCTCCCCTTTCTCCACCCCTCCCCCCTCTCCATCCTTTTCTCTTATTTATCCTGCCTGGTGTTCTCTGAGGTTCTTTGATCATTATCTTTTTAAAGATTCTTTGTCATTGTCTCTTCAATATTTCTTCTGCTCCTTCTTCTCTCTCTCCTCCTTATAAGATTTCAGTTACATATATATTAGACCATTTGATATTGTACAGCTCTTGGATTCTGTTTTCTTTTTCAACCTTTTGTTTTCTTCTTGTAATTCACTTGGAATAATTTCCATTGGCCTATTTTCAATGCATTAATTCTTTCCTTGCCTGTGTCAAATCTACTGATGAATTAATAGAAAGCATTCTTCATCTCTGTTTCTGTGATTTTCATTTCTAACACTTCTATTTGATTTTTTTCTTATAACTTTCATCTCTCTGCTGATATTGCCCGTGAGTCTGTGCATGTTATTCTGTTATCCCCTTTTCCACTAAAGCCTTTATCATTAATCATAGTTATTTTATATTCCCTTTCTGAAAGTTCTAACATCTGAATCATATCTGTGTCTGGTTCTGTTGATTGCTTTCTTGCTTTCTCTCTTGACAGTTGTGTGTGTGTGGGTGTGTGTGTATGTGCTTTGACTGTGTTGTGGTTTTTTTTTCCATTTGTGTTTCATAAATTTTGGTTCAAGGCTGGACATGATGTAGAAGAGGAGAGAATAAACTTTCCCTAGATTGCCATACCTTTTCTTCTTATAGGCCTTAGTGCAGAGGGTTGTGCTAGTCTTGTCAGGAATTGTGTTGGTTTGAGGTTTTGTGTTGCTAGGATTTACCTTAGTGCATTGCTAGCTTCATGTTACTCCATTGTTACCTTTTGTTTAGGGTGAATATTGGCTTCCAGAAGATTTTTCCTCATTATTTCTGTTCTACCCTCCTTTTAGGCTATGCCTCATGTTGCTTGTTACTGAGGTCTTGCTAGTGGTGTTGCGGGGCATGGGATGGATGTTCTATAGTGTCCTGAATCAGCCTCAGCCTTAGACAGACCCAGGTACCAGTATCTGGGTGGATCTCTCACAGTCATTTTGAGTTCCTGCAGCAATCCTGTGATTTTCTGCCCCTGCCTATCCCAGAGGAGAGGATTTATTTTTTTCCTGTTTCATTCCTCCAGCCATAATAGTTCTTCACCTGTGCCCTAGAAGAGCAGGGTTTACCTGCCCTTCTAGCAGCTTAAGGCTTTTGTCTCATATGAAAGAACGTTTTGGGTAGAGTTTTTGCCTGTTCTACAATGACAACTACTACTATTGATACTTTCTTCCCCCAGGTCTGTACCATGAGAGATGCTTTCTTTAGTTTCCCTCCCTGTCCCCAGTATTTCTTGTGAGCACATGGTCCACAGTGTAGAGCCCGCAAGTGGGTGCTAACTCTCCTTGTGTCTGTAAGTCCCTGTATTCGATACTCTCATGCCAGTCCACACTTAGCCTTAAGGGATTCATTAAAATTTTTTCATACCAGCTTTTATTTCCCATCTTCCCTCCAGGCTCCACCCCAGATAAATCAATGCTGTAACATGTTTTTTCTTGGGGACAGCTGTCTTTCTTTAAATTTTTGGTTAACTTTTTTATACCATGTAACTTTGTCTCTTTAATGGGTTAAGAAATGTTATAGTCATATAAATTGGCTTTTTGTTATTGTTAGGGTGGAAATGACACTCATTCCAGCTTTCTACATCCTAAATAGATGCTGAAAGTCAGTTTTGACATTAAAAACATTGACTAACTAAAGGAGAATAGATTTGGAGATTATGATGGAGTACTATTAGGATACTATTTCAGTAATCTGTGTGTTAGATAGTGATAGCTGAAGCCAGTAATGGGAGAAGTATAAAAGTCAAAGGTTTTCAGGATATAGAATTATGAGGTGTACTTGAGGAAATATTTTTGTCTGAAGCCTCTCTGATAAAGTCAGTCTTTTAAACCATACCATTTATTTTTGAATGTCATTTTCTCATACTAAATGAGCCAGAATATTTTTCCCTTTATGTCATTTTTCAAAGACTCTCTTAAGTCACTTGATTTATAACTATAGGAATATTTAAAGCTCTAGGGTATTTTCTTGCTTGCTCATTTATGAGTATGGTTACCTATTTCAAGAATATTATACAAAAGTATAGAAAATGCATTCACAAAGTCCTTTTAATGAGAATTTGAGGGAAGAATCACTACTTAAATAATAGCATTTTAGAGATGGAAGGGACTTCAGGAAACTTTTAAAGTAACATTTTTACCTTTAAGAGATGAGAAAATTAAGAAGCAAAATGTTAAGTGACATAGAAAATATTGCAAAGAGTTTTCTTGAAAAAAGTAGAGAGTTGTCTTAGATGACATCTGTCAGAGGAAAAGCTTTGTGTTTGTCTTTTAATTTTTAAGACTAAAGCCCTCTTCTCAAACGTGCTCTACCTGTTTTGCTCTCTTTTCTGGTTTTAAGCAGACCCAGAGCACTGGACCTCAGATTTTTTTTTTTAACTTATTTATACTCTTTCCTTTTTTCCTGGGTCTTCTTTGTGGCTGAGTCCAGGTGTACTCTTCAGTTTTGCTTTTCTTTTTTTCTTCCAAGTTACTAAATAGACCATTTCCTTTCAAGTATAACCCTTATAGGATAACAGATTGAAGATAACAATAAAAAAGGACATTTTAAGCTGTTAAATATTAAAATTATGTTAACAAAAATCAGTGGCATCCTTCTGAACCGGTAACAGAAGTGTTTGTGGACTTATTCCACATTTGTTCTTAAATGTGTTGTAGATTCATCCCTGCTTCTTAACTTGAGCATATTCCCTTCTCCCTGAAGACTTCTCTTCCCAGTGTGCAAAAAATGCCAAAACATCGAGAAAAGAACAGTATTGTACTTTAGCTCAAGTGGCTAATTTGCATTTCTTATAAACTCTATAGCTAGTAATGTCAACTTCTTACCTACCTCATGTATGATCAGTTCTTAAGAGACATACCTTCTTAGCCACCAAGGTCATTTTCGCTGTAGGAGTATTTGACTCTGGGGCTCCCCTAGTGTTCCAGTTACATTGTAACAGACCCTGAACTAGAAATCAGGAATCCTGATTCTCTTCTCAGGTTTTTATTGCTGCTTCCTAGTGAAATATATCTTGTTATTTGTGCTGATGTACGATGATAATCTTCTTACATCTGTGCTATTTCCTATTTGTTTGGACATACTTTCAGTATCTTTACCAGTTCTTTTGCCATCTCTGCTTTTTTTTTCTCTTCTCTTCTCTTTTTAAGTGTACCTATAGAAATAGAAACTCTCAATGAATCTGATGCCATTGATACAAAATGCAAAAGATCTTTTATGAAATCGTTTTATTCAAATGCCGCTGTGTCCTAGTCCAAAATTTTTGTTTTCTTACTTTTTACCATATTAAGAGAATACAGGAGTCTCTTTGAAGAAGGTAAGTACATCCCTAATTCTCATCTATATAAAATGCAAACTTTTTTGAAATATTAAATATAATAATTGAAAGGAAAAATGAGATTTTATGCATTCTACTAATTGTTTTATCTTCTCTTAAAAAACTTACAAGACTTTTTTAAAAGAAATACTTTAAAACTTCCACACAGTAAGATATCCTTAACTTTTACATGTATGTAAGGATTAGTGTGGAAAAGATATTTAAAGACAAGTAAAGCACTTCCCTACACAGTGGAAGACAAAGGAAGCAGCATGTAACTTAATGATAAATATCTCTGAGGACTTTCTAATTACCTTCTAATATGGTGTTTATATTTAGAAAATTAATTTACCCATTTTTATGGTCCCACATCCAATTCTAGAAGTATGCTTTTAAGACATCATTGCTTAATTATAAAAGAAGCTTTAACAGAGTAGATTTTTAAAATCTGAATTTGCACATTTCAGCATTTCCCTAGGGTTTAAGACCTTTCCTATACCTTTGATTTGCTCTATACAAAGAACAAAAGATCACATATTAAACACTTGCCAACAGTTTCCTAATGTGCATTGTAAATTCATGATTACATCTGTTTCTTCATATGAGTCTCATAGTGAACACTTAGGGGGCTTTTCTTCTACTTGTATTCAACTGATTTAATTAGGCAAGTCCCACTAACATGCTAATTGGAAGACAGACTTTTTCGCATTCGCCTGAGATTAGATTGCATTCATGGAATCATAATTATTTTGATGGCTTACCACAGTGAAATAGATGAACTGTGTATCAGCTAAATTTTTAATGACGTTAACTTTTTACTTTCATTCTTATGTAATTTCTTTCTTTATCTTCTATATAAGGTTGTTTCTCAAAGTGTCTTTTATTTATTTTTTTTCAGTTGTCATTCTCTTTCTAATGTGTCATATCAAATATTTTAATAAAATTTTGTTGTATACTTACAAGACTGAAGTTAAAGAAAGACAAAACAGTTTTGGTCTGAAGACTTAATGCTAGGAAATAGAAGTAAGACAAATGATATATTAGAGCCCAATTGTGGTATAAAACATTTTATCTTATAAGTTCTTAATATTTTATACATATTATAATTTCTGTCCATTTGTCTCCTTTATTAGCTCATCTAAGTTCATGATTAACACTATTATGACCTTGATGTGTTCCAATCACTGTGATAGTATTTGGGATATAAAGGTAACTATGATCTTTCCTCTGGAAGAACTTCATCCAAAAGTAGAATTAATGCCTTTAAAAAGAAATTCTGAGGAATATAATTTGTATTTTTTATATTATCTGGGACAATTCCTTTTTCCATTTATATGTATATTCTACCTATACTTTAATGTCATGATGAATTCTCAATTTTTTTCACTTTTTCCTTAAAAGTCATTAGGTTCTGATCTTTTTTTCTTAGCTAAGCATTTTAAAGGTTTGTGCCCTTCAGAGAAAAATATATACCAAGATCGATGTAGTTGCAATATAAGTAAGTTTGTAAGGAGATAATCATGTACAGCCACTTTGGAAAGCAGTTTGGCATTTCCTTCAAAAGTCCAAAAGTTTAAAATTCACTTGCCATTGACCCAGACATTCTACTCCTAGGTATTTATTCAAGAGAAATGGGAGGTATGTATGTGAATGTTTATGGCAGTGTTATTAACCAAAACCAGTATTATTAACCCCCAACTGGAAACAGCCCAAATGTTCATCAGCTAGTGAATAATAAGCAGACTAGGATAGCCATAAAATGTAATACTACTCAGAAATTTAAATGAATGAAATACAGATATACACAAGAACATGGTGAATCTTAAAATCATACTGTGTGAAGGAAGCTAGAAACAAAACATTATACAATATATGATTCTATTTATATAAAATTCTAGAAGTGGAAAGTAACATATAGTCACAGAGAGTAGATCAGAGTTTACATGTGAATGTGGGTAGAAGGTAGGGTGGATAGAAGGTAGGGTAACAAAGAAACACAAGAAAATTTTGGAGGATGGAAAAAAAATGTTTATTATCATGATTGTTGTGATTATTTCATGCAGATGACATGCCAAAACTTGTCAAATTGTACAGTTTAAATATGTGAAGTTTACTGTATGTCAAGTATACGTTAACAAAGTTGCAAAAAATTACTTAGGGAGATAACAAATAGATCTATGTTATAAAAATAAAGAGAAAAACACATTAATGACAAACAAAAATAAGTTATTAAGATGATCATTGCATGAATTGGTAACCCCAGGGACTAACGGGTTTCATAAAGTGTTTCCAGTGGAGTTTTAAATAACTAATTTTCATTTCACATGTTCACAGTTTTAAAATGACTCCTTTATTTTGATTGATGAGAGGATAGAGTTTACTTTTGATATTTGCTTTTACTTTATGAAGTAAATTTCTTCATTACAAATGAGGTTGACTGTTTTTTTTTTTTTAACATCTTTAATGGAGTATAATTGCCTTACAGTGGTGTGTTAGTTTCTGCTTTATAACAAAGTGAATCAGTTACACATATACATAAGTTCCCATATCTCTTCCCTCTTGCGTCTCCCTCCCTCCCACCCTCCCTATCCCACAACTCTAGGTGGTCACAAAGCACCAAGCTGATCTCCCTGTGCTATGCGGCTGCTTCCCACTAGCTCTCTATTTTACATTTGGTAGTGTATATATGTCCATGCCACTTTCTCACTTTGTCACAGCTTACCCTTCCCCCTCCCCATATCCTCAAGTCCATTTTCTAGTAGGTCTGTGTCTTTATTCCCATCTTGCCCCTAGGTTCTTCATGACCTTTTTTTTTTTTTCTTAGATTCCATATATATGTGTTAGCATACAGTATTTGTTTTTCTCTTTCTGACTTACTTCACTCTGTATGACAGACTCTAGGTCCATCCACCTCACTACAAATAACTCAATTTCGTTTCTTTTTATGGCTGAGTAATATTCCATTGTATACATGTGCCACATCTTCTTTATCCATCCATCTGTTGATGGACACTTAGGCTGCCTCCATGTCCTGGCCATTGTAAATAGAGCTGCAGTGAACATTGTGGTATATGACTCTTTTTGAATTATGGTTTTCTCAGGGTATATGCCCAGGAGTGGGATTGCTGGGTCATATGGTAGCTCTATTTTTAGTTTTTTAAGGAACCTCCATACTGTTCTCCATAGCGGCTGTATCAATTTAGATTCCCACCAAGAGTGCAAGAGGGTTCCCTTTTCTCCACACCCTCTCCAGCATTTATTGTTTGTAGATTTTTTGATGATGGCCATTCTGACCTGTGTGAGATGATATCTCATTATAGTTTTGATTTGCCCATCTCTAATGATTAATGATGTTGAGCATCCTTTCATGTGTTTGTTGGCAATCTGTATATCTTCTTTGGAGAAATGTCTATTTAGGTCTTCTGCCCATTTTTGGATTGGGTTGTTTGCTTTTTGATATTGAGCTGCATGAGCTGCTTGTAAATTTTGGAGATTAATTCTTTGTCAGTTGCTTCATTTGCAAATATTTTCTCCCATTCTGAGGGTTGTCTTTTCATCTTGTTTATGGTTTCCTTTGCTGTGTAAAAGCTTTTAAGTTTCATTAGGTCCTGTTTGTTTATTTTTATTTTTATTTCCATTTCTCTAGGAGGTGGGTCAAAAAGGATCTTGCTGTGATTTATATCAAAGAGTGTTCTGCCTATGGTTTCCTCTAAGAGTTTTATAGTGTCTGGCCTTACATTTAGGACTTTAATCCATTTTGAGTTTATTTTTGTGTATGGTGTTAGGGAGTGTTCTAATTTCATTCTTTTACATGTACCTGTCCAGTTTTCCCAGCACCACTTATTGAAGAGACTGTCTTTTCTCCATTGTATCTTCTTGCCTCCTTTATCAAAGATAAGGTGATCATATGTGCGTGGGTTTATCTCTGGGCTTTCTATCCTGTTCCATTGATCTATATTTCTGTTTTTGTGCCAGTACCATACTGTCTTGATTACTGTAGCTTTGTAGTATAGTCTGAAGTCAGGGAGCCTGATTCCTCCAGCTCCGTTTTTCTTTCTCAAGATTGCTTTGGCTGTTTGGGGTCTTTTGTGTTTCCGTACAAATTGTGAAATTTTAGTTCTAGTTCTGTGAAAAATGCCATTGGTAGTTTGATAGGGATTGCATTGAATCTGTAGATTGCTTTTGGGTACTATAGCCATTTCACAATGTTGATTCTTCCAATCCAAGAACATGGTATATCTCTCCATCTGTTTGTATCACCTTTAATTTCTTTCTGCAGTGTCTTACAGTTTTCTGCATACAGGTCTTTTGTCTCCTTAGGTAGGTTTATTCCTAGGTATTTTATTCTTTTAATTGCAATGGTAAATGGGAGTGTTTCGTTGATTTCTCTTTCAGATTTTTCATCATTAGTGTATAGGAATGCAAGAGATTTCTGTGCATTAATTTTGTAATCTGCTACTTTACCAAATTCATTGATTAGCTCTAGTAGTTTTCTGGTAGCATCTTTAGGATTCTCTGTGCATAGTATCATGTCATCTGCAAACAGTGACAACTTTACTTCTTCTTTTCCGATTTGGATTCCTTTTATTTCTGTTTCTTCTCTGATTGCTGTGGCTAAAACTTCCAAAACTTTGTTGAATAATAGTGGTGAGAGTGGGCAACCTTGTCTTGTTCCTGATCTTAGTGGAAATGGTTTCAGTTTTTCACCATTGAGGACAATGTTGGCTGTGGGTTTGTCATATATGGCCTTTATTATGTTGATGTAAGTTCCCTCTGTGCCTACCTTTTGGAGGGTTTTTATCATAAATGGGTGTTGAATTTTGTCAAAAGCTTTCTCTGCATCTAATGAGATGATCATATGGTTTTTCTCCTTCAAATTGTTTATATGGTTTATCACATTGATTGATTTGTGTATATTGATGAATCCTTGCCCCTTATCAAGTGGGATAAGCCCCACTTGATCATGGTGTATGATCCTTTCAATATGCTTTTGGATTCTATTTGCTAGTATTTTGTTGAGGATTTTTGCATCTATGTTCATCAGTGATATTGGCCTGTAGTTTTCTTTCTTTGTGACATCTTTGTCTGGTTTTAGTATCAGGGTGATGGTGGCCTCGTAGACTGAGTTTGGGAGTGTTCCTCCCTCTGCTGTATTTTGGAAGAGTTTCAGAATGATAGGTGTTAGCTCTTCTCTAAATGTTTGATAGAATTCGCCTGTGAAGCCATCTGGTCCTGGGCTTTTCTTGTTGGAAGATTTTTTTATCACAGTTTCAATTTCAGTGCTTGTGTTTGGTCTGTTTTTTTTTCTATTTCTTCCTGGTTCAGTCTTGGAACGTTGTGCTTTTCTAAGAATTTGTCCATTTTTCTAGGTTGTCCATTTTATTGATATATAGTTGCTTGTCGTAGTCTCTCATGATCCTTTGTATTTCTGAAGTGTCAGTTGTTACTTCTCCTTTTTCATTTCTAATTCTGTTGATTTGAGTCTTCTCCCTTTTTTTTTTGATGAGTCTGGCTAATGGTTTTTCAATTTTGTTTATCTTCTCAAAGAACCAGCTTTTAGTTTTATTGGTCTTTGTTATCATTTCCTTCATTTCTTTTTCATTCATTTCTGATCTGATCTTTATGATTGCTTTCCTTCTGCTAACTTTGGGTTTTTTTTTGTTCTTCTTTCTCTAATTGCTTTAGGTGTAAAATTAGGTTGTTTATTTGAGATGCTTCTTGTTTCTTGAGGTAAGATTGTATTGCTATAAACTTCCCTCTTAGAACTGCTTTTGCTGTATCGTATAGGTTTTGGGTCATTGTGTTTTCATTGTCATTTGTTTCTAGGTATTTTTTGCTTTCCTCTTTGGTTCCTTCAGTGATCTCTTGGTTTTTAAGTAGTGTATTGTTTAGCCTCCATGCATTTGTATTTTTGCCAGGTTTTTTCCTGTAATTGATACCTAGTCTCATACTGTTTTGGTTGGAAAAGATACTTGATACAATTGCAATTTTCTTAAATTTACCAAGGCTTGATTTGTGACCCAAGATATGATCTATCCTGGAGAATCTTCCATGAGCACTTGAGATGAAATTGTATTCTGCTGTTTTTGGATGGAATGTCCTATAAATATCAATTAAGTCCAACTTGTTTAATGTATCATTTAAAGCTTGGGTTTCCTTATTTGTTTTCATTTTTGATGATCTGTCCATAGGTGAAAATGGGGTGTTAAAGTCCCCTACTATGATTGTGGTACTGTTGATTTCCCCTTTTATGGCTCTTAGCATTTGCCTTATGTACTGAGGTGCTCCTATGTTGGATGCATAAATATTTACAACTGTTATATCTTCTTCTTGGATTGATCCCTTGATCACTATGTAGTGTTCTTCTTTGTCTCTTGTAATAGTCTTTATTTTTAAGTCTATTTTGTTGGATATGAGAATTGCTACTCTAGATTTCTTTCGATTTCCATTTGTTAGGAATATCTTTTTCCATCCCCTGGTCTCTTGTAGGCACATATAAACGGGTCTTGTTTTTGTATCCATTCAGCCAGTCTGTGTCTTTTGGTTGGAGCATTTAATCCATTTACATTTAAGGTAGTTATGGATATGTATGTTCCTATGACCATTTTCTTAATTGTTTTGGGTTTGTTGTTGTAGGTCTCTTCCTTCTCTTGTGTTTCCTGCCTAGAGAAGTTCCTTTAGCATTTGTTGTAAAGCTGGTTTGCTGGTGCTGAATTCTCTTTGCGTTTGCTTGTCTGTAAAGGTTTTAATTTCTCTGTTGAATCTGAGTGAGATCCTTGCTGGTTAGAGTAATCTTGGTTGTAGGTTTTCCCCTTTCATCATTTTAAATATGTCCTGCCACTCCCTTCTGGCTTGCAGAGTTTCTGCTGAAAGATCAGCTGTTAACCTTATGGGGATTCCCTTGTATGTTATTTGTTGCTGTTCCCTTGCTGCTTTTAATATTTTTTGTTTGTATTTAATTTTTGTTACTTTGATTAATATGTGTCTTGCCGTGTTTCTCCTTGGATTTCTCCTGTATGGGACTCTCTGCACTTCCTGGAGTTGATTGACTATTTCCTTTCCCATATTAGGGAAGTTTTCAAATATAATCTCTTGAAATGTTTTCTCAGTCCCTTTCTTTTTCTCTTCTTTTTCTGGTACCCCTATAATTCAAATGTTGGTGCGTTTAATACTGTCCTAGTGTTCTCTGAGACTGTCTTCAATTCTTTTCATTCTTTTTTCTTTATTCTGCTCTGTGGTAGTTATTTGAACCATTTTATCTTCCAGGTCATTTATCTGTTCTTCTGCCACAGTCATTCTGCTATTGATTCCTTCTAGAGAATTTTTAATTTCATTTATTGTGTTGTTCGTCATTGTTTGTTTGCTCTTTAGTTCTTCTAGGTCC
This sequence comes from Balaenoptera physalus, assembly GCF_965194825.1. Classification (NCBI taxonomy): domain Eukaryota; kingdom Metazoa; phylum Chordata; class Mammalia; order Artiodactyla; family Balaenopteridae; genus Balaenoptera; species Balaenoptera physalus. The sequence continues at coordinate 17,939,420 of NC_138884.1, read as the reverse complement.
TTGTTAAACGTTTCTTGTATTTTCTCCACTCTATTTCCAGGATTTTGGATCATTTTTACTATCATTACTCTGAGTTCTTTTTCAGGTAGGCTGCCTATTTCCTCTTCAGTTGTTTGGTCTGGTGGGTTTTTACCTTGCTCCTTCATCTGCTGTGTGCTTCTCTGTCTTCTCATTTTGCTTCTCTTACTGTGTTTGGGGTCTCCTTTTTGCAGGCTGCAGGTTCGTAGTTCCTGTTGTTTTTAGTGTCTGTGACCAGTGGGTAAGGTTGGTTTGATGGGTTGTGTAGGCTTCCTCATGGAGGGGACTGGTGCCTGTGTTCTGGTGGATGATGATGGATCTTGTCTTTCTCGTGGGCAGGACCACATCCGGTGATGTGTTTTGGGGTGTCTGTGAACTTAGTATGATTTTAGGCACCCTCTGTGATAATGGGTGGGGTTGTGTTCCTATCTTGCTAGTTGTTTAGCTTAGGGTGTCCAGCACTGTAGCTTGCTGGTCATTGAGTGGAGCTGGGTCTTAGTGTTGAGAAGGAGGTCTCTGGGAGAGCTTCGCCATTTGATATTACGTGAAGCAAGAGGTCTCTGGTGGACCAATGTCCTGAACTTGGCTCTCCCACCTCAGAGGCACAGGCCTGACACCCGGCCCGAGCACCAAGACCCTGTCAGCCACATGGCTCAGAAGGAAAGGGGGAAAAAAGGAAAGAAAGAAAGAAAAATAAATAAATAAAAATTATTAAAATAAAAAATTTAAAGAAATTATTAAAAATATAAAAAATTAAAAAGTAATAAAAAGAAAGAAAGAAAGAAAGAAGTGAGCAACCAAACCAAAAAACACATCCACCAATGATAACAAGTGCTAAAAACTCTACTAAAAAAAAAAAAATACAGACAGCACCCTAGGACCAATGGTAAAAACAAAGCTATACAGACAAAATCACAAAAAGAAGCATACACATATACACTCACAAAAAGAGAAAAAGGAAAAAAAATATATCTATGTATAAAAAAAAGAGTAATCAAATCACTAAACAAATCTACCAATAATAATAAACTCTAAATACTAAGATAAATACTGAATACTAAATACTAGTAAACTCTAAACTCTAAAAAGTAAGATAAACATAAAACCAGAAACAAATTAGATGCAGAAAGCAACCCCCAAGTCTACAGCTGCTCCCAATGTCCACTGCCTCAATTTTGGGGTGATTCGTTGTCTATTCAGGTATTCCAGAGATGCATGCTACATCAGGTTGATTGTGGAGATTTAATCCGCTGCCCCTGAGGCTGCTGGGAGAGATTTCCCTTTCTCTTCTTTGTTCGCACAGCTCCTGGGGTTCAGCTTTGGATTTGGCCCCGCCTCTGCATGTAGGTCGCCTGAGGGCCTCTGTTCCCCACTCAGACAGGATGGGGTTAAAGTAGCAGCTGATTAGGGGCTCTGGCTCACTCAGGCCGGGGCGAGGGAGGGGTATGGAATGCAGGGCGAGCCTGTGGTGGCAGAGGCCGGCATGACGTTGTACCAGCGTGAGGTGTGCTGTGTGTTCTCCCAGGGAAGTTGTCCCTGGATCACGGGCCCTGGCAGTGGTGGGCTGCACAGGCTTCTGGGAGGGGAGGTGTGGATAGTGACCTGTGCTTGCACACAGGCTTCTTGGTGACGGCAGCAGCAACATTAGCATTTCATGCCTGTCTCTGGGGTCCGTGCTGATAGCTGCGACTCGCATCCATTTCTGGAGCTCATTTAGGCAGTTCTCTGAATCCCCTCTCCTTGCACACCCCGAAACAATGGCCTCTTGCCTTTTAGGCAAGTCCAGACTTTTTCCCGGACTCCCTCTTGGCTAGCTGTGGTGCACTAGCCCCCTTCAGGCTGTGTTCACACAGCCAACCCCAGTCCTCTCCCTGGGATCTGAACTCCAAATTCCGAGCCTCATCTCCCAGCCCCCCGCACGCCCCAGTGGGTGAGCAGGCAAGCCTCTCAGGCTGGTGAGTGCTGGTTGGCACCGATCCTCTGTGTGGGAATCTCTCTACTTTGCCCTCTGCACCCCTGTTGCTGCACTCTCCTCTGTGTCTCTGTAGCTTCCCCCCCCCCCCGTCTCTGCCAGTGAAGGAGCTTCCTAGTGTGTGGAAACTTTTCCTCATTCACAGCTCCCTCCCAGAGGTGCAGGTCCCATCCCTATTCTTTTGTCTCTGTTTTTCCTTTTTTCTTTTGCCCTACCCAGGTACTTGGGGAGTTTCTTGCCTTTTGGGAAGTCTGAGGTCTTCTGCCAGAGTTCAGTAGGAGTTCTGTAGGAGTTGTTCCACATGTAGATGTATTTCTGTTGTATCTGTGAGGAAGAAGGTAATCTCCACGTCTTACTCCTCCGCCATCTTGAAGGTCTCTCCACACACCATTTTAAATCTTTTGTTTAGGAAATATTTCAAACCTCTGGAAACAGAGAATAACAGAATAAGACTTTCACACTTACCATCCTGTCCTATCAATCTCACATGCTGCCATACATTTTAAACATCTCAAATAAGGAAAAAACAATCTAAACCCACTATACATCAACATTTAGGGTTTGTGGCTTTCTTTTAACCCTGCTTACTATGGAATTGAGTTATGGTTGATCATCTAAGCTACCGCTGTCATTCAAGTTGATTTATATTTATATTGATCAACTTTCAATGACTAGTAGGCATTTTTCTAGAGCAACTCTGCCAGATTAAATTCCTACCATCCCTTCACCTCCCCAGCCTATTTTTTTAAGTACTTTGAACCTGTGGAGTTCCTGGAAAACTACAGTGCTAAGCACTACTAAAAGAATATTTTCTCTCTATCCCTGACTATAATGTTTTGCTTTTATGATGGTTGTTCCTACAAATGCCATGTCCAGTGGCTGGTTTCCCTATTGTCTATTGGTTACTTGTATAACTTGAGAGGGACAAGTTTCAAATAGTTATAGGAACATAAGTTGGTTACTTTTTTATAAAGCAAAATTTTTATTAAAGGTTTAAATGTTAAATTGAAGAAAAATTTGGATTAAAAAATAATCCTTGATTCCAAAGGGCTTTTTGAACAAGGCATGAAATAGGAACTATAAAATAGAAACATCAGGTAAATGCAACTTCAAGAAGTTGAACACTTTACTATAGCAAAACTAAATAAAAAGTACTCCAAAACACCTTATTGGAAATAAAGAAAGCTCTGAAAATTTCCAAACCATATAACAGATGCTATAAATACAAAGGGCAAATTATAAGCTAGGAATAATATTTTAAACACTTACGGAAGACAAAGCGTCTTTTTTTTTTAATATGCAAGAGTTTATAAAACAAAGCAAAAGGATGAAAAACTCAATTACAAAATGAGGTATAAATATCTAATAGATCCTTGAAAAGCTGCTCAAATTCACTTGAAATTAAGAAACACAGTTTTTTAAAAAGGAAATATATTTTCTCATTTGGGAGATTTTAAAAAAGATAATAGTGTTGTCAAGGGTAGGGGAAACACATACACTATTCGGAGAGCTTAAATTGATAAAACCTTTCTGAAGCTACTTGATAATTTCAACCAAAGGTTAAATTATGCATATCCCTTGCCTTAACAATTCAGTTTTTCTGGAATTTATTTTATAGACATTTGCATAGAAGTACATAAAATATACATGTTTTCATTTATTATGTCACTGTCTGTAACAATGCAAAAGTGGACATGAGTTAAGTGATCATCAATAAAGACTGGCTAAAGTACTACAGTAGAATAATATGGGAGTGATCTTTGGCAAGTGGGACTGTGCAGGTTAGTGGGAGAGGGACTTTCTTTTTTACTTTATATTTCAAACTTTTACAGTGAGAACGTTATTTAAAATTCAGGAATGTAGTGATTGGGAAGGGAAAATAAAACAATACCTGATTGTATCAAAGATTGCATCAAGGATGAGCCATACATTATCAAACAGTTTGTGTGATATAGGTTTTAGGTCTCTGAGCCAGGAACAGACAGTGGAGGCAGGATACAGTATCTCTTCTCTGTTTATGAGAATTGGTATTATTTATTTCAAGTAAACAAAGTAAGTATTGTCTACCAATTTTTGTTTGCTATTCAGGACCATATGATTTAAGTTAACAGATATTCCTCTTCTCTTCTGGTTTATTGACTTTTTAAATTCATTTTGCTTTTATTTTATTATATTTTTCTTTCTTTTCTATATATGCCATAAGTTCCCTGGAAAATTTGGAGTGACTTCATGAGAGATGATAATCAGATGCTTTTCCAAACTGAAATCACAAACTTTTATTTCTCTTACACTTGTCTTCTTTTTCACACGCTTTTGTATGTACTTAGTTGACCTCCTCTTTTATTGTACAGGTATTAATATGGACTATGGATTTTATAAATCAGAAATTTAGGCTTCTCAAGGTAGTCATATCTTTAAGGTATTGAAAATATTTGTGTTTCACAAAACTAGAACCTGGGACTAGAAAATTTACATTTTCTTTTTTTTTAATTTTTCTTTTTAATAATTAATTAATTAATTAATTAATTAATTAATTAATTAATTTATGGCTGTGTTGGGTCTTCGTTTCTGTGCGAGGGCTTTCTCCAGTTGCGGCAAGCAGGGGCCACTCTTCATCGCGGTGCGTGGGCCTCTCACTATCGCGGCCTCTCCTGTTGGGGAGCACAGGCTCCAGACGTGCAGGCTCAGTAATTGTGGCTCACGGGCCCAGCTGCTCTGCGGCATGTGGGATCTTCCCAGACCAGGGCTCGAACCCGTGTCCCCTGCATTTGCAGGCAGATTCTCAACCACTGCGCCACCAGGGAAGCCCTACATTTTCTTTAATATATTAAAATGTAGATTCCCAGTAACTATAACAAAGACACTTAAAATTGTTCAATAAGTGACACCCTAAAATGCATGGGAAAGCTTAAAACAATATTATTTTAGCATGACACTTCCTCAGTAATGTTAATAAATGATAGAGGCTTTTGTGCTGTTTTATTTTTTTATGTCTAATATAGATACTTGTTAAATTTGACCCATAAGCAAGTTACAATACCATGTCAGTGTTTGTACATTTTGTCATGTGAAATAGATACACTGATTTTTTTTAACTGCATGTTCTAAAATTAAATTTATTTATGACATTGAAGAATATATTACTTTCAAATAGTATTTGTAGTAGTTATTTGGGAAAAAATCAAGTGCTACCTAAATACATGAGATATTAGGAACTTAAAATTTATAATGAAATATAATAATTACTAAATGTTGTTCAAGTAGTGCTCACCTATGTGCCTGGCACTCTGTATTGCACATATATTAACTCATTTATCCTTATCAGAACACTAACAGGTGGGAACTATCATTTTTATACCTATTTTATGGATGAGGAAATTTTGACACATGATTTACCCATAGTCATATGGTTAGCAAAAATACCAAGCCAGGGCTTGACCTCACACAACACAGCTTCAGAGTCCATAATCTTTACTGCTGGTGTATACTAAGGCCAGTGCTTAGTAAAGACTCAGTAAATTTTTGTTTGTAGCCTATAAGATAGGGTAGCATTTATTTATTGATTGATTGATTGATTTAACATCTTTATTGGAGTATAATTGCTTTACAATTGTGTGTTAGGGTAGAATTTAAAAATAGTATCACTTAAGTAGCATTTTCTTTATAGAGGAAACAGTGTATCAAATTCTTTAAAAGAAGGGAAAGGAAGAAATAAGGATATTAACATTTTTATTTTAGATGATCATTTTCTTGACTCCTCATGAAATTAAATAATATTTTGGATGTATTTATATGACTGTAATCTTTATATGCACGACTCTGGAAAATAGCAATAGCACCCTTGAGGCCCTTTCATCTAATTTTAATTTTGCTTGTTTTGTTTCTTTATCTACTCAATCAACAAACATTTAGTGTTACTAAGAAATGTGCTACTAAATTTGTCACCAAATATAAGATAACCTGAACAATTGTTTAGTGTCACGTAAGCACCATAGATCTGGAAGAAGACAGGATATTTAAAATATATTTCATTAATCAGGAAAGATATTTATAGGAACGTTCGGGGAGAATAATTGGGCTTCCAGAATTTCAGATGTATAATTTGTCTTTTGACATTGAGATCTACAACTGATGTGTCATAAAATGTTATTTTTGTGTATGGTTAACATTACCAGAGCTCCTTATCTCACCCTCTCTCTCTCTGTCTAGACAATCTTTATTTCCTATTCTGTACCTTCTTTTTCTTAGTCACCTTGCTTTCTCTTCTCTCTTTTCATCTTTTTCATAGTTTATTCCCCTCTCTCATCATCTTTACTCTTCTCTGTCTAGATATAACCGTAATTATTTTTGGAGTAGGTAATGGGATGCTAAGATATTTATAGCTTACCGGAAGTCAGCCTGGATCATTCTGCCCACTCTTAGCTTGCTATGGATGGTGGAGGCAACTTCCAAACATGAATAGTTCTATGACTCGTCTACTGCCAATCTCATAAGAAGAGAAGAGAAAAAGACATGTTTCCTGCACAGTGACCCGCTAAATATTTCTGAACATGACCTTCAGCATGCATTATGGTGGGAGGGGTTTGGATGAGTGGGTGAGATCTTTGAGGGCCTTCTTGAAGCTAATAATAAGGTTATGAATACAACCCAGCAATTCTGACTTCAAGTTCTAAGGTATTTCAGTAGCACTACCTTGAAATGATTCCTCTTTTTATACAATGGGTAATTCTTGCCATACTGAGCATAAGTAGATGATAATAAGGGTTATATGATTTCACAAAGTTTAAACATAACAAATTGATTGGATTCTTTCTTTCTTTTTTGGCCGTTCCCTGCAGCCTGCGGGATGTAGTTCCCCGACCAGGGATTGAACCCATGCCCCCTGCATTGGGAGCTTGGAGTCTTAACCACTGGACTGCCAGGGAAGTCCCAGGACTCTTTCTTTTAGATATTTCTCTAGGGTTAATGAAAAATTTTCACAACTCTGTTATTCAAATTACACTTCCCTCACAAATCACATTCAGATTTTACCTCTTGTAAGTTTTCTAAGTTTATCAAGATGATTTTTAGTGTCTTATCCAAATCTGTTCAACTGGCTCTGGGAGCAATTATGTTCTTTTTAAAGAATCATTTACATTAACTTTCTTCCCTTTCACATTCAAGTTATGAAATAATTTACTTTTGGATTTTTGTTGAATTGATAAAACTGAAGAAATGGTATCTTGTCAATCAGAGCATAACTAGTAATAATCTATGCTTTTTCCATAACTCAGTAGCATTAGCATTTACAGGAAGAGAAAGGCCATTTCTATTCACATGTTTTACTTTAATCTGATGAGATATACATTTTTTTCTGTAAAACTAGTGTCAAAGGTAATCATGAAAAGCTCAAGCATCAAAAGTAAAAGTCTACTTTTTTGATAGCAAAGAGAAAGAAATATATCTCACATAAAATATTAATCAAATTTAACTACCTGGAGACACACTGTAATGATTTTGCGAAAGTTAGTCCGTGATCAGTTTGAATGGAAATATCCATACTTCTGCATCATTGCTGAGATTATAAATTACATTTGTCTTTGCCGGAAACTGGAGCGTCTTTAGGGAAAGCAGTATACTTGAACAGTTTTACACAACAGACATTTTATAAAGAACTGCTTATATGTGAGGCAAATTTAAGCACTGTAGGGGTTGAAAATACTTTCGTGGCATAGTGTCAGCCCTACTTTTATGGGGAAACTCAGTGATAAGGCCACACATGAGAGGGAAAGCTTCGAGGTAGACAGATACTCATAGATTCATTCACTCATTCATTAGCCCATATATCTACTCATTGATTAAAAAAATGTTCATTGATCACTTACTGTGTGCCAGGCACTTGCCATCATTGAGGATACAACGATGAACAAAACAGATGCTTCCTGAACCTTCAAGAAGCTTACCTTTCTATGGGAATGAATGATATTAAAAAAATAATTAAAGACTTGTTTAATTGCAAATGTAACAATGACTACAAAGTTAAGAGCTGTGTGTTCTGAAAGCCTATTGCAAGAGCAAATGGATTCAGGGAAGATTTGAGACCCAAAGGATGAGCAAGAATTAGACAACAAAGTTAATAAGCCATGGGTCAAAATAGCTTTTTATATAGTCTAATATCCTGATAGTATTCTAGAAATGAGTTAATTTTTTATGGTTCTAGTGCCCTCAAAGGCAGCTATTATGACTAAGATTACTAGCTGCCTACCCCGTCTTTATTCTTTTTCTTTCTTTCTAACAGAACCCAATTTTATTTAGAAGAACAACATTCCCAGGTAAAACAACTACTTAAAGTTCCCTTATAGCTATAGAATGGTTATTTGACACAGTTTTAACCAATGGGAAGAAAGCAAAAGTTATTGGTTTGGCTTCTAGGAAAGTTCCTCTTGGAAAGTGTTTCAGCTGTTAAACACTATTTTTGCCTTTTGTCCTTTCTCTTCATTTCCGAAATGAGAATGCTATGGCTAAAATCTTGAGAACATTAGGATGAGGGTCACAATCTAAGTATGGTAAAACAGAAAGCATGAAATGGCCTAGATTCCCAGTGTTATTGGGGATCCCCTAGGCTCCTGTATTCCTACTGTCAGTTTTCTTTAATTTGAGAGAATAAAAGAAAAATTAATCTGCAAATACGTAGGGTACATAGAATCCTATCTGCGGAAACCTTGCCTTCCTTCTCATCAGGTGGCTTTATTCTCTTTCTGCTCTTATATTGACAAAGAAAGAAATATTCAAGTAGATATGGTGTATTTGTTTAATGTATAATGTATAATGCTTTTTATATGTTCATGTGTCTGTATAAACTATAAGTAATAGAAGAATTAAAAAATAGAGGATATCAATTCTAGCTAGAGCGATCAAGAATGCTTCATGGACGATGTTCCATTTTAACTGAGCTTTAAAATTGTAAAACTGCCTTCACAATTTAAAAAGGCTTTGCATACCAAGGAGAATCTCCTGAATTTTTTCCCATAGACACTCAGGAGCCAATGAATGCTTCCAGCCGATGTCTGTCATGTTTCAGTACAATAACTTATTTGCTACTGGGATGCCAGTGATTTGAGACTGAAAGACGTAAAGGTTAAAGAGGCAGTTAATACAGTTGTCAAGTAGTATTTTAGAGCACTTACCAGGATCTTTTTGGTAGTAAAGGAAAGAGAGCATTGATTTTTAGATATGGGGGAGAAGGGTGAAGAAACGTGAGAGCCAGCTTTCTATTTTCAGTCCTTGCTAGATGAGGAATTATTGTAGGCAGGTGAGAAAGGATTGATGGTTAGGTAGTTGGGGAAGGGAAGATAATGAGTTTTATCTTAAGACTACGTGAGAATAATGATGTGGAAATGTACAGCAAACAACTAGAAATTTGTGATTTAAATGTGAATTGTATAATGTTATGTTGGAGAAATCAGGTGAAATTAATGGTTTTATTGCCTACATGATTTTGTCCATCAGCAGTTTTTGTTATTCTTTACTGGGCCTTGAAGTATCATGGTACAGCTGACAATTGTAGTTTCTTTCGTAAATCAGCATTAGGATAAAGGGTCTTTTTCACTGTGGTGGGAGAATACAGGAAATGAAATCCATACTTCCTATTTTTGACTATCACTTACAATTAACATTATGTCACATCTATATTAAAATATTTTTATTTCTAAAATAACATTCTTTTCTAAGTCATATATTTAAAGAGGTATATGTTTAGAATGATGAATATTAGGAATGCTGAAAAATGGCAAGGGTAACATGTTTGTAATTATAATTTGCAATATGCAGAACAAAGATAATTTGATTATCATCTGAGATGCCTTTCTTCTCTGTAAATCCAAAATTAAACAACTTGGATAAACATATTGGTAAATTGCTTTAATCAAAGTTTTCTGCATATTCAGGCAAACTTCACTACATTTATGGCCTATAATTTTTTTCACCATATATATTTGATTAAAGATTTTGATTTGAAGCTTTGATTGAAAGTATCCTTCAAGTCTTCTTAAGTTACTTCATTAAGTTGACAAGCTTCATCATAAAAGAAGCTCTAAGTGACTTTTTAATAATTATGTATTTGGGATTTTAAACTAAAATTTTAGACCAGAATATACTTAGCTATGAAATAACAGCTAGAACGAGTTACCCTCCAAATAAATAAATTTTAGCCCAAATCATAGTTAATGATTTACTAAATCATGCTACCTAGCATTGTGTGTGTGTGTGTTATGTGTGTATACATATATACCTTACTGGAAGCAGAAATGGAAGAACAGTTATTTCTTGTAAGAAGTAGTTCTGGTTTAGTTGCCTAGGATGTTAACTCTCGTAAAGTATATGAATTTCTCTCACATAGCTATTATTATTAGACCTGCTATATCGCTGTGGACTCGTCCTGCGGTGAGAGTTTGTCTACTAAGCACAGGAAGACTGAGATTCCACTCTGCCTTTGTGGCTCTGCATCCTCTTCATGTTGCCCTTCTGAGTTTTTGGTTGAGTGCCTGAGGGTCTCTTTTTTTCTCCCAGGAAGTCCTACCCTTTACAAATTTTCAGCTTACTCTTTAGCTTCCTATGGCATTCGGGTTCAAGACCTGGCAAATATCTTGAGAAAGAGGCTTGTACTCGGTTGCCAGCCCTTGTTCTAGTGTGACTTTGGCTCCTAAGCATCAGAAGGCTGCAAATTTTATTCTGTCTCTTCAACCCAGACTTCTGTTCTTTTGCCTGTTCTAGCACACAGCAAATAGTCCATCATAAAGAACCAGTAATGAATTTGGTCTCCCCTAGTCTTCAGTCCCTTATGATAGACTGTGTGACCTTTGAAAGCTCCACTAGTTCTTCTTTTCCTTAGAACAATCTGTCTGCCTATGAAAAACCTAATCTTTAGCTCTTGCCCTGACTTGCTAAGTGCCCATTTAGAAGAGAGCAGCTTGCAGTGTAAACTCACATTAGAAGGGCTTTCCCCATTTTTGAATTTAGTACATAAAATCCTCTTTGCTTTCACAGATCTCTTATATCTTTAAAATTATGATTTTAACATTTTACCATTTTTGAAAAGTAACAATGATTTATCAAAACCTACTCATTGGTGGAAATGCTGGAATAGCTACTTTAATTACAAATAAAACATGTTAAGACAAAATGCGATTTAGAAATAAACAGTCACTCTCACTTAACATTTTTAAAAATTTAATTTACCATAATAATTAAAAATTTTTATGCACAGCTCCACAAATATATACAGCAAATATTGACAAAACTACAGTGAGAAACGGACAAATTCAAAAATAAAAATAAACCTATTTTATTTATCTGTATAGATCTATCTTTAAAAGACAGAATAGAGTTGACCACCCTGTGATGTTACTGATCAAGAAAAAAATGAGAAATGGCAAAAATAACAAATATCAAAAATGTAAAGAAGGACATTTCTGCAGATTCTTGAAGCAATGAACAGATAATTTTTTTTTCTTAATAAATTTGAAAACTCAAGACAACATGGACAACAGTCCTTACTAAAGAAAAATATAATCCAGAGTTAATATATTATCTAAAATGTCTATTTTTCAACCAAAACTTATTAGATATGCAAATATCAGGTAAGTACATTTCATACTCAGGGGGAGTATAAGAAACCTACTCTGGTAAGATTAGACATCGTATCAAACGGATGAAGATTTCAAAGCAGCCACCATAAATATATTCAAAGAATCAAGGGAACTTATGTTTAAATAACTGAAGTAAAATATACTGAGTTAGACAATAGGAAATCTCAAAAAAGAAATAGAAACAAGCAGGCAAGCAAGCAAAAGAAACAAAAAAGAATTCCAAAATTATAAAGTACAATAATGCACATGAAAAATTCACCAGCTGGACTCAATAGCAGATTTGAGATGACAGAAGACAGAATCAGTGAACTAAATAATAGCTCGATAGAAACCATTAAATCTGAAGAAAAAAGAAAAAAAGATTGAACAAAATGAACAGTTTCAGAGACCTTTGGGTCAATGTCACATATTCCAACATATATGTAATGATAGTCTCAGAAGGGGAGGTGAGAAAGAAAGGGGCAGAAAAAACATTTGAAGAAAAGATAACTGAAAACTTTCCAAAATTAATGAAAAACATGAATATACAAATCCAGGAAGTTCAGTGAACTGCTAAGTAAGATAACTATAAAGAGAACACACTCTTAGACATATCATAGTCAAACTGCTGAAAACCAAAACAAAGAGAACATCTTGAAAGTGAAAAACAATTTATTACATACAGTGGAAATAATATGATCATGAACTTCTCATCAGAAATAATGGAGGCTGGGACTTCCCTGGTGGTCCAGTAATAAAGAATCTGCCTTACGGTGTGGGGGACATGGGTTCGATCCCCAGCTGGGGAACTAAGATCCCACATGCCACAGGGCAACTAAGCCTGCATGCCACAACTACTGAGCTTAACGTGCCTCAACTTGAGAGCCTGTGTGCTGCAAACTACAGAGCCCACGCACTCTGGAACCCGCACGCCACAACTACTGAGCCCAGGCGCCCTGCAGCCCACATGCCACAACTAGAGAAGAGAAAACCTGCACGCCACAACTAGAGAGAAACCCACACACTGCAACAAAGAACCCGCTTGCCTCAACGAAGATCCCGCATGCAGCAGCTAAGACCTGACGCAACCAAAAAAAAAAAAAAAACTCTTAAAAAAAAAGAAAGAATGTAATGGAGGCCAAAAATCAGTGAAATGACATATTCATAATGCTGAGAGAAAAGCAAGTCAACCAAGAATTCTGTATCCAGTGAAAGTATCATTAAAAAATGAAATGTGAAGTAAAGACATCCCTAAGTCCTTTACCGTAGCATGGTAAAAGGAAAATTTATTTTGAGGCTAAAACTTGAGTTCAGTCTTTATTTGCATTGTGCATACATCTTGGGAGACAACTCAGTGATCAAATGCTCCATTTCTTGCTGGGCCTGGGGGGTTTAATTGTTGGTGTTTGGTAATTAGAGTTTTGGAAGATAAGCGCATACATGCAGTTTAATATGGCCAAGGTTAGAGAGTATATGAAATTTCACATGTCAAAATGGCAGGGAACAGGGATGGGAAAAATACTGAATTTTTTGAAATGAGGAGCTGGTCTTTGGGGCTCCAGGTCAGTTAGGCTTGCATTTTAAGTGGTTAATATAAGGGTTCTGGGCATGGGGAATTGTGCATGGGCTTCAACTCAACTTAACATGGTTGAATAAAACCACAGAGTATGGGAAAAGGTTTTTCCAGAATACAAACAGGATGACCTGCCTTCCTTTGAAGTTGGTTGCCACCAGTGATTTTTTTTTTTTTACTGCCTGATTCACTGTCTTCATGTGATTCCCAGCAACTTAACTACTTTGGATTTTGTTGTTGTTGTTTGTTTGTTTGCGGCTTAAAATACTCAGAGCTTTCCTTTCAAATATCCTGTTGGTATCTTTCTGCAGGAAAGGGAGTTATCACTGAGGGTTTCATGTAGTCCCACAACTAATAGAAATAATAATGCTAATAATGATGATGATGGCATTGAAAGCAAATACTAGTGCATGTATCAGGTATGTTGATCTGAACAAACAGACTGCCAGATATTTCTCCAGCTAAGATGAGTTCATCTGAGATCAGCAGAGAACTGCAGTTTGGTGTCTGCAACCATGGTGAGCCACGTGCAAGTCCCTGCAGGGCAAGGGAAGGAGAACACTTTTACAGAAAGGAAAAGGGAAGTTAGGAGGGCTATAGAAAACAGAGTCCATGGCATTTCATTGGCTGGTCCTTGCCAGGAAAGAAGAGGGTCTGTCTTCTTCCTCTTGGGCTCTGCTGTTGTCCCATGGTTTGAGAGCTCTCCCTCCTGATCTTCTGACTATATTTAATTGAGGTTTTTGTTTATTAATTTTTTTACAGATACCATTCTAAGAATTTTGCATACATCAATTATTTTAATTCTATGATTATTTATGTCATCTTTAGGTAGGGTCCTGGTTTTCCAGATGAAGAGGTCAAGACACCTTAGACTTAACTTTAATTTGCATTGAGACATAGCTTTTATTTCATCACTTTATGGCATTTTCCCTCAGTCTCTAATTGCTCTTTCAATTTGTCCTCCCACTGTTGCCTCTGTTGGGAACATAACTGCTAGCTCTATCAGTGCCACCACTAGAATAGAATTTTTTAAAAAAATTCAGCTTCTTTAAACTAAAAAATAAATAAAATAAATCTAAAATGGAATTTTTAATGTTCTGTGTCTTTTTGAATAACTGGCTGCCAGTTGAAAGGCTGGCATTTGAGCCTGTGACCTAGATTCATGTCCTAGCTTTTTAAAATTAGACCAGGAAGATGAGAGTCAGGTGATTTTGGCTTTTACGCTGGGACTCAGATTCTGCTGCAAAGCATGTGGAATTTCCCAAACATAGGAACAGGATTCAAGTACTGGGTTAAAAAAAAGGTGTGAGAAATGTCTATTATATCCACTCATCATGTGCCTTCTCTGTTTTCTGTGATGTACAAAGGATCACCAACAGAAATTTGATGATCTTATCTATACATACTATTTTTCCCAGAAATGGTATGTAAAGTACTATATATAGGTATTGTTTAAGTTATTGCTTTTAAACAGGGTTTCAGATTTGTCTTACTAATCCTAGGAATTAATTAATGCCTAGAAAATTTATTTGACATATTAACCTCTTGGTCAGATAAAATGAGAGTTGAAGATGAGTAAGAAGAGCCTAGAAACATTGGTAAAGGACACAGGTAGGGAATAAGTTTTCAGAGAAGCATAAAAATGCTATAAAAAGATGTGGTCATGATGAGGGTAGTATATTTTCACTTGGTAGAAGAGCCAGTGAATGTAATGAAATTTAGGGTAGCTAGTTTGACAAAGTTTTCTAGAGGGGAACACACTATTGTTGAAGAAAACTGATCGCTTGTGCAGTTACTTACTTTTTCTTCAAGCCATTAAAAAAGAAAAAAAAAAGAAAAGGTTCCTGTGTGGCAGCAGCGAAACCCGTCAGTCATATCTAGGCTAGGCACTGGAAGAGGGACTAGGTGTTGACTCCAGGCAGGGTGCTAAGGGAAGCAAGAACAATAACAGCTTCTGATAAGAAAATGAAAATGCGTAGTAGGGATAATCAAGATCTTTGTAAAGCTTTCCTAAATGCTCTGAGTACATTGTGTACTCGTGATTTCTTTGTGCTTTTGTGCTCTCTTCTGCTTTCCCTTCACATACCACAGAAGCAGCCCCGAAAGGTCCAAAAGTCATCTTTGGAGCTATTGCTTCTATAGCTTATCCTCTGCCTACCTTTACTAAATGTACTCCTAATGCAGGCAAGAAGCAAACAGCTGTTGACATTTCTTAGTTGACTTATAGATTGTGGCATTTGTGTTTGACACAGTACTTAAACCAGAAACATGGGGTTTCATGTAAGAATCTCCTCCGCTAGTCATGATCAGTACTTTTACCGTATTTAGTGATTCTTTGGAAGTGGGAGATAATGTTGTTGGCTTGTGCTTGAGGGTGATAATAGGGATATAAGGAACACGAGAACGTATGTTTTATAAAGTATGGCTCCTAGATGGACTTCAAAAGTTTGCTTTCTCAGTATCCAAATTTGTTTGAATTATTTGAAACATTAAAATTCTTCTCTGTTGGTCTAGACCCTGATTGTTCAGTCTTGTTTTTTACGTTGAAATTAGCTTTTGTAGAATAGTAAGATTAGCTAACCCTTTTGTAGAATCAGGAACTAATCTAAGTATTTTACTTGTTTTAACTCATTTAATCCTCACAGCAACCCAATGACATACGATATAAATTTTATAGTTTCCCCACTTACAGATGAGGACACAGAGGATCACAGAGGTTAAGTAGCTCTCTTAGGGTCCCACAGCAAGTAAGGAGCAGATATGTGGACCCAAAGCAGTCTAGTGCTAGAGTCTCTACCCTTAGCCACAATACAGGTCTCCTGCCTGCCAGAAAATCATTAAAACTTAAAAAGTTTGGTCTTTATACATAATACAGATGAACAGATTTGTTATATATATAATATGTTATGTTTTAAAATAATTTGAAGAAAATGAGTTTTATAAGTTTCCATTGAGGTAATTAGCTAATGGTTTCCAGGCATTAATTGTGCAACAAATATATGATATTTTTGATTTAATTTAGTTTAGAATTATTATTGTGGTTATTAATATCCGTGTGGTTTATGTTGATTAAAAATGTTAATATAACTGTAGAGCACATAAAGAGCCATAAGTGATGAAAGGGGAAGCCTTTTAACTTAATTGAAATCTATTAAAATGAAATAAGCAGTCTCATTTGTAGAATAAGTAAGGTGTGCTCACATAGGACAGTTAAGCAGGAATAGTTTTGCTGCTTAAGAAAACAAATAACCACTGCTCTCATTTCTGTATAAAATTTGATTTTCATTATGAAATTTGAAAATTAGAGTTTGATCTATATTATGAAGGCCATTTTTTTTAAGAATGTGAACCTATACTTCATAATTCTGTTTATTTTATCTTAAATTTTTGACAAGTGAATTTAAGGAGGGCATAGATTTAGGGATACTCTTTTAAATTTCTATTTTTAATGGCTAATTAAAGAAAATTTTCATATTTTCTATTACCATTGCTTAGTGTGACATATGCTATATGTTTTTGGAAATTTTTTATATGTTTATGCTAGTCCATTGAAATTTGTTTCAGGATGTTCCAGCACCAGGCACCTATGATGTTCAAAAATCATATGAGATGTCTCAAGTTCAGCATAAGTACATGCCACCTCGTAGTTTGGTGGCTAGAATAAAACATGCCTCGTTTCTTAGCACAACTCCTCGGTGCCTGGAAAAAATGAATGATGGGCCAGGTAAGTGTAGACTGTCTTTTTAAAGAAATGGGAACAAAATCTAAGGTTTCCTTATTAAAATAGACAATTGTAAACATACATTTACATTTATCATGTCTCTTTTAAGTGTGCAGGACAAAAAAATAACCGCTTATTTAGTGAAAGGTTTTAGATGTTTTTTCAACTGTAAGAAGATTTGTTTGGAGTTTTATGTCTTTTAATGTTACCAAAGACAATTTTACTAATTTTACTAGAGCTAATGTCATATCCTATTAGAGAAAAAAACCAAACTCTTAATATGCTATAGTTGTTAGAGGAGAAATAACTACTGATGTGGAAGATCAGTTGTATACAAGATATATATCATGCCAGTCTCATGGAATTATTTTAATTTTCCTCAAGTATTAAGAAAGCAGCTATATAAAAGGTAAACATTTATTTGAGGGGTTGAAATTCCAAAAATAATTTTGATTTTTAAAATTGGGATTAGTTCAGCTACTAGTAATGGCATTTTTGTACTAAAATAGAATGAAATAACTTTCCCTGATAATGAAAATGAACCGGTAAGTAGATTATTTCACACAAGAGAATTAGATAAAGAATAGGAACAAGAGTTTCCAACAGCAGTTTCCAAATGTTTTGCCACTAAATAACCAAACTGTTGTAATGAATCTTTTTATTTTTTAAAGTTACCTCGTATCCTTTTTTTTAACTTTGGGTTTATTTATTTATTTATTTATTTATTTATGGCTGTGTTGGGTCTTCGTTTCTGCGCGAGGGCTTTCTCTAGTTGCAGCGAGCGGGGGCCACTCCTCATCGCGGTGCGCGGGCCTCTCACTATCGCGGCCTCTCTTGTTGCGGAGCACAGGCTCCAGACACGCAGGCTCAGTAGTTGTGGCGCACGGGCCTAGTTGCTCCGCGGCATGTGGGACCTTCCCAGACCAGGGCTCGAACCCGTGTCCCCTGCACCGGCAGGCGGATTCTCAACCACTGCACCACCAGGGAAGCCCTGTAATGAATCTTTATGAGACTATGAAGAGAAAAAATGAAACAGAATGGAGTTTTTAAATGAAAAATCAAAGTGGAAGAATACGATGGGTCAAGCAAATAAGAATACTTGGGAGACCCTGAGATCCATAGAGACTTGCTTTATTTTTCACTGTCTATCAGGAATCAAGTATATTACCAACTTAAAGGTCCATTTTAAGTCCAAATTTAGCTTTTCTTATTTTCTTTTTCTTCTCTTGAGTTATTGTACCATTGTTGATTTTGTCAGGTTTTAGCTTTGTTTTGAAGTAGAATTCAAATTCCTTTACTATGTCTCTGACCACACTCATTATGTGGTCACTCAGAAGTGGTGCAGGGAAATTAGTTCTTTGAAGTTCAGGTACTATCACTGTCACCGTGACCAAGCACAATCAATCAAGTAACAATATCTATTCCAGAGTCTCTTAAAGTAGATTAGATTGATCTTCATATTTTCTGAAGATTTTTTTTCTCTTTGCCTTTACTCTCGTCTCCATAAAAATTATTATAGATGCAATGCATAGTAAGAGCTTCAGTTAAGTTCCAGAACTGGCACTCTGACTTTTCATTGCTTCAGTATTTAGCCTAGGGCAAGTAAATTCACTAATTGTTTCATTAGTTTCTATTTTACAAAATTGAGATATTTGCCACCTACTTGGCTCTCATGAGAATACTAAAGATTAATAAGACTATATTTCAAAGTCATTTTCAGAACCACTGAAGCTCCTTAGAAGTATAAAATCTTATTATAATATGAAACATGTTTCTTCTTAATGCCAAGCCAACTCTAGCTTCTGAAAGAATTTGGGACAGGGAAATATCTCCATTATGAAGACAGATATTATTTGGAAGTCAAAGACATATGGACTGTCAAAGTCACTATACAACTGTAAATTAGCCAGCTTGCTAAATGAAAAGAGTTTATCACAATAAGCCAATACTTCATTAAGTTTGCCATCCTGCATCTTAAAGTAGCCTATAATTCAGATAAATGATAGCAGAAATCCCACATGCCTCTATAATCAACACATTAGAGAAAAACATATGGACTTCTGAAGCTATTACCTGATGCGATGATTAAGAAATCTGATTTCCTCTGACATATGTAGATACTGTGATAATTATAGAATTCATTCTTTTGAACTTAATCTGCTATCTTAAGGTATACAGTCCAAAATATGTCTCTAACATAGATTTAATAGGTGACCAGGGCCAATTTAATTAATATCCATGCTTTGTTTTGGTAATTGAAGATTAACTTCTATTTGTCCTGTTACATTGATCCAATCAAGGAAAAGAAGTCAGGTGTGATATTATCAACTCTCTAAATAGATTCCTCTTTTTTTGTTAATTTTCATTTAGGTTAGGTTTTTTATTGATCAATATGACAAACAATTCTTGATTCTAAAATGAGAATAGGGCTTCCCTGGTGGCACAGTGGTTAAAAATCCACCTGCCAATCCAGGGAACATGGGCTTGAGCCCTGGTCTGGGAAGATCCCACATGCTGCCAAGCAACTAAGCTCGTGTGCTACAACTACTGAGCCTGTGCTCTAGAGCCCACGAGCCACAACCACTGAGCCCATGTGTCACAACTACTGAAGCCTGTGCACCTAGAGCCCATACTCCACAACAAGACAAGCCACTGCAATGAGAAGCCCGTGCACCGCAAAGAAGAGTAGCCCCCACTCACCACAGCTAGAGGAAGCCCGTGCGCAGCAATGAAGACCCAACGCAGCCATAAATAAATAAATAAATAAATAAATAAAAATAAAATGAGAACAGCCCATTTATATTTACAGTTCTTAATACCATTTAACTTTTGCTGGGTACAACTAGTATGTTAAGTCTTTTGATTTTTTTTAAAAAATCATTGTTATATAATCAAAAGGTACAGTGATAATAGTTCTATTGGTTATATGCTTTGTGTCAATGTTTATCCTATGAATGATCTCCTTTATTATCATATCTTCTTAGAAATAAAATAAGAAAAAGGTGTTTTTTTAACCCTATTTTGTCATTTAAATATTGGTAATTTTGTTAAACCTTAATACCAGTGAGAAGAGCCTTTTTGGGTTTTATGTCAAATTATTTACAAGCCAGATAAAATTATTTTCTGTTATTATGTGTGTGTGCATGTATATGTACGAAGCTATAAGATTGTTTGAATTAATTTGTAGAGCCTGATATGCTTATTTGTTCCTTGAGTCATGACATAACTAAGAAGAATTGAGTGCTTTGCCTTGCAGAACTTAAAGAGTATGTATATTGTTATCTTTCTACCTAGAATAGAATAATAGGCAAGTTAAAATTGGTTACTGACTGTCGTATATTTGTAGGTAACAGTGTCAAGAACGGAGGTTGATAAATGACCCAAGTTATGAGTTTGGTTGATATACGAATAGTATTCTTCTCATGGGACTCATATACTTAATAGGACATTCAATCACTCAACATTTTATAGCTCTGTATTTATTTCAAATTGTCTTAGAACTTTTATTAACAGTATTGAGGTGATTTTATTTTATTCAAATGAAGTCTGCAGATATTTAAGAAGTGTAAAACTCATTTTCATTAGTCTAAATTAAAGAGGGAAGTAGTATATTTGCAATCAGTATACCATATACCGTTAAATGTTGTGTAACCAATAAAAACACATTTGAATCATTTAATGAAGACATTATTAAATGAGGTCTGTCACATTTTAAGCAATCTACTCTTATGCACCAAGTTTTTTTTTTTTAAACATCTTTATTGGAGTATAATTGCTTTACAATGGTGTGTTAGTTTCTGCTTTATAACAAAGTGAATCAGTTATACATATACATATATCCCCATATCTCTTCCCACTTGCGTCTCCCTCCCTCCCACCCTCCCTATCCCACCCCTCTAGGTGGTCACAAAGCACCGAGCTGATCTCCCTGTGCTATGCGGCTGCTTCCCACTAGCTATCTGTTTTACATTTGGTAGTGTATATATGTACATGCCACTCTCTCACTTTGTCCCAGCTTACCCTTCCCCCTCCCCGTGTCCTCAAGTCCATTCTCTAGTAGGTCTGCATCTTTATTCCCATCTTACCCCTAGGTTCTTCATAACCATTTTTTTTTTTTTTAGATTCCATATATATGTGTTAACATACAGTATTTGTTTTTCTCTTTCTGACTTACTTCACTCTGTTTGACAGACTCTAGGTCCATCCACCTCACTACAAATAACTCAATTTCGTTTCTTTTTATGGCTGAGTAATATTCCATTGTATATATGTGCCACATTTTCTTTATCCATTCATCTGTCGATGGACACTTAGGTTGCTTCCATGTCCTGGCTATTGTAAATAGAGCTGCAGTGAACACTGTATGCACCAAGTTTTAATTCATGGACATGTAAATGACTTTGTGATTGATCTAGCTCAGGTAAAGTAAAATTGTTAAGTGGAAAAGAATTAAACATTACTTTATCTCTCATAGTGATCTGTTTTTGGACATTTAGAGGAGAAAAATACTCAGCAAATTTAAAAAGAAAATGAATGAAAACTTTGAGAGTGTGGAAAATTGGGCATTCTCCTACATCGTGGTGGAAGTATAAGTTGATATCAGTGATTGTCAAGGGCAGGCTGGCAGAATGTTTCAAATATACATGCCATTTAACCCTAAAATTCTCCTTCTGGGATTACCCTAAAAAATAATTAATACTATGTCCAAAGTTTTAAGCATCAAGTGTATTCATCCAAGAATACTAATAATGAAGTTTTTAATGTCCTAAATGAAAGAAAAATGGGGTTTAGTTAACTCTGGTGTAAAAACTGAATAGAGTCCTATGAAAAATTTTAAAATGGTATATATTGCTTAAACCTGATAACAAGATAGGATTCATTTGCCCAATCATTTAACAAATATGCACTGAGAGCCTCTTATGTATTAGCAGTGTTCCAGGGACTTGTGATAGAGCAGTGAACAAAATATAAACGTTGTTTCATAGAGCAAAGTTTTAGGATGGAGACATTTAATAAATGAATGAAGAAATAGATCAATAGATTGATAGATGAGGGAAGGAAGAGAAAGAAAAAGAATGAATACTAGGTAGCTATAAATGCTATGGAGAAAAATAAGAGAAAAGGAGGATTGGGAGTTCATTGTGGGTTCTGCATCAGTTTCAAAAAATGTTATTGGTGAAGACCTCACTTAGAAAATGATCTGTGATTAAACAGCCTTAGGCTTGTAAAAGATTGTGTTTTGCTTTTCAGTTTTTAATTGTTTTCTCTATATGAACATACACTGCTTTATAGTAAGTAAAAATGATCTTAAGATTTTTAAATAAAAAACAGTTGAAATTTAAAGCATAATTTTAATTAAAATCAAATATTTAAGTGAATGATTAAGCAATACATAGCATATAATACAACATTTGTAGGCTGAACATAACAAGTACTGAGACTTATTTTATGTAGAAAGTATAGATCATTTCTAATGAAAATAACATTGTGATTTCTGCATCACATTCCCACAGGAAATTATTTTAGGAAACAAATATAATTCATCTTAGAAGTTAATTGAACATATCCCATGAAGATATTTTTGTTCACCTTTTCAATAAACATAAGCAATACCTTTGATATAAAAATCAGTGTAGTGTGAAAACTAATTATTTATTCTATTTTCTCAGTGGCTTGTAATATAGATTCAGAAATACTATGGAGTTTATGAAAATGCAGTTCATCCCACTTGCCGAGTGCTGTTAACCTATTGCAATAAATATGTAATTTTTTGGTTGTTTTTCTTTAGCTTCTAGAAATGCTTTTGGGCTGTTAAAATGCAACATAATTCTGAGTATAGGCAAAAATTGATCAGATCAATTTTGGAGACTGGTTGATTTTATATCATTATTAAAAATGGTAGAAATTTTATCATTTAAAATGAGCTAACTTTATTAGTTTTCAATCTCAAGTTATTTTTGTTTCTTTGGTCACTTCATATATATTTAAAGTAAATTCTTCTTATTTATGCATAATTTGAGAAAGATCAATTTATTAATAAGTATGTCTAATAGGTAAAATTACCCTATATATAGTATACAGAATACTAGTTTTCTGAGTTATTCACTTTTTGTGTAGTAAAGAATCTTTGAAGACTATGGGAAAAGCTTAATCTGAGGAGAGATCAACTATTTTGGGTGGGGTGGGGGGCAGGAAAGAACTGATGCAAAATATTTTAGAATATAAAGGAAAACAGAATCAAAGTCTGAAGTAGAGTGGTAGCCTTAAAACAGAAAATGGACTTTGTTTATTGAAGGGGGAGGTAAGTTGTAAAGAATAACTGAAAATATATAGATCTTATAGAGAGAGAGAATACAGGTATACTTCTTTTTTCTGTACTTTGCATTATTACACTTGGCAGAAACTGCATTTTTCACAAATTGAAGGTTTGTGGCAACCCTGCGTCGAGCAAGACTATCCACACCATTTTTCCAACAGCGTTTGCTCACTTCCTGTCTCTGTGTCACATTTTGGTAATTCTTGCAATATTTCAAGATTTTTCATTATTATTACGTTTGTTATGGTGATTTGTAGTCAGTGATCTTTGATGTTATTATTGTAGTTGTTTGGGGGCACCATCAACTGCACCCATATAAGATGGCAAACTTAACTGGTAAATTACGTGTTCTGACTGCTCCTCCGACTTGCAGTTCCCTGTCTCTCTCCCTCTTTCAGGCCTCCCTATTCCCGGATACACAGCAATATTGAAACGAGGCCAATTAATAACCCTACAATGGCCTATAAGTGTTCAAGTAAAAGGAAATATTGCATCTCTCACTTTAAATCAAAAGCTAGAAATGATCAAGTTTACTGAGAGAGGCATGTTTGAAAGCTGAGACAGGCTGAAAGCTAGGTCTCTTCCACAAGTTAGCCAAGTCGTGAATGCAAAGGAAAGGTTCTTGAAGGAGATTAAAAGTGCTACTCCAGTGAGCACACCAATGTTAAGAAGGCTAAACCTCCTTACTGCTGATATGGAGAAAGTTTTGGTGGTCTGGATAGAAAAATCAAACCAGCTACGACATTGCATTAAGCCTAAACCTAATCCAGAACAAGGCCCTTACTCTCTTTAATCCTCTGAAGGCTGAGAGAGGTAAGGAAGCTGCAGAAGAAAAGTTTGAAGCTAGCAGAGGTTTGTCGATGTGGTTTAAGGAAAGAAGGCATCTCTATAACATAAAAGTTCAAGGTGAAACAGCAAGTAGAAGTTTCAGCAAGTTATCCAGAAAATCTAGCTAAGATAATTAGTGAAGGTGCCTACACAGAACAACAGGTTTTCAATGTAGACAAAACAGTGCCCTATTGAAAGAAGATGCCATCTAGGACTTTCATAGGTAGAGAGGAGAAGTCATTGCCTGGCCCCAAAACTTAAAGAGCAGGCTGACTCTCTTGGTAGGGGCTAATGCAGCTGGTGACTAAGTTGTACCCAATACTCATTTACCTTTCCAAA
This sequence comes from Balaenoptera physalus, assembly GCF_965194825.1. Classification (NCBI taxonomy): domain Eukaryota; kingdom Metazoa; phylum Chordata; class Mammalia; order Artiodactyla; family Balaenopteridae; genus Balaenoptera; species Balaenoptera physalus. The sequence goes on along the minus strand of NC_138884.1, from coordinate 17,915,048 downwards.
AACCCTAGGGCCCTTAGGAATTATGCTATATCTATTCTGCCTGTGCTCTATAAATGGAATAACAAAGCCTGGATCACCACACATCTGTTAACAACATGGTTTGCTAAATATTTGAAGCCCACTGCTGAGACCTACTGCTCAGAAAGAAAAGATTCCTTTCAAAATATTACTGCTCATTGACAATGTACCTGGTCACCCAAGAGCTCTGATGGAGATGTTCAATGAGATTAATGATGTTTTTAAGCCTGCTAATACAACATTAATTCTACAGCCCATGGATCAAGGAGTAATTTTGAGTTTCAAGTCTTATTATTTAAGAAATACATTTCATAAGGACCTAGCTAGTGATTCTTCTGATGGATCTGAACAAAGTCAATTAAAAAACCTTCTGGAAAGGATTCATCATCCTAAATACCAGTAAGAACATTTGTGATTCATGGGAAGAGGTGAAAACATCAACCTTAACAGGAGTTTATAAGACTTTGATTTCAACCCTCAGGATGACTTTGAGGGGTTCAAGACTTCAGTGGAGGAAGGAACTGCAGTCATGGTAGCAATAGTAAAAGAACTAGAATTAGAAATGGAGCCTGAAGATGTGACTGAATTGCTGCAATCTCAGGATAAATCTTTAACAGATGAGGAGTTGCTTCATATGGATGAACACAGGAAGTGTTTTTTTTAAAAGATGGAATCTACTCCTGGCGAAGATGCTGTGAAAATTATTGAGAGGATTTTGAATATTACATAAATTTATTTGATAAAGTAGCAGCAAGGTTTGAGAGGACTGACTCCAGTTTTGAAAGAGGTTCTACTGTGGGTAAAATGCTGTCAAACAGCCTTGCATGGTGTAGAGAAATCATTCATGAAAGGAAGAATCAATCTATGTGCCAAACCTCATTGTTGTCTTATGTTAAGAAGTTGCTGCAGCCACCCCAGTCTTTAGCACCCGCCACCCCGATCAGCCAGCAGCATCAACATTGAGGCAAGACCCTCTACCAGCAGAAAGATTACAACTTGCTGAAGGCTCAGGTGATGGTTTAGCAGTTTTTAGTGATAAAGAATTTTTTAGTTAAAATATGTGCATTTTTTTAGACATAATGCTACTGCACTCTTAACAGACTACAGTGTAACGTAAGCATAACTTTATATGCACTGGGGAACCAAACAATTTGTGTGACTCACTTTATCAAGATATTCTCTTTATTGCAGTGGTCTGGAGCTAAACCCACAATATCTCTGAGATATGCTTGTATGTAGAGGAGAGCTTATCACAAACATCTTGTAAGTTTTGCATTATATAATGGAATGAATTATAAATTGATAAAACAAAAAGTCCACATGGTTTTAAACATTATTATGTCAACTTGAACTAAGAGGAATGGACACAATATATAAAATAAAAAGACTTGGACTCTTGAATTTCTATAGGTAGGAAGTTGGCTGAAAAAACTACCTAGTTGCAAACATGGGCTACTTTTTATGGGAAAGGAAGGATAACTTAGAGGACAGAACCAAGAACCCACAGAATGGAGCTGTTGAACATACTATACTGAACAACTCCTTGGAAGTAGGACTGAACCCTCATCTATGAACTGGCAACTTGTGCCCAGCTGGATTTGAAATGCTATGCAACTGTAAGTGCTATGCCTCTCCTGTTTTTTCCCCTTTGAACAGGTGTGTTTTAGCATTTACTTTTTGACTGTTATACCATTAGCCTGATAATTTGTCTCTTTAGTTGAAGGTCCTTAGATTGAAAGGAACAGTATTCAAAAGGCTGCACCAGAAGAACTACAACAGGGGAGTCTCATTCACATCTGAACCAGAATTAGATGACAAGACCCTGGACCTTGAGTTAATGCCATCATGGGATGAAATCTGGGAGTCTTCAGACCAGGGTTGCTTGAGTTTTGCATGTGGGAGATGTGAAATCTTGTGGCTGCAGAGTGGACTGTAGCAGAATGTGTTTTCCAAAGATATTTGCCACTGAATATTTCATCCTCTGTGTTCTTCACACAGCGCAGTGTTGACACTGCTCTCATTGGGTATTGGAGTTTATTTCCGGTTTCCTAGTGGACTTTTGGTACTACCTTAACCAATAGAGTATGGCAGAACAGTTGCTCTGTGACTTCTGAGGCTAAATCATAAAAATTTCTTGCACTTCTGGATGGTCCTCTCAGAATGCCCCCTCTTGAATGTAGCCACCGTGCTGTGCAAAAGCCCATCAGCCAGGGAGACGCCCATGAAGAGGAAGAGAGAGCCCCAGTCCTCTTGCTGGGAGAGCTCCGGCCAGCAGCCAGCACCCAGCACAGACTTGCCAACCATGGAAGTGAGCAGCAGTGGGAGTGGAGCCCCCAGCCTTCAGTCAAGTGCCCCAGCTGACAACCTGTATGGCCAAGATGAGACTTTCTCCCTGAGGCATGTCCAAAGTGCAAATTTATGAACAAAATAAATGACTGTTGTCATTTTAAGCCATTAGTTATGGAGACTAGTTCTTTATGCAGCAATAGATAACCAGAACAAATTCTAAACAGAGAAAAAAGACAAGTGAAAGCAGACGTAGTTAGTTGAAAGTAAAAACATGGAATAATTGGACTGGCGGGCAAAACAAGACTGCAGTATAGGTTCTTTCTAAAAAAATTTTCTTGAAGTACAGTTGATTTACAATGTGTTAATTTCTACTGTACAGCAAAGTGATTCAGTTATGTATTCTTTCTCATATTCTTTTCCATTATGGTTTATCACAGGATATTGAATATAGTTCCCTGTGATATACAAGGTACTTTAAGTATACAAAGTACCTTGTTCTTTAGCCATCCTATGTGTAATAGTTTGCATCTGCTAATCCCAAACTCCCAGTCCTTTCCTCCCCCGACCCCCACCTCCCTTGGCAACTGGTAAAGGATTGGGAGAAACAGGAATTGGAAGGGTTGGAAGCCCAGCAAGCGTGCAGTCTGAGTCAAAGTCCTACAGAGGGTAACTTAGCTTTAGCTTGATCTCAAAGGGGATACTTGCAGTGTAAGGTATACCTGAAAGTTGTCCTACCCAGAAGCAAATGCGCTGAAGCTTTCATACTCCTATATCTATCAATCATTGATAAAGGGCTGCCCTGGGGCCACGTAAATTCCCATGCAGGTCTGGATCTCTATGCTTATGGACAAACTGGGCTCCTGACAGCATTCTTCTGAAAAAGAGCCATAGGTGCTGGCTGCTGGAAGGAAAAGCACACAATAGCTGGAGGTGTGTAAAATGTACTGAAAGGAATCTGAGAAATCTGGATGGAGCACTGACATTATCAACTTACCTGAAATTTAATAGTCAACAAATATTATAAGGTTGTACTCTGGCCATTCACTGTGTTGGATACAATGTTTTTGGAAATGCAAAAGGAAATTCAGTTTAATCATATATTTGTAAGATGAGTTAATCAACAATTTCTCTTTTTAAGGGTTTTTTGGCTTTTTTTCCCCAAGGACTGGGCCTTGAAAGGAATTTAACAAAATGTACCTTGGAAAGTCCAAAATTAATAATCTAAGCATGATGACTGCTAGAATAATCCATTGTTTGACATTTAAGATAAATATACTCAAAGTATTTTTTCTTATTTCATTTTATCATAATAATGTAAGTTAATAAAGTAAAACAAATAAATTATATCTCAACAAAAGTGAGGAATTATATAACTGGACAGACTTGCCTTTTATGGTGTCAGTTATTTGATGTGATTCTTTCATTCTTTCATTAATGTATTCATTCTTTCAATAAATGTAATGAGCAGCTAATTTGTACCAGGCAGTACCTAAATTTCTGAAAGTAATTAGAAAAAAAGATATTTCCTGCATTAATGGAGTTTAAAATACAAGCCTTTTAAGGGTAACATGCAATTATAATTTGTCTATATTTTATAGTTTTATAATTTTATAAATTTATTTATTTATTTATTTTTGGCTGTGTTGGGTCTTCCTTTCTGTGTGAGGGCTTTCTCCAGTTGCGGCGAGCGGGGGCCACTCTTCATCGCGGTGCACGGGCCTATCACTGTCGTGGCCTCTCCCGTTGCGGAGCACAGGCTCCAGACGCGCAGGCTCAGTAACTGTGGCTCACGGGTTTAAGTTGCTCCGCGGCATGTGGGATCCTCCCAGACCAGGGCTCGAACCCGTGTCCCCTGCATTGGCAGGCGGACTCCCAACCACTCCGCCACCAGGGAAGCCCCTATAATTTTAAATTCTGTTTATCATCAGTTTTTAAATACTTGGGATACTTTTTTTTTTCTATTCATTAGAACACAAGTAAAAATATTTTCTGACAGTATTTTAATGTTTAATATAAACACACAGTTGTACTCACCATAAAATCAAAATATATTGGTTCTAAATATCAATAATGTTTTGTGTGCCCAGAGAGGCTACTATATCCTGTTACTATTTTTATTCTTTGTGAACTAGTATTTGTATGTTGTAATAATTTAATGGTGTGAGTATATATTGTTCTTTCTTGAGCACATTCTATTGGAAACCACTTGATGTACTGGGATAAAAGTGGACTCTAGATTCTAACAGAATGCATTCTAATTGGGGCTTATTTATGAGCTGAATGACCCTAAGCAAGTAACTCACTTTTCAGAGCCATAGTTTCTCAACCCATAAAAGGAAGCAATTGATATCTATTTCATAAAGTTGTTGTAAAGCTTAAATTCGCTTATATGTGGAATCTAAAAAATAAAACAAACTAGTGAATATAAGAAAAAAGAAACAGACTCATGGATATAGAGAACAAATAATGTGGAGAAGGAAAGGGGGATGGGCAAGATAGGGGTAGAAGATTAAAAGGTAAGAACTACTTGGTATAAAATAAATAAGATACAAGGGTGTAATGTACAGCATAGGTAATATACCCAATATTTTATAATAACTGTAAATGGAGTATAACCTTTAAAAATTGTGGATCACTATGTTGTACACCTGAAACTTAAATAACACTGTAAATCAAATATACTTCAGTAAAAAAAAAAATGGATTTAAAGCTCCTAGCATAGTACTTATAACATAGTAAGTGCTCAGTAATGTCAATTTATTTCTCTTCAGGTCTTCTGTACTGTTTTTAGTTTGATCCTGCATCATTATAGAATGTTATTTAAGAAAAGATGCTGGTAATAAGATTGAGGGGGCTTAAGTAGAAGCAGGAAGACAAAGAGCAAGGTAGTGCAACAAAGATAGTACAGTAGCTTGGAAAAAGGTGGTAGTGGTGATAAGGTTAAGAGAGAGAGATATATATATATATGTAAAACAGAATTTGTTAACATTATATATGGAGATGAAGGAAAGATGACTACACAGTTTTTGACTTGATCAACTGGTTTTGCCGGGATAACTGGCAGGGAGGATTTTTTAGGGGTAATGTGGAGTGGGAAATATGCTCTGTTTTGGACATGTTACATTTAAGAGTCTATTTGAACTTTAAATTGCAATTTGGGTATATGAATTAGAAACTTCAGGGATAAGATCGGGACTGACAATGAAAAATAGGGAATCATCATAGATGATTAATCATAGATGACATTAAGTCCATGAGACTGCAGGAGATCTTCTAGGGAAATCAGGAGGAAAAGAGGGCATAGATCTGAGCTTCTGAGCATTACAAATTTCAGAGGTTAGTATGAAGAGGAAGAACAAATAAAGACTAGATGTATATTTTGTTGTACAGTTTTTTAAAAGTTTTATAATAGTTTTTAAAACTATTAGAATCAAATCAATGAATATTTTAGTGAACTGGAAAACCCATATAACCTAATCCAGTGTTCAAATTATTTATTCCAATCCATTGTACAAAATAATTATGAGCAACCACTTAGACACACTGGATTAAAATTACTTTTATAATTTCCAATTTTAGAAATAAATGTAGAACAGACTATAAATATGATTTAACTTATCAACAACATTTCTATAAATTTGAAGGAAATATTTAGAGAATAGTTTGAAGTCTATCTATAAACTAGTATAAAATATTCAAGTAGGAATAAAAGACTTGAAAATCAGATCTCAGAATATAACAGGCTACAAGTACTTCTTTGAATTTTAAGCTATTACAAGTAAAGAGCTGGTAATGTATGAGGAAGTAAGATATAAATATACATATATATATAAAATTTGATTCATCTTTGCATTCTTAATAATTGCCACTTCTTATGGTTAGAAAGGTTAATTAGTATTTATTTTTATATTTGACCCTGCATTTAACTATTTAGGAATGTGATATTTCTTAGCATTGTAATTTTTCAACCTTTGATTAATTTTCCAGTTTATTAACTTATATTTATACTTCTTGTCCCTAAAAAAGTTATGTTATTTTAAGAAGAGAACAAATGGGGACTTCCCTGGTGGCGCAGTGGTTGAGAGCCTGCCTGCCAATGCAAGGGACACGGGTTCGAGCCCTGGTCTGGGAAGATTCCACATGCCGCGGAGCGGCTGGGTCCGTGAGCCACAATTGCTGAGCCTGCGCGTCTGGAGCCTGTGCTCCGCAACAAGAGAGGCCGCGACAGTGAGAGGCCCGCGCACCGCGATGAAGAGTGGCCCCCGCTTGCCGCAGCTAGAGAAAGCCCCCGCACAGAAACAAAGACCCAACACAGCCATGAATAGATAAATAAATAATAAATAAATAAATAACTTTAAAAAAAAAAAAAAAAGAAGAGAACAAATGAATATATAAACATATTTGCCATCATAATTCTTTTACTTAGGAAAAAATAAGGGTTTTATACCAGCCTTTAATAAAATTTTTAAAATTTGCTGGTGATTCATAGGTTTTTTAAGCCACAAACTCAGTGGCTTAAACCAACACTCATTTATTAGCTCACAGTTCTGTAGGTCAGAAGTCTGGACAGCTCTGTGAGGTTATATGCTTAGCTTCTCAAAAGGTTGAAATCAAAGTGTTGGTGAAACTGAACTCTTACCTGGGGGTTCCAGGGAAAAATCTGTTCCCACGTTCATTCAGGTCGTTGGCGGAATTAAGTTATTTGTGGTTTTAGGATTGGGGTCCCTGTTTCTTTGCTGGCAGTCAGCCAGTGGGACACGGAGCTCCGAAAGGCTGCCTGCATTCCTTGGCTCATGGCTTCCTCTATCCTCAGGCTAGTAGAGGCACATCAAAATCTTATGCTTCAAATCTCTGACTTCCTCATCTGCCACTAGCCAGAGAAAACTCTCTACTTTTAAAGGATTCACCTGATTGGGTCAGGTTCATCCAGATAATCTCCATATTTTAAGATCAGTTGACTGGTACTTCAATAACATCGACAAAAATCCCTTCATAGTAGTAGATAGATTAGTGGTTGTTTGGGTAACCAGGGGATGGGAATCTTGGAATGGTGTCTTTAAAATTCTGCTTATCACAATTAGTTTACTCAATTACAGTGAACACATTCCTATAATTTTTCCTTCTTTCAATCTCATTATGTCTTTAGTTTCTATGTATATAGGACTTGAGATATCTCCATCTCAGTGCTGGTTAAGACATTAATTTTTGTGTTTGTTTTCTTCCATATTTCACTTGGGTTTTAAATTTTAAATGGTCAGTTTTAGATACTTTTTATTTTCCAATTATGCTGTCTAATCTACCATTTAAAAGCATTTGTTTTGTTGTTTTCTCTGTTACTGAGAAAGTATTTTAAAATCTGCCATTAAGATACTGGATTTTCTAGTAGTTCAGTCAGTTTTTGCTTTATGTATTTTGAGGCTATGTTTTTAAATGTTTTAACTTCCTGGGAAGGAAGTTTTAAATATCTCTATATGTAGTGTTTGCTTTTTTTCTTTTCTTTCTTTGCTTGACAGTATGTGTATGTGCAGGTGTACATTCTGATATTAATGAAACTATATAAACTTTCTTTGGTTTAGTGCTTTTAAGATATATCATCTTTTTACCTTTTACTTTCAACCTTTATGCAGAGTTATGTTTTTGTTTTTTCTGTGTAAATAATTTTTGTCTTTTTAAATCCAGTTTAAAAATTTTATTATTAGAACTTTTTAGTAAATTTACATTTAATAATTTTACTGATATAATTGAGTAAAATTCTTGATAAATCATCCTTGATTTATCAAAGTCAAGTACAATTGATATTTTTACCTTATTCCTAGACAATGCAAGAACACTAGACCATTTCAATTCCAGTTACCCTTTTCCTCATTTTCTGCTATTATTTTCATGTATTTTGATTCATTAATGTCTTAAACTCAAAGAGGTCATTATTGTTTTATACAGGTGATCAATTATCTTACAGATTTATCCATTTACACATCTGTGATTTCACTGCTCTATTTTCTTTTCATTCACAATGCCATCTATGATCAGTTACCTTCTGCCTGAAATGTACCCTTCTGTCTGAAGTAATTCTTTTAGAGTGGATCCACTAGTGGATAATTATCTTTGTTCTTTTTTTATATGTTGAAAATATTTTAAAATATATTTTTGGATTAAAATTTTATGTTGTGGAGGGAGGAGATATGGGGATATATGTATATGTATAGCTGATCCACTTTGTTATAAAGCAGAAACTAACATACCATTGTAAAACAATTATACTCCAACAAAGATGTTAAAAAAAATTTTTTTATGCTGACAGTCACTGTTCAACACTTTAAAATTATCATTTAATTATATTTTAGCTTCCATTATTTCAGTGTAGAATTCAGAAACATCTAAATATTGTCCATCTAAATATTGCTTCTTTGAAGATAATATGTATTTGTTCTCAAGATCATACACCATGATCAAGTGGGATTTATCCCAGGGATGCAAGGATTTTTCAGTATCTTCAAATCAATCAGCATGATACACCACATCAACAAACTGAAAAATAAAAACCATATGATCTTCTCAATAGATGCAGAAAAAGATTTCAATAAAATTCAACACCTATTTATGGTAAAACTCTCCAGAAAGTGGGCATAGAGGGAACATACATCAACCTAATAAAGGCCATATACAACAAACCTACAGCTAACATCATACTCAACAGTGAAAAGCTGAACGCATTTCCTCTAAGATCAGGAACAAGACAAGGATGTCCACTCTCACCACTTTTATTCAACATAGTTTTGGAAGTCCTAGCTGTGGCAATCAGAGAAGACAAAGAAATAAAGGAATCCAAATTGGAAAAGAAGAAGTTAAACTGTCATTCTTTGCAGATTACATGATACTGTACATCAAAAATCCTAAAGATGCTACCAGAAAACTACTAGATTCATCAATGAACCTGGTAAAGTTGCAGGATACAAAATTAATACACAGAAATCTGTTGCATTTCTATACACTAACAACAAAAGATCAGAAAGAGGAATTCAAGAAACAATCCGATTTACCATCACATCAAAAAGAATAAAATACCTAGGAATAAACATATCTAAGGAGGCAACATACCTGTACTCTGAAAACTATTAGACCCTGATGAAAGAAATAGAAGATGACAGAAACAGATGGAAAAATATACCATGTTCTTGAATTGGAAGAATCAATATTGTCAAAATGACTATACTACCCAAGGCAATCTACAGATTCAATTTAATCCTTATCAAATTACCAATGACATTTTTCATAGAACTAGAACAAAAAAATCTTAAAATTTGTATGGAGACAAAAAATACTCCAAATAGCCAAAGCAATCTTGAGAAAGAAAAATGGAGCTGGAGGAATCAGGCTTCCTGGCTTCAGACTATAAAACAAAGCTACAGTCATCAAAGCAGTATGGTACTGGCAGAAAAATAGAAATATAGATCAGTGGAACAGGATAGAAAGCCCAGAAATAAACCCACGCACCTATGGTCAATTAATCTACGACAAAGGAGGCAAGACTATTCAGTAGTGGAAAGACAGTCTCTTCAACACATGGTGCTGGGAAAACTGGACAGCTACATGTAACAAAATGAAATTAGATTATTCTTTAACATCATACACAAAAATAAGCTCAAAATGGATTAAAGACCTAACTGTGAGACCGGACACTATAAAACTAGAGGAAAACATAGGTAGAATACTCTCTGACATAAATTGCAGCAATATCTTTTTCAATCTGTCTCCCAGAGTAATGGAAATAAAAATAAACAAATGGGACCTAATTAAACTCAAAAGCTTTTGCACAACAAAGGAAACCATAAAAAAAATGAAAAGACAACCCACAGTTCTGGGAGGTAATATTTGCAAATGATGTGTCTGACAGGGATTAGTCTCCAAAATTTACAAGCAGCTCATGTGACTTAATATCATCAAAACAAACAACCCAATCAAAAAATGGGCAGAAGACCTAAATAGACAGTTCTCCAGAGAAGACATACAGTTGGCCAACAAGCACATGAAAAGATGTTCCACATTGCTAATTATTAGAGAAATGCAAATCAAAACTACAATGAGATATCACCTGACACCAGTCAAAATGCCAGTCATCAAAAAATCCACAGACAATAAATGCTGGAGAGGGTGTGGAGAGAAGGAAACCCTCCTGCACTGTTGGTGGGAATGTAAATTGGTGCAGCAACCGTGGAGAACAGTATGGAGGTTCCTTAAAAAAACTAAACATAGAGCTACCACATGACCCAGCAAACCTACTCCTGGGCATATATCCGGAGAAGAACATGGTCCGAAAGTATACATGCACCCCAGTGTTCATTGCAGCACTGTTTACAATAGCCAAGACATGGAAGCAACCTAAATGTCCATCAACAGACAACTGGATAAAGAAGATGTGGTACATATATACAATGGAATATTATTCATCCATTAAAAAGGATGAAATAATGCCATTTGCAGCAACATGGATGGACCTAGAGATTGTCATACCGAGTGAAGAAAGTGAGACAGAGAAAGAGAAATATCGTATGAAATCGCTTATATGCAAAATCTAAAAAGAAATGATACAAATGAACTTATCTACAAAACAGAAACAGATTCGCAGACTTAGAGAAGGAACTTATGGTTACCAGGGGGGAAAGGTTGGGGGAAGGGATAGTTAGGGAGTTTGAGATTGACGTGTACACACTGCCATATTTAAAATGGATAACCAACAAGGACCTACTGTACAGCACAGGGAACTCTGCTCAATGCTATGTGGCAGCCTGGATGGGAGGGGAGTTTGGGGGAGAATGGATACATGTATATGTATGGCTGAGTCGCTTTACTGTGCACCTGAAACTATCACAGCATTGTTAATCAGCTATACTCCAATTTAAAATAAAAAGTTAAAAACGGATGCTTTTTTAAAAATGTTTTTTATTGTGGCAAAAGTCACATAATATAAAACATACTATTTTAACCATATTTAACTGTACAGTTTAGTGGCACTAAGTACATTCACATAGTTGTGCAACCCTCACCATCATCTATCTCCAGAATTTTTCACCTTCCTAAACTGAAACTCTGTCCCCATTAAACACTAACTCCCCATTCCCCCTTCCCACCTGCCGAAACCCCCCAGCCCCTGGCATCTACCAATGTACTTCCTGACTCTATGAATTTGATTATTCTAGGTACCTCGTATAAGTGGAATCAAACAGTATTTGTATGCCAAAAAAGATGCTTTTAATATGTTTTCTTTGTCTTTGATTTTCAACAATTTTAGTATGATGCACCTAGGTATGCTTTTCTGTATATTTATCCTGATATATTTATATACTACTTCTTGTGTTTATGCCTTGATGTCTTTTTTTCTCCCAATTTTGGAAAGTTCTGTCATTATATCTTCAAATACTGCATCTTTTTAACTCTTCTTTCTTTCCTTCTTCTCCTTTTACTTGTACTCCTCCTTCTCCTACTCCTTCTTTTTCAACTCCAATTAAATGTATCCTTTTTTGTTTTCTTTTACAATATCTTCATTTTTTATCCTTTTGTTTCCCCATGTATCATGCAGGTATTTTATTTAGCCTTCTCTTCCAGTTCACTAATTCTTTCTTTTGTGTATAATTTGCTGTTTGGACAATTTAATAAATTCTTAATTTTCGTTATTATATTTTTATTTCTGCAATTTGCAGTATATCTCTAAATGATAACATTTTGGGGCAGTCCATTTAATTGGGAGTCTATTGACTACTCATAATGATTATCATGGCTGAAGGATTTAAGAATCGTTTTTCAGATAGGGTTGTGGTATATAAAGGAAGTAAAACGAACGTACATATTTTTTGCTCCCAGGAGTTTAAAGGCAGTAATGGAAAATAGTTAGGCAGAAAGAAATATTAAAAATGTATAAACAAATTTACATATTATTTTTAAATGAGCTGATAAATATTGATGTATTAAACAAATCAATGTTATTTGAGAATGAAATCCAGTATCAGATGAAAATCCAAATTACATTATTTTTCTTAAATTAAATCAATAGAAGAAAATAAAAGTTAAGTACAGGATTATCTATATCATAGAAAGACATTGGAAACTATTCGAAGATAATAGAATATTTGACGTAATACAGAGAATCAAGTCAATGGAGCATTATTTGAGGATGAAAAATCATAGTTAATTCTTCTGCAGTGCATGTTTCTTTAAAGTGAATTAACTCATGTGCTATTAAAGAATAGGGCAAAGAAGTCAGTAAAACTCAGAAGTTGCCTTGCTTCATATGCATATGTTTTGAGGCAACCATTAGCAAGCTTTCTTATGACTAGTGATAAAGACTTAGCAATATGAAGATTGCACAGTTGTGCCTTCTTGGTGCTTGTGGTCATTGCCCTGTTACACGTTTCACCATGGTAAGATTTTAAGGAAGCTAAGGGAACAGATAAAGATGTTGCAAAGACATTTCTCTTTGTACTAAAAAGCCAAACCACCCCCGTAAACAAGCAAACCTTGATTCATGACGTCTTTAGCACTTTTTAAATTACTGATGGAACTGGTTTTTATTAGGAGTAAATGTCCTCAAGGACTTGGTCTTTGAGAAAGAGAGAAGCATAATCTCTAGAGTTAAAGGCTACAAAGGATGGGATGATACTGATGCCAAGCGGAAATTTAACTGTACTGTTTTTTTGTTTGTTTTTTTAAATAATTAATTAATTAATTAATTAATTTATGGCTGTGTTGGGTCTTCGTTTCTGTGCGAGGGCTTTCTCTAGTTGTAGCAAGTGGGGGCCACTCTTCATCGCGGTGCACGGGCCTCTCACTGTCGCGGCCTCTCTTGTTGCAGAGCACAGGCTCCAGATGCACAGGCTCAGTAATTGTGGCTCACGGGCCCAGTTGCTCCGCGGCATGTGGGATCTTCCCAGACCAGGGCTCGAACCCGTGTCCCCTGCATTGGCAGGCAGATTCTCAACCACTGCGCCACCAGGGAAGCCCCAACTGTACTGTTTTTAATGGGTTGGAACAGTGTCCATTAGTGCACTGGTTACTAAATTCTTTGGTTTGGCTTTCTTTTTTTTTTTATTGTGGTAATATACATATGATATAAAATTGATCATCTTAACAATTTTTTTTTTTAATAATTTTGCTTGTGGCCTTTTTTCAAGTTTATTTATTTATTTATTTATTTATATTTGGCTGTGTTGAGTCTTCGTTTCTGTGCGAGGGCTTTCTCTAGTTGCGGCAAGCGGGGGCCACCCTTCATCGCGGTGCGCGGACCTCTCACTATCGCAGCCTCTCTTGTTGCGCAGCACGGTCTCCAGACGCGCAGGCTCAGTAGTTGTGGCTCACAGGCCAAGTTGCTCCACGGCATGTGGGATCTTCCCAGACCAGGGCTCGAACCCGTGTCCCCTGCATTGGCAGGCAGATTCTCAATCACTGCGCCACCAGGGAAGTCCCAACCATTTTTAAATGTATAGTTTAGTGGTATTAAATACATTCATAATGTTCTTCATTACCACCATCCATCTTCAGAACTCTGTTCATCTTGTAAAACTGAAACTCTGTACTCATTAAATTACTCCCATTGCCCCATCCCTTAGCCTCTACAAACCTGGTAGTGGATGGAGGGGAAGTGGATGCCTTCCCCAGCATATACTATGAAGTGAATCTTAAAGGAGAAAGAAAAAAATAAACTTGGGGGGAGATTAATATGAGCTCCATCTGTTGTAATTTTAATTCTGAATAGTACCCAGCTGTATCACTGCCCAAACTACTATCCTAGATTCCTGTCTGGCTTACATATTCACCATAGCTTCTGTCTCGCTGGTTGCAAGAAATCTGAATGCACCAGGCACAAGTTGTACTAGTCCTTGAAGGACCATTCCAAAATGAAAGGGATTTGTTGAGAATAATGTGATATAAGCATTAGGGTTGGGGGAGAGGTGTAGGAAGGAAGGAAGGAAGGAAAGGTGGGAAGGGAAGGAGGAAGATAGATTTTCTTGACCTGGTTGAGTGATAGCAAAGTGTAGAAATGTATGTGTTTGTGGGGGAGTGGGATGGAATTTTCCTTCTAAGACCAGGAGATATAATCATAGAAATTAGAAGGATCAAAGGATGAAAGGCCATTGACTAACAAGAAAACAAAGTTAAGGGAATAAGGGGAGACATGAAAACTGAAGATTACGATATTCTTGAAGTGGTTCTACTTTTTATGTCTAATTATTACAACTTTTTGGTCAGAAATTATGATTTTACAAATGTTAATTTAACACTCCAGGAATTAGAAAACTCTGTTACTAATTTAAGTTTAAACATTTCCATGTAGGATAGTGTTGCAGTTGGATACATGAAAAATACGTTTTAGTCAGATATAATATTCTTTTCAAGCAAGCCATGTTGAATTTTGTGGAGCAGATCCTCTTTGGAAATGCCGCACTATTGTTCTAAAGTTAAATTAAAATTCAAACACTCGAAACACAGAAATAAACTCATTTTATATTAGAAGATATAATAAAAGATTTTAAATAGTTCAATGTAGGATAATTGTTATATAAAGTGCATCTAGATGATTCTGCAAATTTATTAAAACTCAATACTGTATGGTATGATAGTTTTATACAGTAGCTTTACAGAAAGCTCATATTATCCAATTTGTTATAATTATTGGAACTGCATTTCAATTAAAACACTTAGCAATTTCCTTGTTCTTTTTGAAATATTTTGAAACCCATTAGTGTGTCAGTGACTTGGCATTGCTCTCTAATTGCAATAGATTTCAAGTGATGAAAATTGATTTTTTGTAGTGTACTTTGTAGAGTCAGCATTGGTTACCTGAATACATTACAGTTCTCTTAAAACATTATTTGATGTTGTTAGAAGGTTTCATTGTCTGAACTTGAGATTATATGTGCACGTTATTCTTCACTACAGAGTTATTTGCATTTTGAGGAAATGTAATGTGGAATTCTAAGAAATGTTAGGATATTGAAAACATTTTAAAAACCTTCTTTTTACATGTAAAGCTAAATTATGCTAGCATAGGTTCAATGTATCTATCTCTTAGCATTTTGGGAATCGTGGATGTAGTTTTTATTATAAATATATTAAAAGCAATAACATAAATACTAAATATATAATTTCAGGAGACAATGAAGCCTTTACCTACTAATGATAATCAATAACCTCCATACCATGCAGTGTTTATAATAAAAACATTTATTACATTAAAAATATTATATAAAAGTACAAAATTATTAGTTCCCATCTCACTGTGGTTTTATAAAGTGAAATACCCATGTAACCATTACCAAATGAAGAAATAGAACATTACAGGCATCCTTAACTCCTCCACTTGCTCTCTCTTAATCACTACCACCGCCCCAAAATAACCGCTATTCTGGCTTTTGACACCATTGGTTTATTTTCACTGTGTTTCAACTTATGTATAAACTGAATATGGTGGGTACTGTTTTGTGTCTGGCTTCTTTCACTCAACCTTGTAATTTGTAGGGTGTAATCCATGTTGCTGCAGGTAGCAATAATTAGTTCATTCGCAGTATAAAACATATCACAATTTCTTTATCCATTTTACTACTGATGGAAATTTGGGTTGTTTCCAGCTTAGTGCTTTTATGAATACTGTTACAGTAGACATTCTTGTAGATACTTTTTAGTGCACATAAATATACATTTCTCTAAATTATATACCTAGGGTTGCAATTGCTCTACAATCTCATCAACACATGGTATGGTCTTTTTTTTTTTTTCATTTTAGACATTCTGCTTTAGGAGTATTTCACTGAGTCTTTAGTATGCATTTTCCTGATGGCTAATGAAGTTTAATACTTTTGCATATATTTTTTTGCTATCTGGATAGCCTGTTGTAAACTGCCTTTTAATGTCTCTTGCCTATTTATGTTTTAGATTATTTTATTATTGATTTTTAGTAGTTCTTGATATATTATGGATATATTTTATAGTTATATGTACTGTAAATATGTCTCCTCTGTGATTGGACTTCCGCTTTCTTAATGATTTCTATTTATGAACGTAACTTCTTAATTTTAACATCAAATTTATTCATCCTTTCCTTACAGTTATTGCTTTTAGCATCCTGTTTAAGAATTCTTTCCTTATCATAGTTCTTAAATAATTTTTATAGAAGTTTTATTGTTTGGCTTTTCACAATTAGATCTATGATCTTATCTCAGTGGATGTTACACATATATTTATGAGTGAGGTTACCCTGTAATTTTCTTGAATTTTTCTTATCAGTCTTTGTTAACATTTTTTTTGTTCCTTTCTGTCTTGAAGAAAAAAGATTTGGGAAGTTTTTAACCAGTTATTGCTCTATGTATAAACAAACAGTTTCAAAATCTCAGTGGCTTAAACATAGTATTTATTTATTTACTTATTTATGCTTCTTTGTTTATAGTGTTTTCAATATCATTCAGTTCTAAATATATCCTAATTTACATTATGATATCTTCTTTGACCTATAAGTTTTTTAAGATTGTGTCTAAATTTTCCAAATGTTTGTAGCCTTATTAAATAATCATACAGTTTTTTTTGTAATTGATTATTAACTGAATTTTAAATTTTGTAGTCAAGAAATTTGATCTGGTAGATGCAAGAGCAAGGAGATATGGGGATATATGTATATGTATAGCTGATTCACTTTGCTATATAGCAGAAAGTAACACACCATTGTAAAGCAATTATACTCCAATAAAGATGTTAAAAAAAAAAGAAATTTGATCTATCTGCTGCTTATTTTTTGAAGTCTCCTAAGGCTTGATTTATAGCTGAATACTTACTATTTTTGTAAATATTCCATATACATTTAAAAATAATATGCATTTGCCAGTAGTTGGATATAATGCTCTACTGATATCAGCTAGATCAAGCTTATTAATGAAATTTTTCATATCTTGATTAATGTATTAATTGCTTTGAGTGGTGTGCCAAAAATTCCCACTGTAGGGATATATTTTACAATTACTCCTCATGGTCTGTTTAAATTTTACATAATAATTTTTGAATCAGTACTATTAGGTGACTACAAATTATAGCTTTCTGTTAAACTGAACCTTTTATCATGTTATAGTGAACCTCTTGATCTCTACTCATGCATTTTAGCTATACCAAACTGGGTTTTTTTGTTGTTATTAGGATTTGTCTGGTATATCATTCTTAATTCTTTTACTTTCAACTATTCTCTGACCATATGTTTTTAGTGGTTCCCTTTTGTTACTAACATATTCAGGAACTAGGTGGATTTTATTTTGATAACCAGGTTGTAAAATTGCTATTTTATATTGTTTTCCACTTTTCTGTATTTTTTTTGTTTTCTTTCTTGCTTGCTTTTTTTTTGTTTGTTTTTGAAATGATTCAGGGTCTTCATATTCTCTTCTACCCCCACCCCTAGTTCATCTGTTTGCTTTACTGATTTGGATCTTATATACTCTATTCTTGCGTTTTTAGAAAATACCCTCGGTGTTGCTACATGCACATTTACTTAATAAAGTTTATATTTCATCAAGATCTTTGCTCTCCCAAACAGTGCTTCAGCTTTGTTTACTTTGCTTTAACCTTACACATCGTCTTATGCAATAAGTTGCTGTTTAGATTCACCAATATTTATTATTTTCTTTAGTTTTTTTTCCATCTCAGACATTACTTCTAGGGTCCTTTTCCTTTTTCTTGAAGTATATCTTTTAGAAATCCCTTTAGTGATAGACTTTTAGCGATAAACACTCATTTGTTCATTCAGACTGGTACATATTATGTGCTGGGCATAAAATAATATATGCAAAATCTCTGCGCTCATGGAGCTAAAACTCTAGGAAGGGAGACAGGCAATAAGCAAGATAAAACATAAAATACAACTGTATGTAGTATTTTACATTGTGTAGTAGAAAAAATAAAGCAGAAAAATGAATATGGAATTTTATTTACGGGGGGGGGTCAAGGAACGCCTTACTGGGAAGGTGACTTTTGAATCAAGACCAAAAGAACTGAGGGAATATGAAGGTATGTAATGAAAAAACATTGCAGACAAAGGGAACAGATTCTACAAGAGGGCCTGGCAAGTTCAAGATACAGCAAGGAAACCAGTAAGGCTATAGCAGAAAGAATGATTTGGAGATTAGTGCATGTGCCCAGAGATTAATGTACATCTTGGTGACACATGGCTCAGAAGGTCATGCTTCACAGTGAGATGGAAGGCTGTTAGAGGGTTTTGAAATGACAGTTGATATGATCTGTTTTAGCAGGTTCACTTTGTACATTATAGACTGGAGAGGAGCAAAAGTAGAAAAAAATAGGTTATTGACATATCAGTGAAAGATGATGGTAGCTTGGAGCAGAGTATTGGCAGAGAGGGTGGTGAGAAGTGTCACAGTCTAGGCATTTTTTGAAGGTAAAGCTAGCTGATAGGATATGCCATTGGTTCCGATGTAGGATGGGAGACAAGGGAGAAGCTAAGGATGACAGAGATTTTAGGTCCAAACAACTGTCAGGGGAGATTTACCATTAACTGAGAAGAAAACAAATGTAAGAGATGATGATTTCGGAAAGATTATTAGGAGCTTAATTTTGAACAAATTAACTTTAAAAAACATATAAAAAAATCTTAATTCCATCCTTATAGTGGCAATATAGTTTTGCTGGTTGTATCATTTTATTTGATATTTAATTTCTCTTAGCACTTTAAGGTGTCCTTCTACTAACTTCACACTTCCATTGCCACTGCTGACAATTCAGTCTTCAAATTAATTGTCATCATTTTATACGTAATCTGTCTTCTCTACCTGTTTTTGAGATCTCTTTATCTTTCACATTGCTTGGTGGTCTCCTCATGCCAGTATTCAGAATTTCTCTGTTAATGTAATTTTTTCCTTTTGTTGTAATCATTCAGGAATTTTTCTTTGTCCTCAGTTTTCATTAATTTGAATAGATATGAAGGTTTTGTTTTATTCTGTTTGGATCTAGCTGAGCCCTCTCAGTTTGATTATATGCTTGTCTCTCATTCTCAGAAATTCCCAGCAATTATTTCTTCTCATATTGCCTCCCCAGCCTTCTTATTTTATTTTATTATTTTATTTTATTTTATTATTTTATTTTATTTTATTTTTTGCTAGCTAATGTTGGAATGTCAAGCCTCTAGATCACTTTTTCTTTTAGTATCTTCTAACTCTTTATGTCTTTGTTGTAAGTTCTCTGACCATAATTTGGCCCTTTTCCAGCCTGTTCATGCAAAAACTTTCATTCTACTATTCAAACCATGTATTTATATTTTTCTTCTACAGTCTGAGAAGTTATTTCTACCTCTATTAGTATTTTTCATAAATGTCTGTTTTTATTTATCCTACATTTTCTAGTATTTCATAGGTGTTAGCTTATCTCTCTTAGGACATTAAATATCCTCATTTTAAACTATGATTCTGAATGATGTTTTTATTTTATTTCTTTGGTTATGCATTTTTTAAAAGTATCCTTTTAATTGAATTGTCTTCAAATGTTTGTCAGTACTTGATTTTGTGCTCATTTTTGTAATTGGGATTTCTTGCTAGATAGAGCATTTATATGAAATATCTTTCAAACTTGGCTGCTATTTTCAAAATAAATGCTAAATTGGATGGGACACCAGAACTACAGATACAGACTGAAATGCTGGCAAAACCAGGACACATGGTCACACAGTTGTTACATTCTGGAGTGTATGTGCCGGTATAGCCCACCTGGGCCAGGGGAAGGAGCTGCTGCTGTTAGGCCTTGCTCTCTGAACTGTTTCCACTAAGAAGGAAAGATAGTTAATATGTGCCAATAAATGGGATACTTTGACATTTGGTCTTCACATACTGTGTTTCACTAGCCGTCTGAAACACTCCCCTGTGTCTTTGTCCAAGGTTTTCCCCTCGTTCTCTCTGTTCTTGTCACCTCCCTACCCCCACTTCTGCCCCAACACAGGGCAGAGACTTATGTGGCTTCTTGGGAGAGAGAAGTGGTAGCACCTAATTGTTCTTGCTCAGGTAACAACCTTGCCAGTTCTCCGTGAGTTCTGTCCTGCATGTTTCTTGCTCCTCCAGTGTATACTCTAGACTGAGGTTTTCTTCAACCTTATCTACTTTCAGTCTCTCAGGAATTTTTCATGCCCATTTTAAAAAATGTAGTATATATATGCTTTTCATTTCTAGAGTTTGCATCTTAAACCTGACAGTTACTAAATTCATTGGTACAATTGTTTAGGAGATATTTCCAACTGTTTAGTAACTGTCAATTTTAGAGTTGATATCATTATAGTAGTATTGCAAGCTATTCATTACTACTATAATGTATCTAGACTAGTCAAATTTTATGATATATACATTTCACACAGTTAGCGAAGTAATCTTTCTAGAAATGTGATGTGCAATATGAATATAGTTTTATTTTTAAAGGTTAGTATTGGTAAACAGAGTTGTAGATTTGATATACAGGTCTATTTATTTTCAAATAATGCAATTCACACAATTATTTATAAAGTACATCATAATATGTATATTTGCAGGAAAAAACAGGCTCCTGTATATTGAGGTCACCTTGCAGGAATAGTTTTTTATATGATTACTATCTTGATAATTTCACAATTTTTCTATTTATGTGATAATAGTAAAGGTATTATGTGCCTAATCTTTCTTAATTGAATATAATAAGCTAAAAAAGATAACTATATTAGTAAAAAATTTGAAAGGAAAACTATCTGCTTGAGGCTTCAGTGTGATATAAACTATATTTCATAGAAATTATTTGTATTCTAAAGTATTTTTGACTTTGACAACTTTAAAATTGCATTCAGTACTAGGCAGAAAAATGGTGTCACGTAAAATCATAACATCAGTGTAGTGTATGAAGTAGAGATCATAGTTTTACTGTTAACCATTTTATTTCTCTGTAAATGAAATTCATTGTTCAGCATGGCCCACTGAACTGTGTTTTCCAGTCAAGTTATTTTGTAAAGATTACATTAAATTCGTTGCAGCGTAAATGCTTTCAGAGATTGTAACAATTCCTATCTGTTGGAACTATACTGTGAATTTTTTTTAGCGTGGGAAAAAGTTCAGAAAGACGGTTTTCCATCTCAGTGCACATTTTCAGAACAGTTCTCATACCTCAACCACAAGGTTTTATTAAATACAAATTGAAGTGAACTTATGTCAGTAAGAAATAATGAAAACAAACCTTCAGAGAACTGCTTTGGTTTTTATTTTAGAGTAGGAGCATAAACTGTAATTCAAAATTACTTAGAGAGTATGCAAAGTCTGGTAGAATTTGAGTAGCTGCTATGTTTTGAGTATTATGAATGCTGAATAACTAATAATATAAATCTTAGGTTTTGTAGATGGAATAATGCCTTCCTATCCCTCAGCCTCACCCCTCCAAGATACCTATCCCTTAACCTAAGAGCCTGTGAATATTTTTTGTATCAGATCGTCTTTTACTTTTTTTTTTTTATTGTGGTATATTCGATTTACTATATTATATAAGTTTCAGGTGTACAACATAGTGATTCACAATTTTTAAAGGATATTCTCCATTTATAGTTATTACAAAATATTGGCTATATTTCCTGTGCTGTACAATATATCCATGTAGGTTATTTATTTAATACATAGCAGTTTATATGTCTTAATCCCCTTCCCCATCTCACCCCTCCCCCTTTTTTTCTCCCCACTGGTAACCACTAGTTTGTTCTCTGTATCTGTGAGTCTGTTTCTTTTTTGTTATATTCACTAGTTTGTTTTATTTTTTAGATTCCATGACTTATTTCACTTAGCATAATACCCTCCAAATCTAACTATGTTGTTGCAAATGGCAAAATTTCTTTCTTTCTTATGACTGAGTAGTATTCCATTGTGCACGTGTGTGTGTATACCACATCTAATCCGTTCCTCTGTTAATGGACATTTAGGTCGCTTCTACATCTTAGCTATTATAAATAATGCTGCTGTGAACATTGAGGTGCATGTATCTTTTCTAATGTTTTTGTTTCCTTTGTATGTATACCCAAGAATGGGATTGCTGGATCATATAGAAGTTCTATTTTTAGTTTTGTGAGGACCCTCCATACTGTTCTCCATAGTGGCTGCACCAACTTACATCCCCACCAACAGTGCACGAGGGTTTCCTTTTTGCCACATTCTCACCAGCATTTATTTGTGGACTTTTGAGGATAGTTGTTCTGACCGGTGTGAGGTAATATCTCATTGTTGTTTTGATTTGCATTTCTCTGATGATTAATGATGTTTAGTATCTTTTCATGTGCCTATTGGCCATCGGTATGTCTTCTTTGGAGAAATGTCTATTCAGTTCTTCTGCACATTTTTTAATCAGGCTGTTTTATTTTTTGATGTTGAGTTGTATGTGCTGTTTATATATTTTGGATATTAACCCCTTATCAATCATATCGTTTACAAATATTTTCCCCTATTCAGTAGGTTGTCTTTTTGTTTTGTTGATGGTTTCCTTTGCTGTGCAAAACCTTTTAAGTTTAATTAGGTCCCATTTGTTTATTTTTGCTTTTGTTCCCTTTGTTTTAGGAGACAGATCCAAAGAAATATCGCTGTGATTTATGTCAAAGAGTGCTCTGCCTATGTTTTCTTCTAGGAGTTTTATGATTTCAGGTCTTACATTTAGGTCTTTAATCCATTTTGAGTTTGTTTTGTGTGTGGTGTTAGAAAGTGTTCTAGTTTCATTCTTTTACATGTAGCTGTCCAGGTTTCCCAGCACCACTTATTGAAGAGACTGTCTTTTCTCCATTGTATATTCTTGCCTCCTTTGTTGTAGATTAATTGACCATAAGTGCATGGGTTTATTTCTGGGCTCTCTATTCTCTTCCATTGACCTATGTGTCTTTTTTGATGCCAGTACCATACTGCTTTGATTACTATAGCTTTGTAGTGTAGTCTGACATCAGGGAGCATGATTCCTCCAGCTTTGTTCTTCTTTCTCAAGAATGTTTTGAGCATTCAGGATCTTTTGTGTGTCTATACAAATTTTTTTTTTGGCTGCACCGTGTGGCATGCGGGATCCTAGTTCCCCAAGCAGGGATGGAACCTCTGCCTCCTGAAGTGGAGGCAGAGTCTTAACCACTGGAACACCAGGGAAGTCCCCTCCATACAAATTTTAAAATTATTTTTTCTAGTTCTGTGAAAAATGTCATTGGTATTTTGATAGGGATTGCACTGAATCTGTAGATTGCCTTGGGTAGTATGGTCATTTTAATAGTATTAATTCTTTCAATCCATGAACATGATATATCTTTCCATCTGTTTGTGTCATCTTCAATTTCTTTCATGAGCGTCTAATTGTTTTCCGTGTACAGGTCTTTTACCTCCTTAGGTAAGGTTATTCCTAGTTATTTTATTCTTTTTCATGCGATTGTAAATGGGATCGTTTCCTTAATTTCTCTTTCTGACAGTTTGGTTTTTGTGTATAGAAATGCAACAGATTTCTGTATATTAATCTTGCATCCTGTAACTTTACTGAATTTATTGATGAGCTTTAGTAGTTTTTTTGGTGGTGTCTTTAGGATTTTCTTTGTAGAATATCATGTCATCTATAAACAGTGACAGCTTTATTTCTTCCTTTTCAATTTGGATTCCTTTTATTTCTTTTTCTTGTCTGATTACTGTCACTAGGACTTCTAATACCATGTTGAATAAGTGTCAAGAGTGGGCATGCTTATCTTGTTCCTGATCTTAGAGGAAATGCTTTCAGCTTTTCACTGTTGAGTATGATGTTAGCTGTGGTTTGTCATATATTGCCTTTATTATGTTGAGGTACGTTACCCCTGTGCCCACTTTCTGGAGAGTTTTTATCATAAATGGATGTTGACTTTTATCAAAAGCCTTTTCTTCATCTATTGAGATGATCATATGGTTTTTATTCTTCAATTTGTTAATGTGGTGTATCACATTGATTTGCGGATATTGAGAAATCCTTGCATCCCTGTGTTAAATCTCACTTGATCATGGTGTTTGACCTTTTTAATGTATTGTTGGATTCAGTTTGCTAGTATTTTGTTGAGGATTTTTACATCTATGTTCATCAGTGATATTGTCCTATAATTATCTTTTGTGATTTCTTTGGTGTTGGTGTCAGGGTGATGCTGGCCTCATAGAATGAATTTGGAAGTCTTCCTTCCTCTGCAATTTTTTTTGGAATAGTTTGAGAAGAACTCTTATCTAAATGGTAGAATTTACCTGTGAAGCCATCCGGTCCTGGACTTTTGTTTTTTGGGGAATTTTTTTTGTTACTGATTCAATTTCACTGCTGGTAATTGGTCTGTTCATATTTTCTATTTCTCCCTGGTTTAGTCTTGGAAGATTGTTCATTTCTGGGAGTTTGTCCATTTCTTCTAGGTTGTCCATTTTATTGGCACATCGTTGATTGTAGTAGTCTCTTATGATCCCTTGTATTCCCATGGTGTCTGTTGTAAATTCTCCTTTTTCATTTCTGATTTTATTGATTTGGGCCTATCTTTTTTTTCTTGATGAGTCTGACTAAAGTTTTATTAATATTGTTTATCTTTTCAAAGAACCAGGTCTTAGTTTTATTGATCTCTTGTATTGATTTTTAGCTTCTATTTCATTTATTTCTGCTCTGATCATTATGATTTTTTTCCTTCTACTAACTTTGGGTTTTGTTTGTTGTTCTTTTTCCTGCTCCTTTAGGTGTAGGGTTAGGTTGTTTATTCGAGACTCTGTTTTTGGTTTCCTGAGGTAAGTTTGTATCATTATAACCTTCCCTGTTAGAACTGCTTTTGCTGCATCCCATAGATTCTGGATTGTTGTATTTTTGTTTTCTTTTGTCTCAATGTATTATTTGGTTAGTGCCTGCAACTATATGTTAATTTTACATGGGAAAGAAATTCTACAGAGGTAATTAAAGGTTGCTAATCAGATGACTTTAAATTAGTGAGATTATCTTATATTATTCAAGTGAGTTGAGTCTAATCACATGGGCCCTTAAAATTAGAAGAGGAAGGCAGAAGAATCAGTGAGAGGTTTAGTAGGAAGAGGGGAGAGTTAAAATCTGAGATGAATCCCACTGTCCCTTGCTGACACTGAAGATGGAGGAGAGGGGCCTTGAACAAATCAAGCAGCCTCAAGGAGTTGAGAATGACCCCTAGGCATGAGCCAGCAAGGAAATGGAGACTCCTACATATGTATACAACTGAATTTTGGCAGAAATCTGAATGTTTCTTAAAACATATTCTCCCCTAGAGCCTTCAGAAAGGGCCACAGCCCTGCGGACACTTTTATTTTGGCCTTGTGAGACAGAGGCAGAGAAAGAAGCCAACCCCACCAGACTTCTGACCTAAAGAACTTTGGGATAATAAGTTTGTATTATTTTAAGCCACCAAATTTGTGGTAATTTGTTACTTCAGCAACAGAAAACTAATACAATAGGCAGTATTTTTTTAAAATAAATTTATTTATTTATTTATTTTTGGCTGTGTTGGGTCTTCGTTTCTGTGCGAGGGCTTTCCCCAGTTGCGGTGAGTGGGGGCCACTCTTAATCACGGTGCGCAGGCCTCTCACTGTCATGGCCTCTCGTTGCGGAGCACAACTCCAGACACGCAGGCTCAGTAGTTGTGGCGTGCAGGCCCAGTTGCTCCATGGCATGTGAGATCCTCCCAGACCAGGGCTTGAACCCGTGTCCCCTGCATCGGCAGGCAGACTTTCAACCACTGCGCCACTAGGGAAGCCCGGCAGTATTTTTTTATTCTGAAATGAGACCTCTGAAAAGGGCAGAAATCTCATCATATAAAATAAACCAAAAAGATATGGAGAAATACCTTACTTGTTCTTTCTGAATTTTATCCCTGCATCCATTTCTATCTCTTTACATTCATTACATTTGTAACTTTTCCTTTCTTTCTTAAAACAATGAGTATGGTGGAAGAAAGTACACAGTCTAGGATGTGTGGTGAACCTGTAAGCCCTGAAAAACTACTTTAAAAATTAAACAAATAACTATTTAAAAAAGAAATTGAGAGAAACATCTCATTTACAATAACATTAAAAATAATAGAGGGCTTCCCTGGTGGCGCAGTGGTTGAGAATCTGCCTGCCAATGCAGGGGACATGGGTTCGAGCCCTGGTCTGGGAAGATCCCACATGCTGCAGAGCAACTAGGCCCGTGAGCCACAATTACTGAGCCTGCACGTCTGGAGCCTGTGCTCCGCAACAAGAGAGGCCGCGATAATGAGAGGCCTGCGCACCGTGATGAAGAGTGGCCCCCACTTGCCGCAACTAGAGAAAGCCCTTGCACAGAAACAAAGACCCAACACAGCCAGAAATAAATAAATAAATAAAAATTTAAAAAAAAATACTGATGAAAGAGTTAAAAAAAAATAGAATACTTAAGAATTAATTTAACCATTGAGGTGAAAAAACTGTACGCCGAAGACTGTAAGACATTGATGACAGAAGTTGAAAAAGACCCAAATATGTGCAAAGGTATCATGTGTTCTTGGATCAGAAGAGTTGCTATTATGAAAATGTCCATACTACCCAAAACATTCTATCAGTGCAATCCCTATCAACATTTCAATGTTATTTTTAGGGAAATAGAGAAAACAATTCTAAGGTTTGTATGCAGCCCCTGGCAACCCTGAACAGCCAAAGCAATCTTGAGAAAGAAGAACAAAACTGTAGGTATCATACTTCCTGGTTTTAAACTACATTACAAAGCTATAGTAATAAAAAAAATAGTATGGTACTGGCATAAAAACAGATGCATAGACCAATGGAACAGAACAGAGAGCCCAGAAATAAACCCACACATATCTTGATAAATAATCTGTGATAAGGGTGCCAACAATACACAATGGGGAAAGGATCATCTTTTCAATAAATGGAATTAGCAAACTGGATATTCACATGCAAAAGAATGAAACTGGACCAATATCTCACACCATACACAAAATTAAAAATGGATTAAAGACTTCAAAAAAATACCTGAAACCCTAAAATCCTAGAGGAAAACATGGAGAAAAAGTTTTATTACATTGGTCTTGGCAATGACTTTTTGAATATGACACCAAAAGCACAGACAATAAAAGGAAAAATAAATAAGTGGGATTATATAAAACTAAAATGCCCTGCACAGCAAAAGAAACAGTCAACAAAATGAAAAGACAACCTATGGAATGGGAGAAAATATTTTCGAACCATATATCTGTTAAGGGGTTAGTATTCAAAATGTGTAAGGAGTTCCTATAGCTCAATAGTAAAAAAAAAAAAACCTAACAACCCAATTTAAAAATGGGAAAAGGACCTGGATAGACATTTCTCAAAAGAAGATCTAGAAATGGCCAATGGGTACATGAAAAGATGCTGAACATCACTCATCATCAGGGAAATGCAAATCAAAACCACAGTGAGATATCACCTCATGCCTATTAGAATGGCCATTATCAAAAGGACAAGTAGTAACAAATGTTGGGTATGGTGTGGAAAAATGGGAACCTTTGTGCACTGTTGGTGGGAATGTAAATTGGTATAGGCATTATGGAGGTTTCTCAAAAACCTAAAAATAGAACTATAATACTATCCAGTAATCCCACTACAGGGTACATATCCAAAGGAAATGAAATCAGTGTCTCAAAGAGATATCTATAGTTCCATGTTCATTGCAGCATTATTCGCAATAGCCAGATGTTGAAACAACCTAAGTGTCCATTGACAGATGAATGGATAAAGAAAATGTTGTATACATATACACAATAGAATATTATTCAGCCATAAAAAAGAAGGAAATTCTGACATTTTCACAACATGGATGGAACTTGAGGACGTTATGCTAAGTCAAATAAGCCAGACAGTGAAAGGCAAGTACTGTATGATGTCACTTATATGTGGAATCTAAAAAAGTTGAACTCATAGAACCAAACTGTAGAATGTTGGTTGTCAGAGGATGGGGTTGAGCAAAAAGGGGAGAGGATGGTCAAAGGATACAAACTTTCAGTTATAAGGTGAATAAGTTCAGAGGATCTAATGTGTTTACAGCATGGTGCCTATATTTAATAATCTGTATTATATACTTGAAATTTGCTGAGAGTAAATCTTAAATGTTCTCACAAAAAAGTAACTATGAATGTATTAATTAGCTTGATTGTGGTAATCATTTCACAATGTATACATATATCAAACTACCATGTTGTATACCTTAAATATATATATAATTTTAATTTGTTAATTATACTTCAATGAAGCAAAAAAAATTAGATAATACAATTTCTGCAGCAGTGGGCCTAGGGAAATCTAGCTGCTTAGGAAATCTAGCACATTTTAAAAGTCTGGTGTTAATAAGCCCCACCTCACCAGCTAAATTCCTTTGAAGTTCAGCTCCTTTACGTAGATGAAAATTCAGTTCCTTGAACACAATAGATCTTACTTTTTTGCTTTCACTAAGCTTTCTCCAGGTACAAACAATTGAGTCACAAGGGAGACTGGGCTGGAGTCTGGGAAATGCAATATAAGTCATCACTTTTTGAAATCCAGCAAAAAATATATCATACCGTGGATGAGTTAGTGATATTTGTATCCAAGTGAAACATAATAGGGTCAAGCAATGTAGAGCAACACATAGCAGTATAGAATGTATTTAGAAGTATATGTTAAAACAAAAAGCAAACTTAGAAGCTTTCATTCATTAAGAATCTCAATTCCCTAATGTCTTGGTTTACATTGTCACTTTAATTTCCATGCTGTAGAGATAAAAATTGCAGTCATATTCTCCAAAGTTTAGGTTGAAAACGTCCTCTGTAATCCCAGTCACTTCCTACTATCTGTCAGGAGTTTCAGAGGGAGAAGTTTATTTAATCTGAAAGCTATTTACAATCAGCCTGCATCCAAATGAGAGCTGCATCTCTGAGGGCCTCCAGTAATGAATCCTTTTTGTGTATTTCTGTAATTATCTGTCCCAAACCCACTTCTGTGGAACATTTTACACACTTAGTCAGAAAACTGTAGGAGTTAGAGATGAGAAAACAAAAATGGATCTCTTCATTCTTTGGCTTGCATCTTAAGAATCTTGTATAAACTAGACATTTTCTCAAAGTCTGCAGAATAGCTTCTTTAACCAAACTACCTGGATGATAAATTTTTATTTTGTTTTGTTTTATTTTTCGTATGTTTTTGGAGAGAATTTTCAGTTTTCCAAGAGAAAAGGGAATTTAAAGGGAAATTTTACTTTTTCCCCCCGTAACTGCTTTTATTTGGGAGAAAAACAGAGAGAGAGAAAGAGATGGGGGGAGAGAGAGAGAGAGAGACTGACTCATTAATTTTAGTTAGTTAATCAATTAATTCATTTATTTATCCCACAAATTCATTGAACAGTTTATTCCTGATGTGCCCTGTTAGATGCTGGACAATAATGATGAGCAAAAGTAGACAAGACCCCTGTGTACATGGGGTTGACACTCTAGTGGGAGTTATAGAAGCCAAATGGGCAATCATTTCTCTAGTGACGTTAAGTTTTTACATATTTAGAGGTAAGAGAAGACTAACAAGAAGGGAAATTTGGAAGGAAGGAGTTAGAAAAAAAATAAGCTGCTGTCCTTGCAGTCCACTATCTTAGTGTAATGGGCAGAGACCTAGCCTGTTTTGTACAGGGAGTCATGGATTGGCTAACATTTTGCACATTAATCTTTATTCATAGGGGTTTAAAAGAAAAACCCATTAAAGAATTATGACAGTTAAAACTCATTTAAAAAACTGTAAAAATTGCCATCCATTTACCAGAAAATTGTGAGACTTCATTTTGGTTTTATATAATAGTTCTTATATAATCATCCATATTTTGAGAATTTGAAAATTAATAAAATTTGAATATTGTGAATATATGATGCTAACAGTTGATCACTGACAGATGTAGTGATGGTGCAGAATGTGGATTAAATAAAAGGGTATAACAATTATTAACTGATTTTCCCTAGTTAATGGAAACCAAGTGGTCTTGAGATAATTTTTTGTTGTTCGGCTTTGGAAATTTGTATGTATTAGTTGATGAAATAACTGTATATTGTGAATGATGAGTGAGTTATATCTTTTTCATTATATTTTAATTAGCATAGGAATTAAGATAATTGATATATGAATGTTTTACTTTTAGATGTGACACATTTTATTTTTTCAGGTTTTTATTTTATTTATTTTTTTACTGAAGTATAGTTGATTTACCATGTTGTGTTGGTTTCAGGTATACAGCAAAGTGATTCAGTCATACACGTATATATATCTATTCTTTTTCAGATTATTTTTCATTATAGGTTATTATAAGATACTGATTATACTTCCCTGTGCTATACAGTAGGTTCTTGTTGGCTATCTAGTCTATATATTACAGTGTGTATATATGTTAATTCAAAGCTCCTAACTTATGCCTCCCACCCCTTTTCCCTTTGGTAACCAAAAGATTGTTTCCTTTGTCTGTGAGTGTATTTCTGTTTTATAATATTTCATTTGTAGAATTTTTTTAGATTCCATATATAAGCAATATCATATGATTTTTGTCTTTCTCTGTTTGACTTACTTAACTTATAATCTCTAGGTCCACCCATGTTGCTGTAAATGGCATTATTTCATTCTTTTTTATGGCTGAGTAATATTCCATTGTTTGTATGTACCACATCTTCTTTATCCATTCCTCTGTCATTGGACAGTTAGGTTGCTTCCATGTCCTGGCTATTGTAAATATTGCTACTATGAACATTGAGGTACATGTATCTTTTCAAATTATGGTTTTCTCCAGATATATGCCCAGGAGTGGGATTGCTGTCTCATATGGTAGCTCTATTTTTAGTTTTTGAAGGAAGCTCGATAGTGTTCTCCATAGTGGCTGCACCAGATTACATCCCCATCAACACTGTGGGAGGGCTCCTTTTTCTCTATACCCTCTCCAGCATTTATTATTTGTAGACTTTTTGATGATGGCCATTCTGACTGGTGTGACGTGGCACCTCATTGTAGTTTTGATTTGCATTTCTCTAATAATTAGCAATGTTGAGCATTTTTTCATGTACCTGTTGGCCATCTGTATGTCTTCTTTGGAGAAATGTCTATTTAAGTCCTCTGCCCATTTTTTGATTGGGTTGTTTGTTTTTTTAACATTGAGTTGTATGAGCTGTTTGTATATTTTGGAAATTAAGCCCTTGTCAGTCTCATCGTTTGCAAATATTTTCTCACATTCTGTGGGTGTTTTTTTTGTTTTGTTTATGGTTTCCCAAGAACTATCTTGATTACAAAATCAGTGATTTTTTCCCCTGTATACCATACTTTAATCAGCTGGGTTTTTTTAACATCTTTATTGGAGTATAATTGCTTTACAGTGGTGTGTTAGTTTCTGCTTTATAACAGTGAATCAGCTATACATATACATATATCCCCATATCTTCTTCCTCTTGCCTCTCCCTCCCACGCCTCTAGGTGGTCACAAAGCACCGAGCTGATCTCCCTGTGCTATGCGGCTGTTTCCCACTAGCTATCTATTTTACGTTTGGTAGTGTATATAAGTCCATGCCACTCTCTCACTCGTCCCAGCTTACCCTTCCCCCTCCTCGTGTCCTCAAGTCCATTCTCAACGTCTGCTACTTTATTCCTGTCCTGCCCCTAGGTTCTTCAGAACCAATTTTTTTTTTTTTAGATTCTGTATATATGTGTTAGCATATGGTATTTGCTTTTCTCTTTCTGACTTACTTCACTCTGTATGACAGACTCTAGGTCCATCCACCTCACTACAAATAACTCAATTTCGTTTCTTTTTTTGGCTAATATTCCATTGTACATATGTGCCACATCTTCTTTATCCATTCATCTGTTGATGGACACTTAGGTTGCTTCCATGTCCTGGCTATTGTAAATAGAGCTGCAATGAACATTGTGGTACATGACTTTTTGAATTATGGTTTTCTCAGGGTACATGACCAGTAGTTGGATTGCTGGGTCATATGGTAGTTCTATTTTTAGTTTTTTAAGGAACCTCCATACTGTTCTCCATAGTGGCTGTATCAATTTACATTCCCACCAACAGTGCGAGAGGGTTCCCTTTTCTCCACACCCTCTCCAGCATTTATTGTTTGTAGATTTTTTGATGATGGCCATTCTGACTGGTGTGAGGTGATATCTCATTGTAGTTTTGATTTGCATTCTCTAATGATTAGTGATGTTGAGCATCCTTTCATGTGTTTGTTGGCAATCCGTATATCTTCTTTGGAGAAATGTCTATTTAGGTCTTCTGCCCATTTTTGGATTGGGTTGTTTGTTGTTTTGATATTGAGCTGCATGAGCTGCTTGTAAATGTTGGAGATTAATCCTTTGTCAGTTGCTTCATTTGCAAATATTTTCTCCCATTCTGAGGGTTGTCTTTTCGTCTTGTTTATGGTTTCCTTTGCTGTGCAAAAGCTTTGAAGTTTCATTAGGTCCCATTTGTTTATTTTTATTTCCATTTCTCTAGGAGGTGGGTCAAAAAGGATCTTGCTGTGATTTATGTCATAGAGTGTTCCGCCTATGTTTTCCTCTAAGAGTTTTATAGCGTCTGGCCTTACATTTAGGTCTTTAATCCATTTGGAGTTTATTTTTGTGTATGGTGTTAGGGAGTGTTCTAATTTCATTCTTTTACATGTACCTGTCCAGTTTTCCCAGCACCACTTATTGAAGAGGCTGTCTTTTCCCCACTGTATATTCTTGCCTCCTTTATCAAAAATAAGGTGACCATATGTGCGTGGGTTTATCTCTGGGCTTTCTATCCTGTTCCATTGATCTATATTTCTGTTTTTGTGCCAGTACTGTACTGTCCTTAATACTGTAGCTTTGTAGTATAGTCTGAAGTCCAGGAGCCTTAATCAGCCATTTTTAATGTTTACATTAGAAAGGAAAAAATTTAAACTCAATGGAACAAAACACAGACAATGAATAATGAAACAAAAAACTAGTTATTTTAAAAACTTACTCAGACTGATAAACCTTTAGGTAGACTCATCAAGATAAAGAGACAACACACATTGAAAAGATACAAAGGATGTGCATAACAAAACCTAACCATATATTTATATAGTAGCAATAAAAATTTTTTAATCTGAATTAACAAAGAAATACTATGTAACATCAGAAATTTAAAAGTTCACACCTTCCATATTCTCCACACATTAAAAGGATAGTAATTTAATTATTGGGAAAAACTTTATGCAAAAGAATTTGACAGCTTAGATAAAATGGACAAATATTTTGAAAGATATACATTAACAAAACTGTCTTGAGAAGAAACAGATAATCTGATTAGTTCAGTTGTATATTTACTAAAGAAATTGAAAAAGAAAAAATCTGAGAAAAAAATATCAGGCATAAACATTTAAGGAATAAAAAATAGTGATCCTATAGAAACTTTTCTAGAAAATGGAAAAGATGGGAATATTATTTATTTTTTAATGATATCCAGCATATCCTGGATAACAAAGCCATGCAGTTATATCCCATTATAAGAAAACTACAAATTGGTTCCCTCAAGAACACAGACACAAAATTCCTTAACAAAATATTATCAGATTGAACTTTGCTGTGTGTTTGTTTTACTGTGTTTATAATGATTATGCCTGTTGAATTTTCTCTTCCCAGCTCTAAGCCACTAATAAGGTATTTTTCTAATCAATAGCAGTTCTCTTCCTAAGAGAATTCTGGTGCCAGATGGGGAAAAGATTTTTTGTTGTTGTTGTTTTGTTTGTGTGTGCATGTGTGTGTTTTTAACCCTGATACACTTATTTTGCTTTAACTTTCCTGCCATTTTCTCCTTCACATTTATCTTTCTGTAATAACCACCATAATATCTGAACACAAACTTTTAAAAAAGAGATCCATTCTCTCTAGTCATCAACTTCTTCATTTGTCTGAACACAAATCTATATAAATTTATATTTATTACCAATTACAGTATAACTTGAAATGGAAAATTCTTGGAAAAACTTAAACAGTGACTTAGAATCATTCTTTTCATAGTAGTAAGAGCAATCTGTGGTAGTACACTTTAAGGAGAAACTCTCTTGTAGAAATAGACTGTTTATCACATGATGCTCTGATGTATTTTTATATTATAACAAACAAGTGGCTTGGAATTTCCTTTCACAGTACTTTATGTTTAGGGTACTATGTATTTCTAGATGAAAAATTTTAAATGTATTCCAAGCTTTGTTTTCAACTAATTTCCATTAATTAAAAAACATCAGAAAAATATTACATGATTTAGCACAATAATTATAATCTACTTTAAATATTAGTAAAATTACGCCACCTGTACTTTAAAAGATATATTTTTTTGTTCTCTTGGCAAGTTTTAGCAAACAAGAACTTTGTTGTGTCTCTGGTTTTTCACATGCAAAATACTTTTATCTTTAGTCAGAAAGTTCAAAAGCATCTCAGGCAGAGTTCATTAAAAACCATTTTTATAGATGATTGTCCTTTTGAAGCAATACAGAAAGATTAAATTAGAATAAGTTTTGTCAGGATTTATAGATGTAATTAACATAAGACTTCATCCATTTCCCCTTTGTTGTTTAGCAATGCTATTTATGGTTTTGAAAAATAACATATTCTCATAATGTTATCTTACATTTTAGTAGTTTTTCTGATTGCATGAAATGACATTATAAACAGTACAATTTCCCTATCTTGTGTATCTCTCTCTGCTATCTATTAAGATTAATATAGTAAATATCATCATTGAGCTCTCAATTGTTTTCTCTCTCTGCTATCTATTAAGATTAATATAGTAAATATCATCATTGAGCTCTCAATTGTTTTCTGTGATACAGAGTAAAGTTCAACTGTAAGCATCTAGGGGAAGAAAGTTATTCATTCATATTTGGAAAATAGTCTTCTAATGAACTACTGATGAAAAGTTGACTGTGTGCATTCCTTTAAATGCATTATTCAAAATATTTATAAAATTAGTTCATGTTATGGGACAATCTTGCTAAGGCCCATATATATTATTGGGATTAAACTTACAAACAGGGACGGGGTGGAGTGAACTATTAGAAAATTTTCATTCATTCATGAGCACTTTATGGTAGTTAAGAATGTAACTGGCAAACTGTTAAATCAAAAGTTGTGTTTGATAGACACCTAGGTCAGAACTGATGCAATGCCTTGTCATCATGAAGGATTTAACAAGTTGCTTTTATCAGTTTTAGTCATCTTTGATCAAAGTGAAAGAAAAAGAGAGATGACTCTTGTGAATTTTATCTGTGCAGGATAAAGGCTCTGAGCACATCTTTAAATTATATGTCATGAAATTGTAGAATCCCAAAGGTAGGCAGGATTGTATATATCATTTGATCCAATCTCTGCTTACAAATCAGGAATGTGATAGTCCAAGTGTTAAGGGATGTTCAAACCATACATAGTATGTGAGAAAAAGAGCCAAGACTAGAATCTCCATTTTCCTATGTTTAGTCTCATGGCCTTTATCCCAGGCTATAGACTTTACAGGGGAAAATTTTTTATCTAGATAGATAGATAGATGGGTAGATAGATTCCCTCCTCTTTCTCAGCAGCTACATTATAGATATAGATATAAATATAGATATAAACAGTATAACAAGATATATAATCATTTGATTTTTTACTTTAAGGAAATATAGTTAAGTATATCCATAAAGCAAATAACAAGGATTCATTCATAGATTTTTTGTTAACTCATTGTATAGTTCTCTTTAATCATTACCAATTGATTATATAAGTCCAAATTATTTGAACTAGAAAAAATATTATTTCATATGTTATTTTTCAGTGTTTTTCTTTATAATATAATAATATTAAACAACATGAATCATTGAATAATAAGGCAAGAAGAAATTCCAGAGTCAAGATTCTGCTATGTTTCTACTGATTCAATATAGAACAACACTTAAACCATCTATAGTTGTTTTAATTGTTTCAGAGATGATTCATACTCAGAGATAATAAATGAAAATTTTATTGGCAATGTAGCTCAGTGTCTTAATTTCTCTAGTGATTTCCCCCTATATTCAATATCACAATATCACTATAGCAAAATGAACATCATACTTAAATCATTAATAATGAAATGTTATTATCATACATAATTGACTGAGGCAATTTAAAAGTGAATCAAGAAAATTTGGTTCAAAAAAAGTAGCAGACAGTCCTTTAGGAAAAAATAGAATTTCTGACACAGAAAATTACCCAAATTATGGGGCTATTCTATCATGTTACTTGTAATTTGATACAGTTAAATTTTAATTTTACAAATAAGGAATAAGCCATAGATAGAGCATATAATCCTCATCTTTGATAGATTCTAAAAGCAGAAAATTGGTATATAGTAATTTGATATCTTAGGATGATAATTTATCAGAGGTATAATATGAGAAATAAAGGAGAATGGTTAATTCACTGTGAATAATGACTGAAGAAAGATAATTTCTATCCTAGTTAAAGCAGGTATTAGGGCAAATAGTATTTAATCTAAAACAATGAAAGGTAGAGAAGTTAACTGATTACATTTTTTTAATCAACAGAAAGATAGGGGTTTACAATACTTTTTACATTTGACTCTAAAACCAACCAATGAGTAGCTCTACGGCAGAAAGAAAGTAAGAAACTGAAAACATCATTGATTTTGCAACTTTTTCTGGTTCCCTAGAGCTAATAGCACCTGGTTTAGCAACGTGGCTGGAAAAATCTTGTGCGGGACCAAGGAACTACTTTTATTCACAGAACAGAGTCCATAATGGAGATCCCTGATAGGAATTTTTGACTCAGTTTTTGCTGCTTGGGAGACATGATTAAATTGCCCCTTGGCCCTGTTTTTAAGTAAGATCTGAATAGGACCTTTCAGTTTGATCTGAAAGAAGGGACTATGTTGTGGTATAATTTTGGCTAAAAATTGACAAAAACTGACAAACCTATAAAGGTAGCTGTTGTTACAACTTAACTATAAACTGTAAAATCAACAGGGTCAACAGCATTTCCTCTATGACTAAATGGGAATATCTATTTCTGCATTTTTGTGGAGTTATTCCTGGATCAGTTTTCCAGTGTAAAGTGCACTATGATCATCCTCTAACCTTCATTTCCTGAGCTCATGTATAGTGATGGTGACTAAGCATAATGACTTAACCTTATTTTTGTATAGTATTTAATAGTTTTCAAAGCTCTGAAAAAAAACCGTTTTAATTCGTAAAATAAACTTGTGTTGTAGTCAGTATAGATTGTCATTATTATTCTACTATTCCTAAACTGAATCAGTGGAAGAACCAGCACAAAGTTCTAGGCATTTTTGAATGTACTTGAGCGCTTTTTTAGTCTCACAGTGTTGCCTTTCCAAACCCTCTACACTGAAAATTACAACAATAATACAGAACTTTTTTTTTGCTTTTGGAGATATTTCAGAGA
Source organism: Balaenoptera physalus (assembly GCF_965194825.1). Taxonomy (NCBI): domain Eukaryota; kingdom Metazoa; phylum Chordata; class Mammalia; order Artiodactyla; family Balaenopteridae; genus Balaenoptera; species Balaenoptera physalus. The sequence goes on along the minus strand of NC_138884.1, from coordinate 17,877,282 downwards.
CAATCTTTCTATGTTTGCTGGATCTACTTAAATTTTATTAATACAGTAGATATTAATGGCTTTAATGCTTTTAAAAATGCTCTTTTTCCCTATAAGGAATGTTCTTCTGTCCACATTTCTATTGAAATTCCACCCATCATTCCAGTAATGTAGTAAGTACCACTTCCTCCACACCCTTTGCAGATATCAACTTTTTTCTCCTTACTCCTCTCTCTAATACATTCATCTCCCTATAATATATTGTTTAGCCATCAGCCCCTTTACAATTTCTGGGGTTAAAGAAAACTTAATGGTAACAAAATTAAGTAAGAGTAGAAAAGAAGTGAAATTTTGCATATCTTAAAATACTAATGATTAATACTGATTACTAAACTGTGCTAACTAGCAGTTTTAAAGACTTTTGCTTGACAATCCTGCAGCCTATGGAAGAAAAACCACATTCACAGAAAGATAGACAAGACGAAAAGGCAGAGGGCTATGTACGAGATGAAGGAACAGGATAAAACCCCAGAAAAACAAACTAAGTGAAGTGGAGATAGGCAAACTTCCAGAAAAAGAATTCAGAATAAAGGTAGTGAAAATAATCCAGGACCTCGGAAAAAGAATTGAGGCAAAGATCGAGAAGATACAAGAAATGTTTAATGAAGACCTAGAAGAATTAAAGAACAAACAAACAGAGATGAATAATACAGTAACTTAAATGAAAACTACACTAGAAAGAATCAGTAGCAGAATAACTGAGGCAGAAGAACGGATAAGTGACCTGGAAGACAATATGGTGGAATTCACTGCTGCGGAACAGAATAAAGAAAAAAGAATGAAAAGAAATGAAGACAGCCTAAGAGATCTCTGGGACAACATTTAACGCAACAACATTCGCATTATAGGGGTCCCAGAAGGAGAAGAGAGAGAGAAAGGACCCGAGAAAATAATTGAAGAGATTATAGTCGAAAACTTCCCTAACATGGGAAAGGAAATAGCCACCCAAGTCCAGGAAGCACACTGAGTCCCATACAGGATAAACCCAAGGAGAAACACGCCGAGACACATAGTAATCAAATTGGCAAAAATTAAAGACAAAGAAAAATTACTGAAAGCAGCAAGGGAAAAATGACAAATAACATACAAGGGAACTCCCATAAGGCTAACAGCTGATTTCTCAGCAGAAACTCTACAAGCCAGAAGGAAGTGACACGATATACTTAAAGTGATGAAAGGGAAGAACCTACAACCAAGATTACTCTACCCAGCAAGGATCTCATTCAGATTCGATGGAGAAATCAAAAGCTTTACAGACAAGCAAAAGCAAAGAGAATTCAGTACCACTCAAGCAGCTCTACAACAAATGCTAAAGGAACTTCTCTAAGTGGGAAACACAAGAGAAGAAAAGGACCTACAAAAACAAACCCAAAACAATTAAGAAAATGGTCATAGTATAATACATATTGATAATTACCTTAAACGTGAATGGATTAAATGCTCCAACCAAAAGACACAAGCTTGCTGAATGGATACAAAAATAAGACCCATATATATGCTGTCTACAAGAGACCCACTTCAGACCTAGGGACACATACAGACTGAAAGTGAGGGGATGGAAAAAGATATTCCATGCAAATGGAAATCAAAAGAAAGCTGGAGTAGCAATACTCATATCAGATAAAATAGACTTTAAAATAAAGAATGTTAGAAGAGACAAGGAAGGACACTACATAATGATCAAGAGATCAATCCAAGAAGAAGATATAACAATTATAAATATATGTGCACCCAACATAGCAGGACCTCAATACATAAGGCAACTGCTAACAGCTATAAAAGAGGAAATCGAGAGTAACACAATCATAGTGGGGGACTTTAACACCTCACTTATACCAATGGACAGATCATCCAAAATGAAAATACATAAGGAAGCAGAAGCTTTAAATGACACAATAGACCAGATAGATTTAATTGATATTTATAGGACATTCCATCCAAAAACAGCAGATTACACTTTCTTCTCAAGTGTGCACGGAACATTCTCCAGGATAGATCACATCTAGGGTCACAAATCAAGCCTCAGTAAATTTAAGAAAATTGAAATCATATCAAGCATCTTTTCTGACCACAACACTATGAGATTAGAAATGAATTACAGGAGAAAAAATGTAAAAAACAGAAACACATGGAGGCTAAACAATACGTTACTAAATAACCAAGAGATCACTGAAGAAATCAAAGAGGAAATCAGAAAATACCTAGAGACAAATGGCAATGAAAACACGATGATCCGAAACCTATGGGATGCAGCAAAAGCAGTTCTAAGAAGGAAGTTTATAGCTATACAAGCCTACTTCAAGAAACAAGAAAAATCTCAAATAAACAATCTAACCTTACACCTAAAGAAACTAGAGAAAGAAAAACAAAGAAAACCCAAAGTTAGCAGAAGGAAAGAAATCATAAAGATCAGAGCAGAAATAAATGAAATAGAAACAAAGAAAATAATAGCAAAGATCAATAAAACTAAAAGCTGGTTCTTTGAGAAGATAAACAAAATTGATAAACCATTAGCCAGACTCATCAAGAAAAAGAGGGAGAGGACTCAAATCAATAAAACTAGAAATGAAAAAGGAGAAGTTACAACAGACACCACAGAAATACAAGGCATCCTAAGAGACTACTACAAGCAATTCTATGCCAATAAAATGGACAACCTGGTAGAAATGGGCAAATTCTTAGAAAGGTTTAACCTTCCAAGACTGAACCAGGAAGAAACAGAAAATATGAACAGACCAATCACAAGAAATGAAATTGAAACTGTGATTAAAAATCTTCCAACAAACAAAAGTCCAGGACCAGATGGCTTCACAGGGGAATTCTATCAAACATTTAGAGAAGGGCTAACACCCATCCTTCTCAAACTCTTCCAAAAATTGCAAAGGAAGGAACACTCCCAAACTCATTCTATGAGGCCACCATCACCCTGATACGAAAACCAGACAAAGATACTACAAAAAATGGAAATTACAGACCAATATCACTGATGAATATAGATGCAAAAATCCTCAACAAAATACTAGCCAACAGAATCCAACAACACAGTAAAAGGATCATACACCATGATCAAGTGGGATTTATCCTGGGGATGCCAGGATTCTTCAATATACACAAATCAATCAATGTGGTACACCATGTTAACAAATTGAAGAATAAAAACCATATGATCATCTCAATAGATGCAGAAAAAGCTATTGACTAAATTCAACATCCATTTATGATTAAAAACTCTCCAGAAAGTGGGCATAGAGGGAACCTACCTCAACATAATAAAGGCCATATATGACAAACCCACAGCAAACATCATTCTCAACAGTGAAAAACTGAAAGCATTTCCTCTAAGATCAGGAATGAGACAAGGATGTCCACTCTCACCACTATTATTCAACATAGTTTTGGAAGTCCTGGCCACGGCAATCAGAGAAGAAAAATAAAAGGAATCCAAATTGGAAAAGAAGAAGTAAAACTGTCACTGTTTGCAGATGACATGGTACTATACATAGAGAATCCTAAAGATGCCACCAGAAAACTACTAGAGCTAATCAATGAATTTGGTAAAGTTGCAGGGTACAAAATTATGCACAGAAATCTCTTGCATTCCTATACACTAGTGATGAAAAATCTGAAAGAGAAATTAAGGAAACACTCCCATTTACCATTGCAACAAAAAGAATAAAATACCTAGGAATAAACCTACCTAGGGAGACAAAAGACCTGTATGCAGAAAACTATAAGACACTGATGAAAGAAATTAAAGATGATACAAACAGATGGAGAGATATACCATGTTCTTGGATTGGAAGAATCAATATTGTGAAAATGACTATACTACCCAAAGCAATCTACAGATTCAATGCAATCCCTATCAAATTACCAATGGCATTTTTTATGGAACTAGAACAAAAAATCTTAAAATTTGTATGGAGACACAAAAGACCCTGAAAGCCAAAGCAGTCTTGAGTGAGAAAAATGGAGCTGGAGGAATCAGACTCCCTGACTTCAGACTATACTACAAAGCTACAGTAATCAAGACAATATGGTACTGGCACAAAAACAGAAACATAGATCAATGGAACAAGAATGAAAGCCCAGAGATAAACCCACGCACCTATGGTCAACTAATCTATGACAAAGGAGGCAAGGATATACAGTGGAGAAAAGACAGTCTCTTCAGTAAGTGGTGCTGGGAAAACTGGACAGCTACCTGTAAAAGAATGAAATTAGAACACTCCCTAGCACCATACACAAAAATAAACTCAAAATGGATTCGAGACCTAAGTGTAAGACCAGACACTATAAAACTCTTAGAGGAAAACATAGGAAGAACACTCTTTGACATAAATCACAGCAAGATCTTTTTTGATCCACCTCCTAGAGTAATGGAAATAAAAACAAAAATAAAGAAATGGGACCTAATGAAACTTCCAAGCTTTTGCACAGCAAAGGAAATCATAAACAAGACGAAAAGACAGCCCTCAGAATGGGAGAAAATATTTGCAAATGAATCAATGGACAAAAGATTAATCTCCAAAATATATAAACAGCTCATACAGCTCAATATTAAAGAAACAAACAACCCAATCCAAAAATGGGCAGAAGACCTAAATAGACATTTCTCCAAAGAAGACATACAGGTGGCCAAGAAGCACATGAAAAGGTGCTCAACATCACTCATTATTAGAGAAATACAAATCGAAACTACAATGAGGTATCACCTCACACCAGTTAGAATGGGTATCATCAGAAAATCCACAAACAACAAATGCTGGAGAGGGTGTGGAGAAAAGGGAACCCTCTTGCATTGTTTATGGGAATGTAAATTGATACAGCCACTATGGAGAACAGTATGGAGGTTCGTTTAAAAACTAAAACTAGAATTACCATATGATCCAGCAATCCCAGTACTGGGCATATACCCAGAGAAAACCGTAATTCAAAAAGACACATGCACCCCAATGTTCATTGCAACACTATTTACAATAGCCAGGTCATGGAAGCAACCTAAATGCCCATTGACAGATGAATGGATAAAGAAGATGTGGTACATATATACAATGGAACATTACTCAGCCATAAAAAGAAACGAAATTGGGTCATTTGTTGAGACGTGGATGGATCTAAAGACTGTCATACAGAGTGAAGTAAGTCAGAAAGAGAAAAACAATTATTGTATACTGATGCATGTATGTGGAACCTAGAAAAATGGTACAGATGAACTGGTTTGCAGGGCAGATGTTGAGACACAGATGTAGAGAACAAACGTATGGACACCAAGGGGGGAAAGCCGCTGGGCGGTGGGGATGATGGTGTGATGAACTGGGCGATTGGGATTGATATGTATACACTGATGTGTATAAAATGGATGACTAATAAGAACCTGCTGTATAAAAAAATAAATTAAATAAAATTCAATAATTCAAAGAAAAAAAAAAAAAGTCTTTTCCTTCCCTGAAGTTTTAGTGAGACTTTGAGAATTCATTTTGCTTTGTTTTAGATAATACATGTGTCAAGGGCCATTTTATTCTATGTCTGGTCTTCCAGTCAACTGTTTAGAGTCATTGTGATTGTAGTGTTTTCAGAGTATCCACTAGAATATGAATTCCGTGAAGGCAGGAATTGTATCTCTCTTGTTGGCCATTATATACTCTGTAACCTAGTGTGGTTCTTGATGTGTACTAGGCAAATAAATAAATGATTGCCTTTTGTTTTTATCCTGCTCTCTTCATCTTTATCCCTTGGTCAATTCTTTTTACACTGAAGTGCTATTCTCCAAGGATCATATTTACTTTACTTAATCTTTTTCTGTTGGTCACAAAAATTCTTCCATTCTATCTCTGTCATATGCTTTCTGTCCTTTTCTATTTACTAACCCTTTCTATTATAAGAAGATGATAGATAGGATGCACTAGTTACATTTCAGTATTCCTTAGAATCTGATTTTATTCAGAGCAGTAATGTATCCAGATAAAAGACTGCAAGCCTAGTAGTCCTTCCTAGCTGACGTGTAACCATTGTCTAAGTTTGGACATCAGTGTGTGGGACATGTGAGAAGACTGCTTAAAGTGGAGACAGGCAAAAGATGCTCTTTGCCCTTCCACTTCATCTTCTTCCTCCCACTCCCGGGCCTACCCTCCAGCTCTCTGGAGCTCTAGCAGCCATTTTTCTCCTTGGAGCTCCATGTGACTTTGCGGTTAAAAGATATGTTCCATGTATGCTGGGAGAGGAATTTGGAAGGGAACTCGTTTCCTCACTAGTGCTAAGCCAACACTCTCATTAGAGACTGCTGATTTCTATTTTTTGTATGTGAAAAAGAGGTAAAAATCACTTCTCTTTTGGGTTTTCGGTTATGTGCACTTGAATTTCATTCTAACTGTTAGAGTGAGCAAAGTAACCCCAAGAGAGAGTTGAGGGGACCAGTAAGATAATGGACAACAGTAGAAACCCTGATTTAGATCCTACCCTCACTGTGAACCTAATCATTTTCAGCAAAAATACAACCATGATGTGATTGGTGTAAGTGAGTTTCTTTTGGAAGACAGCAAATGGTAGAATTGAGTTGTATTGAAAATGTGTATTTGTTGGTTTGGTTTGAAGATGAGGAGTAGTGAGTGTGAGGAAAATTAAATGGTTCACTGGGCCATAAAAACAGAAAGAGAGAGTCATAAGGAAATAAGTCTTAGAATTTATAGAGATGGTAGAAGGTCCTATACCCCAAAGGTTGTAAAGTATGGTTTTATCCTAAATTTACTTTAAAACTCAAAAGGGTAAGAAGACCACAAGATGGTATAAAGATAACAGAAATTACTACAAGAGTAGGTTACAATTACTGTTTCATTTGTAATGAAGCAAAAATCTTTGAGGACTGCCGAAAAGTGCTGCAAAAGTAAAAGCACATTTTGAGGGAAAATTGTATAAATAAAAGACTAAATTGCTTAAAAGAGGAGGGATATGATCATGGAAGTTCCATTGTGGCATTTATTGTAGTCTTTCTGGCATTATTTTTAGTATTGTTTGTGCCTTTCTTTCCCCAACTGGTTGTGAGAAATTTGAGGGTGGGTTATTGTGCTATATTATTCTTTCTTGCATTTCCTGCATCAACTTTCAGTGGTTAGTATTTAACACATGTTTATAAAAGTAAAGTATTTTTTTTTTGGTTCTTTCATTGAACTTTTCAAAGAACAGTATGAATATATTAATTTTATAGTACAGTGTGACTGTTTTTGCTAACATACTTCTAATTTCCTTAAAAGAAGATAATACTTTAAAAGTAATTATCCCATGAAATATGAATTTTTCACATTTAACATTTATAGATGTTACAAAAGTCATAAATTTAACAATTCTGCTAATAAAGTGTATACCTTAAAAACTTTTTTGAGTGTTGCAATTGGAATGACATACCTATAAATGATATTTTACTTTCTGAATTAAACAATGTTAAGTGGTAAAATAATGAAATTCGCTTTGCTGCTTTTTGATCAATGTGAATGGAATGGCATGAATACTAAAAACTGTGCTTATCACTGAATGATATATCTTCCAAGTTCTACATTCCTAAAGTATGTGAACATTTTTCTTTATGAAATTGACTTTAAGTGCTGCAATGTATGCTTAAAAAATGATGCAGTTATTTCAATGTCAGTGTTAGAAATAACATCAACTACAATCTTACTGTTGAATCATATAAATGTATGATCGAAAGTATAGTCTTACTTCCTTCAGTCATGGATTTTTGTACTGTTTTGTAAAAAGGAAAGTGAAAAGAAATTAAAAGTGAGATTGAAACTAAGACATCATAAAAAAAGGCATATGAAAGAAATATGTTTGTTGACTTTATAAAAGCAGTGGTGATGATACAGCTTCATTAACGTACAAAACATAGATCTTTCTGCATATTTCTTAAAGCCAACTTAAAATTGTTCCTCTTAGTGCATACATCTGATACTTCACATAATAACTTAGGGAAAAATTGTCTTTAATCTATTAACTCTTGGACCTAAAAATGCAGCAGTGGAGCAGAGTAATAGATTTTCAAAACAAATTATCTCTGAATTTTCACTTGTATCTCTAACATTTTAAAATTGTCGTTATATTTTTATGTTCCTTTTTATGTATAGTAGAAGACAATTCAAAATGGATGCTATATTTATTTTTGGAGGTTTTCTTTTTGGTTAAATTGTGAAATAGCAAAGTTGATATTCTGTTTTTATTTCATGCTTACAATTTTGAGAAGAATTCTTAAAATAGACTTACGGCCTAAAAAAATTAAATGACTACAAAATAAATATATGCTGAAAGGGTAATTTTATTTAATGTTTGGAGCTAATATACCAAACATTTTACAAAAACTATAATTATGGTGTAAGCTAATATTCAAATACTTCTTTTTGATTTGTTATTTAAATTTCTATAGGCATTTACTCTTAAAAGGGGACATATATTTCCTAAAGTTTTTTTACAAAAACTATAATTATGGTGTAAGCTAATATTCAAATACTTCTTTTTGATTTGTTATTTAAATTTCTATAGGCATTTACTCTTAAAAGGGGGCATATATTTCCTAAAGTTATCTAGCTGGCAAACTCTCTGGTAAGAGGGATACTCACTGTCAGTCTCTTCACTATTCATTTAAATAATTGAGAGTTATTAATAATTGTTCTGTGTATAACATTACAAATTCCACAATCATCTTTATTTCCTCTTGCAACAATAAACATGCAATTACACTTTGAAAGATAGTATTTCAGCATATCATACACACAGGGAGTTTTACTTAAAGTTATTTCTAGAATGCTTACCTATATTTGAGAATGACTATTCAGATATTAATAATAAATCTTAATGACATGTATGCCAGTTATCAGTTTATTACCTCTCAGCTCCAGATTTACCCTTTAACACGTCTGGGCAAATGGATGGAATGGCATTCCTCTAAGCCTCTCTCCTTTACAATGAGTGTGATGTTGAACTTTCTCAGTAGAGGGCACTCAAGGGACATTGCAGGAGGAAGGGGCTTCCTGCTGTTTCTGGCTGCTGGGTGGTGGGTCAGCAGTGTGGGTGGAAAGACATCTGGTGGTACGCTGCAGTGGCCATCCACCCAGAATGCAACCTTGCAGCCCTTGTCTGTCCTGGTGATCCCTTTCCATGGCCCTCTCAACATGGATACCACACTCCCAAGCCCTGCTGTCCATATTGGCACCCCTGTTCCTGTTTGCATGTAAGCTACCCCAGGTTTGTCTCCTATGGTCCTTATGCCATGGCCCTCCTGACCACACCAGGGCTCCTGTTCCCTCTGCATATCTATGTGCCCAGTCCCCTGGCTGCAGTGTCTGCACCCCTGCCTCCACTCCCTCCGCAAGCCTGCATGCTGGCTGTTGGCAGTGGCTCACCTCACAGACACTGTGCTCCAAGCCCTCTGCTGCATCGGAACCCCCATTCCCTCTACATGCACACACACCTGACTGTGCTCACCTGTGTTCCACCTGTACCTCCCCTGGCCCCTTACTGCACTCCAGCAGGATGCTTCCTTCTTGCCCACCAACTCCAGACCAGCTCTGGACTGGGAAAATCACCAAACTGCCTTGTCATCCAGTAAGCTGGATTACACCTTCCCCCAAAAGGTTTGAAACCCAACCTTTGGAAGGAGGGCCGCCTTTCCATGTTTGTCCTTCCTTCGGTACTCTCTCTTAGCCCTAGGCAAGATACAGAGTTTTCTTATATCCTAGAGTCACTCTTTTATCATAGTTAATAATTATTTATATTAAACTTTCCCTGTTTAAACCACTGTGTGCTTTCAGTCACTCCTGATTGGCCTGACATTCATACAGCATGCTTTATTTTTACAATAGTTGTGATGCTGACAGGATCTGATGGTAACATCCATGATCACACGTACCAGAAATAATGACAACATTCAGTATGTTTACTTTTCCAAAACTGAATAACAGTATTTACCTCAAAACCAAACCTAAAGCTGAACTTTAGGCTACTCCTACTATTGGTGTGCAACTTTCAAATGTACACATCAGCCTACATTTCTCTCCTGAACTCCAACTTGTATATCCAAGTGCTTGGATGGTTGACAGACCCCCTCAAAAACTAAACAAGCGAAAAGAAAAAAAAAAAAACTTGTCCCAAACCAAATGCCTAATCTATCCTACCCTATTCTATCCTACATCTTGGTCTTTAACTGTCCTCTCCATCTCAATAATAGCAGTTTCATTTTGCGTGTTTCTTAGACTAGAACCTTCATCCTTGATTCTTCTGGTACTCTCAATCCCAGATCTAGTCCGTGAGCTAATCCTGTAGACTCTATCTTCAAAATATATCCAGTTTTCAGCAACTTTTCATCTCTAATGCTAACACTTTGGTCCAAGCTACTGTCTTAGCTGCATCTTTGCAAGCATTTCCTAACCAATCTTCTTGCTTCTTCTCTTGCCTATAGTCGACTCTCACATTACTCCTCTGTTTAAAACCTCTAATAGTTTCTGGTTTTAGAGTAAAAAGCAAAAACATTTTCATGACCTACAAGGACCTGGTAGATCTGGCCCTCCTCTGCCTCTCTGAATTTACCTCCTTCTCTCTCCCTTGCTCACTGTGCTCTAGGCAGACAGTTCCTTGAACTTGCCAAGTGAGCTCCTTCCTGTAATGTTCTTCCTCCAAACATCCCCATGGCTCACTTCTTCACCTGCTTCAAATTCATAGTCCCCTTTACCTCATTTTATTTTATATGTGGTATTTTTTCATGTTGCTTATTTAGTATTTACGTGTTCATTTTTTTACAATCTGTCTGCTGTTCCTGGAATGTCAACCTCATAAGGGCAACACCTTGTCTAGTTAGTTCACTGCCATATCCTCAGCATCTAAAATGGTGCCTGGCGTGTGGTAAATGCTCAATAAATATTTGTTGAATGAATGAATTAATGAATAAATTGGTTGCCTATAATATTTTATTCAAGTATTGATCTTATGGAATAATATCAAATGCCAATTTACAGAGAGAAAACTGGAGCACAGAAAGTTTTCATTATTTTTCCATGGCAATAATAAATAAACAGCTATTAATAATAAATAATAGCAATAAATGGCAGAGACAGGATTTGAATTCAAGCCTGTCTGTAACCAAAGCCCGTGCATGACCTTCAACTGAATGTCAATTTTCTGGGATAATGTAAACTTGCCTCTGCCTTCTTCAAAAATGGAATTAGGGAGCTGGAGTGCTTTTTCAGATGGACTAAATTCATGTCTTTTTTGTGTATGTGGTTGCCCATTTTTATAAAAGGGCACCACACAGAAGAAAAATTATTCTACACTATGTAGGATTGCTATTTGCATTGCCACTTTGCATAAGGAAGTAATTTTGGATTTTGAAAAACTCAAATTTATAGATCTGAAATACAGCCATGCAATCATATTCTAAAGGCTACTTAAAACATATAGGAGGGTTTGAGAAGGGCAGAAAATAATATGCTTTGGGCATTCGACTGACTTGGAAGGAAGTCCAAGCTTATTTTAGTTAAGACTATTAAAAAATCATTTAAAAAATTACGTGTTTTGCTGGAAAAGAGAAGATGATCAGTTGTCAGATTTTCCACACCAACGTAAATGCACCACCACACATGGAATATGCTGAGAAAACTATCAGATAGCATTTCATACACTAGTCATTGTCTCAGTCCATGATCATGATCCTGTAAGTTGTCATCAAAATATGATTTAGAGATATTGGTCAAGATTTGTTTCTTTAACTGAGAAGAAAAGAAAGCACACTGCCTAAATGTGTAAAAGAAAAATCAGAGGTTGTTAAAATGTAAAGAGGTAACAGTCTTTGGATTTGTCTCTCTCTCTCTATATATATATATCTACATATATATATATGTGTGTGTGTGTGTATGTGTGTGTGTGTGTGTGTGTGTGTATATATATGTATGGCTCTGCCTTAATATACCCCTTTTTTGCTTGTGACTTTCAACTGTAATCAGTTAATAAAGTATTTATTCTCTGCATTCAGGTTCAAATAACTTGTTGTATTCTCTTATATTTAAATTTGTATTTATCATATAATGAATATGATAAATTCTGAGAAGTCTCAGAATTTCTAACACATATATAAATAGATATAATCAAATGTATGACAATATAAGAATATATATATTTTAAAGTGTATTTGAAACTAAGAATATTTTCTTTGCCACTTATTTTGTAAGGGTAGGTCCCTTTCGTGTTTAAGTGTTATATTAGGTGTATTTTATTCTAGTTAGAGTACCAGTTGTACTTAGAATATCCAAAATTTGCACCTAATAATTACAAACCATCTGGTATTATTTTTTTTACTTTTACTATGTAACAAACTATCCTAAAATTGGATAGCAACTGTTTATCACTCTAGCAACAGCTAGAGGTTGTGAAGGAGGCTCAACTGATCTTGGCTGGGAGTTAGCTGACTATTGGCTGATCTAAACTAGCCATTGTTGGGGCAACTGGAGCAGTTTAGATATGCTCCATGTGGCTCTCATTCTCCAGCAGGTTAATCCAGGCATATTCTGTTATTGGCAAAGTTGAAAAAGAGCAAGCCTCACTGTGCACACCCACCCATTTCAAGCTTCTGTTTGCACTGTGTCTTTAAAATTTTCATTGGCATAGCAAGTCACTTGTATGAGCCTGGAATCAGGGGATTTCCTCTATGTTTTACCTTCGTTACAGTATTTCTGATTTTCTCTTCCCATCACTTGATACTTTCTTAACCTTTGAGTTTCAATCACTTTTTTTTTTCCTCTAAAATGCCAAATTTCTAGGTGAAGACCAAATTAAATTAACTCTTTTGTGGACCTGTTATAACATGGAAAAACTAATTAACACATTATCTAGATGCTCATTATGTAAAGCTATCTCCTAATTTTGAAGACAAAAAGATAACTTATTTTAGGGAACATTGCTTACAAAATTGCAATTTTATAAATGTTAAACATGAATAACAAACTACATGGAAACATAAATTATGGAGGATTTATTTCCTTACTTCCTTTTGTAATTAAGCATAGCAAATAGTATAAAATTTAAATTCTAGTAGCAGCTATAGTTTATTATTAAACCATGCTGCCATGTTTAATTGTCAGAGATACTCAGGATCTTCTAAATTTTTTTCCATTTCCAAACGAAATGGGAGTCACTGAGGATAAATGACTTGAAAAAAAATACAGTGTATGATAAAATTGAACATATTATGGTTAAAATTAAATATAAAAAAATTAATTAGAAGAGATAGAAGAAACAGATATTGGCAGCCACAATTAACATGTTAATTATTTAACATTTTATATATACATTGAATTTATCTGTTTGACAAAAACAAGTACCAAAAGAAAACTTATTTGATAGTTATTTTTCTTATAAAAGCAAGAATTAACGTTCTTCTGAAGACGTAACTCATTAATTTTAAATTGAAAAGTTGGTTCATTTTGATATTAAAATTCCTTAACAAATTCTCTATTGGATAGAAAAATTAAAATCATTGAATATCCTATTAGTTGTCATGTTAACGCCTATACATACACTGTACACTCATAAATGAAATAGAAATCATATTCTGCATACAATGAAGGTTCATTTTATAAATCTGTGTACTCATTAGTAAGAGTGTTTTCTTTTTGAATATTTAGGAACAGAAGCAATTTTGTATTTGTAATTCCCTGTTTTAATTTAAAATTCAATTACTTTGTTTTAAATATTTTAATCTAAATCTTTGTGAATGGTGTTATTTTCTTGTATTTGACTTCTACACCCAGTCTTAGATTGTTAATTTTGGAAGCATATGATTGATTTAAAATAAATCTTTCCTCTCTTTACCAATAACTGCTCATAATGAGTGAATAATAACAGAATGAGAAGAAAACCAACATACAATGGACAGCGAGTCTTTGAGAAAGGTGGATTTGAGTCATCTGGATTTTGGCTGGGAGTTAACCAAAATTTTTTTACATTTTGCATTTTGTTTTTAAAAAGAGGCCATATAATCCATCAACCCAACCAATATTTAAATCCTTTTAAAATATCCCCAACTAAATATATTGAGCTATGTGACCCTCCCAATATCTAGAAACTTTCCATGCACGCTAAAACTGCCAATTTCATTTTTTACCACCTCTGCAAGTTAGAAGATTGTCTCTAATATTCAGCTGATCTGAGGTCTGTAAAAGTTCACTCTGTGTGTATGTGTGCTGTGGAGGTTGGGTCTGAAGAGTGATCCCAGCAGAGGCACCACTATGTCTTATAACTCTGAACACAATACATTCAAAGTAGTGAAAAAAGGGAAGTATGGCTAAAATGGAGAGTAAGTAAGGGTGGTACAAGACAAGGGTGAAGAAGTGGGCTCGGGCCAAATCATGTAGGCCTTGCAGACCATGTTTAAAATGTTTAACCTTAATCTTTTTTTTGTTTTGTTTTGATTTGGGGGGTTTCTTTTTGGATTTTTAAAAACATTTTTTATTGGAGTAGGGTTGCTTTACAATGTGTTAGTTTCTGCTGTATAGTAAAGTGAATCAGTTATATGTATACATATACCCACTCTTTTTTAGATTTCCTTCCCATTTAGGTCATCACAGATCACTGAATAGAGTTTCCTGTGCTAAACAGTAGGTTCTCATTAGTTATCTGTTTTATACATAGTGGTGTGTATATGTCAATCCCAATCTCCCAATTCATCCCACCACTTCCTTCCCCACTTGGTAACCATAAGTTTGTTCTCTACATCTGTGACTCTATTTCTGCTTTGCCATTAAGTTCATCTGTACCAGTTTTCTAGATTCCATATATAAGTAATATTATATGATTTTTTTTTCTCTTTCTGACTTACTTCACTCCATATGACAGTCTCTGGGTCTATCCACATCTCTGCAAATGGCACTATTTCATTCCTCTTTATGGCTGAGTAATATTCCATTGTTTATATATATACCACATCTTTTTTATCCATTCCTCTGTCAATGGACATTTAGGTTGCTTCCATGTCCTGGCTATTGTAAATAGTGCTGCAATGAACAGCGGGTGCATACATCCTTTCAAATTCTGGTTTTCTCCGGGTATATGCTCAGGAGTGGGATTGCTGGGTCATATGGTAGTTCTATTTTTAGTTTTTAAGGAAGCTCCATACTGTTCTCCATAGTGGCTGTATCAATTTACATTCCCACCAACAGTGCAGGAGGGTTCCCTTTTCTCCACACCCTCTCCAGCATTTATTGTTTGTAGATTTTTTGTTGATGGCCATTCTGACTGGTGTGAAGTGATACCTCACGTAGTTTTGATTTGTGTTCCTCTAATAATTAGTAATGTTGAGCATCTTTTCATGTGTTTGTTGGCCATCTGTATGTCTTTGGTGAAATGTCTATTTAGGTCTTCCGCCCATTTTTTGATTGCATTATTTGTTTTTTTGATATTGAGCTGCATGAGCCATTTGTGTATTTTGGAGATTAATCCCTTGTCAGTTGCTTAGTTTGCAAATATTTTCTCCCATTCTGAGGGTTGTCTTTTGGTTTTGTCTATGGTTTCCTTTGTTGTGCAAAGGCATGTTTAACCTTAATCTTTATGCATTGAAAAATGTGACTTCAGAATCATCATTTAAGATAAAGATAAAAAACGTTGAACACAATGATGTCAAGAAAATCAAAAGAAATATCCATACTGACTAATGCTGATAATTAATCAGCAATTTCCATAATACCATACAGAGTGAATTCCCTTTCCTGGCCCTACCAGGTTCACTCCATAGGACTGGAGGTAGAAGAGGTTAGTGCCTCTCTCTAGAATGCTGCAAATGACTGTGAAATGAATTTTGAAGCTGAGTTTAATAAACTGTAAAAGCAAAGATCAAATGAGTCTAAAGAAATATTAATTCTTATAGGTATTAAAAAAATAACAACTGAGGTCAAAGAGTGAAAGCTGAAGGTTGAGTGTAACCCGGCTTTGTCTAAGTAATTGTCTAAAGTAGATGTGCTTTTGTCTGGGTTGATCTTATAAGAATTACAATGTGTTATATAGAGCAGCCAAATGTGAAGTACATATCCAGATAAAAAATTGTATACCTTTTGTGCATTGATATAGTGAAAGATATTATTAAATGCCTTAATAAAGTCTGGATAGACTGTATTCCACAGACTAGCAAACTGAGGAGCATTGATCTATTGTTTGTAGAATCTACTCTGTTCCAATTAGAAAAAACAGTTGGAATTACTTTAATCCATTTCTGCTTCCTCAGACCTCTTGCATTCTTTATACTTCCTCCTAGATAACTGTAATGCTCCCATAATCTAAATTTCATTTTGCTTCACTTTCCTGGGCTATAATATAACCAAAGTGGTAGACTTGAATTTCTTAAATTTGGATTTCTGAGCAGATAGGTTCATTCACCATTTGGATTTCTATTCCCCTCATTATCAACCTTTCCCTGCCCTTTTTAATTACCTAAAATATACTGAGTTGAGATAAGAAAATCAACTTAGAGTTGGAACCAACTTAGAGCAGAGACCTCTGCTACCAGTAAGTGGTACTATACTATGAATAAATCACTAGATGTAAATAATGTCTGTCTTATGCCTATATATTTTTTATTTCTTAAATTACAAACATAACTTGAAACATTTTTAGAAGGTACAACTCATTTGGGAAGGTTAGCCTTCCTGATTTAGTTCTTTTGTATAGGGTGACCATATAATGTTTGTCGTCTAAGAGGCCTTTGAGAGTGAAAGGGGCTCTATAATAATATTCAGGCAAAAGGCATAAAATAAGACTGTCCTAGTCAAACTGGGACATTTGGGTACCCTACTTTTAGGTCCTATATTTGTCCTTAGTTACATGCATCTCATGAAGCTTTGGCCTGAAATTCAGTAAACTATGTAATAGAAATGTGTAGCATTAATTGACATTTAAATATATACAAAAGCTTTATTTTAAAATCCTTGCCATCGGATTTAAATCTTCTCTTGCTTTTCTAGAATTTTAGCCTGTCTTTGTTTGTGAAATGATGAGTCTCTTGTTTTTTAAAATCCAAGGACCAGGAGTTAGGGTAGCATGTTTAAATTTACCACTTATCACCTATATGCTATACAAGTAACTAACACTACATAGGAAACTATATGTTGGTCTTTATTTCATTCTTGAGGTAGAAGGCTCTGATTATTTTCTAGTATTAATATTTGTGTCCAATTTTTCTTTTTGAAAATATAGCATAGATTATTATATTTACAGTTAGGTGCTCTGACAGTCAAGATCGAGAAAATATTAGCAAGATTTCATCAAGAAGCTTTGAATGTGAGAGAAAGGAGACATATTAACATTTATGCAAAACTATAATGCATTGTTCTTTTTTAGCCATATGATTTTAAGAATAATATCTTTTCATAATCTGATCATGATAGCTAAGGAAATGAAAATATTTCACAAGAAACTGAGGGTTTTTGAATGGCTTATTCTGTTTTCTTTTTGTCTTGAGACAGTTTTTTGTTTTCAGTTTGGGATACTTTAAGTCTGTATTTAGTTTGGATTTAATGTAAAATATGTTTCAAATAGGAGCAAGGCAATAGCTTTGATTTTCTTTTCCATTGCTGTTGTAAAATAAGATTTTCTTTCTATACTTTTATTTTCCTGGGGCATTTTAGCTACATGCCCTTCATAACTGAAGTGTGCATATTTGTTAATGGTGTGCACGTCTATATGGCAAATGAGATCCTTTTCATAGGGAGAAAGCTTCCTATTAGGCCAAAAGCTCTCATTTTTTTTTAGCTGTCCCTGTTCACATTCTCATGTCCCTTCTGTTATCAGCTACTAGTTAGTTGTATGGGCAAAACAGGTCTGAACCTAATGTTCCTATAAAGATTGGTCACCAGGGGACAGCACAGAATGTGCTTTATCTCAGAACACAAATGTGTTAATCCTACTCTACTAAGAAGGAGAAAGATAAATCTGACAGAATGAAAAAATGCTAAATGAGCCATTTTGTTTATGTAGGGTTAAAAGATCTTCAGAATTATATTTTTCTTTCAAAATAAGAAAAAGGAAAGAAATCCTGCCACATCTAAAAGTGTTGTTAGACACTAGCTGCACTGAATACAGATTTAAATATGTCCTTAAAAACCCTAAAGCTTCTTTATAGCAAAGGAAGCAAAGTGAAAAGATAACCTAAGGAATGGGAGCAAATATTTGCAAACCATGTATCTGATAAGCGATTAATCTCCAAAATATGTAAGGAACTCCTACAACTCAATAGCACAAAAAAATAATAACCTATTAAAAATGGGCTGCAGACTTGGGCTTACTAATCATCAAGGAAATGCAAATCAAAACCACAATGAGATATCATCTCACACCCATCAGGATGGCTTTTATCAAAAAAAGCAAAAGACAACAAACATTGGCATGGATGTGGAGAACACTTGCAAACTGTTGGTAGGAATGCAAAATGGTGCAGCTGCCCTGGAAAACAATATGGAGGTTCCTCAAAAAATTAAAAACAGAACTACCATATGACCCAGCAATCCTACTTCACTTTTTCTAATCTGCCAATATTAAAATAAGAATCCTGAAGGGATTTTAGTACTCCCACGGGCACACAGAACTATTAATAATAGCCAAGGTGTGGAAACAACCTAAATGTCTATTGACGGATGGATGGATAAAAAAATGTGGTGTATACATACACTGGAATACTATTTAGCCTTAAAGAAGAAGGAAATTCTGCAATGCGGGACAATGTGGATGAACCCTGAGCGCATTATACAAAGTGAAATAAGTCAGTCACAGAATGACAAATATCGTATGTTCTCACTTATATGAGGTATCTAAAATAGTCAAATTCATAAAATCAGAGTGCAATCTTGGTTCCCAGGGACTAGGAGGAGGGGAAATGGGGAGTTACTAATCACTGGCATAAAGTTTCAGTTAAGCAAGATGAATAAACTCTAGAGATCTGCTACACAACATTGTACCTATAGTAAACAATAATGTACACTCAAAATATAATTAAGAGAGTACATCTTATGTTGTGTTCTTACCACAGTAAGATGAAATTTTTAAAATAACCTTGAAAAATTGAAAGTGGAAACTCTTTTTTCCCATTTTTTAAAACTCAAGGACACTGAGTTTAAATCTGCTGGAGCAGATGTTTTTTCCCGGTCTACTAATCTATACTTCAGCTATGCATTTTTAAAATTTCACTTATGTTTTCCTAAATTGTAGCCACATATATTAGTTAAGCATTTAATTCACTTAATGGTAAAATCAGCAAAAAAGCGGTGGTTAAAAATTGTTGCTAAGTGATCCGGAATTCTTACTAGAAGTTCCAGGAAGATAAAAGCCTCAGGACGCTATGTAAATTAGAAGGAAGAAAAGACCATCATTTCCATTTCTTCAAAAAGATTTATCTTGTTCTTCTTAATTAGAGGGCAAATGTCTTCTATTTTTGTCATTTCCCCACTGAATGTGGGAGCAGAATAACGACCTCTCCAAAGATGTCTATATTCTAATCTTCAGAACCTGTGAATATGTTTTGTTACATGGTGTATTCATTTGCTAAAGCTGCCATAACAAAATACCACAGACTGTTAAAACAACAGAAATTTATTGTCTCATTGCTCTGGAGGCAAGAAATTCCCATAAAGGTGTCAGCAGGGTGCATGCTCCCTTTGAAACCTGTAGAGGGGAATCCATTATTGCCTCTTCCCGCTTTGGTGTTTGCTGGAAGTCCTTGATGTTCCTTGGCTGGTAGATGCATCTCTCCAGTCTCTGCCTACATGGTCACATGGCCATCTTTCTCTGTGTGTTGTGTCTGTCTCCTCTTATTATAAGAGCACAAGTCATATTGGATTAAGCGCCCACACTACTCCAATATGAACTCATTTTAACCAATCTACAACAACCCTATTTCCAAATAAGGTCACATTCTGAGGTACTGAGAGTTAGAACTTCAACATATTTTTTGGGTGACACAATTCAACCCATAATACATGGCAGGAATAATTAAGATTACAGGTTGCTAATCAGCTGACTTTGAGATGGGGAGATTATCCTGGATTTTTCAAGGGGGTCCAGTGTAATCACAAGGGTCCTTATAAGTGAAAGAGGGAAACAGGAAACACTGAGAGAGAGACTGAACCTGCCATTTCTGGCTTTGAAGATTGAAGGAATCATGAGCCAAGGAATGTGGGTAACCTTTAGAAGCTAGAAAAAAGTAAGAAAATGGACTTTCTCCTAGAGCTTTCAGAGAGGAATGCAGCCCTGCAGTGAGACCAATTTTAAAATTTCTTACCTCCAGAGCTATAAGATGGTAAATTTGCATTATTTTAAGCCACTATGTTTGTAGTAGTTTGTTATAGCAGCAATAGGAAACAAACACACTGACCCTAGCTAATGAGGTATATACAGAGACAGTAAAGACTTGGGTTTGAGTAACTTCTCTTTCAATATGACTATCTTTAGATGCTTAGCATTATATTTTCTTTCAGATCCTCTTTTGTTTCCATTCCTAACATATTAACCATAGAATTGTTGACTCATATATTTGGAAGAAACTTTGAGGACCCTATGGTTCAACCCACTGTTTCAAGCTTATGGCCTCTCTACATCATTCTTGAGTGGTTATCATATTTTGACATGTGTACCATGTAAAATGAGATTTACCACCTCCTGAGGAATACACGTATCCAGATAGGGTCTTACTTTGGCTCAATTACTTACCAGGGAAGAGATACTTATAGCACCTGTGTTCATTCATTTAAATCCGTATATTGACCACACATCTAGAGCTAGGTTCTTGGCAGGGTATATTGTATGAGATGGGTACATAAAACCCAAACCTTAGTTCCTGTCCTTGATCTCTTAACTTGGTGGGGGAATTCGAACTTCAGTAGCAAGGACCTTATTGCAATGAGTTCTCTAATAGCATACACTGGGAAGAAAGACATAGGAATAATCAATTCTGTTTAGATGTATGAAGACCAATAGATGAACACGGAAGTATGAAATAATTGGCATGTTTGAGGGAGAGCAAGTTATATAACGTGAATGTGGTGGTGAGAGTGGCAGAAGATAAGCATGATAAGATAAATCATAAACAATCTTGGTGTGCCATCAGAAGCTATTAAGTAAAGGAGTGACACATCAGATTCCTACGTAAGAAAACTTGTGCTAATGTTGAGAATGGACTGGAAAGAGGAGCACATTGACTAGTTAGGAGGCTCTTGCAATAGTTCAGGTGTCTATATTTCTTAGAATCTCTGGCATCTCTAAAACTCTCTGATTTATTACCTAGATAAAGATATATAGTATCCTTTCTTGTGGTTCATCTTTAGACTCCATCTGAAACTCCAGGAAACAAGTTCCTGAAACTTCAGCAAGCAAGTATTTTGCTGGTCCCTTAAATATTTTTATATTTCCTTATGGACACCTGATTCTTCTTGTTTTGTCTGAATTGCACAAATGTTAACTACCTGGGAATCACTAAATCCTCCAACCTTCCTTTCCACATACATTGAAAAATTCAGCTCTTTACTCCCTGACCATGTAATATTGCTGAAGATTCTTGATGACCTACGTTTCTTCTGACTACCTTTTAATTTCCTCTTTCCACTCAGTCCTTGATCGCTGCTTTATGTCTCACTACCTGTATTCTTTTTTCCTCCCTCCACTCCATTAATCTGAAACACAGAATTGAACTCTTTGTTCCTTCCCCCAAAGTACAATACACAGCAGACTTTGCTAAAGGTAGGTAGTAAGAAAGAGGGATTATTTCAGAGAATAGTGACAATGCTGACCTTTTTTCTGAGCCCTGTACAGTGCCCGGAAAGCAGTGAAGATTAAGAAATCCCCTACCTTTTTGTGTTCTGTGTAAAGGCTAATGGCAAAGGACCATCCTACCCTGACATCCTCTGATATATGACCAACAGCCATTCTTTCTCATGACACCCAAAAGACTCATAGGTGGCTCTCATTTACCTTTCTCTCTAAAACTTGAAGACCCTTTCCCTTTCTTTGAGAAGTTTTTCATTAATGACATCTTCTTTGCAATAGCCTGAATAACTGTGTCCTTAATTGTTCAATGTATTTTGTCTTTCTCATCAGCTAACAATTTAAATGTAAGTATCATGTATACATTTTTCCTAAGTCTTTTGCACTGCCCCTCCCTAGCAGGTATGTTATCCCCAGCTTTCTACCATCCTGCTAAAGCCTTTTTCTGTTTTTCCATCTAAAATTTCTTGTCTCTTGAATTTATTGGGTTCTTCATCCCTTTCCTGTCTAGAATGCCAGAGCAAAATAAAATCAAATATCTTTTATTTTCTAACAGAGTCTTTTATTATTTTTTTAATTTTATTTTATTTTTTACACTTTCTTTGCAGATCACCCTGTAGGACCTCTCTATTCTCACACAAATAGCCTTCTAAAATGCTTTGAAAAACTAAGGTCATTCTTTCCTGAAAACCACTTCTTAATATACCATTTTATATCTCATTTAAAAGACTAAAGGCCAATAATTCAGAACCCCTAAAGCCTAGACTGACAACTTCAAATAATGTATGAAAATAATAACTATAATAGTTTTAATTAAAATTAATTTTTTACAATATATTTCATTTAGCAGTGTTTACTAACAACTTTGTAATATAGATTTTCTTTTCTTCATTGAAGGTGACTGGGTGTCAGAGAAATTCAGTGTCTTGCTCTTAATTTTATAGAGTAAATTGGGGCTAATATAAGACCAATGATATAGTCACAGATGCTAAACTCACAACCTAGTCAACCTATCTACACCTCTATTAAATATGTATAAGAAAATGACAAGGAAAATACACATTACACAGAAACAGGCTGAAGTCCCTGACCACTGATCATGCATGAATACATGTGTTTGGAAGCTTGATGTGTTTGAATGAGCAGAGGTTTTAGTCCCATTGTACATAAAGTGTTGTATATATTAATCAGAAAGAGATCTATTGTTTTGTGTTAGGGATATATATATGCATATATGCATATATATATGTGTTTGTTTAGAAGTAAAAATAGAAAACGTTAAAACTCGTTGAATTCTGGAAGGTGTTGAATGTCATAAAGAATATCTCAAGAAGGACTTACTTTGCAAAGTGTCTACTTTCTTGTAACCACAAACCTGAGTTAATCCCATATGGCGCTTGAGGGTCAGTCTCACAGAGCAGAGCATACACCTAATTGCCGCCTAGTGTGAGAGATAATAAAATAAGAAAAGGCATCTGTGGTTGGAGCGAGCTTAATTAGGAGAAGAGCTGCTTGTGACATAATTAACTTTATTGGGGGGGTGGTCAGGGAGAAGTTTTCAAAGGGTTTTTGTCATGAAGAAAAGATGAAAGGACGAGATAATGAAGAGATGGATATGAATTATCAATTAACAGTCCTGTACCAAGTTTTCATCTTCGTGGATGCTGCATGTGATACGTAGTCAGTGTAAATAGAGAAAATATCTATGATTTTTCAAAAGGTGGGAGGATTTGTAATAACTCTTGTGGGGAGAGAGGAAGGAGAGAAAGAAAACAATTTATAAATGGAGACAGAGAAAAGAGAATGCAGAGGAGAGAGAAAAAATTCTGATAAGAAACAAGTCAGAAACGTACTCAGGCAATGTTGGTTGGCCCAATAGAAGTCATGCATTTGAAGGGCTAATCCATGTCATGGTCAAAGTTTTTCACTGTTGATGCGAATCTTCTGCCAGGTGTCATGAGTATTTACTTTACGTCTTTAGAGCATCTCTCACCAGACTTTGCTTCCTAAGACTGTCATCCAAGGACTTTTTACATTTAAAACCAAAGAACATAGCATGGAATAAAGATAGGAATACATAAAAATAGGATGGATTTAATACGTCTTTCACAGAGGATCATTTTGTAAGAATTCAAGCTTAGAGAGAGCTTTTGACTAGTCTGCAGCATATTCAGGGAGCCCAGTAAATATAAATTAATATAAAGGTTTAGACTATTTCTTTGTTTAAGAAAGTATTGGGCAAATTTAAATATACATACAGTGCCAGTCTATTCTTGAGAGCCAAATGCTTTATAAACATATCATACAAAGATGAAGAGAAATAAAGGGAATATAAAGTTTATTTTTTTCTTAAGGAAATGGACAATTCATACTACTAGGGAAAAGAAAATGCAGTATGTCTGTGGAAAATAGGCTTATGTCAGAGTAAATAGAGATAACTCAGTTGTAGAGCAGATACTGATAAATCCTTACAATAGAAAAAAATACTAGAGCATGCAGTATGACACATTTTCCCCCTTTGAACTATTATGTTGCTTTCCATGAACCAGTAATTAAGTAGAATGTTTTCAGGGTTTTATACATTACACTCTGATTGCAGTTATAAGTATATTGTTAGAGGACATGCTTTAGTCACTAATAGACATGGTGTACCATTCTCTGCAAGATTTAAAAAATATTTTATGCTTGAGAAGCTATAGGTAAAGACTCATTTTTATTAGGTATTTATTAGATAAATGAAAATAATGAGTGAAAAAATATACCCATTTCTCCAAAAACTTGCCACAAAAAAACACAAAAAGATTTTTTTGAAGTTTGAAGGTAAGCAGAAACCTTGAGTTAACCCTTTTGGTCGTTTGTTTAATTTGACCTCACTAACCTCAGTCACCCATTCACCCAGAGTGCTGTTTCCAAAAATATGGTAAGCAAAACCAGCCACAGGATACTCCTGTGTCATGAATGTGGTGAGTGGATTTCTAGGGTGGCCTCAGTGATTCTCACTTCCTGGCATTTGTGGCCTTGAGTTTGGATCTATGACAACAGACAAGGGAGAAAAGGATGCATGTGCAGATGCTGGTAGTCAGGCAGACGGTAACGGGCATCTGTGGAAGTCTCCTCCTATTAATTTTCTCAGTGAGGTAGAAAGTACTGTAATTGGTTGAGAGCGAAGATTTATTGGGTGATTGAGAAGAAGGTGTGAAATAGTCATGTAGGAGTGGGAGACTACATAGACCAGACAGAAATAGTATGATTGAATGGCAGTGTTAAGAGTCCTTAGAGGTGGGAGTTAGATATCTGAGTTTGGGGACTGGAAGAGAAGTCTGGGTTAGATGTATATATTTGGGAATTAAGAACCCATCTGATGAGGAGTGAAGTCAGGGAAGGTGATGGAGTAGAAAGCGCCAGGAATCTGTCTCTTCACTAGAAAACAATTGTACTGGCAGAAACTGAAGTGTCTGTTTTGGAACTCTGGAGTCTCTTTGAACACTGCAACATCCAGAGGAAAGCTTGGCTGGTAAATTGCTGTTAGTATCTGTCCATTTCAGCTTTCAGTGCAGTAGAGACTAACCAGCCCTCACTCTGCCCCATGGCAGGCAGCTGTGGAGATGGCAACCCGTGTTTCTAGATTGGGTTGCTGGAGCCAGGATGGGCAATAAGGAACTTGTATTTCAATTATTGGGGCTATGTGTTCTGATTTAGTGCATAAAGGCAAGTCACCATTGTTTTAATCCCTACTGGCTAAAGCAGCTTCCAGGAGACTTAAAAAGACAGAACCTGGGTATTTTTTTTGGCATTCAGAAACAGCCATGCACACAGGGGATTTGTAAGGCAACTGGGCATGCCAGGGAAAGACTGAGGCTTAGAAAAAACCTGAGGCCTTGTTCAGGAATAGGAAGGCTTAACCTCGTTAAGATGTCAGTACCATTCAAAGTGATCTACAGACTCAACACAATCTGTATCAAAATTCTAACAGCCATTTTCTCTGAAAAGAAAAAAGCCAATCCTCAAATTTATAAGGAATTTCAAGGGGCCTTGGACAGCCAAAACAACCTTGAAAAAGAAGAATAAAGTTGGAGGACTCACATTTCTTGACTTCAAAACTTAAAACAAAGCTATAGTAATTAAAATAGTATGGTACTTGCATGTGGACATTTAGACCAGTGAAATAGAGAGCCTAGAAATAAACCCTTACATATATGATCAATTAATTTTCCACAGGAGTGCCAAGACCATCCAATGGGGCAAAGATAGTCTTTTCAACACATAGTGCTGGGAAAACTGGATATCCACATGCAAAAGAATGAAGTTATATGTATATCTATATCTATGTCTATATCTATATCTATATATCCTACAACTCAATAACAAAAAACCAAACAAGCCAATTTAAAAAATGGACAAAGTTCTTAAAATGACATTTGTCCAGTATAGAAAATGGGCAAAGTTCTTAAAATGACATTTGTCCAGTATAGATATACAAATAGCCAAAAAGCACATGAAAAGTGTTCAATATCAGTAGTCATTAGGAAAATGAAAAGCAAAAGCAAAATAAAATACCACTTCATAACTACTAGGATAGCTAGGATCACAAAAACCCAGCAAATAACAAGTGTTGACAAGGACGTGGAGAAATTGGAACCATGTGCGTTGATGATGGGAATATAAAATGGCACATCTGCTGTGAAAAACAGTTTAGTGGTTTTGCAGTGGTTAAACACAGGACTACCATATGACCCAGCAATTCCACTGCTTAGGTATATATCGAAAAGAATTGAATGCAGAGACTTGACAGATATTTTTACTGCCATGTTCATAGCCAAAAAGGTGGCAACAACCCAAGTGTCTATAACAATGAATAGATAAACAAAATGTGTATACACATACAATGGAATATTATTCAGCCATAAAAGGGAATGAAATTTTGATATATGGACTTTGAGATGATCATGCTTTGTGAAATAAGCCAGACATAGAAGGACAAATATTGTGTAATTCCACTTATATGAGGTACCTAGAATAGGCAAATACATAGAAAGTAGAATAGAGATTACCAGGTGTTGAGGAGAGGGCAGAAGGGGCAATTATTATTTAATGGGTACAGAATTTTGTTGAGGATGATGAAAACATTTTGGGGATAGATAGTGGTGATGGTTACACAACATTGTGAATGTATTTAATGATACCAAATTGTGCTCTTTTAAATTGCTAAGGTTATTAATATTGTGCTGTCTATATTTTACCATAATAAAATTTTTTAAGAAGGAACCCATCTGAAGTTTGCATTCATGAATTTCGAGAGAGTCCAGTTAGTATGGCTGAGTATTTTTCTTTAGCATTGCAGGAATGGTTGACATGCCAATGAATAATTGAGAAAATTTACATCTTATAGGAAGACATTCTACTATTCATATCAAAAGAAGCGTTAGGAATTCAGAGAACTAAGAAATTAGAATAAGTTAGACTGGTTGAAAAAGGCTTTGTGAAGGATACAGGATTTGAATAGAGCCCTGAAGGACTTTAGTATTTGGATTTATGAAAGAAGGGGAAATTAAATCTTGGTAAGGAAAACAAGGTACATTAGTCTTGGATTCTGTAATTAGAATGGTATATTCTAGGGTAATGATACAGGCTAAGTTTGAGCAGATGATTAACGTAAAGATGTGGAATAGACACTTGGCACATGTATGGGATAAAGACATGGAAGGTAGTGTAAAACTAAACTTTAAATGGTCTTTAAACCTAGGATGAAGAATTTGGATTTTTTTTTTCTATGGAACTGGGAGCCAGTGTTGTACAGCATAGAGGTGATATGATATAATCAATATTTTAGGAATATTAAATGAACAACACTATGTTGGGTGGATTAAAGTGAAGTTACAAAATATTAAACAAGAAATCTAGAAAAATTAGTTTTCTCTTCCTAAATCTAATGTGACCAGCTCTGTGACTTTGGGGGACTCACTTAGCTTCTCTAAGCTTCAGATTTCTCATCTGTAAAATGAAGGGATTGAATTTTTCATTATGATGGAATATAATAAAGTCATGTAAAGGACATAGTTCTAAAGCATACCTATGATCTGCTGATAAGATGCTTTAGTAAAATATTAATTGAAGAAAAAGTATATAAAAATTTCTATAGAATATGATTCCATTAAAAAATTAAAACAAAATTATGTGTGTTAATAATGGATATTATTCACTTTAAAAGAAATGGAAGTAAATCCAGCAAAATCATAAGGGGTTTTGTATTAGAAGTGATTTATTCATATTTTTAATATTTTTATACTTTGTAAATATAATGAGCATGTACTACTTCAATTAAAAACAAATAAGAGTTTTTGGTTCTAGATTAGAACTTGGGATTCTAGAATACTGTAGTGTTATTGGTAAGGTGTTAGGGACCTAAAATGGAAAGATAGCCAATATGTATGCATAGAAAGAGATCTGAGGGAAAATCTGAAGACAATTGGCAGGGTTTAGTAATTGGGTGAGAATTTGAAGTCATTCTCATGATCTACTTTATTTTCTTTCAGTTTCTTTACTGGAGAGGACCACAAATAAATTTCATTTATTAGGCATACCCTGACCCACGCCAAATCAATGCTCATAAATACAATTAGGCCTTAACTGCTATTTGGCAATTCAGTTATATTTATCTATTTGACTCAGTGAATACTTTTCACATTAGCTGTTCCAAATTTTTGGCTCTTCCCTTAAAATTCCCTATCGAATTCTTTTTTTTTTTTTCCCTTATGATAAAAATTTCTTAATAGAAATGCCCTCAATTTGACCCTTATCCTTCATCTCGTGTTGTGGGTAACTATTAATAGTGTCTCATTTTCCTCTAAAAAGCATATCCATTTGGAAAATAAGTTGCATGGTCATCATAACTTTAGGAAACATATGAAACTATTTTGTAGTTGTGTTGGGGGTCCCCAAGACCACTCCCAGAGTTGATGACTCACTAGAACAACTCCCAGGAATCAGAAAAACTGTTATACTCACAATTACTGTTTATTACAATGAAGTGATACACATTAAAATCAACAAAGGGAAAAGGTACATGAGATGGAGTCCAGGAGAAACTAGGCACAAGGTCCCAGGTGTCCTAACCCAGTGGAGTCACATAAGGATGCACCTAATTTTCCAGCAATCATGTGTGACAACATGTGAAAAATGTTGTCAAAAAGGAGGCTTACTTGAGCCTGGTGTCCAGAGTTTTTATTTGGGGTCAGTCACATAAGACAGGCCTTCTTTGAAATGTGTAGGGTTTAAGCAACCCAGGCCTGCTGACCCTTGCCTGCATAGTAGTTTATATCTGAGAATTCTATTTTCTGAAGTTCTTGCCTTACAGCATCGTACAATATTTGTATTATTATTTCACGGAAGAAAGGAAGGGTCTAGACAAAGTAACTATGAATATTGTGTCTATAGAGCACTGTGCTTAAGATTTACATGAATTATTTTATTTAGTCTGTGCAATAATCTTATTAATAAAGTGTCCTCTACCTTAAGAGACTACTCTGTGTCTCTATTTTCAGCTAATTTCTTCAAATAAATGAAGTTTATATTTTTTAGGTGTTACCACCTGAAATATAGCTCTGAAGTGACTTTCTTAAGTTCCTAGCAGTCTTTTATGTAAAGCTAAAGTTCTTCTTCTCATATTTCATCTTTCTGGTTGTTGCTATATCAATTTTTTGATCAGGTCTTTCTTGAAAATCTTTCTCCACTTAACATCAATTTTGTCCACTCTTTACGTTTTCTTCCTACCTCTTCAACCTATCCTTTGTTAGTTTTACTCTTTCTTTCTCCACTCTCCATTCCATTTGGTCTTTTGGAAATATGGAAGATTAGATATTTTGAAAATCCTTACACTATGAAGAAACGCTGGATAAAATAAGACAAATATCCTTTGAAATTCAGAGCTTAGCTTTCAAGCGGTACCATCTCTTGAGTAATAAGTGCTTCTTAATGCTTTGACTGCCTTGTGGAAGGTAGGGGGGTTGACATTTTGATAACCACATAAAGTAAGCAGAAACTGATACTTATACACAAAACTAGGATTTTCTAAGGACTACATTGTTAGTTAAAGGATGGGCTGGGAAAAAATATCTAATATGCCATCAAAGAAAAGCTATAAGAAAGCATTTTGGTTTGGACTGAATAAAAGAAATTCTCTGAGAATTCATAGTCATAAGTCTGTATTCACTCAAGTTTCATGTTTGCATTATGATTTTCATGATTTTGGAAGACTTCAACCTGGGAAAACGACATATAAAGTAGTTGTATGGTGGTACCATCTCTAGGGTGCTTGACAGAAGCAAAACTACCTCTACCCAGGGAACTACCTCTACCCAGTCCTCACAAGATTCTCAGAAATAAACTCTGCTGAACATAAGTTCACAATCCACAATTAAAAGTTGCACAAGTAATATATCATATCTGCAGAAAGAACAAACATCAGAATTAAATCTTTTCCAAGAACTTTAGAAAGTAGAATTAGTAGATATAGACTACAAAATAGTCTCATATGTTTCCTAGAGTTATGGCAACCATATAATTTATTTTCTCACATGGATATGCTTTTCAGAATGAAATGGGCCACTATAAATAATTACAGTACAAAGGTACTAACTAGGCACTGTCCTACGCTAACTGAGGTGTATGGACACCCTATCTAAAATAAATCTTCCCAAAGTCTT
This sequence comes from Balaenoptera physalus, assembly GCF_965194825.1. Lineage (NCBI taxonomy): Eukaryota > Metazoa > Chordata > Mammalia > Artiodactyla > Balaenopteridae > Balaenoptera > Balaenoptera physalus. The sequence goes on along the minus strand of NC_138884.1, from coordinate 17,846,770 downwards.
TTACTTGGATTTATCTATATGTCAATAAAACAATAAAATAAAATTTATTTAAATTATTCTAGTTCCTTTATAATTTTCATTAATTCAGACTGAGCTATTTCTTAAGTTGGTAAGTTCTTATACTATTGCTGTTACTACTTCAGCATAGATATTCTCCTAATATGATTAGTTAGCAAAAAGAGAATAAAATGGTGAATAATGAGTGAGTAGAAGTCACTCATGTAGTGATATTCATTAAGAAAAAGCAGTGGGAGTGTGTACTATATAACTAGTATAATCAAATACATATAAAGGGTAAAGGTGCATCCTCTTCAGCTTTCTTATGGCCCAAAGCTTCCAAATTTTTAGGGTTAAATAAAGCACGATAAAATTATTAGTAGTAAGAAGTATGGACGACCCTTGACTTTGTTTCATTTATCATTCAATGATTTTGTGAATCATTTTATTTATTCTGTTCATAGACATTGTTTGATGCGCACATTGATTTGAAATCCCTTGTAATGAATCCTCTGGCAGCTGATTGGGAACTGCTTCTTTATATAAGAGCCTTCCCTGAGAAGAGAATAGATACCCAAAACAGACTTTCCTAAAGCCTTGGGGTTATATGGAATTAAACTTCTTTCTATGGTAGTAAGGAAGTAGTTAGAAACAAATTGGACTACTAGAATTCTTTTTCTTACTCCAGGGTTTGGCAAACTATGGCCTACAAACTTAAATCTATCTAGTCTTGTATGGGCCATGAGCTTAAAATCATTTTGCATTTTTAGATGTTTGAAAAAGAAAAAAATCAAAATAAGAACACTGTTTTGTGCCAAAGTATATGAAACTCAGTCTCAGTGTCTGTAAATAAAAGTCTTATTGGAACACAGTCATGCTCATTTGTTTACAGATTGTCTACGCTGCTTTCGTGCTACAATGGCTGAGTTGAGCAGTTGCAGCAGAGACCACATATTTATTATCTAGCCCTTTTGACCTTGATCTATATGGTCAGGAAATAATATGACAGCACAGATTAAAACTCTAGCATTGCCACTCTTAACAGTTGTGGGGCCTTGGGCAAGTTGCTAGATAATCTTAACTTTTGATTTACTCATTCAATCAAAGAATATAATAAAAGTACCTACTATGAGGTTTTAGCCAAAATGGTATATTACAATGCATGGGAGATTTCTCCTAGTTAACTAACATCCCACCTATTCCCCACCCCATCCCCTTATCCCTTTCTCTGTCCACTAATAGAGGCTGGAAAAGCTAAATGCTCTCTTTTACATCCTTTCTTCCATCTAGGGTTGATTATGTAGTTCTATTTTGGCAGTGGAACAGAGGTCAGTAGAACTGAAATGAGTGAGGGGAAGAGAAGGGAGGGATGAAATCAGAGACAGATGTGAGGACTAAGCTGTGGCAGCTATCTTGCCAACATAAGGGAACAGTGAATGGAATCACATACACACCTACTCTGACATTGTTGGGCAGTTGACCCATCACTAGAAGCCACCTAACTCAAGACTTCTTGCTATGTGAGAGAAATAATTACCCACTTGTTTAAGCCAGTAGGTGGGTTTTCTGTTTTCTGTTATTGTTGACAAAATTATACCTGACTAAAGTGCTTAGTTTGGTGGCTGGTATATGCAATTGCTCAAAGCATGTTGGCAAATAGTTATATGTGCGTTTCAAGATCAGGCAGTCCAGTATAGTTAGAGGCTAACAGGCCTTTAAACATAACAACAGTAAGAGTTACAATAGATAGTAATCAGTAATCAGAAGATTTAGGAAATAGTGTAGAAATAGAAATAGGGTATTTTAGGAGCTTATGAGTTTTCCATTACTGTGATAATTTGTGATATGTTAAGAGGTACACAGAGAGTTGAACCTGCTATGCCCTTTGCCATACTAGGTAAACAAAAGTTTAAAAAGATGGCAACAATGATGTCAGTATAATTTGTTTAAGCCCTTTACAACCCCTTTTAAAAAATCCTACTACTAGTAATTGATGGCTTTATGATTTAGCTGACTAGATTTTGGATATGATCTTATCTCACTGTCTATTAAATATCATCCACTGTCTATTAAATCCTGGTATAACCATGACCCAGGACTTTGGTCTTTTGTATGTGTGATATGGCTGAAATACAGCTACTTCTCAGTATTTTTCTTTGTGGATGAAGTTTTGTTCCTTCCGTTTCTGCCAATAATAGAACTTACTGGAGAAGTTCAACTGTTAAATTAGATAATCATTGCAAGTATATTGAGAGGGAATCCCATTGGGTAAAGCCTGAACAAATAATTTTTTAGTACTTTTAGCTTTGAAATCTATGGACTTAAGTATGAATATCATTTCAGCCAAGTTATTATATATTGCTTTGTTTTTAAACTTTTAAAAATGGATTCCTTTAATTTAGTAAGCTAGAGATACAAATTGTTATGGTTTTATGTGTGTACAATGTACCAAAATATATTGAAGTTTTAACTATAAAGTAATGGTACTGTCCGTAATTCTCATGCGTATGTCTGTTTCATAACTTTCATTCAGCCACATTTTATCCATCAGTATCAAATGACCATCTGTATAAAGAAAAGTAAACCTGATGTAAAGGTTATAACATTACATAGAAATGGGCAATTGGAATACCCAAGAACTTTTAGAGAAAAAAGATGAGGTACTTAAGCCCAAAAGATAAATTAGTTCAAATGACTCTCATCTTCTCATACTACGTCTTATATAGAAGATTAGAAATCCAGATGTTAAGATTAACTCTTTATTTTTCAAACAAGTATTGAATTGCAACATAATTTTGAGAAGCTTCATTTTGTTACTCTTAACTGCTGTTTGACTCCAAGAAGTATTTTGTAAAGATGAAATCATATACACATATGATATGAGCTTTCCTCGAATTTTCTTAACTGATTTTTATCTAGGTTCATTGAACAATTTGTAGTCCCATATAAATCAGTATAAGGCTCTTTTACTCATTCAAGGTTTTCCTGAATTCTAATAGAACACATTGTGTTTTCCCATAGATATTAAGATAACAGCATTTTGACATTTTATTTATGACAGTATTAATTTTACTGAAGATCTTTCATGGTAAAATTGTTTAATGAGATCTATCAAGCTATGATATTTTATAATTGTAACATACTTTAATGACCTTGTGAATATTTGAGATGATTTCATGAAATCAATAGACTAAGGGGAAAAATGAAGAAGAAAAAAATACCTTTACTTTAAAAGAAATATCTTTTGTACAGAGATTAACACATAATTTTATCCCTTGATTTAAAAAGGAATAAAATTAAATATGCCATAATTGCTTTTTACTGATGTGAATTTGATTTATTGGACCAATTAAGGACACTTTTCTGTACAATTTTATTTTTTTTGTGCAGTGAGCTCTCAAAGAGAAGGTATGGATGACTTAAATTTGACTGAAAGCAGTTCTGGCTTAGTCCCCAGTTTCGAAGTGTCAATACTAGTTCATAAATTATACCATATTGCAGGCACGTTTCTTTAATGTCTTCTTAAACCATTGGTAGCTTGTTTTTAGGTTGACTAAATAGGCAATTTTATAAGGAACTATTTCTGGAAGTACCAACTCAGCATAACTAAGAAGAATAGAAATCTCACTGGTAATTGGAGTAACTCTTTTAAAAGCATTGAATTGCTGTTTTATGTGAAGAACAGATGGTAAAAAAAGAAAAAGGAATTTACTGGAGTCTTCTATTTGAGCCTTATTCAATTTAATTTAATTTTCTGAATATATTAATAATCAGCTCAAACCCACAAAACCACTGTTAATACAAAAAATGAATGACTTTGGTAAACTTAAATAAAATTAGAGCAATATTTTTGAAATTTAATATACACACTATTACACTATTATTCCTCTTCTCTTTTCTATCCCTCACCTCCAACAATTAAAGAGTCATTTGATATTAAGATAAGGTCATACAATAATTTATCTAGGGACTTATTCTTGTCACCATGTATTCTACATTTCTCAGAATAGTACGTATTACATATTCTTAGTAGTATGGGTAAATTGTCAGATTTACTCTGTAGGAAATAATGTGACAGAACGAGTGAAAAATATATCATCATCTCAGAAGCCATTTTTATTTTTTCAATACATGTGGAAAGATGAGTAATTCAAGGGTCTCCTAGAACACAGTTCTGGTCATATCATTCCCAAGCTCACCAACATTTCATGCCTTACTATTGACTATTATATAAGTGCAAAGGTTTCAACTTATGTATTATGACCCAAACTTTCAATTCTAATCATATCTTCTCTATTCTTCATCCCTCCCTTTATTCTGTTCTCTACTGTATCATCTAATAAAATTACACTATTCAATTCCCAAATCATGCCTTATGCTTTGCTGTGTAAACATTTTGTTTATGCTGTTTCTTTCACCTAGGAATAGTTCATACCTGTTTAACAAAATCCTGCTCATTTTCTAGACCTATCTCAAATGTCTCCTTTTGTGAAGCCCTTTCTGATCCTGCCAACCAGATGAAATCTCTCACTCTTTTAGAGCCCCATAGAATTAATGATACGAATCTTATTCTTCCTTGCAATATAGACATTTGTGCATTTGTCCTATTTCCCTTTGCACTATACTGGAATTTCCTCGAGGTAGAACTTGATTATTTTTCTTATCTGTATCCCCTGTGCACCAAAATACTAAAGGAATTAACACCTTATTGAGCAGAAGATATAAGATATGAGAATCTTCCTTAACTTGAGTTTCTACAGATTAGCCCTCCGGAATTTAAAATGAGAGATCAACTATTAATAGGTTCTTCAAGCTCTGAGTAATTTGGAAATGAATGATCACCTTTGGTTTATCATAGTCTTCCAGAATATTGATTTAAAATTTAGATTTCTTTGGTTGTGTAAATAAGAGGAAGTCAATGCAAATGAGACAATGGTCAAGATGTAAACATTTTTCCAAAGCTTGCAACTGAGTGTACTTAATCTGATCTCATCCCTTTGTTTGCTCTGATAGTATTTAAAAGCAACCACTCTGTACAAATGCACGGTACTTGTTGTGGAGGATAATAAACCAACCTTTTGGGCAACATCAATCTAAAAAATGACTGTTGTTCATAGTGCAGCCAAAATGTAGTTCTTAGCTCTTGCTACTCTGGAATGCATACCTTAAAAAGAAACACAGCACAACAAACAATTTTTTTTTTTTAAATAGGGTAGCTTTCCTTACTACCTCTCTTTCAATCCATGCCTGAAACAAAAGCTACTTCAAAATGACTTGGCTTTATGAGATTGTGTTTCTAGATGCTTGTGATAAATTTTATCAGTGTTGTCTGGTTTCTTTAGTTATTTTTCTTGTGACCTTTTACCTACATTCCTTCTCTGCGATGCCTCTTAGAAGGGTTTAAGACGCTGGAGGTGTCCTGGTTTTGAGTCTTCCATCTGTGGGCTAGTTCTAGTACACCTCATCCACCTTGGTCAGTGTTGCAAACCCCTGATGGTGTAGGAGAAGAAAGAACTCCTCCCCAAAAAGCCAGTCTGCAGAGGCACAGCATTCTCACACAGAAAATATCTAATATGTTTCTAATTCAGTAATGAATTCAATCAATAGTTGATTTATAATTTAAATAATTCACATTTCTCTTTCAATAATGACTGACAAAATTAATCTAATTCTGAAGTTCCAACTAGATCACCCATTCAGGTAGCTTCTTAAAAATAAAAGGAACTATGGTGACAACAAGTTATATTCCATTCTCCAGTTCTGAAAGATAGCAAAAGTCATATATTCTTCTCCATAGTCTACCAGTGTCCATCAAAGTTTCCTCTGAGTCTTGATAACAGGTGCTTTCTTTCCAGAAATTAGCTAAGGTCACAAGTCCCAGAAATGAGATGAGGATTTTAGGATCTAAAGTTATGCACTATTTTCTCTTTTTTTCATTATTCCCCAAATTCTTTCTCTGTCTCTGTCTCTCTTTCAATGTCACACACACACACACACACACGCACACACACACACACACAAACACACACAGATTTCTTGATGAAAAGTTCTCCAGAAGATATTTCTAGGGATGAAGTATTTTTTCTTTGCTTGTTTCTATTTTGAATGATATTTTCTGAAGTCTAACACTGCTGAGCCTTTCCAGAGGGTCTGCTGAGTGGTTTGTTCAGTTTGGTCAAACAGCTTGCATGATTTCAACTGAGATTTTACTTCATCAACTTTTTTTCTCAGCTCTGGGCAGCTGCTTTAACAGGTGTGCTCAGATTTTAAAGTGATTCTGTTTCCTGGGTGAGTTAAGCCATTCACTAAGATTAGATCCAGAAATTTGCTCTGTATCATGAATAAATTACTGGCCATATAGGAGAGGAAGTAAATACTTTGGCAGGATAATAACAACTTGGAAAATACTTCTACATATAAATTTCTTTAACCTAAAACCAAACAATTTCCACCTAGTTAGGTGACTTTTTTTGCCTCCTATGAACTTCTAAAAATACTAATAAAAGTAAAAATGTCATCAATAGAATGGAAGGCTCTTTTTAAACCAATATTTTTATATAAATAAATAAACTTCTTGGCCTTAAAGTATCTCATTTCTCTGATTACCCATGTTTGCTTTTACTGAGCTGTGTAATAATTCTGTTGTACAAGTTTCAGACAGACTATAACCACTATGCTTCTAAGATTTTCTTTTTAATTAAAGGATAGAGAGGTTGAAGAGAATATAAATGAATAAGTTTCTTGCAGCTGTGGCCAATTATAGAGAATACCATTCACTGTTGATGTAATTCTTTGGTTCATGCTTTATGGTTATCTCAAGATACTACATGCTGAAGCTGACAAAGCTATTGTCTATTAGATAATAACATGCATTGCTAAAGATGACTGATTATGCAAAATGAGGAGGACAGTTCCATAACATCCCAAACCAAAGATGATGTAAATGGCTTTTTAAAGTGAACTATTTGACTAAAATTTACTTTGAATTTTTTAAAGTCAGTGGAAAAATGTATTTATTGTAATTTTGTCTCTGCTATCATTTATGCTTTTTAACCAGCACCATAGCTAAGATTTAAATTATAATTTCAGAATTAGTACATTGAAAACGACACTGGAAATTGGGGAACTAAGTTGGCTATCCTGGAAATTAAAATTTGCCAAAATATGTTCCATAAACATTAACTCTATGAGAAGACTGTGGGACAAAAGGGGAGTCTGTGATGAAACATGTGATGGGAAATGCACACATTGTATTGATCCTTTGTTACATGTGGATTAGAATATCACAGACCCTGCCATGGCCTGCAGTAAAGAAACCTGTTTGAACCTTGTTTAATCCAACTTTCCTCAAATTTATTTGACCAGAGAACATTTTATATGTGTCACATCAACTAACATTCTGTGAAAATTTGAATTCTGCAGAAAAAAAAAACTGAGGGAATATTGCTTCAATGCTTTAGAACAGCAAGTTTCAGTTTTTGGAATGTCTGATAAAAGACAAAGTAGACATTGTCATCTTTGCCCAACTTTAGACTATTCATTTAGAAACATACCACCTTTTCACCAAAACACAACAAAACCCATGCTGGAAAATTTGTTGTAGACAGTCACACTCACGTAAAAGACATTTTATTTAAATTTCAAAATGATTTGTTAAAGAACATGAATATTTATAAAGGTAAATGTAAAACTAATTTGGAACCATGAGATGGATATATCATTAATATATAAATATATATATACATACACAGTACATGCCTAATAGATTTATTTACACAATTTTATATTTTTAATGATATTTTACTGTAGAAACCAAGCTGTAGATAATTTTTACCTATTTCTTCTGATGACTTTGTCAATTTCACATACATTTAAAGACTCAGATATTTCAACCTGAAGCACAATTCCTTTCTTTTCAAAATTCTGTTTCTATCTCTGCAGAACATATAATTTTAGAAACAGAAGCCACAGAGATGTGTGTATATGTGTGTGTGTGTGTGTGTAATACATGTACATGATAACAAACCAAATTGTATAGAAGAGCCTAGAGAAAAGCAATGGAATTTTGCCTCCTCATTCTTTCATGTTACCAGGGGCAAACTTTTAAAATTACTCAGTGTTGAAGCAAGTAGAATGTAAAGATGGCTTCTTTCTGTGGCTCCAATGCCATGATCTTTAGGCTTCTCAAAGTAGAATATTCTTGTTATAAAAATCACATAAGATTTTCTCTTCTACATTCCATTAGTTGCTTAAATTTTGCCACATTTTGATTAGTTTCATATTTAGAACATAACTGTCTTTATAGTTATCTGGAACTTTAAGTTATCTTTTTAAAAAAATTGTGGTAAAATACATATAACCAAAAATTTACCATTTTAAGCATTTTAAGTGTACAGTTCAGTGGTATTAAGTACATTTACATTATTGTGCTATTATTACCACCATCCATCCATAGAATTCCTTTCATCTTGCAAAACTTGAAATTCTACCCGTTAAATACTATCTCCCCTAGCCCCTGGCAACCACAATTCTACTTTCTGTCTCTATTAATTTGTCTACTCTAGGTACCTTATATAAGTGAAATCATACAAATTATCTTTCTTTTTTCTTGAGTTGGCTATTATTTTATCCAAAGTGTCCATCACACTTTTTTTTTTTTTTAACCTGGAGACCTCTTTCTGGGAGCTCTGTTGATCACCTCTTTTTTTTTTGCATTGGTTTTCCTCTAGGACTGATGTATATTAGCCCTGGGCTATCATTTTATGGAAGTGGTGGCAGGACTTTATATTTCAAAGTGTCTTTATTTTTCTCTTACATTGTCTTTTTTTGCTCCATCATCTTCTAATATCCAGTTTTACTGATGCAAATACAGTCACGTGGCATTTTGAGTGTTTTTTCCTTTGTAGGTGACTTGTATTCCTTTCTGTGGAAACATTTAGGATTTTCTTTTTATCCTCAATATTCTACAATTTCACAATGATGTATCTATGGTTGAGTATCTTTATCAATTTTTACTCAGGCCCTTTATGTTTTCTAGAGTCCTTTTACATTTGAAGAATTCTGTCCTTTTCCAGAAATTTAGAATTTATTCAATACATCAAAAATCTACAAACAGTAAATGCTTGAGAGGGTGTGGAAAAAAGGGAACCCTCCTACACTGTTGGTGGGAATGTAAATTGGTACGGCCACTATGGAGAACAGTATGGAGGTTCTTTAAAAAAATAAAAATAGAGCTACCATATGATCCAGCAATCCTACTCTGGGGCATATATCCAAAGAAAACTATAATTTGAAAATATACGTGCACCCCAATGTTCATTGCAGCACTATTTACAATAGCCAGGACATGGAAGCAACCTAAATGTCCATCAACAAAGGAATGGATAAAGAAGATGTGTTACATGTATACAGTGGAATATTACTCAGCCATAAAAAAGAACAAAATAATGTCATTTGCAGCAACATGGATGGATCTAGAGATTGTCATACTGAGTGAAGTAAGTCAGATGCAGAAAGACAAATATATGATATCACTTATATGTGGAATCTAAAAAAAAAGGGGTACAAAATGAACTTATTTACAAAACAGAAGTAGAGTCATGGATGTAGAAAACAAACTTATGGTTACCAGGGGATAAAGGGGGAGGGGAGGGATAAATTGGGAGATTGGGATTGACATATACACACTACTATATATAAAATAGATAACTAATAAGAACCTGTTGTATAGCACAGGGAACTCTATTCAACACTCTCTAATGGCCTATATGGGAAAATAACCAAAAAAAAAAAAAAAAAAAGAGTGGATATATGTATATGTATAACTGATTCACTTTGCTGTACACCTGAAACTAACACAACATTGTAAATCAACTGTACTCCAATTAAAAAAAATAAAGTTAAAAAGAATTTATTCCATAATTTCCTCTCAGCATTTTAAAAATTTTCTCCTTCTGGAAACTCTGGATTTTGGACCTACAGGTTGGTTTTTCAAAAAATATGTCTTTACCTTTCTATCATATTCTCTTTCTCTTTTTTTGTCCTTTTGCTCTATATTAAGCAAGGATTTTTTTCTTTAGCTATTTTTGTCTCATTGAGTTTTCTATACCAACAGTTCTGTGCTCTTAGAATACATTCTTACTGATTGTTCTTTGTTTTATAGATGCAATATTATTGTAAACGTATTTTAGCATATTATTTATTTAACTTTTTAAAGTTCTATTTTTCCCTAAACAATCTAGTTTTCCTCTAGGATCAGATTTTTATTTATTTTGGTCTTTGTCTTTCATGCTGCTAGCTCTTCACATATGCCAAGTGATCTTTGGTGTCTGTTCATATACTTAAAAACAGATTATCTGTCTATTTTGGTGCTCTTTGGGTACACCAGTACAAGAGGTATTATTCTCTTTTTCTCTCTTTTTACAGTTCTGATTCACAACTCTGTCTTGTTTGGCAGAGGCAGGGGATATGTTGAGTAGTGAGCTTTGCTTTAGAATAAACAAGTAGACCAGCCAACTTCCTTACTACTCTACTACCTCATCCCACTTTCATATGCTCTTTTCTCTGAAATGCCAGCATGAAGGATTGTAGAGGGTGATGGGCAGAAGAACATTGAGTGTTAAACTTCTTAGTATCTAAGAGCAAAGCTAAATCAACAGGAACAGAGATAAGAGGAGTTTTTTTTTTTTTTTTAATTTTTTTTTTTTTAAACTTTGGGTTTGTTTATTTATTTATTTATGGCTGTGTTGGGTCTTCGTTTCTGTGCGAGGGCTTTCTCTAGTTGCGGCAAGTGGGGGCCACTCTTCATCGCGGTGCGCGGGCCTCTCACTATCGTGGCCTCTCTTGTTGCGGAGCACAGGCTCCAGACGCGCAGGCTCAGTAATTGTGGCTCACGGGCCGAGTTGCTCCGTGGCATGTGGGATCCTCCCAGACCAGGGCTCAAACCCGTGTCCCCTGCATTAGCAGGCGGATTCTCAACCACTGCGCCACCAGGGAAGCCCAAGAGGAGTTTTTGTAGCAGTGCATTCCAAGGTGTTTTCAGTTTTCTTTACCATAGTGTTTAAAAAGTACTTTAATAAAGAGCTGCAGAAACAAGATCTTAATTAAATTTACCTATTTGTGTTTAAAAAAACAAAAACTCAGAAAACTGTCAATACAAGTAAGTTCCTTAACATGATAAAGCTTATAAATCTAAAACTTACACTAAATATTATTCATAAAGGCAGGAAGACAGGGAGATCCACTATTACCATACCTTCTTAACAAAGTAGGTAGTTCACACTATTACCTAAGGAGAGAATACCTAAGAACACAGAAGAAATGGAAGGATTGAAAGAAAAGAGATAAAACTATCTTTAGTTTCAGATTATAGCATCATTGCAAAACAATTTCTAAAAATCTAAAAACTGCTAGAACTAATAAAAGTAAGCACACTTGCTAGATATAAGAATGACCCAACAATGAATAACATTTCTCTATACCAGCAGTGATCATGTATGAAAGAGTAAATATAACTCCTAAATGGAATAAATTTCCTAGGAATTAACTAAGGCCAAAGTTTTCCATAAATAGAATTTGAAAATTCTAATAATGGACAGAGATAATGGTCTGAATAAATGAAGAGCTAATTCTAGGCTCTTGAATGGGATGACTTTATATAATGAAGATATTAATTTCCCCTGTTTTAATTTATAAATGTAACCCCACTTTAATTTATAAATGTAAAGTCCAGTTGGACTTTTTGAAGAAATTGATAAACACACTAAAATGTATATAAAAAATAAAGGTACATGAATAATTTTAAAAAAGAAGAGTAAAGAAAGGGGAGAAATTTCCATATCATTTATTAAGATGCATTGCAGAACTATATTAATAAAAATGTGGTTTTGGCAAAAAATAAGATAAATGAATAAGGAAGCAAAGAAAAAAGCTCAGAGATAGATCTATGCATATACGAAGAAAATTTCTTATAAAGTTGGCACCACAAATCAATGGATAAAGGAAAAATTTAGTAGGGCCCACTGGGGAAACGGACACAATAACTAAAGAAAAATAAGATTAGATCCTTACAAAATATCACATACAATGATGGAATCCAGATGAATTAAAGACAAATAAAAAGGTAAATCTACAAAGTTAGTAGAAGAAAATACTGGGAATACCATTGCAACCTAAAAAGTGGAGAAAGACTTCTTAAAAACTTCAAAAGTAGAACCATAAGGCAAAGAATGGTATAAGCTTGAATATATCAAAAACTAAGTATTTCAGTTCAATATTGGGCACCCTAGGCAAAGTTAAGTAGATGACAGAGAGAAGAATGTATCTGCAATGTTTAAAACTGACAGAGATTCAAATATGGACTAAACAAGGAATTTATGAGCTCAAGAAGAACAAAACAAGAAACCCAAAGAGAAAATCGGCAAGGCATATGAAATTATTTTATAGTCTCTATTGATTATTGCTTATTTTAGTCTTCTCCATAGAAGTTCCACTGATTCCAGAAAGACTCATATTCCTTCTTCTTAAAGCTCATTTATTTTTACGTTACTACTATTAGAGTATAAAAATGAATGTTAATGTTTTTAAACCTCAAGGAATAACATTTATTGTAACAACAAAAATAGACTACCCTAAAAAGTCTGACAATTATGTGACAAACACATAGGACCCTGACTTCAATGATAAGGTTCTCTAAAGAGACTCATTGGAGTTGCAATTATGAAGTCATTTCTAAGGAGAGGATAAATGCATTTTACAAAACAAATTGGCATGAGAAATAATGTAGTATTGGGTTTCATCTAAGTGTAGAACTCACCATTTCCCCTCAAGCCTTAAACAAATATTACATGAGTGAGAGCTCTTGTAAAATGTTATGTTTTGAAATAGATTTCATTAATGGCTTCTAGTGATAATTTATTTCTCCCTTTATGCACAAGTCTCTTCTCATACTAATAATGGATAGCTTATTTGCATATAAATAGATTTCAGTATTTGCTGAAGCAGACACAAAACATGTTTCTCCCCCGGCCCCCAGGCATTGTTAAACAAAAAAAAAAAGAGGAGAAGGCAATATTGCAGTAATTAGCATTAGCAATCAGTATTTGTAATAATTTTCTTGATCAGAAATTTTTGCAGGTAACTTTCTTTGGTGTTTTTATTCATTTACTTCATGTCAAAGGTTTTGACCTCTATTAAAATCATTTTTTAAAAAAGAATCTGCACAGTTTTCTGAGTGATGTTTTTTGATATACTTATGCTTCAAACAAAAACAACAAAGCAGCTTGATATTGGTTACTGAAACGTTTACTATGACCCTCTGGGTATCTTCTCCTAATTAGTTTTTACCATTTTCACTGATTAGTTAGCATGTTCTGTTTTAGAGAAGGTAAATGTCATTTTTGTGACTATATTGCTTAATTAAATAAATCATTTACTTTTGAGATATAACGAGTCACCTGCTTATGATAGAGATTTTGTTCCTTTTAGTTAAAATGTGCAAATGTTAATCTTTCAGTTATCATGTGGTCAAAAGTATTAAATCTTAAAAAATGTTATTATTAGAACATATGTCCTTCCTAAATATGTCTGCCTTCCTAAATATGTTTTATAATAAGGTCTTCTGAGCCTACTTCATTTCAACTAACAAAGGTCACTAGTAGAGAAAGAAAGATTAACTCAATATATTTTTTTAAAGATATCCATTTGATGTTTGCTTTCAGTATTTGAATAGGATATGTTCCTCTATCATCTCTCTTTAAGTGAATAGGAGGCATTATCTTGTGGCACACTTAGTATTTATTTTAAAGTAATTTCTTCAGGAAATTAAGACAACAGCTGCTTTCTGGTAGGTACAGTGTCTATTAATAAGTGTCCTTCTGACCAGCAGAGTCACTCAGAGGAGAGTGAAAAATGACTTCAGCTTTCAAAAAAGACAGGAAACCTGACCATTCTATTTGAGCAATTCTATTTTACTTGATTTTTGTTACTTGCATAAATACTATTTTCATCTCTTGTTACATACTCTTTCCCAGGTGAGTGAGGTGATTCCTGGGGGTCCAAAGCCCTTTCCAAACATGGGGCCAAAAATATCCTGAAAGAGTGATGAAAACACTGTGTTTAAATCTATGTATTTTAAAACATCATATGGATCTTTTCTACCAGTTAAAAAAAAAGTGAGAAAGAAAATTGTCCCTCCGAAAACATGACACATTGCATTCTGCCACAGAGAGGCAGCCTTCACCAAAAGATGGGTCTTAGGGTTATTTGGTTTTTGGAAAATAACATTTAACTCTAGATTAAAAAAAAAATGTTTATAACAGGTTTAGAAAGTAGCAGTGTGTGGCAGCCTGGACAACTGGGAGTGTGACAATATGGAGACTGGAAGACAACTTGGTTTTCAGAATTGTGACATTTTTGTTTTCCTTAAATGTGTATGCATTTATTATAAATTGAAAAGTATAGACATAAAACCAAAATTATATCTACTTTGGTATGGTATGGATTAATAATCCAAGAACAAGTTTCCTGAATTTATCATATAGACCTTAATTTATTCCATCTCTTAGACCCAATTCACCTGTTAGGGAAATGTAATGTTGAGATAAAAGCATAATATTCTCATTTAATTAACATTATCTTTTTTGGAAAATTTGATGTTTTTGTAAGGTGCTAGAGACAGCAAAAGAAGATTAAGAAAGTAGTGTGAAATATTGAAAAGAGTTGTTAAAAACAGAGCAAGTCACAACTCAGCTATTAACTCAATTTCCTGTAAAATTTAAATAATTTTATTTTCCTTTCTTTCCTCTCAGGGATGTTCTAAGGATTAAAAGTCGTTGAATGATTTGGTTCTTACTCCTTTTGTGACTTTGTAGAAGTTGCTTAACTTTTCTGCACCATTTTATTCCCCTTTTATAAAGAAAGAAACTAAAACTTTATAAGATCTACAGAATTTATGAAGTGTATATGGCTAGTACATAGACAGGTTGAATTTTTTAGCTTTAAGATTTATTGTGGAAAATAATAGACTAAAATAAAATGGAGATGAAAATATACTTACATTTCAAAGAATTGTATCTTCCATGATCATGAAATAAGTTTTACACATTTGGCTCCATATTGAAATAACGTGACATGCCTACAACAGAATTCATAACGTGCTGAAGGATATACACTGAAAAGTACGTCTCTTTACCTTCTTAATGATGCCAGTCTCCTATAAATCTCTATCCTCTCAGGCAGCAATTGTTAAACTTGTTTGCAAACATTTATGTGATATATCGTCTAAATAACATTTTCACATTATAAGTAGAAATATGAATTCAGGGTATCCATTTTTCCATAGACAATTACTGAGAAAGTAAAATGAAAAAAGAATGGTTAAGATGCTTAAAAGTCATGGGAGTAGACTCTAGTGGACTCATAAATCGACTCTTCCTTCCTTGGTTTGGCTCAGTTCAGCTCAACAAGTACTGATTGTGGCTCTACCATAGGCAGGCAAAGGGACGTAAGAGATTCAGATATATTCTAGAGGCAATGATAGTCTCATCCATAATTTCTTAAGATTTATTCTTTGATCAATAGTTCTTGAGATTTTGGGAAAAGCGATTCAGTGTTTAAATATATTTGAGAACAGCTACGTATTAAGTTGTTGTAGTTTAGAGGTCTAAACAATGAGTTTTGTTAAATTTATGTTTTCTTCATTCCACTTTCAGATAATATGGTTTATTATTTTGTCATGAATCCAAGGAATCTGCATTCTAACACTAATATGGGTGATTCTGATGCCTATGGTCCATGAACTACACTTTGAGAAAGATTAGTTTAAAATGTGTGGTGCTAAATATGATCCTCTTTGTTTTTTAGTCTTGATATTTCAAGCCATAGAACAAATTCAGCCAGAGGCCAGTGGAGAAACATGTCCAAAGCTATGGAAGGGCTTGTGAATAGGCCCTGTGGGTCATGGGTATTGAAGACAGATGAGGAAACCATCAACTATTTGGAAATAAACATTATTAATATAAACAAATCCCACTGTTATTTGTCATGGTTAAATTAATTAGTGGTAGTTAATGAGAAGGCTTCCAAGGGAAGAATCCTGCTATTATTTCATGAAGGTATGGCAACAGGGTTGGAAAATATTTACATTATATGACCACAAGAACAGAATGAACAGACAACACTGGTAAGGTGAAGAAAAAAATCTTATTTAGATTTATATCTATGTGTAGATTTAAATTTACTGAAAATGAGCAAGAAGCTTTCTGAGATATTCAATGGTTAACCTAATAGTTTTTGTTTGATCTCTAATGAATATAAACAAAGCATTTGTGCACGAAAGCATGAAAACCCCATTCTTTAATTCATTTAATCTATAAAATATATATTTTTTAAGATGCAGAATGTGTTCAATTAAGTTGCAAATAAAAATGTTAATCATTTCTAATTGACCTGTCATTAAATAAATGATGTAGGCTCTTCCTTCAGAAAATTCTAAACTCAGTCTAGCTTTATTGTAGTGTTGAATAAATTGTAGCAGACATATTCAAAGAAAAATTCAAATCCAAATGCACCTAGGGGCTTAACAATTTTTAGCAAGTTAAAAAAGTGGCAATAGTCACAATTAAAATGGTAAAAATTAGCCACTTAAAAAGTTTTGCTTTAAATCATAGTTCATTTACTATAGCTTTCTTAAATAATTCAGTTTGATTAGTACTAATCAAATGTTTTAATTATTTTAAAATAAGGTTGGTATTTATATTTAAAGAACACTTTTTAACTTGATCTATGACATGACGTGTTTTACAAAGACACATAGCATTACCCTTATCTTTACATACAGTATTCACAGAGATAAGTTCCAGTTTTAAGAAGGAATACCTTACTATTTTAGCCCTGAGTGTTAACATAATGACGATGATCTAAGAGGACTTAGTAAGAGGACTTAGAATATATGCTGAGACTTTTCAACTTTTTGCTTAGATAATGTTCTTGACATTCTGAATCCAAACCCTTAAAAATGAACAGTAGAATATAAAGCCCAAATTCAGTTATGAAAGGAAACTTTGCTACTAATACGTCAGGCTAGTCGTGAGGTATTTTATTTACCTTAAAGGTAATATCATATTTTATTGATTACTTGATACGTTTGTTCATTCATCACTAAATGTCATGTGTTACATATATATATATATATATATATACTACCTACTCAAAATGGTGTTAGGTGAAAGTGATCATCCTTCCTTCCAGTTGGTTCCTATAATTCATACAGAAAGTATGTTATACCTACATTTGCAAGACTGGTGAAAGTCATTCAAATTTGTACAATGTACTTATCAGAGAGCAAAATTGTCAGCAGTTCAAAGACTTCAGCCGATAGGGTTTTGGATACACATTTTGATAAGCAGGTACTTGGAGGTACACAGATAAACAGAACACTGCCGTTTGAAGATATATTTCGGTCAAGTCAAATCTATGTGATTTTGTGTTTATATGTCATAAGAGTGCAGCCGTACTGCTTAATCAATGCTAGGAACACACATTTTAACAGGTGGATAATTTAGGTAGACTCCAGTAGAGGCAGTTCTCAGTCTACTTAGATTGAAGTGCACTGTAATAGTCCATTGCGTAGGGCCTGTGTTGGCAGTAATTCCTAGATACTCTATAGTAATTTTAAGGTATCATCCTTAAGTATTTAAGATTTTATTTCTTAAAATATGTAATACCTATTTTGTTTTTAGTAAGGAAGTCAACAATATGGTAAAACATACATGGAAATTTTGGTTAAAAGTTTACGCGTTATCGGGACTCTATCATTTTTTCTCATCACCTATAGGCTGAATTTAATAGACTGTACAGTTCTGTGGTCATAATCTGAAGTGCCATTTAATCAAATCGAGTGTTAGAAGCAGGAGAGGAGCATTAAACCTAAATGTGGTTTTGACATTGACAATAATACTTCCCTGTGTACTAATCTTTTGTCTTTCCTATTATTTCATTTGTAGAGCTGAAGAATAAAATCTGTGAGACAATGTGTTCCATAAAAATCTAAACTCAATGACATTTTAAAGCCATGCAGTCCATTTTAATGAACGATTTTCTAGATGCTTTTTTAATTTCTAAAGATATGCTCACATATGGGATATTTACTTTCCAGTAATTTTCTGTCACCTTCAGATGAAAAAAGGACTCAGTATTCATAAACAAAATTGACTACATGATTTATAAATTTTGGCTCATTATGAAGACAGCCATTTTTTTAATATGAAGTTTTGCAGCTTTATTCATAGAAGTGATAGTTATTTCTGAGTTGGCTCTAATGCACCAAAATGATTTTTATTTTAAATTACTCATTGTTCCTCTTCTGCCCCATTTTTGCCCTGTAGCACTGGTTGACATTTCAGACAGAGTGAGTTGGCATAGGGCTGGAAAATATGTAATTATAAGAATCACTTGCTCTTGAATTTCCCATTATATAGTAGTCATGATTCAGGCAGACTTTTCATAGGTGTTTGATTTGGAATGAGAAGTTTTCTTCTTCCTTGACCTGTGATTAAAATGTGGCATTTTGGTAAATAAATAGAAGATAGTTTCTGCATAATCCAGTTGTGAATCAGAGCTGGTGAAGCAATGTAAATCTTTGACCTGTATCATATAAGCAATAGCGTACGTAATTGTAAATATATTTTAAGATTGAGTGCAGTAAACTTATTTTTTTAATGCTCTGTAGCTTAAAGCAGACTAAGTGCTAAAATGCAGCAAGATGTGTATTAAGAAAAGTTTCGCTTCACTTAATACTCCTCAAAGGAATTCCAATAAAAGGAAATCTACTACAACTACTTTTGAATATTTTCTTTTCTTTTAATGAGTTATAACCATGAATGCAAATATTTATCAGTTGCTTTAGCATTTTGGTAAAAGTAGGGGATAGACTATACTTTATAACTGAAAATGAAACTTAGTTACAATAGTGTTTGGATAATAACCTTACCTATTGCATTAACCTTTATAAATCTTTATGGCTAAAGTTGCAATTTTCAGTTAATTGACTGTGGAATTATATACCCATTTCCTGATGGTATTTTGTGGGTTTTTTTCTGGATGCTACAGCAACTGGTACATTCTCCCATGCATGGTACAGTTTGTGTATATAAGACTCTCCGTTAAGATACTATGTTTATGTATGTGCATTATTTCTCTGTACTATAAATGTAAGTTATATTATTTCAAAGTCATGCATGCTGTTTTTATAGTAAGATGGCATTCGCTACAACACTTCACTTGTCACTTGGTAGATCAAAACACATTAGCTTCTGTCTTAGTAAATGTGGGCTACTATAACAAAAGTACAATAGACTGTGTGGTTAAACAATAGAAATTTATTTCTCACGGTTCTGGAATCTGAGAAGTTCAAGATCAAGGTGCCCAAGGTGCTGGCCAATTCTATTCCTAGTGAAGGCCCTGTTCCTGGTTTGCAGATAGACATCTTGCTGTGTTTTCACACAGGAGGGAGAGAGGGAGAGAGAGAATATGCTCCTCATAAGGACACTAAACCCCTCGTGAGGGCTCCACCCTTATGACCCAACTGCCTCTCAAAGGCCCCATCTCCAAATACCATCACACTGGGGATTAGGGTTTCAGCATATGAATTGTGGAGGGACACAAACATTCAGTCCATAGCAGCGTTCCAAAAAGGCTTTATAAATTTGGACATCTATCCTATTAATTGACTTGATATTAGAATGATTGATCTAGAGCCAAATGTTAAGAAGCTAAAGCATTAACAATGTTTCATATGAACCCATCAATTCTAAAATAATTTAGATTTTAAAATATCAACAAGAATCTATTCTTCAAAGTAACTGGTTTTGAATTGCCTGTCTACTGAGACAGAGGCTTTTAATTTTGTATCCTATTAATATCTTTTTTTTTTAAACATCTTTATTGGAGTATAATTGCTTTACAACGGTGTGTTAGTTTCTGCTTTATAACAAAGTGAATCAGCTACACATATACATATATCCCCATATCTCCTCCCTCTTGTGTCTCCCTCGCACCCTCCGTATCCCACCCCTCTAGGTGGACACAAAGCACTGAGATGATCTCCCTGTGCTATGCAGCGGATTCCCACTAGCCATCCATTTTACATTTGGTAGTGTGTATATGTCCATGCCACTCTCTCACTTTGTCCCATCTTACCCTTCCCTCTCCCTGTGTCCTCAACTCCATTCTCTAGTAGGTCTGCATCTTTATTCCCGTCCTGCCCCTAGGTTCCTCATGACCATTTTTTTTTTTTTTTTTAGATTCCATATATATGTGTTAGCATATGGAATTTGTTTTTCTCTTTCTGACTTACTTCACTCTGTATGACAGACTCTAGGTCCATCCACCTCACTACAAATAATGCAATTTCATGTCTTTTTATGGCTGAGTAATATTCCATTGTATATATGTGCCACATCTTCTTTATCCATTCATCTGTCAATGGACACTTAGGTTGCTTCCATGTCCTGGCTATTGTAAATAGAACTGAAATGAACATTGTGATCCATGACTCTTTTTGAATTATGGTTTTCCCAGAGTATATGCCCAGTAGTGGGATTGCTGGGTCATATGGTAGTTCTATTTTTAGTTTTTTAAGGAACCTCCATACTGTTCTCCATAGTGGCTGTATCAATTTACATTCCCACCAACAGTGCAAGAGGGTTCCCTTTTCTCCAAACCCTCCCCAGCATTTATTGTTTGTAGATTTTTTGATGATGGCCATTCTGACTGGTGTGAAGTGATACCTCATTGTAGTTTTGATTTGCATTTCTCTAATGATTAGTGATGTTGAGCATCCTTTCATGTGTTTGTTGACAATCTGTATATCTTCTTTGGAGAACTGTCTATTTAGATCTTCTACCCATTTTTGGATTGAGTTGTTTGTTTTTAGGATATTGAGCTTCATGAGCTGCTTGTAAATTTTGGAGATTAATCCTTTATCAGTTGCTTCATTTGCAAATATTTTCTCCCATTCTGAGGGTTGTCTTTTCGTCTTGTTTATGGTTTCCTTTGCTGTGCAAAAGCTTTGAAGTTTCGTTAGGTCCCATTTGTTTATTTTTGTTTTTATTTCCATTTCTCTAGGAGGTGAGTCAAAAAGGATCTAGCTGTGATTTATGTCATGGAGTGTTCGGCCGGTGTTTTTCCTCTAAGAGTTTTATAGTGTCTGGCCTTGCATTTAGGTCTTAAACCTATTTTGAGTTTATTTTTGTGTATGGTGTTAGAGAGTGTTTTAATTTCATTCTTTTACATGTAGCTATCCAGTTTTCTCAGCACCACTTATTGAAGTGGCTGTCTTTTCTCCATTGTATATTCTTGGCTCCTTTATCAAAAATAAGGTGATCATATGTGCGTGGGTTTATCTCTGGGCTTTCTATCCTGTTCCATTGATCTCTATTTCTGTTTTTCTGGCAGTACCATACTGTCTTGATTACTGTAGCTTTGTAGTATAGTCTGAAGTCAGGGAGCCTGATTCCTCCAGCTCCATTTTTCTTTCTCAACATTGCTTTGGCTATTCAGGATCTTTTGTGTTTCCATACAAATTGTGAAATTTTTTGTTCTAGTTCTGTGAAAAATGCCATTGGTAGTTTGATAGGGATTGCATCGAATCTGTAGATTGCTTTGGGTAGTATAGTCATTTTCACAATATTGATTCTTCCAATCCAAGAACATGGTATATCTCTCCATCTGTTTGTATCATCTTTAATTTCTTTCATCAGTGTCTTATAGTTTTCTGCATACAGGTCTTTTGTCTCCTTAGGTAGGTTTATTCCTAGGTATTTTATTCTTTTTGTTGCAATGGTAAATGGGAGTGTTTTCTTAATTTCTCTTTCAGATATTTCATCATTAGTGTATAGGAATGCAAGAGATTTCTGTGCCTTAATTTTGTATCCTGCTACTTTACCAAATTCATTGATTAGATCTAGTAGTTTTCTGCTAGCATCTTAAGGATTCTCTATATATAGTATCATGTCATCTGCAAAGAGTGACAGCTTTACTTCTTCTTTTCCGATTTGGATTCTTTTTATTTCTTTTTCTTCTCTGATTGCTGTCACTAAAACTTTCAAAACAATGTTGAATAATAGTGGAAGGAATGGGCAACCTTGTCTTGTTCCTGTTCTTAGTGGAAATGGTTTCAGTTGTTCACCATTGAGAACGATGTTGGCTGTGGGTTTGTCATATACGGCCTTTATCATGTTGAGGTAAGTTCCCTCTATGCCTACTTTCTGGAGGGTTTTTTTATCGTAAATGGGTGTTGAATTTTGTCAAAAGCTTTTTCTGCATGTATTAAGATGATCATATGGTTTTTCTCCTTCATTTTGTTAATATGGTGTATCACATTGATTAATTTGTGTATATTGAAGAATCCTTGCAATTCCTGGGATAAACACCACTTGGTCCTTGTGTATGATCCTTCTAATGTGCTGTTGGTTTCTTTTTGCTAGTATTTTGTTGAGGATTTTTGCATCCATTTTCCTCAGTGATATTGGCTTGTAGTTTTCTTTTTTTGTAACATCTTTGTCTGGTTTTGGTATCAGAGTGATTTTGGCCTTGTAGAATGAGTTTGGGAGTGTTCCTCCCTCTGCTATATTTTGGAAGAGTTTGAGAAGGATAGGTGTTAGCTCTTCTCTAAATGTTTGACAGAATTCACCTGTGAAGCCATCTGGTGCTGGGCTTTTGTTTGTTGGAAGATTTTTAATCACAGTTTCAATTTCAGTGCTTGTGATTGGTCTGTTTATATTTTCTATTTCTTCCTGGTTCAGTCTTGGAAGGTTGTGCTTTTCTAAGAATTTGTCCATTTCTTCCAGGTTGTCCATTTTATTGGCATATAGTTGCTTGTAGTAGTCTCTCATGATCCTTTGTATTTCTGCAGTGTCAGTTGTTACTTCTCCTTTTTCATTTCTAATTCTATTTATTTGAGTCTTCTCCCTTTTTTTCTTAATGAGTCTGGCTAATGGTTTTTCCATTTTGCTTGTCTTTTCAAAGAACCAGCTTTTAGTTTTATTTATCTTTGCTATCTTTTCCTTCATTTCTTTTTCATTTATTTCTGATATGATCTTTATGATTTCTTTTCTTCTGCTAACTTCGGGGTTTTTTTGTGTTTCTTTCTCTAATTGCTTTAGGTGTAAGGTTAGGTTGTTTATTTGAGATTTTTCTTGTTTCTTGAGGTAAGATTGTATTGCTATAAACTTCCCTCTTAGAACTGCTTTTGCTGCATCACATAGATTTTGGTTCATTGTGTTTTCATTGTCATTTGTTTCTAGGTATTTTTTGATTTCCTCTTTGATTTCTTCAGTGATCTCATGGTTATTAAGTAGTGTAGTGTTCAGCCTCCATATCTTTCTATTTTTTACATGTTTTTTCCTGTAATTGGTATCTAGTCTCCTAGTGTTGTGATCAGAAAAGATACTTGATATGATTTCAATTTTCGTAAATTTACCAAGGCTCGATTTGTCACCCAAGATATGATCTATCCTGGAGAATCTTCCATGAGCACTTGAGAAGAAAGTGTATTCACTTGTTTTTGGATGGAATGTCCTATAAATGTCAATTAAGTCCGTCTTGTTTAATGTATCATTTAAAGCTTGTGTTTCCTTAATTATTTTCATTTTGGATGATCTGTCCATTGGTGAAATTGGGGCGTTAAAGTCCCTTACTATGATTGTGTTACTGTCGATTTCCCTTTTTATGGCTGTTGGCGTTTGCCTTATGTATTGAGGTGTTCCTATGTTGGGTGCATAAATATTTACAATTGTTATATCTTTTTCTTGGGTTGATCTCTTGATCATTATGCAGTGTTCTTCTTTCTCTCTTGTAATAGTCTTTGTTTTAAAGTCTATTTTGTCTGATATGAGAATTGCTACTCTAGCTTTCTTTTGATTTCCATTTGCATGGTATATCTTTTTCCATCCCCTCACTTTCAGTCTCTGTGTCTCTAGGTCTGAAGTGGGTCTCTTGTAGACAGCATATATACGGGTCTTGTTTTTGTATCCATTCAGCCAGTCAATGTCTTTTGGTTGGAGCATTTAATCCATTCACATTTAAGGTAATTATCGAGATGTATGTTCCTATTACCATTTTCTTAATTGTTTTGGGTTTGTTATTTTAGGTCTTTTCTTTCTCTTGTGTTTCCTGCCTAGAGAAGTTCCTTTAGCATTTTTTGTATAGGTGGTTTGGTGGTGCTGAAATGTCTTAGCTTTTGCTTGTCTGTAAAGGTTTTAATTTCTCCATCGAATCTGAATGAGATCCTTGCTGAGTAGAGTAATCTTGGTTACAAGTTTTTCCCTTTTATCACTTTAAATGTGTCTGCCACTCCCTTCTGGCTTGCTGAGTTTCTGCTGAAAGATCAGCTGTTAACCTTATGGGGATTCTCTTTTATGTTATTTGTTGTTTTTCCCTTGCTGCTTTTAATATTTTTTCTTTGTATTTAATTTTTGATAGTTTGATTAATATGTGTCTTGGTGTGTTTCTCCTTGAATTTATGCTGTATGGGACTCTCTGTGCTTCCTGGACTTGATTGGCTATTTCCTTTCCCACATTGGGGAAGTTTTCAATATAATCTCTTCAAATATTTTTTCAGTCCCTTTTTTTTTCTCTTCTTCTTCTGGGACCCGTATAATTCGAATGTTGGTGCGTTTAATGTTGTCCCAGAGGTCTCTGAGACTGTCCTCGATTCTTTTCATTCTTTTTTCTCTTTTCTGCTGTGCAGTATTTATTTCCACTATTTTATTTTCCAGGTCAGTTATCCGTTCTTCTACCTCAGTTATTCTGCTATTGATTCCTTCTAGAGAATTTTTAATTTCATTTATTGTGTTGTTCATCATTGTTTGTTTGCTCTTCAGTTCTTCTAGGTCCTTGTTAAACATTTCTTGTATTTTCTCCATTTTATTTCCAAGATTTTGTATCATCTTTACTATCATTACTCTGAATCCTTTTTCAGGTAGACTGCCTATTTTCTCTTCATTTGTTTGGTCTGGTAGGTTTTAACCTTGCTCCTTCGTCTGCTGTGTGTTTGTCTGTCTTCTCATTTTGCTTAACTTACTGTGTTTGTGGTCTCCTTTTTGCAGACTGCATGTTCGTAGTTCCCATTGTTTTTGGTGTCTGCCCCCAGTGGCTATGGTTGGTTAAGTGGGTTGTGTAGGCTTTCTGGTGGAGGGGAGTGGTGCCTCTGTTCTGGTGAATGAGGCTGGATCTTGTCTTTCTGGTGGGCAGGACCACATCTGGTGGTGTGTTTTATGGTGTCTGTGACCTTATTATGATTTTAGGCAGCCTTTCTGCTATTGGGTGGGTTGTGTTCCTGTCCTGTCTTGCTAGTTGTTTGGCAGAGGCTCTCCAGCACTGTAGCTTGCTGGTCGTTGAGTGCTGCTGTTTCTTGGCGTTGACATGGAGATCTCTGGGAGATTTTTGCCGTTTGGTAATACATGAGGCTGGGAGGTCTCTGGTGGACCAATGTCCTGAACTCGGCTTTCCCACCTTAGAGGAACAAGCCTGACACCTGGCTGGAGCACCAAGACCCTGTTATCTACATGGCTCAGAATAAATGGGAGATAAAAAGAAAGAAAGAAAGAAAAAAATAAAGTTATGAAAATAAAAAATTAAAAATAATTAAAAATGATAAAAAATTAAAAAGTAATAAAAACAAAGCAAGTAAGAAATAAAGAAGAGAGCAACCAAACCAAAAAACAAATTCACCAATGATAATAAGTCCTAAAAACTATAGTAAAAAAAAAAGAACAAAAAAAAGAAACAAAAAAATCGGACAGACAGAACTGGAAGAGAAATGGTAAAAGCAAAGCTCTGCAGACAAAATCACAAACAGAAGCATATATATACACACTCACAAAAAGGGAAAAGGGAAAAAACAAATATATATATCATTGCTCCCAAAGTCCACCCTCTCAATTTGAGATGATTTGTTGTCTATTCAGGTATTCCAGAGATGCAGGGTACATCAAATTGATTGTGGAGATTTAATCTGCTGCTCCTGAGGCTGCTCAGAGAAATTTCCCTTTCTTTGTTCGCGCAGCTCCTGGGGTTCAGCTTTGGATTGGCCCCACCTCTGTGTGTAGGTCGCCTGAGGGCGTCTCTTCTTTGCTCAGACAGGACGGGGTTAAAGGAGCAGCTGATTCGGGGGCTCTGGCTCACTCAGGCCAGGGGGAGGGAGGGGTACAGCTGTGGGGCGAGCCTGCGGCGGCAGAGGCCAGGGTGACGTTGCACCAGCCCGAGGCGCGCCGTGTGTTCTCCTGGGGAAGTTTCCCTGGGTCATGGGACCCTGGCAGTGGCAGGCTGCACAGGCTCCCGGGAGGGGAGTTGTAGATAGTGACCTGTGCTTGCACACAGGCTTCTTAGTGGCTGTAGCAGCAGCCTTAGCATTTCACGCCCATCTCTGGGGTCCGCGCTGATAGCCACGGCTTGCGCCCATCTGTGGAGCTTGTTTATGTGGTGCTCTGAATTCCCTCTCTTCGTGCACCCCGAAACAATGGTCTCTTGCCTCTTAGGTGGGTCCAGACTTTTTCCCGGACTCTCTCCTGGCTAGCAGTGGTGCACTAGACCCCTTCAGGCTATGTTCATGCAGCCAACCCCAGTCCTCTCCCTGGGATCTGACCTCTGAAGCCTGAGCCTCAGCTCCCAGCCTGCACCCTCCCCAGCGGGTGAGCAGACAAGCCTCTTGGGCTGGTGAGTGCTGGTTGGCACCAATCCTCTGTGCGGGAATCTCTCTGCTTTTCCCTCTGCACCCGTTGCTGCGCTCTCCTCCATGGCTCCGAACCTTGCCCCCTGCCCACCCCCTGCCTCTGTCAGTGAAGGGGCTTCCTAGTGTGTGGAAACCTTTCCATCTTTACAGCTCCCTCCCAGAGGTGCAGGCCCTATCCCTATTCTTTTGTCTCTGTTTTCTTACTTTTCCCCTACCCAGTTACGTGGGGAGTTTCTTGCCTTTTGGGGTGTCTGAGGTCTTCTGCAAGCATTCAGTAGGTGTTCTGTAGGAGTTGCTCCACATGTAGATATATTTCTGATGTATTTGTGAGGAGGAAGGTCATCTCCATGTCTTACTCTTCTGCCATCTTGAAGGTCTCCTCCCTATTAATATCTTTATATCTACTCTGCTATTTCACTGTTTATGTTCATTGTCAATATTCTATGCTCCAAGTTTTTATTTCCTCTCCCACAGTGTCTTTTAAATGCCCTCTAATTTAGTTTCATTCATCACCACTCTTCTAAAGTTACATCCTATATACTGTACAGTCACCTCCCTATAAGTCTCCTCTTGAAATACTTGATATAGTAGACCTCTAACACTGTTCATATGCAAGGCATGGCATGTGATAGACACTCAAAATAAGTATTGGTTAACATGCAAATGGAGAAAAAAATAACCTCTCCCTATTTACTGTCTATAATGTTGTAGTAGCTAAATTTATTAACTAGACTGTTTCCTTCTTTGACTCTTCTCCTCCCTCTGTATGTGCAGTCCCCCAAGGTCCAGTCCTTAGTTATTTAGGTTTTCTCTCTCTGTGATCTTTCACTTAGAGAAACCTCAACTATTGCCTCTACATGAATAACTCCATTCTTTTTCTCCAGGCAAGCTTCCTCATGAGCTTCAGTTATATATCTATGATTTTCCTCTAGACACTTCTATTTGGATATCCTGCATCTTTTCAAACATAATTGATTCAAAATCAAGCACAAGCTATTCCTCTCCTCCTTCTTTCTGTATTTCTTTATTTCCATCATAGTATTACCTTTTTCATAGCCACTTTTCATTTTTATCTTCTTCTAGTCACTGTACATACTAAATGTTTATTGCATTTCTTAGAAAATATTCTGAGTTGTTCTTCCTTTCCATTATCAATGTTAGTGTACTCCTTGTTAGTGACCCTGAAACAGACCATCTTCCAGTCATTTCATCCTGTACACTACTGCCAGAATTTATTTCTTAAACTATCTTTCTTCACGAATCTCCTTTAGTCAAAAACCTTCAAGAGCTAGACTATGGAAGTGGTTTTCAAAAGCCTTTTTTTAAAAAAATTACTAAACAACTTCAGTTAAATAAAATCTTGTATGGGACCCAAACAAATAAAACAGTAAATCTGTAGTTGTTTTGGCTGAAAATATTTAAGGCCTCTTGTATTTGGGCTTTACCTACACATTGTCCCCTGGGCAGTTCTTTAGAATTTCTGGTACCTTTTAGGATACAATTTGAAACCTATGGTCTCTAGTACAAAATCTTTATTTAGAATTTAGGCCCTGTTCCATTTAACCAATCTGTTTGCTACATAAAACTTTTTCCATGTAAATTTGTGCCTTGTCTTCTGTCATGTTTAGTGCCCAGAATGCTGTTAACCCACCTTTCTGCTTCTTTAAACCTTATTTGTATCCCCAGTGCAGTTCAGTCATCACCTCTTCACTGAACATGTGAATGAATATGTAGGAATAAAAGAGTTAGGTATCTTTTTTCACTATGTAGATAATTTTGAGGGAGTACTGTTTTCCTTTTTTTGGAAATTACTTCTGATTTGCATTTAATTATTACATACACAGAGGTCCGTGCAGGCGTATCTTGGAGATATTGCAGGTTTGATTCCAGACCATCGCAATAAAGCAAATATCCCAATAACAGGAGTCACAGAAATTTTTTGGTTTCCCAGTGCATGTAAAAGTTATGTTTACACTGTACTGTAGTCTATTAAATGTGCAATAACGTTATGTCTAAAAAATGCACATACCTTAATTTAAAAATACTTTATTGTTAAAAGATGCTAAACATCTTTTGAGCCTTCAGCAAGTCAGACTCTTTTTGTTGGTAGTTGGTATAGTGTCTTACCTTGATGTTGCCTGCTGACTGATCAGGGTGGTGGTTGCTGAAGAACTACGTGGCCATGGCAATTTCTTCAAATAAGACGACAATGAAGTTTGTTGCATCAATTGACTCTTCCTTTCATGAATGGTTTTTCTATAGCATGCATGCTGTTTGGTAGCATTTTACCCACCGTAGAACTTCTTTCAAAATTGGAGTCATTCCTTTCAAACCCTGCTGCTGCTTTATCAACTAACTTTATGTAATATTCTAAATCCTTTGTTATCAAAATTTCAACAGTCTTCATAACATCTTCACCAGGAGTAGATTCCATCTCAAGAAACCACTTTCTTTGCTCAACCATAAGAAGCGACTCCTCATCCATTAAAGGTTTACCATGAGACTGCAACAATTCAGTCATCTTCAGACTCCATTTCTAATTTTAGTCCTCTTACTATTTCCACATCTGCGGTTTCTTCCTTCACTGAGTCTTGAATCCCTCAGTCATTCAACTTCTTCCAAACTCCTGTTAAGGTTGATATTTTCACCTCTTCCCATGAATTACAAATATTCTTAATGGCATCTAGAATGATGAACACTTTCCAGAAGGTTTTTAATTGAGCTTCCCCACATCTGTCAGAGGAATCACTCTCTATGGCAGCTAGATCCTTTTGAAGTATATATTTATATTTTGACTGCACCACGTGTCTTGCAGGATCTTAGTTCCCTAACCAGGAGACCAGGGGTCAAACTTGGGCCCCTCTGCAGTGGAAGCATAAAGTCCTAACAACTGGACTGCCAGAAAACTCCCAAAATATATTTATTAAATAATAAGACTTGAAAGTCAAACTGACTCCGTGATCCATGGGCTGCAGAATGGATGTTGTGTTAGCAGCCATAAAAACATCATTAATCTCATCACACATCTCCATCAGAGCTCTTGGGTGACTAGGTACATTGTCAATGTGCAGCAATATTTTGAAAGGAATCTTTTTTTCTGAACAGTAAGTCTCAGCAGTGGGCTTAAAATATTCAGCAAACCATGTTGTTAACAGATGAGCCATCATCCAGGCTTTGTTATTCTGTTTATAGAGCACAGGCAGTATAGATATAGCATAATTCTTAAAGGCCCTAGGATTTTTGGAATGGTAAATGAGTATTGGGGTCAACTTAAAGTCACCAGCTAATTAGCCCCTACAAAGAGAGTCAGCCTGTCCTTGAAGCTTTGAAGCCAGGCATTGACTTCTCCTCTCTAGCTATTGAGTTGGCCAAAAAGTGCCTTCAGTTTTTAAGTAAAAATAAAAGACACATTTTTCATTTTCACCAAGAACTTTACTGACCAACATATCTGCCCTTTTGTTCCACTACCTTCCTACCTTCTGCCATTTTTCAGGCAACTTCATAATTCCATCTTCCCCAAAATTTTATCTTTTTGAGCAAAGAACTGTTCCAGGTGCCTTTTACAGTCTTCCAGGGAATTGAAATTTTTTCCATTAAGAGAAGTTTGTAAAGACTGAAATAAGTGGAAATCCAAAGGTGAAATGTCTGGTGAATACGGCGGATGAATCAGGACTTCCCAGCCAAGCTGTAACAGTTTTTGCCTGGTCATCAAAGAAACATGATCTTGTGTTATCCTGATGGAAGATTATGCGTTTTCTGTTGACTAATTCTGGACGCTTTTTGTCGAGTGCTGCTTTCCTTTGGTCTAACTGGGAGCAGCACTTGTTGGAATTAATCATTTAGTTTTCCCGAAGGAGCTCATAATAGAGGACTCCCTTCCAATCCCACCATATACACAATATCACCTTCTTTAGGTGAAGACCGGCCTTTGGTGTTGTTGGTGGTGGTTCATTTTGTTTGCCCCACGATCTCTTCTGTTCCACATTATTGTACAGTATCCACTTTTCATCGCCCGTCACAATTTGTTTTAAGAACGGAACATTTTCATTACGTTTAAGTAGAGAATCGCATGTGGAAATATGGTCAAGAAGGTTTTTGTCACTTAACTTATGTGGAACCCAAACATCATAAGTGATTAATATAACCAAGCTGGTGCAAATGGTTTTCAACGCTTGATTTGGATATTTTGAGTTTGTTGTCTGTCTTCCATGTGGTATAACATTGATTGTTCTCAATTAATGTCTCGATTTGATCGCTATCAACTTCAACTGGTCTACCCGACTGTGGAGCATTATCCAGTGAGAAATCTCCAGCACGAAGCTTCACAAACCACTTTTGACATGTTCAGTCAGTCACAGCACCTTTTCCATGCACTGCACAAATCTTTTTTTTGCGTTTCAGTTGCTTTTTTACCTTTCTTGAAATAATAAAGCATAATATGCCAAAAATGTTGCTTTTTTCCTTCCATCTTCAATACTAAAATTGCTACAGAAAAATTCACCAATTTTGATAAGCCTTTTTTAAATGCACGCTGATATGACAGCTGTCACGTACAATCTAACAAAATTGTTTTGAATGAAGTTAAAGACAACTAAGTGCTACTAGAGCCATCTTACGGAAAAAAACCGAATGAAACTTTTGGCCATCCCAATATGAAAGTCCTCGATGGCATCCTTTTCCAAAAGAGGGCTGTTTTGTCTACAGTGAAACTCTGTTGTTTAGTGTAGCCACCTTCATTAATTATCATAGCTAGATCTTCTGGATAACTTGCTGCAGCTTCTATATCAGCACTTGCTGCTTCACCTTGCACTTTTATGTTATGGAGATGGCATCTTTACTTAAACCAACATCTGCTAGCTTCAGACTTTTCATCTGTAGCTTCCTTACCTCTCTCAGCCTTCACAAAATTGAAGAGAGTTAGGGCCTTGCTCTGGATTAGCCTTTGGCTTAAGGGAATGTTGTGCCGGGTTTGATCTCTACCCAGACCACTAAAACTTTCTCCCTATCAGAATTAAAGCTGTTTTGCTTTCTTATTATTCATGTGTTCACTGGAAGAGCACTTTTAATTTCCTTCAAGAACTTTTCCTTTGCATTTACAACTTAGCTGACTAATATTTAGTGCAAGAGGCCTAGCTTTTGACCTGTCTCAGGTTTTGGCGTGTCTTCCTCACTAAGTTTAGTCATTTCTAGCATTTGATTTCTAGTGCCCCATGGTAGGGGTACTACTTGGCCTAATTTCAATATTGTTGTGTCTCAGGGGATAGAGAGACCCAAGGAGAGAGAGAGAGATGGGGAAGCAATCAGAACACACACAACAATTATGAATTAAGTTTGCTATCTTACATGGGCACGGTTTGTGCTACCCCAAAACAATTACAATAGTAATATCAAAGATCACTGATTATATATTACCATAACACATATAATGTTAATAATGAAAAAGTTTGAAATATTGTGAGAATTACGTGAACAAATGCTATTAGAAAAATGGTGCTGATAGGCTTGCTAGAAGCAGGGTTGCTACAAACCTTGAATTTGTAAAAAACACAGTATCTGAAAAGTGTAATAAAGTGAAGTGCAATAAAATGAAGTATGCTTGTATTTTCTGCTTATCATATTTCAAATCCCTGAACTGAATGACTTTAAGCATTCAAAAGGATGGGTTCAAGAGTGATGCTAAATTTAAATGTTAAGATAACAAATCTAAGAATAATATCCATGTGACCAAAATCAATAATTTAAAACATGCTTTATTATTTTTACATTTGTTTTCTCTTAGGGCCTGCAACATACAATCCTGTTTTAAAGAAATCTTGCTCCATACCTTTATTTGTTAAAGCATCAAATCGTTTTAAAGATTCCGAAGAGATTACTCCTGGTCCAGCGACATATGAGGTTTGTCAATGATATTTCTCTTTTAATAATAACACAAGAATGGAAAAATTTCCAGAAGGTACTGGAAATGTCTTCATTAAAGTCCTTTCCATAAATTCTGTTCTTACTACTAACCAAAATCTTTTGGCTAAGAAAGGCTTTTTTAAAGATAAATTCTGACATTTCTGAAAGAATTATTTAAGAATTATTTAACAATTTATCTATAAATAGGCTCTACAGCACAAATATATATAATTTCTATATCCCTGCAACTCTAAATATTTACTTGTTTACATACACAAATTGAAAAAGAAATTTCCAAATGTTTATTGAAATCAAGAATTTATTAGCGTGCTCAGAAGAAGAAAGCCCTGTGGATCCAGTAAAACCAGGTATTGATCTTTTATTTTCTTTTAATAAATGCAGGTGGTTTAGATTCGTAATAAATAAATGTCTCATTATGCTGTGCGTCTTCTGATTGTAAAGAGGAGGTTTAAATAAACTGCAGCGTTTTAGAAATTGTGTTCACTCTAGGCTTTTATTCCCCATTTGGTGTGAAAAGGTTTTCCTGTTGGCTTATAGCAATTAATTTAAGAGTGCAAACCATAATGAATGTTCTTATTTGGGTTAGTTAATGACAAATTTATTTTTATTGAATGTATGTTTTTCTACTTATTCAAAATGTCATAATCCAAAGAATTTTTCAGCATCCTGTCAAAAGTACATTTATAATATAATATCAGAAAAGGAAGAAAAAGAAAATCAAATGAATAATGAAAGACTTGTTATTTTACTTGTTGGCTGTTGATTCCCCCAAAATATCACTGTTACTTTCTCCTGATAAGCAAATCTAATTTTATAAGACTTACTTCACAAAAGGAATATCTGCTAGACGGAGTCTTAGTAGTAGTTCAGAAGGTGAAAGTCAAGGGCGGATATATATATATATATATATATGTGTATATATATATACAGTGTTTTAGGGCCTTGGCTGTGTAATGTAAGGCAAGTCTTGCAAATTGGGAACTGATAGAGATTAGGCAAAGTTTATGACATATTTACTCTTGATTGTTGGGTATAATGAGGAAAGGTCTTTAAGCAAGTATTGATCAGTAAACTATTAGTCTTAATAAGTTAGATATTATAGATGTTCATTTGATCATATTAAATCATAGAAAATCTTTAACTGATTGCTTCCCCACTCCTTTTTTTTTTTTTTTTTTTTTTTTTAATTTTTATGGCTGTGTTGGGTCTTCGTTTCTGTGCAA
Source organism: Balaenoptera physalus (assembly GCF_965194825.1). Classification (NCBI taxonomy): domain Eukaryota; kingdom Metazoa; phylum Chordata; class Mammalia; order Artiodactyla; family Balaenopteridae; genus Balaenoptera; species Balaenoptera physalus. The sequence goes on along the minus strand of NC_138884.1, from coordinate 17,812,900 downwards.
GGGCTTTCTCTAGTTGCGGCAAGTGGGGGCCACTCTTCATCGCGGTGCGCGGGCCTCTCACTATCGCGGCTTCTCTCGTTGCGGAGCACAGGCTCCAGGCGCGCAGGCTCAGTAGTTGTGGCTCACGGGCCTAGTTGCTCTGCGGCACGTGGGATCTTCCCAGACCAGGGCTCGAACCCGTGTCCCCCGCATCGGCAGGCAGATTCTCAATGACTGCGCCACCAGGGAAGCCCCCCCACTCCTTTTTAAAACTGGTTTTAATGGTGTCCGCAAATGATAAATGCCAGTAAATATGATGTTATACTTTTTCATTTTGTGCTACATTTGTCATAGAAGATATACCCACTAGTATTCCTAGTATTTAAAGGTGTTATTGCTTTTTCTTTCACTAAGATTTTATGATTTATATTTATATTTCCTTAGTCATTTATTGTGGAATATTATTTTCCATGTCAGAAAAAAACATTTATGGATTTAATAATGAGGTTTAATTAAGGTAATGCCTAAAATGTCAAACTAATATATTCATATATTATATAGTAGATATAATACTGCAGTAGAAGGTTAATTTTCTGTTGAGGACTATCTGTAATTTTTTGTCTTTCCAACACCACTTGTTTCTGTTAATAATTAAAAACATTTTTTGAACAAATAATTTTCTTTCATAATTTTTCTTCTTGAAAGGAAAAGTTACGTCTTTTTTTTTTAACATCTTTAATGGAGGATAATTGCTTTACAGTGGTGTGTTTGTTTCCGCTTTATAACAAAGTGAATCAGCTATACATATACATATATCCCCATATCTCCTCCCTCTTCTGTCACCCTACCACCCTCCCTATCCCACGCCTCTAGGTGGACACAAAGCACCGAGCTGATCTCCCTGTGCTATGTGGCTACTTCCCACTAGCTATCTATTTTTTTTTTTTTTTTTTTTTTTTTTTAATTTATGGCTATGTTGGGTCTTCGTTTCTGTGCGAGGGCTTTCACTAGTTGTGGCAAGTGGGGGCCACTCTTCATCGCTGTGCGCGGGCCTCTCACTATCGTGGCCTCTCTTGTTGTGGAGGACAGGCTCCAGACACGCAGGCTCAGTAATTGTGGCTCACGGGCCCAGCCGCTCCGCGGCATGTGGGATCCTCCCAGACCAGGGCTCGAACCCGTGTTCCCTGCATTAGCAGGCAGATTCTCAACCACTGCGCCACCAGGGAAGCCCTAGCTATCTATTTTACATTTGGTAGTATATATCAGTTCATACCATTCTCTCACTTGATCCCAGCTTACACTTCCCCCTCCCACCTCAAGTCCATTCTCTACGTCTGTGTCTTTATTCCTGTCCTGCCCCTAGGTTCTTAAGAACTGTGTTTTTTTTTTTTTTTTAGATTCCATATATATGTGTTAGCATACGGTATTTATTTTTCTCTTTCTGACTTACTTCACTCTCTCTGACAGTCTCTAGATCCATCCACTTCACTACAAATAATTCCATTTATTTTTATGGCTGAGTAATATTCCATTGTATATATGTGCCACATCTTCTTTATCCATTCATCTATCAATGGACACTTAGGTTGCTTCCATGTCCTGGCTATTGTAAATACAGCTGCAATGAAGAGTGTGGTACATGACTCTTTTAAATTACGGTTTTCTCAGGATATATGCCCAGTAGTGGGATTGCTGGGTCGTATGGTAGTTCTATTTTTAGTTTTTTAAGGAACCTCCATACTGTTCTCCATAGTGGCTGTATCAATTGACATTCCCACTGACAGTGCAAGAGGGTTCAATTTTCTCTACACCCTCTCCAACATTTATTGTTTGTAGATTTTTTGATGATGGCCATTCTGACCAGTGTGAGGTGATACCTCGTTAGTTTTGATTTGCATTTCTTTAATGATTAGTGATGTTGAGCATCCTTTCATGTGTTTGTTATCAATCTGTATATCTTCTTTGGAGAAATGTCTATTTAGGTCTTCTGCCCATTTTTGGTTTGGGTTGTTTGTTTTTTTGATATTGAGCTGCATGAGCTGCTTGTATATTTTGGAGATTAATCCTTTTTCAGTTGATTTATTTGCAAATATTTTCTCCCATTCTGAGGGTTGTCTTTCCGTCTTATTTATGGGTTCCTTTGCTGTGCACAAGTGTTTAAGTTTCATTAGGTCCAATTTATTCATTTTTGTTTTTATTTCCATTTCTCCAGTTGGTGGGTCTAAAAGGGTCTTGCTGTGATTTATGTCATAGAGTGTTCAGACTATGTTTTCCACTAAGAGTTTTATAGTGCCTGGCCTTACATTTAGGTCTCTAATCCATTTGGAGTTTATTTTTGTGTATGGTGTTAGGGAGTGTTCTAATTGTCCAGTATTCCCAGCACCACTTACTGAAGAGGCTGTCTTTTCTCCATTGTATATTCTTGCCTTCTTTGTCAAAGATAAGGTGACCATATGTGTGTGGATTTATCTCTGGGATTTCTATCCTGTTCAATTGATCTATATTTCTGTTTTTCTGCCAGTACCATACAGTCTTGATTACTGTAGCTTTGTAGTATAGTCTGAAGTCAGGGAACCTGATTCCTCCAGCTCTGTTTTTCTTTCTCAAGATTGCTTTGGCTATTCGGGGTCTTCTATGTTTCCATACAGATTGTGAAAATTTTTGTTCTAGTTCTGTGAAAAATGCCAGTGGTAGTTTGATAGGGATTGCATTGAATCTGTAGATTGCTTTGGGTTGTATAATCATTTTCACGATGTTCATTCTTCCAATCCAAGAATACAGTATATCTCTCCATTTGTTTGTATCATCTTTAATTTCTTTCACCAGTGTCTTATATTTTTCTGCATACAGGTCTTTTGTCTACTTAAGTAGTTTTTTTCCTAGTTATTTTATTCTTTTTGTTGCAATGGTAAATGGGAGTGTTTCCTTAATTTCTCTTTCAGATTTTTCATCATTAGTGTATAAGAATGCAAGAGATTTCTGTGTATTAATTTTGCATCCTGCTTCTTTACCAAATTCATTGATTAGCTCTAGTAGTTTTCTGGTAGCATCTTTAGGATTCTCTCTGTATAGTATCATATCATCTGCAAACAGGGACAGTTTTACTTTTCTTTTTTGATCTGGATTCCTTTTATTTCTTTTTCTCCTCTGATTGCTGTGGCTAAAACCTCCAAAATTATGTTGAATAGTAGTGGTGAGAGTGGGCAACCTTGTCTTGTTCCTGATCTTAGTGGAAATGGTTTCAGTTTTTCACAATTGAGAACGATGTTGGCTGTTGGTTTGTCATATATGGCCTTTATTATTTTGAGATAAGTTCCCTCTATGCCTACTTTCTGGAGGGTTTTTATCATAAATGGGTGTTGAATTTTGTTGAAAGCTTTTTCTGCAACTATTGAGATGATCATATGGTTTTTATCCTTCAATTTGTTTTATGGTGCATCACATTGATTGATTTGCATATATGGAAAACTGCTTGCATTCCTGAGATAAACCCCACTTGATCATGGTGTATGTTCCTTTTAATGTGCTGTTGGATTCTGTTTGCTAGTATTTTGTTGAGGATTTTTTCATCAGTGATTTTGGCCTATAGTTTCTTTTTGTAACATCTTTGTCTGGTTTTGGTATCAGGGTGATTTTGGCCTTGTAGAATGAGTTTGGGAGTGTTCCTCCCTCTGCTATATTTTGGAAGAGTTTGAGAAGGATAGGTGTTAACTCTTCTCTAAATGTTTGATAGAATTCGCCTGTGAAGCCAGCTGGTCCTGGGCTTTTGTTTGTTGGAAGATTTTTAATCACAGTCTCAATTTCAGTGCTTGTGATTGGTCTGTTTATATTTTCTATTTCTTCCTGGTTCAGTCTTGGAAGGTTGTGCTTTTCTAAGAATTTGTCCATTTCTTCCAGGTTGTCCATTTTATTGGCATAGAGTTGCTTGTAGTAATCTCTAATGATCCTTTGTATTTCTGCAGTGTCAGTTGTTACTTGTCCTTTTTCATTTCTAATTCTGTTGATTTGAGTTTTCTTTCTTCTTTTTCCTTGATGAATCTGGATAATGGTTTATCATTTTGTTTATCTTCTCAAAGAACCAGATTTTAGTTTTATTGATCTTTGCTATTTTTTCCTTCATTTCTTTTTCATTGATTTCTAATCTGATCTTTATGATTTCTTTCCTTCTGATAACTTTGGGGTTTTTTTGTTCTTCTTTCTCTAATTGCTTTAAGTGTAAGGTTAGGTGGTTTATTTGAGATTTTTCTTGTTTCTTGAGGTCAGATTGTATTGCTATAATCATCCCTCTTAGAACTGCTTTTGCTGCGTCCCATAGGTTTTGAGCTGTCATGATTTCATCGTCATTTGTTTCTAGGTATTTTTTTATTTCCTCTTTGATTTCTTCAGTGATCTCTTGGCTATTTAGTAATGCATTGTTTAGCCTCCATGTGTTTGTTTTTTTTACAGATTTCTTTCCTGTAATTATTATCTATTCTCATAGCGTTTTGGTCAGAAAAGATACTTGATATGATTTCAGTTTTCTTAACTTTACCAAGGACTGATTTGTGACCCACGATGTGATCTATCCTGGAGAATTTTCCATAAGCACTTGAGAAGAAAGTGTATTCTGTTGTTTTTGGATGGAAAGTCCTATAAATGTCTATTAAGTCCATCTTGTTTAATGTATCATTTAAAGCTTGTGTTTCCTTATTTATTTTCATTTTCTTTGATCTGTCCATAGGTGAAAGTGGGGTGTTAAAGTCCCCTACTATTATTTTGTTAATTGAAAATTCTCTAAAAGGAACCAGTAGCAGAGTAACTGAGGCAGAAGAACGGGTAAGTGTCCTGAAAGATAAAATAGTGGAAATAACTGGCACAGAACAGAATAAAGAAAAAAGAATGAAAAGAATTGAGGACAGTGTCAGAGACCTCTGGGACAACATTTAAAGCACCAACATTCAAATTATATGGGTCACATAAGAAAAAGAGAAAAAGAAAGGGACTGAAAAAATATTTGAAGAGATTATAGTTGAAAACTTCCCCAATATGGGAAAGGAAATAGTCAATCAAGTCCAGGAAGTGCAGAGTCCCATATGCCATAAATCCAAGGAGAAACACGCCAAACACATATTAATCAAACTATCAAAAATTAAATACAAAGAAAAAATATTAAAAGCAGCAAGGGAAAGGAGCAAATAACATACAAGGGAATCCTGACAAGGTTAACAGCTGATCTTTCAGTAGAAACTCTGCAAGCCAGAAGGGAGTGGCTGGACATATTTAAAGTGATGAAAGGGAAAAACCTACTACCAAGATTACTCTACGCAGCAAGGATCTCATTCAGATTTGATGGAGAAATTAAAACCTTTACAGACAAGCAAATTTAAGAGAATTCAGCACCACCAAACCGCTTTACAACAAATGCTAAAGGAACTTCTCTAGGCAGGAAACACAAGAGAAGGAAAAGACCTACAATAACAAATCCAAAACAATTAAGAAAATGGTAATAGGAACATAACATATCGATAACTACCTTAAATGTAAATGGATTAAATGCTCCAAGCAAAAGACATAGACTGGCTGAATGGATACAAAAACAAGACCTGTATATATGCTGTCTACAAGAGACCCACTTCAGACCTAGGGACACATACAGACTGAAAGTGAGGGGATGGAAAAAGATATTCCATGCAAGTGGAAGTCAAAAGAAAGCTGGAGTAGCAATTCTCATATCACACAAAATAGACTTTCCAATAAATATTACCAGAGACAAAGAAGAACACTACATAATGATCAAGAGATCAATCCAAGAAGAAGGTATAACAATTGTAAATATTTATGCACCGAACACAGGAGGACCTCAATACATAAGGCAAATGCTAACAGCCATAAAAGGGGAAATCGATAGTAACAAAATAATCGTAGGGGATGTTTCTCTCATCTTTTATTTCTTATATAAGTGTCTCAGTTTTTGGAATACAGGCCTTTTGCCTTCTTGCGTAGGTTTATTGCTAGGTATTTTATTCTTTCTGATGTGATGGTAAATGGGATTGTTTCCTTAATTTCTCTTTCTGATCTTTCATTATTGGTGTATAGAAATGCACAATATTTCTGTGTATTAATTTTGTATCCCGCAACTTTAACAAATTCATTAATGAGCTCCAGTAGTTTTCTAACAGCATCTTTAGGATTTTCTATGTATAGTATCATGTCATCTGCAAACAGTGACAGTTTTACTTCCTTTCCAATTTTGATTCCTTTTATTTCTTTTCCTTCTCTGCCATGACTAGGACTTCCAAAACGGTATTGAATAAAATTGGCGAGAGTGGACATTCTTGTCCTGTTCCTGATCTTAGAGGAAATGTTTTCAACTTTTCACTGTTGAGTATGATATTAACTGTGGGTTTGTCATATATGGCTTTTATTATGCTGAGGTATCTTCCCTCTATGTCCACTTTCTGGAGAGTTTTTTTCAAAAATGGGTGTTGAATTTTGTCAAAATATTTTTCTGCAAATATTGAGATGATCATATAGTTTTTATTCTCTAATTTGTTAATGTGGTGTATCATACTGATTGATTTGTGGATATTGAAGAATCCTTGCATCCCTGGGAAAATCCCACTTGACCATGATGTATGATCCTTTTAATGGATTGTTGGACTTGGTTTGCTGGTATTTTGTTGAGGATTTTTGCATCTATGCAGAAGCTTTTTAGTTTGATATAGTCCCACTTGTTTATTTTTGCTTATACTTTTGATGTCATATCCAAAAAATCTTTGTCAAGACCAATGCTGGGAAGCTTTTCCCTATGTTTCTTCTAGGAGTTTTATGGTTTCTGGTGTTCTATTTAAGTCTTTAATCCATTGTTGAGTTAATTTTTGTGAATGGTGTAAGATAGGAGTTCTAGTTTCATTGTTTTTCAAGTGTGTATCCAGTTTTCCAACCATCATTTATTGAAGATACTATCCTTTCCCCTTTGTGTATTCCTGGTATCCTTGTCAAAGATTATTTGACCATATATGAAACAGGTCATTTCTGGGTTCTCAGTTTTTTCCATTTGTTATGTGCCTGTTTTTATGCTAGTTATTTATTACTATAGCTGTGTGATGTAGTTTGAAATCACAAGAAGTGTGATGTCTCTAGCTCTGTTGTTCTTCCTCAAGAGTACCTTGGCCACTCAGGGTCTTATATGGATCCATACAGATTTTTGGATCTTTTTTTCTGTTTCTGTGAAAATGCCATTGAAATTTTGGTAGAGATTGTATTGATTCAACAGATGACTTAAGTAGAATGGTTATTTTAATATTACTGATTCTTTCAATCCACGAACATGGGATATCTTAACATTTATTTGTGTCTTCTTCAATTTCTTTCATTGATGTCATAATTTTCAGTGTACAGTTATTTTATCTCCTTGTTACATTTATCCCTAAGTATTTTATTAGTTCTTATGCTCTTATAAATGGGATTGTTTCCTTTATTTGTTTTTTAGATAGTTTTTTGTCAGTTTATAGAAACATAATTGACTTTTATATGTTCATGTTTTTATTCTGCAACTTTACTGATTTCATTCATTATTTCTAACAGTTTTTTGTGGCATCTTTGGAATTTTCTATAAGTTTTTGCAAACAGAAATAGTTTTACTTTTTCCTTTACAATTTGGATGACTGTTATTTCTTTTTTTGTCCAATTGTTCTGGCTAGGACTTCCAGTGCTATGTTAAATAGGAGAGGTTAGAGTGGTCATCATTTTCTTTTTCCTGATCTTAGCAGAAAAGCTTTCAACTTTTCACTTTTGAATATGATTTTAGATGTCAGTTTGTCATCTTTATTATGTCAAGGTACATTCATTCTATACCCAATTTGTTGAGAGTTTTTTCAATGAAAGAATGTGGAATTTTGTCAGATACTTTTTCTGCATTGAGATGATCATATGATTTTTATTTTTTATTGTGTTAATGTGGTACATCACATTTATTGATTTGTTTATGTTGAACCATACTTGCGTCTAAGGGATAAATCCCATTTGCTCATGGTATATGACCCTTTTAAGGTGCTGCTGAATTTGGTTTGCTAGTATTATGTTGAGACATTTTGCTTGTATGTTCATCAGGGATATTAGCCTGTAGCTTTTTCTTTTTGTAGCCTTCTTCTCTAGCTTTGTTGCCAGGGTAATGCTGGCCTCATAAAATGAGTTTGGGAGTATTCTGTCTTCTTCAATTATTTGGAAGAGTTTGAGAAGGATTGGTGTTAATTCTTTAAATGTTTGGTAGAATTCACCACTGAAACCATCTGGTCCTATTCTTTTGTGTATTGGAAGGCTTTTAATTACTGCTTCAATCTCAGTCATTAAGTTTTATGCAGATTTTCTATTTTCTTATGATTCAGTCTTGGTAGGTTGTATGTTTCTAGAAATTATTTATTTTTTCTAGATTATCCAGTTTGGAGGTGTACAGTTGTTCATAGTAGTCTCTTATGGTCCTTTGAATTCCTATAGTGTGAGTTGTATTATCTCCTCTTTCATTTATGATCTCATTTATTTGAGTCTTCTCTCTTTTTTCCTTTGTCTAACTAAAGGTGGTCAATTTTCTTTATCTTCTCAGAACACCAGCTCTTTGTTTTATTAATCGTTTCTATTGTTTTCTTGGTCTCTATTTCATTTCTGCTCCGAAATTTGTTACCTCCTTGCTTTTACTAACTTTGGACTTAGTTTGTTCTTCTTTTTCTAGTTCTATAAGATGTAAATTTAGTTTATTTATGACTTTTCTTTATTTCTTAATGTTGGCATTTGTCCCTATAAACTACTTTCAGTACATCCCATAAGTTTTGGTATGTTGTGTTTCCATTTTTTTGTTTTGTTTTGTTTTGTTTCAAGATTTTTTTTTTTCCATACTGCACTACTTGCAGGATCTTAGTTCCGTGACCAGGGATTGAACCCATGCCCCCTGCAGTGGAAGCATGGAGTCCTAACCCCTGGACTGCCAGGGAATTCCCTCAAGATATTTTTTGACTTCCCTTTTGATTTCTTTTTTGACCCATTGGTTATTTAGGAATATGTTGTTCAGTTTCCACATATTTGTGAATTTTCCAGTTTTACCCCATTATTGATTTCTAGTTTCATACCATTGTGGTCAGAAAGGATATTTTGTATGATTTCAGTCTTCTTATATTTGCGAAGGTTTGTTTTGTGACCTAACATGATTTCTCCTGTAGACTGTTCAATGTTCCCTTGAGAAGAACATGTTCTACTGCTGATAGATGGAATGTTCTTTGTATGTCTGTTAAGTTCACTTGTCTAAGATGTATTTTAAGTCCATTGTTTCTTCATTGATTTTCTATCCATTTTTTTTAAAGTACAGTATTGAAGTCCCCTACTATATTTGTATTGTTGTCTATTTCTCCCTTCAGATGTGTTAAATTTTTCTTAATACATTCAGGTGCTCTGATGGTGGGTGCATATATATTTACACTTGTTATATCCTCTGGATGAATTGACCCCTTTATCATTATGTAATGACCTTTGTCTCTTTTTACAGTTTTTGACTTAGGGTCAATTGTATCTGATATGAATATAGCTATTCCTGCTGTCTTTTTGTTTCCATTTGCATGGAATATCTTTTTTCCATCCCTTCACTTTGAGCCTATATGTGTCCTTAAAAGTGAAGTGAGTCTTTTGTAGGAAACATATAGTTGGGTCTTATTATTTTTATCCATCCAGCTGCTCTATGACTTTAGATTGGATAATTTAATTCATTTACATTTAACTTAACTGTATATGGTAAGGACTTACTAATTCCATCTTATTGTTTCCTGGCTGTTTTGTAGTTTCCTTTTTTCTTGTTTCCTCTTTTGCTTAAGAACAGTGCTTGCATATGATAGGGACTCAATAAATATTTGTTCAATTTTTGAATGATTTTAAATTTTTTTCCATGCCATGTTACTAGTTAGATATTTTATAAACTTAATACTGATCTTTAGTACCATCTACAACATTTTTAATTCTACTCTTGCATTTTTTTAAGACTTTATTTTTTAAAGAGCAGTTATAGTTTTACAGCAAACTTGTGAGCGAAATATAGCTATTTCTTATGTACTCCCTGTCCTGTACATGCATAGCTCCCCCATTATGTACATTACTCACCAGAATAGTATTTTTGTTTGTTTGTTTGTTTTTGTTTAACCAAGGATGAACCTACATTGACACATTATAACCACCCAAAGCCCATAGTTTACCTTAGGGTTCACTCTAAGTGTTGTATGTTCTGTGGGTTTGGACAAATGCGTAATTATATATACCATCATTATAATATCATACAGAGTATTTTCACTGCCTTAAAAATCTTCTGTACTCGGCTTTGTTCATCTCCCTATCCATTATCAGTGGTTATCCATTGGCAACCACTGATAATTTCATTACCATGTGTGGCTACATTTTCCATCCTTAGTATATTATACATTTTTATAAAATTACGTTTGAGAAATAGTTCCACTGCTTAAATTTAAAAAGAAAAATTTAAAGCCACAGTTATAGAGAAAAGGTAGGTTCACTGGATTAAGAGAAAACTTAGTCTCAATCTCACTTCAGTTATTTAATAACTGAGATATAAGGATCAAAAACTACTAAAAATGTAGTACAAAATATGTACAAAAAAGCATTTATTGCAGTACTTGACAAATAGTTGATCTATAAATTGTAGTTATTGTTACTATTACTAGTATTTCGTGGCCATATTCATTTATTTCTAGTTTATAAATATGAACCCAGTCTGGCCCAGGCTCTGAGAATCTAAAAATGAAAAATCTTTACTCTCAAATATGTAGCAATCTGGTGTGGATAAAAAATTATATAAATATTTTAATTATAATAAAATAATTATTATATTGGAATAGGTGAAAGGTACCAAGATGTAAGTTAATCAGATGGAGTCAGGAAATCTTCAGAAAGCATTTTATATGAAATATGAGATTAATGGGAGTTTTCTATTCATACAAGCTAAGGGAGCATGTTCTAGGCAAAATAAATGATATATGCAAACCCAAAGAGACACTAGAGAATAAAATACCTTTGGCAAGCTTTTATTGTCAGTATTGCTAAAATATAAGATGGATGGCATGACATTAAACATGTAAACAATATTAGATAAAGTATATTAAACAATATGCATGTTTGACTTTTTCCCCCTTAACTATAGGTAGACACTCATGATTTCTGAGTAGAGGTATACTGTTATATATTAATATAAATAAGCAAAACCCAGTTTTAACTTCTTAATATTTTACAATATTATTTTGCCTTATTTTTCCTTGATAAATTGCTAATAAAGAATGATAAAGTTGATTTAAATTTTACAGTTTTTGGGTGAAGGTTCGTTCTTGTTTATTTCCAAATACCCATATTATCTTTGTAGAAAATATTTTGTTGTAGCTGTAAAATGTATTTATTTTAAAATGTGATTTAAACTTCTGTTTTTAAAAACCCAGATTTATACCATAATTTTAAAGTTTGTGGGATAGTATTTCATATCCTTTGGAAATGTGATTTAAACTTTGGTTTTAGAAATCAGTTTTGCACTTCAATTGTAAAGGTCATAGAACATTACTTAAAACCCCAAAGTGAATGGTTAAAAGGTAACTGTCATTTGCCATTCCCCCAAAAAGGTCTTTGACTCTCCATGGACTACAATTTCAGTTTAATTCTCCCCCTTCATTTCTGCTCACAGAACTCTTGATATTCCTCTGAACTTCCTAAGTTACTAAGTTATGGGAGACTTGTTAAGATCTGTCCCAGAAAATCTATTTTCAACCTATTGTATTAGGTCTTGACATGCCTATCAGAGGTATAATCTGCTGAATTATGTCCTGAAAGGATCCCAGGTTAATCATGTTACTAGTTATCATATTGAAATAGAAGTGGATCTCCAAAGATCCTTAAGAACTAGTTTCAACCTAGAAAGATTGTCTGGGTGATAATATATTATGGATCATTCTCATGAAATCCATAAGCCCTTTAAAAAAAAAGCAAAATATTGCATGCTCATACATTTGGATATTCTTCTGGGGATAGTTTTCATAATATCCTCAAAGGGAACTGTAACTCCCACCCCTAAACTAAAAATACAAAGTTTAAGAATCATTGCTTTTTACCAAAAAATACCTTTATCTCCTCATAGTTCAGAGAAAGAGCAGAGAATCACAATTTCTACCCTACACGAGGCAATGCTGTCACGAAGAGAATGAAGCTCTGGCCATACTAATTGCCATAACTGCAAACCTCTTTCCTATATATGTATTCTTGATTTACCACAGAACTCATTAATGGAATTATCTATCTAAAATATTATTAAAACTGGGAAAGTTACACGTTATATTTTGCATAGACAGTGGAATACTGTGGTCAAAAACGTGGGTGAAACATATGATTTTTGCAATGGCACTGAATGATAGTTTAAATGTAACAATATCAAAAATACGGAAAGTGTAAAGGAACCAGGTCCCTATCTATTTAACCTATTTTTATTTCAGTCAGTGTTATTTTAATGGATTACATTTAAATATATTCTTTTTTGTGTGTTTCAGCATGCTACAGACATGTAAGCCATCACTAATTTTATTACCAAAAAGTGCTTTTGCCTAAGGTATAATTTAAGGATCTATGAAGGCAGAAAAAATCTTACGCGAATGAAAATTATGTGCTTTTCTACGCTCTTGTTCTGATTGAAATGTAGAAGTTTCATTATTTGTTCAAAGTGGTATTTCAACTTCAACTTCTTGATAAATAACCATGATTGTAGCCAAGGAAAAGATATTTGTAAGCAGTTACCAAATTCTTATCCCTGTTTATCATAATAACTCATAATTTCATTTTCATAATTTCCTAAAATGTAAACTTTATTTTACCAGGCCATAGCATCTTGTTTTTAAGTCGAGGTTTGTGGATTAGAATCATTGTTAGAGGAGAATCAGTAATAATAAAGGTAGTAAGGAAAATAGGCTTTGCTTTGAATTCTAAACAGTAAAATCATTAGAAATACCAAGTATTTTCTTCTCCAAGAAAGTCAGAGATTAGTTTCGTGTCCTCTTTGACAGTTAAAACAATTATTTACTGACAAGTGCTAAAACGTATGCCCTCTGTCCCTTTCTTTCTCCTGATATTACCTTGTTCCAAGGATGATACCCCTCAAGGTTCAGTGTGCTTCTCCCCTTAGCCTTTACTACACTTATTATATTCTGACTGGATATTGGCACCTAGTGCAGTAATGTTTCATCTTCACTGATTTTGTCATTGATGTTGACCTAGTCATTCCTGGAGCAATTGATATTGACCTATTTATGTTCATGTTCAATAGTTCTTCTCTTAAAGAAAAGGGGGTATGTCTACAAAATAATATATCCTTTCACTCAAAGTTTTTCAGAGTCCCAAGTTATGTTATTTGCTTTGATCTTTCTTTTTCTGCCTTAGCACCTTTCTTTCTTAGCTCTAGAGGTTGGAAGATAGAAATATTAATGGATCCTGTAAATTAACAGCCACGTGTATAAACTAATGCCAACTATGTTCAGCCAGGATTGCTTAAAAAAGCTAGGGTACCCTAACCTCTCTCTTCCTTCAGAGTGAGCTCTCTGCTCACCAGATATTTTACAGAGGGATCTATTAAATTATTAGTTTCTTCAATATTGGTTAAGAATGTTAGACCTTGTATATCCATATCAGTTTTTGTAATCATTATACATCAGGAATAGTCCTTGATTTTTATATAAAGAGGACCACCTACTGACTACTGTTGATGGTCTTAGATTAGTCCTGACTTGTCCAGATTCATATTTTTCCCCTAAGAACTAGAATAGGCCACCTTCTGGCTACCTCCTGTAGCAGTGGTCTTAAAATCTTGTAATATAGTCTATTTTGTCCCCTGGAAAACATTAATTTCTTCAGAATTGACTCTCATATGGTAGCTTGAATTTAATTAGCATTAATCTGAAATATATAAGTCATTCTGAGTAGCTGTTGTCAGTAAAATTTAAAAAAAAATTACTATAATTTACTGGGAAAAAAGGCGATGATAGTATTCACCCTGTAAAAGTAAAGTATTACTTTTATATTCCTAATTATTGGAAGCTATATTTAAAAAGTGCTGGCCTAGAAAAAGTACTATTGCTTCAGTAACTGCTTTATTAATTGAAATATCCTTGAAGTGTAAAATTAGTTTTAAGCACTCTCAAACCCTGAAATATTAGAATTTTAGAGAAAATATTTCCAATTTTAAGACAAAAGAAAAACTGAAGAATTTTAATGGGTATTATTTTGTGCAAAATAAATAAAATTATAGAGAGAGAAGATATACATGGTTTTGGCATTTTTTCTCCTTATGAAATTTTAAGGTGTCAAAGTTGACGATTGGAATTCTCTTTTTAACTTATTTTCATGAAAACTGAAGAATTCCCAAGTAAGACTCCCCTTGAGAGACTTGTGTCTTAAATGGAATTAAATGGTTAAAAACTAAATAGAGTTCTTAAGGGTTATTTTCTTTAATATTATCACTTCGAAACATCTCTACAATTAAATTATACTATCATGTAATGTCTATTACTGTTTTGTATTATTATTATGTTTTCATTTTTTTTATTACAAAAAGGAGAGAAGTCTTCCTAAACTTTTCTAGCAAATAAACTGTTTAATATTCATATAAACTATCTATCTACTTCCCTATTTGAAAGTTACTTGTTTTTGTATATAAAATAGCAAGTATCACAACCACCATCAATTACTGCAATATTTTCCCCTGGCAAGAGTAAATAAGCATTTACACTTGAAAGAGAGAAGAAGACAGAAAAGTAAATCTCCTAAATGTACTTTTCACATCTAAATGACAGTTTTAAACAATACCTTTTTCTATGTATGGCACATATCGCTTTATATTTGATCAAAATACTTATCAGTTTTTTGATGATAAGAAGGAAGATGGGGATATAGTTTCTTACAAATGCAAAGAGTTTCATGTCATTTATTTTAAATCATCAAATGCTTTTCTCTCAATCTTGTATTATTTCCTTTTGGTGGACATAAGGTTAACTAAGACAGTAAAACTAACAGCAGACGCCATATTCAGATGCATGTAAAATTTGTTTATTTAGCTTTTTTGGTGAGTAAAGTGTAGTGCTCAGTGCTAGATGAATAAGTAGTCAAGCTTTAAAATTTTGTTTTATTTCTATAGCAGAAAATAGACACATTGATAAAGATATATTTATATATATATCTTCCTGATCTCTGTTCTGAGTGAAAGATGTTCGATTAGATTTCCTGATGTAATAAATAGTTAATGATTATTTGTTGAATTAGTACATGTGCTGCCAATTTATCCTGTAGTATAAAATTCTTATTTTCTTCAATATTCTGTAAGACTATTATTACCTTCATTTCTGTATATTCAGTAATTTTAGTTGACCACTGAGAGATAAGAGGCATATGTGGCCTGTATTTATTTTATTGAAATATAGTTGATACACAATATTATATAAGTTACAGGTATACAATGTAGTGATTCACAATTTTTAAAGGTTATACTCCATTTTTCTTTTAACATCTTTATTGGAGTATAATTGCTTTACAATGGTGTATTAGTTTCTGCTTTATAACAAAGTGAATCAGTTATACATATACATATGTCCCCATATCTCTTCCCTCTTGTGTCTCCCTCCCTCCCCATTTTTAGTTATTGTAAAATATTGGCTGTATTCCATGTGTTGTACAATATATCCTTGTAGCTTATTTTATTTATTTATTTATTTATTATTATCTTTTTTATTCAAACAGAAAGTCACAAAAATTATAATCATCCTCTTCAGTTCACTCAGTCCCATGTAATTAATTTTTTTTATCTTGATTTTGGTTAGCACTTTTATGAATTCGCAGTATAGTCAGTTACCAGAAACCTGTACTTGTCAGAGCCTTTTCCATGAATTCCTTGAAGATGAAACACTTTTATAGGAACATTTATTGCGAAAGCATCAGAGAATACCCAGAACTGTCTGTAAATGACAAAAGACTTAAAAATGACCACGGTTAAAGATTAGATGAAAATTCATAATAATGCAATTGACAAGGAAATTTAGTTATTTCTGAGATATACATTTTAAAGTAATAACTAGAATTATGACTTATAACATTATACCAGAACATATAAGATTTTTAGAAATTTCATGTAATGTCTGAAACATTTATATTAACATATTTCCACACAAATAATCCAAAGAAAGTTTAGTATTAGTTGTTTTTTGTTGTTGTTGTTGTTTGTTTTTTTATACTGCAGGTTCTTATTAGTCATCAATTTTATACACATCAGTGTACACATGTCAATCCCAATAGCCCAATTCAGCACACCACCATCCCCACCCCACCACGGTTTTCCCCCCTTGGTGTCCATACGTTTGTTCTCTACATCTGTGTCTCAACTTCTGCCCTGCAAACCGGTTCATCTTTACCATTTTTCTAGGTTCCACATACATGTGTTAATATACATTATTTGTTTTTCTCTTTCTCACTTTCTTCACTCTGTATGACAATCTCTAGATCCATCCACATCTCAACAAATGACTCAATTTCGTTCCTTTTTATGGCTGAGTAATATTCCATTGTATATATGTACCACATCTTCTTTATCCATTCGTCTGTTGATGGGCATGTAGGTTGCTTCCATGACCTGGCTATTGTAAATAGTGCTGCACTGAACATTCGGGTGCATAAACCATTTTTGAATTATGGTTTTCTCTGGGTATATGCCCAATAGTGGGATTGCTGGATCATATGGTAATTCTAGTTTTAGTTTTATAAGGAACGTCCATACTGTTCTCCCTAGTGGCTGTATCAATTTACATTCCCACCAACAGTACAAGAGGGTTCCCTTTTCTCCACACCCTCTCCAGCATTTGTTTGTAGATTTTCTGATGATGCCCATTCTAACTGGTGTGAGGTGATACCTCATTGCAGTTTTGATTTGCATTTCTCTAATAATTAGTGATGTTGAGCAGCTTTTCATGTGCTTCTTGGCCATCTGTATGTCATCTTTGGAGAAATGTCTATTTAGGTCTTCTGCCCATTTTTGGATTGGGTTGTTTGTTTCTTTCATATTGAGCTGCATGACATGTTTATAAATTTTGAAGATTAATCCTTTGTCCGTTGATTCGTTTGCAAATATTTTCTCCCATTCTGAGGGTTGTCTTTTCATCTTCTTTATGGTTTCCTTTGCTGTGCAAAAGCTTTGAAGTTTCATTAGGTCCCATTTCTTAATTTTTCTTTTTACTTCCATTACTGTAGGAGATGGATCAAAGAAGATCTTGCTGTGATTTATGTCAAAAAGTGTTCTTCCTATGTTTTCCTCTAAGAGTTTTACAGTGTCTGGTCTTACATTTAGGTCTTGAATCCATTTTGAGTTTATTTTTGTGTATGGTGTTAGGGAGTGTTCTAATTTCATTCTTTTAAATGTAGCTGTCCAGTTTTCCCAGCACCACTTATTGAAGAGGCTGTCTTTTCTCCATTGTATATCCTTGCCTCCTTTGTCATAGATTAGTTGACCATAGGTGCGTGGGTTTATCTCTGGGCTTTCTATCTTGTTGCATTGATCTATGTTTCTGTTTTTGTGCCAGTACCATATTGTCTTGATTACTGTAGCTTTGTAGTATAGTCTGAAGTCAGGGAGTCTGATTCCTCCAGCTCCGTTTTTTTCCCTCAAGACTGCTTTGGCTATTTGGGGTCTTTTGTGTCTCCATACAAATTTTAAGATTTTTTGTTCTAGTTCTGTAAAAAATGCCATTGGTAATTTGATAAGGATTGCAATGAATCTGTAGATTGCTTTCGGTAGTATAGTCATTTTTACAATATTGATTCTACCAATTCAAGAACATGGTATATCTCTCCATCTGTTGGTATCATCTTTAATTTCTTTCATCAGTGTCTTATAGTTTTCTGCATACAGGTCTTTTGTTTCCCTAGGTAGGTTTATTCCTAGGTATTTTATTCTTTTTGTTGCAGTGGTAAATGGGAGTGTTTCCTTAATTTCTCTTTCAAATTTTTCATCATTAGTGTATAGGAATGCAAGAGATTGCTGTGCATTAATTTTGTATCCTGCAACTTTACCAAATTCATTGATTAGCTCTAGTTGTTTTCTGGTGGCATTTTTAGGATTCTCTATGTATAGTATCACGTCATCTGCAAACAGTGACAGTTTATTTCTTCTTTTCCAATTGGTATTCCTTTTATTTCTTTTTCTTCTCTGATTGCCATGGCCAGGACTTCCAAAAGTATGTTGAATAATAGTGGTGAGAGTGGACATCCTTGTTTCGTTCCTGATCTTCGAGGAAATGCTTTCAGTTTTTAACCATTGAGAATGATGTTTGTTGTGGGTTTGTCATATATGGCCTTTATTATGTTGAGGTAGTTCCCTCTATGCCCACTTTCTGGAGAGTTCTTATCATAAATCGGTGTTGAATTTTGTCAAAAGCTTTTTCTGCATCTATTGAGATGATTATATGGTTTTCATTCTTCAATTTGTTAATATGGTGTATCACATTGATTGATTTGCATATATTGAAGAATCCTTGCATCCCTGGGATAAATCCCATTTGATCGTGGTGTATGATCCTTTTAATGTGTTTTTGGATTCTGTTGGCTAGTATTTTGTTGAGGATTTTTGCATCTATATTCATCAGTGATATTGGTCTGTAATTTTCTTTTTTTGTAGTATCTCTGTCTGGTTTTGGTATCAGGGTGATGGTGGCCTCATAGAATGAGTTTGGATGTGTTCCTTCCTCTGCAATTTTTTGGAAGAGTTTGAGAAGGATGGGTGTTAGCTCTTCTCTAAATGTTTGATAGAACTCACCTGTGAAGCCATCTGGTCCTGGACTTCTGTTTGTTGGAAGATTTTTAATCACAGTTTCAATCATTACTTGTGATCAGTGTGTTCATATTTTCTGTTTCTTCCTGGTTCAGTCTTGGTAGGTTATACCTTTCTAAGAATTTTTCCTTTCTTCCAGGTTGTCCATTTTATTGGCATAGAGTTGCTTGTAGTATTCTCTTAGGATGCTTTGTATTTCTGTGTTGTCTGTTGTAAGTTCTCCTTTTTCATTTCTAATTTTATTGATTTGAGTCCTCTCCCTCTTTTTCTTGATGAGTCTGGCTAATGGCTTACCAATTTTGTTTATCTTCTCATAGAACCAGCTTTTAGTTTTATTGATCTTTGCTATTGTTTTCTTTGTTTCTATTTCATTTATTTCTGCTCTGATCTTTATGATTTCTGTCCTTCTGCTAACTTTGGGTTTTGTTTGTTCTACTTTCTGTAGTTCCTTTAGGTGTAAAGTTAGATTGTTTACTTGAGATTTTTCTTGTTTCCTGAGGTACCCTTGTATAGCTATAAACTTCCCTCTTAGAACTGCTTTTGCTGCATCCCATAGGTTTTGGATCGTTGTGTTTTTATTGTCGTTTGTCTCTAGGTATTTTTTGATTTCCTCTTTGATTTCTTCAGTGATCTCTCAGTTATTTAGTAACGTATTGTTTAGCCTCCATATGTTTGTGTTTTTTACGTTTTTTTCCCCTGTAATTCATTTCTAATCTTACAGCGTTGTGGTCAGAAAAGATGCTTGATATGATTTCAGTTTTCTTAAATTTACTGAGGCTTGATTTGTCACCCAAGATGTGATCTATCCTAGAGAATATTCCGTGCGCACTTGAGAAGAAAGTGTAATCTGCTGTTTTTGGATGGAATGTCCTGTAAATATCAATTAATTCTATCTGGTCTATTGTGTCATTTAAATCTTCTGTTTCCTTATTTATTTTCATTGTGGATGATCCGTCCATTGGTGTAAGTGAGGTGTTAAAGTCCCCCACTATTATTGTCTTACTGTCGATTTCCTCTTTTATAGCTGTTAGCAGTTGCCTTATGTATTCAGGTGCTCCTATGTTGGGTGCATATATATTTATAATTGTTATATCTTCTTCTTGGATTGATGCCTGATCATTATGTAGTGTCCTTCCTTGTCTCTTGTAACATTCTTTATTTTAAAGTCTATTTTATCTGATATGAGTATAGCCACTCCAGCTTTCTTTTGATTTCCATTTGCATGGAATGTCTTTTTCCATCCCCTCACTTTCAGTCTGTATGTGTCCCTAGGTCTGAAGTGGGTCTCTTGTAGACAGCATATATATGGATCTTATTTTTGTATCCATTCAGCAAGCCTGTGTCTTTTGGTTGGAGCATTTAATCCATTAACGTTTTAACGTCTAAGATAATTATTGATATGTATGTTCCTATTACCATTTCCTTAATTGTTTTTGGTTTGTTTTTGTAGATCCTTTTCTTCTCTTGTGTTTCCCACTTAGAGAAGTTCCTTTAGCATTTGTTATAGAGCTGGTTTGTTGGTGCTGAATTCTCTTAGCCTTTGCTTGTCTGTAAAGCTTTTGATTTCTCCATCGAACCTGAATGAGATCCTTGCCAGGTGGAGGAATCTTGCTTGTAGGTTCTTCCCTTTCATCACTTTAAGTATATCATGCCACTCCCTTCTGGCTTGTAGAGTTTCTACTGAGAAATCAGCTGTTAACCTTATGGGAGTTCCCTTGTATGTTATTTTTCATTTTTCCCTTGCTGCTTTCAATAATTTTTCTTTGTCTTTAATTTTTGCCAATTTGATTACTATGTGTCTCGGCGTGTTACTCCTTGGGTTTATCCTGTATGGGACTCGCTGCGCTTCCTGGACTTGGGTGGCTATTTCCTTTCCCATGTTAGGGAAGTTTTTGACTATAATCTCTTCAAATATTTCCTCGGGTCCTTTCTCTCTCTCTTCTCCTTCTGGGACCTATAATGCGAATGTTGTTCCATTAATGTTGTCCCAGAAGTCTCTTAGGCTGTCTTCATTTCTTTTCATTCTTTTTTCTTTATTCTGTTCCACAGCATTGAATTCCACCATATTGTCTTCCAGGTCACTTATCCATTCTTCTGCCTCAGTTATTCTGCTATTGATTCCTTCTAGTGTAGTTTTCATTTCAGTTATTGTATTGTTCATGTCTGTTTGTTTGTTCTTTAATTCTTCTAGGTCTTTGTTAAACATTTCTTGCATCCTCTCAATCTTTGCCTCCATTGTTTTTCCGAGGTCCTGGATCATTTTCACTATCATTATTCTGAATTCTTTTTCTGGAAGGTTGCCTATCTCCACTTCATTTAGTTGTTTTTCTGGGGTTTTATCTTGTTCCTTCATCTGGTACATAGCCCTCTGCCTTTTCACCTTGTCTATCTTTCTTTGGATGTGGTTTTCATTCCACAGACTGCAGGGTTGTAGTTCTTCTTGCTTCTTCTCTCTGCCCTCTGGTGGATGAGGCTATCTAAGAGGCTTGATGGGCGGGACTGGTGGTGGGTAGAGCTGACTGTTTCTCTGGTGGGCAGAGCTCAGTAAAACTTTAATCCACTTGACTGTTGATAGGTGGGCTGGGTTCCCTCCCTGTTTGTTGTTTGGCCTGAGGCAACCCAACACTGGAGCCTACCTGGGCTCTTTGGTGGGGCTAATGACAGACTCTGGGAGGGCTCAAGCCAAGGAGTACTTCCCAGAACTCCTACTGCCAGTTTACTTGTCCCCATGGTGAGCCACAGCCCCCGCCCCCACCCCCACCCCCACCTCTGCACGAGACCCTGCAACACTAGCATGTAGGTCTGGTTCAGTCTCCCCTGGGGTCACTGCTCCTTCCCCTGGGTCCCGATGCGCACAGTACATCGTGTGTGCCCTCCATGAGTGGAGTCTCTGTTTCCACCAGTCCTGTCAAAGTCCTGCAGTCAATTCCCACTAGGCTTCAAAGTCTGATTCTCTAGGAATTCCTCCTCCCATTGCCAAACCCCCAGGTTGGGAAGCCTGACGTGGGGCTCAGAACCTTCACTCCAGTGGGTGGACTTCTGTGGTCTAAGTGTTCTCCAGTCTGTGAGTCACTCACCCAGCAGTTATGGGATTTGATTTTACTGTGATGGCGCCCCTCCTACCGTCTCATTTTGGCTTCTCCTTTGTCTTTGGATATGGGGTATCTTTTTTGGTGAGTTCCAGTGTCTTCCTGTCGATGATTGTCCAGCAGCTAGTTGTGATTCTGGTGTTCTCACAAGAGGGAGTGAGAGCACGTCCTTCTACTCCACCATCTTGGTTCCTCTCCTTCTAGCTTATTTTATACATAATAGTTTGTACCTCTGATCCCTGACCCCTATTTTGCCCCTCCCCCCTTCCCTCTCCCCACTGGCAACTACTAGTTTGTTTCTTTTATCTGTGAGTCTGTTTCTTTTTTGTTATAGTCTATAGTTTTTGTGGGTTTTTTTGATTTCACATATAAGTGGTATCATACAGTATTTGTCTTTCTCTGTATGACTTATTTCACTTAGCATAATATCCTCCACGTCCATCCATGTTGTTGCAAATGGCAAAATTTCATTCTTTTTTTATGGTTAGTAGTATTCCATTGTGTGTGTGTGTGTGTGTGTGTGTGTGTCTGTGTCTGTGTCTATACACATATATATATCTCCTGTATTTTAAAATAATCTGATACCTATTAGACATAAATAAGTTCTTATATTATCGTATTAAAAACGTGAGCACCATTGTCATTTCAAAAACTCCTAATTGGTCTATTTTATTAGAAATCTAACTTTTTTCTATTTATACATTTATTTTCTCAATTAGTCCACTTGCCCTAATTGAACTTAATTATATTTAAGATTTTTGATGCATATTTATAATTCCAATTATATTTTGTATAATCTACTTAACTTGGTACAAGTAGCAGATTTTCAAAATTTTTAATTATCATAATTTGGCTAAACTAAGTTTTAGAAATTTATTCAATATTTTCTTCATTTGAATTTTAAATGAATATTTGCTCATATTATTCTCTAATATTTGCATAATGGGTACAAATTAAACCCAAAAGTATTAGATTGCTAACTTGAACAACTTAATGTTTACGTATATGTCATATGAAGATTGCTTTTAGATTATAAATTTGGGACTTGAAGGATACTAGAAAATTACCTAATTTAACTCTTTAATATGCTCTCTAATTTTATTCTTTCATTGAGCATCTATAGCATGCAAAGAATTAAGCTACATATTGTGAGGATACATGAGTAGATTAGCCTCTAAGGTGTTCACAATTGAATTGAGAGATAAAAAAGACAAGTGTATTATTAAAAAGATAGTGGCTGAGTACAAAGTAATTTCAGAAAATACATCAATTTTTTCTTTGCATGTGGTATACATGTTATAATATAGTCAGAAGATCCCTTTTTAATTCTCACCTTGTCACTGCTAATTTTTTAAGAAGTAGTCTCATCCCCAAACCCCTCTCCCATTCTGCATAGGCTGGTGGAAGGAAAGACCGGGAATCTTAAGATTTCATGCATATACTTTCATTTGTTCCCTTTATTCTGGACTTAAATTAGAAACCATATTAAAATGTTAAATATGTAATTTGAGAGAAAATGAAAATTTCCACTTGGGAAATTAGACATATAAAATAATTTTAGAGAAAAAGTAAATATCAATTTATAAACCTAAGTGCAATGCATTTACCACTCTGGTTTATTTCATCTAATGGGGTAAAAAAGATCCTCAGCTAACTAAAACATAATTTAAAATTATGATTTAAAAATCATCAAGGAAATAAAACTATTATTTGCCAACCAGTGAATTTAACATCAAAATTAAAAGGGGAGGAGTCATGTACCATGAAAAGAGGGTGAGGGGAGTAAGTGAATAAATATTCACTGAACCTTGAGACTACCAGCCTTCTTCTCCCAGCTTATTTCTAGAAGGTTGGCATCCAGGATTCTAACTTCCAGGCAGGAAAATAGAAGAGTCTTCTCTGAGGAATAGAACAATCCTAACAAAAAAGCAAAAACAAAAGGAACTTAAAGGTACTGACTTCAAAGTTTTGCTAATGAAGTGGCTGAGCCACATCATCCTGGACACAAGATTAGGTTGGCAAGCCCCAACTACGCCCAGAGAACTTCTAAACAACCTTTAATGCCCTAAGGAGTGGAGCAAAAAAATGAATGGACAACAAAAATCAACGACATTTGAGTCCAAAGTCTTTGATAAGATAAAGGGGGGAAAAAAAAAAGGAAGAGAGAATCTTTGAGGACACACAGATCTTCCAAGGAGAAGAAAACTTTAAGTAACCCAGTATTAATGGTTTTCAGACAACACACTCTATCTGAAACATGAGAGCACTCAGTGGACTTTTATTTTGTAAGGAGTGCTTATAAGGACTGAGTGCTGTTATCTAAAATAAATAACATGCTTTTTCTTTTGTTCTTTCTTCCGGACAATCATCACTCTCTGACCTCATCTCCAATTCAGGCTGAACCATATAAAATTACAAATTTTTTAGGTCAACAAAGGTTAAATATTGGCAATTTCATATGGCTTGACCTAGTACTTACTATTCTTCCTTGTGTATGTTATACACTCTATCAGCCAGACCATTTTCCTTGCCTTTTTTTAAAAAAAAAAATTATATTTTTTAGAACAGGTTTAGGTTTACAGAAAAATTGTGCTGAAAGTAGAGTTCCCATGTACTCTCCCCCTGCTCATACACAGTTTCAGCCATTCTTAACATCTTACATATGTGTAAATTTGTTATAACTGATGAACCAATATTAATACATTAACTAAAGTCCACAGTTTACATCAATATTCATTTTTCTGTGTTGTACAATTCTGTGGGTTTTTACAAATTCAGTATCATACAGAATACTTTCACTGCCTTAAAAAAGCCCTCTGCTCCACATATTCATCCTTCCCTCTTTGAGCCCCTGGCACTCATTGATCTTTTTACTGTCTTTATAGTTTTGTCTTTTCAAGAATGACATATAGTTTGAGTCACACAGTGTGTAGCTTTTCAGACTGACTTCTTTCACCGTGTAAGATGCATGTGAGATTCCTCCATTTCTTTTCATAGCTTGATAGCACATTTCTTTTTATAGCTGAATAATATTCCATCTCCATTGTATGGATTTTCCATAGTTTATCCATTCACTCACTGAATCACATCTTGGTTACATGTTTTGACTTCTTTTGGCAAATATGAATCAAGTTGCTATAAACATTTGTGTATAGGTCTTTGTGTGGATGAAAGTCTTCAGCTTATTTGGATAAATAGATGTGAGATTGCTGGATCATAAGACAAGAATATATTTACTTTGTAGTAAATATATTTAGAAGTCAAGATGACTTCTAATATGACTTTACCATTTTTCATTCCCACCATCAATGAATAAATGTCTGTTGCTCCACATTCTTACCAGCATTTGGTGTTGTCAGTGTTCTGTATTTTAGCCATACTAATAGGTATGCAGTGGTATCCCATTGTTGTTTTAATTTGCAATTCCCTAATGACATAATTTTGGGCATCTTTTCATATGCGTATTTTCCATCTGTATCTCTTCTCTGGTGAGGTGTCTATTCAGATCTTTTGCCCATTTTGTAGTTTTTTAAAATTGTTGAGTTTCTTTGTATGTTTTGGATACAAGTCCTTTCTCTATTAGATATGTGTTTTGCCAATATTTTCTCTGAGTCTGTCATGTCTTTTCATCCTCCCAGTATCTTTCACAGAGTAGACATTTTTAGTTTCTAATGAAATCCAACTTATCAATTTTTTTCTCATGGATTGTGCTGTTGGTATTATACCTAAAATCATTGCCAAATGCAAGTTTGCCTAGATTTTTCTCCTATGTTATCTTCTAGAGATTGTATAGTTTCGTGTTTTACATTGATGTCTATGTTCCATTTTTAATTAGTTTTTGTAAAAGGTATAAAGTCTCTGTCTAGATTACATTGTTTTGAATACGGATGTCTATTTGTTCCAGAATCATTTGTTGAAAGGAGTATCCTCTCTCCACTGAATTACCTTTGCTCCTTTGCCAAAGATCATTAGGTTATATTTGCGTGGGAGCATTTTTGGGCTATTTATTGTGTTCCATTGATCTATTTATTTTTTTGCCAATATCACATTGTCTTGATAACTAGCATTATAGTTAGTCTTAAAGTCTGGTAGTGTTAGTACTCCAACTTTGTTCTTCTTCAGTATTGTCTAGGTTATTATAGGTCTTTTTGCTTTTCCATATAAACCTTAGGATCAGTTTTTCTATATCCACAAAATAGATTTCCAGGATTTTGATTGGGAATGCATTGAATCTATAGCCCTTTTTGGAAGAATTGACATCTTAATAATATTGTCTTACTATCAGTTAACTTGGAATGTTTCTCCATTTATTTATATCAGCTTTAATTTCTTTCATCAGAATTTTGTAGTTTTCCTTGTATAGCTCTTATATATATTTGTTAGAATTATACCTAAGTATTTCATATTTTTGAGTGCTAATGCAAATAGCATTGTGTTTTTAATTTCTAATTCCAATAGTTCATTCCTTGGATATAGGTAAGCAACCGACTTTTGTATATAAATTTTGTATCTTGTAGCCTTGCTATTAGTTGATTCTTTGGGATTTTCTACATAGACAGTTATATTCCAAAAAAGACCATTTTGTTTCTTCTTTTTCAATCAGTATACCTTTATTTAGTTTTCTTTTCTTTTATTGCATTAACTAGCACTTCCAATACACTATTGAATAAGAATAGTGAGCAGGAACATCCATCTCTTGTTCCTGATCACAAGAAGAAGCATATAGTTTCCCACCATTAAGTACAATGTTAGCTATAGGGGATTTTGTAAATGTTTATGAAGTTTGGCAATTTCTTGTTTATTCCTAGTCTGCTGCGAGTTTTTATCATGAATAGGTGTTGGATTTTGTCAAATGCTTTTTCTGCATCTGTTAATGTGATCATATGATTTTTCTTCTGGTCAGATCTCCTTGTAAACATGTTAAAAGCAGACATCCTTGCAATCACATTAGTGGTATTTACCAGACAGGGACCTTACCCATGAAATGCTTTTATAGCAGTATGTACCTGGTCTGTCAAGGCTGCTAATTCTAAATAAGTCTGAAATTTATTGATTTATAAGGCACAACTCTGAAAAATGTCACTTAATCTGTGTAATTATGGGAGTATAAAATAGGGCTCTTTAATGATAGAATAGCTTCCTTTTATATGCATGCATCATTTTGAAACCACACGTGTTT
This sequence comes from Balaenoptera physalus, assembly GCF_965194825.1. NCBI lineage: Eukaryota > Metazoa > Chordata > Mammalia > Artiodactyla > Balaenopteridae > Balaenoptera > Balaenoptera physalus. The sequence goes on along the minus strand of NC_138884.1, from coordinate 17,785,791 downwards.
GTCTGGGCCAGGACCCATCACATGACAAGGAAAGGGAACTGACAGAAATATGCTGATGATAGGGCTGTTTGCCATGCCTTGAGTTGCAAAGTTCTTTGTCTCTGACCCAGGAATCTCATTGTTCTTGCTAGCATCATGAAATAGTAACTGGCTAACGAATTAGTTTGTTAAGTGAGTAAAATAAAATCCCAACCCAATACATTTCTACTGGCTACAGTTGGCTGGAGCTACTTAGCAGCTGCCGCTTTCAGTGAATCATATTTTCTCCAGTTTTCATAGTCCCCACTACTGTGGCTCACTGTCAGTTGCCTCTTTTTATAACTGAGTTTTTATTTTCTTATTGTAAAATTAAGAGGCATTGTAGAATAGTGATTAGCACTAAAGACTCAAACTATGATCCCCGTATTCAAATTTAAATTTCACTAAGTAAACCTGTATGCCTTTAGGCAAGCTATTTAAGTTTTCTGTGTCTCTGTTTCCCCATCTGATAATGATGATGTAGAAAATAATAATACTTTCTTTGTGTTTATTGTGAAGATTGACTGACTTAGTTACTAACTAAATTCTGCTAACTTAGTTCACTGAGTTAATATGCTTAAAGTACTTAGAATTGTGCTGACCAGCTAGTAAATGTTAGTTATTACTATTAAAAACCATGTCCCTATTAAAAGTGAGAAAGTAAAGGAGGAAGATTTAGTTCAAAAATTAAGAATATTATTTGTGAATTTTTCTGTGTGTTTATGCAAAGTGTATTTGTATTGGAGTATTAATTTAGTAATATTCCAGGTAGTTATAGCAAGCTGGAAATATAACATTCATGGTTATCTTTATGATATAATTTTTGTAGTTATTTTTAGGTTTTATGGAGGTTTGCATTAGAAATTTAAATTTCGGCAGAAACTTAAAGTAACAGAAAGTTAGGTATAATCTCAACAATGATAGAGGAGCATCTTATAGAACATTCTAAGCTTTCACAGTATAAAAGAGTACCTACAAATATTATCAGAACATCAATAGTTAAATGATAGTAAGAATAGTACCAGTGCTCAATTTATTCAATTCAGATTTTAAAAACAGAAAATCTAAATATGATTTGATGTTTCTTCATGAATAAAAGATGCTCAAGATATTTTCCATCTGTCAGTTTATGATGATGATAAATGTAGATTAATCATTCAGTTTTTGAGGTTGTAATCTTGACTCTCTTGGCCACATTCTTTTATAAAATGACGTATTTTTTGAAGTTACAGCTCTTTTGAATGCCTGGTAGAGAGCGTACTATGACCTATGTAATTTGTGAAATGTGGTAAAATGAACTTTCTGCATTTAACAATAACCAGTAGGAGAAAATCAGTAAAATAGACAAATATCTACATTATAAAGATATTGGGAATTTGATCCTGAATGTTTTCGGTAATATTATTATGAACAAGTGTTTTATTATTAGTGGTCATTTAGAAAAATAGCATTTTACTCAAATGGTTCTTAATTCAGTTGTTGCTAAATTTAAGTGAGAACATTGATATTATCAGTACAACCAACACTGCCTACAAATGCTAAATTGGTAATGGTGCTGCAGGTCACTATGGGATTCTATTGTTATATCACAGAAGATATTAAACAGGGGTGTAAACAGAACAAATACATTAAACAATATTAGAGTAACTCTGTCACACCTAGAAATCTCTTTAAAATAATTTTCATATAAGGCTATTTCAACACATAGGTTGATTTTTTAAAATGAAGATGATAACTAGTAAAGATCTGGCTTCTGATTTGATTTTTTTTAAAGTCATGCCTTTTGTAAAGTGCTGAATTGCTCAGTCAGTTCCAATTCACTAGAAACTTAGTTAAGAGATGTGTGCTATCATATTCCATAAAAATAGTGACTTTAAAAATTAAATCCTAAACTTAGAATACCAGTTAACGAATATCTTAAAAACCTAGTGATATCAGTCACACTTAAAGTTTAAGAAAACAAAATTTACTATATCCTGGGCACCTAAAATGGTATAAAATCAAGTGTCACTGATCCCTACCATAACATCTAATTTCTCCCATAAATGTTATTTTTTTGCACTGGCTAGAACATGTCCTGAAACATTTTAATAAATTTCCTTGTCTTGTTTCTGTGTAGAACATAAAATGAGCCTATTCACATCAGAGGTCAGAACCCCTGCTCAATTCAACATTCTACACATTATCTAAAACTTATATTTTCTAGTTAAAAATGATCATTTTCTGAGACCTTTCACTTTTTACTTCCATCTACACTAATGGGTTTCTCTTTGGGTTTATATTTGTTCAGGAAATACAGTTGTAATAGTTACTGTGTTACTGCGTATGAGAGGCAAATAGAAAATAACCAGTTTGAATTGAAATGCAGATACCAACATCTTAACAATGGGTAATGCAATATATGCTTGAGGAAAATCACAAATCATAGATTTTTAGAAATTCTTAAAGTAACTGAAACTTTTTGTGGTTTCAATTCAATTTAAATTCATTAAAGGCACATTTCTATATAGTTGTGATTATAGTTACTCTCTATGTATTAGCCAAGTGCAAGATGATCTTGGAGGTGGGGAAAACTATATATATTGAGTTTTGTTATTATTGAGGCCCTTATAGGTAGCACAATCTAATCATTAAGAGTTAACCTTTTTTGATAAGACAGACATAGGCACTCCACTAGCTTTTCCACTCTCTCCCACTTCACTCATATCCAGAGAATTTGAGAAATGAGCCCCAGATTCCTCATATTTTAAAATGGGGCTGTTAATAGGATCTATTTGATAGGACATTTTAAGTGTTATAAAAAAGGTAGGTATGCTGGCTGGTTCATAGTAAGTGCTGATTACATTATTTATATTGTACTTGGGTTTTAATTTTTTATCATTAGTAGGCACCATTTTAAAAATAAGAAAATTTTATATGTATAATCTAACCTATTAGTAAATACTTAATTTGAATTCTATTGTATTTGCATATAAATTATTTCAAAATGTTTGTGTGTTGATTTTATTCCTGTTAAGTGGATCTTTCTTTAGTTTCTTTTCTATATGGTAGCAGAGAAATTGTTACTGAAAATTTGGTCCGTGTCCTCGATGCTGAATGAGAATAACAAGGGCAAGGGTTTGAGAATAAAGGAAAGAGAAATTTTATTGATTTGCCAGAAAATGAGGAGGGTAGCAGACTAACGTCTTAAGAACTACCGGTCCTGCCTTCTAAGAGAAAGCAGGTGTATTTAAAGAAAAGTTTTGGGGTTTCAGTGTGACCATTGTCACATATAGTTGATTGTTTTGTTGAGGCTAGTTCTTTCCATGACATTATCTCTGACTGTTTCGGTCCTCTGGTTTTCTTGGCCCTCGGGTCCCAGTCAGAATGTTCCTTCTTTTGATAATTCTTGCTTTGTTGACTTCATGGCCTTGGGTTTCTGTGGTTAAGACAAGAGGAACAAGCAGAAACAGTGAGAATGCCTGCACACATTAATCAGTAACAAAGAATGCATAGTAACAAAGGATTTAAGTTTCAGCCCCCAGCAACGGAGGGAGAAGACGGAAAAACAAAATCATTCATCAAACAGTTTCAGTTTTGGGGGTCCTATTACATAATCTTTAATTTAGTGTACAGTTATTAATTAGTTCTATATGTTCATTGCTGGTGTATTTTCATAGTGGTTCCAATTAGAAAACTGAAAAAAAATTCACTCTAAGTATTATTTCTAAATTATGTGCTATATATGTAGGATTAAAATGAACTTTGGATATTTTTATTGAGGCATACACTTCCTACAATATCTAGCATTTCCACTTATGATTTTTTTCTCCCAGTATATTCACACATAAATCATAACATCTACAAAAATTTTTTTTAAAGTTATATAGTTTTTTCCCAAAGGGCATTATCTAATGGTGTATATATTGATTTTTCATGATTCTTTAAGATATTATTTTTTATGTAGAATTTTAATGAGAACTAAAACAACCTCCTAATCTTAGAAATGCCTCTGTTGATTAAGAGTAGGCTCAGCTGCCTATAAAAGAAAACTCAAAATAGATACAGAAATTTCTTCCTCTCTCACATAAAAGAGATAGGCAGTCTAGGGCTCTTACAGAGGACCCATGAAGTCACCAGGAACATGGGCTTCAACCAGCTTAGCATTTAGCAATCCTGGTCACGTCGTCCTTACCCCCCTAGTTCAAGAGGGCTATTCCAGACATCACATTCATTTCCATGTACCAGATCGCAGGGGTGAGGGTGGAGAGGAAAGGGTATCCCCTCTTCTTCTGAAGGAAATACCCCCCAAATTTGCTATAGAAAGTTGCTTTTGTAATCAGATAACAATTCTCTTTGTCACGCCAATGCTTATAGATACATGGCTATATTCAACTATAAGGGGCCCAGCTAAAAATTAGGATCTTAAAACCAATTAGCAGTCTCCACCACACTATCTTTTGAAGAATATAGGTATGCCCTCAAAAGTGTTAAAAAACAACAACAACAAAAAAACTACTATTAAATCTGGTTTTGTAAACTGTAGACAATTGGTCAGGCTATATTACAACTTAGTCATCATTTTTTTTTTCATGATTAAATTGTTATAATAGCTATGATTGGTTCTGCATCATCTGCTAAGAAAATGGGAGAGTAGGTCATTTCAAAGAGGGCTGATGGGACCAAATCCAGGAGCTCTTTACGCTGTGACCAAAGATTGAGTTCTCCACTGGGTATAATAGTAACTTGATAGTGCTATGTTTTCCGGATGGAGATACAAGCCACTCATATCCATGATTGGTGATGTGGAAAAGTAAAAGTACATGTAAATATCTTCCAACTTTAAAATAAAAAAAGAAAAGAAAATGGTAGAGTTATTAAAAAACAGTAAATTCCATGTCATACTACTCAACTTTTCAGTACATCAAACCATTTTAGAGTTCCTTTAAAGCATTTTTACTAGGTAGGTAACAATCTTCAGCTGCAAAGAGCCTTTGATGGTTTATGAACTGATAGTAACTAACTATCCATTAGGAGTATTGCTTTAGGACAATATTCATATTTATTAAAATGCTTCAGTAATTGACTTTCAAGAAAAAAATTTTTACCTCATACTTTTAATTTTGAAAAAAAAATCATGGAAAACTACCAATATAAATTTGTTAAAGATTGAAATCAAAATAGCTATCTAATTCAGAAAGTTGGTCATATGAGTAATTCTCTTTATTCAGAGTAGCACTGCTTATTCTTGTCTTCTGATGAAACTACTTAGATATGAGAAAATTTTAAAATGCAGGTTTTTGTCTGTTCTGGTTATAAGGGAAGCAAGTCATTTGCCCTAGGATGTAAGAATCTTGTGGCAGTACAGCTAATGATTTAACTTTGATTAATTTAGCAAGGCATAGAATTTTAAAATTTGTGGTAACCTTTGAGAATACATCCTCCAATGCCATCATTTTATGTTGAGGCATTATGGTCTGGAAAGTTTAAGTGACTTGGCAAGGTCACATTAATGAGTTAGTGGCAATGCTGAAACCAGGACTAAGGTTTTACTGCCTTTTAATCTAGTGCATTCTATCTCCCGTTCCCTCCCTTTACCCTCCTTCCTTCCTCCGCTTCCTATATTATATTAGAATTAAAATATTTGTGTATCATACCAGGTTCATATGTGAAAAGGAAATCAGGCCATAGTGGTTAGTTAGTGGCAGTACTGAGGGTAAAACTAAAGCTTTCTTTGCTCTAATCTAATGTACCCTGTTTCCACTGAATGTATTATCATCACTATTATAACGAGAATTTTGTTTTATGTAACATTTGAATTTCAGGGTTTAGATCAAAATTATTGGAAATGTATTGTTAATAAATGTTTCACATGTGAGAATGAATAAATACCTGCTTTGGTTAATCTCTTTAAAACTGGCAATAATGACATCAATAGTAATACAGTGCTTTGCTCTTTAAGGCACACTGTGTTAAAAGGACAGAATTGACCATTTGAAGTTAGGGAAAGTTGAGTGTTCACTCATTCCACAGCTCAAGACCTGTTTAAAGGATTGATTGCAGAATATTCAGTACCATCCCTTTCATTATGCTATTCTGTTTTGATTGTGAAAAACTCAGTCTGGGATCCAGAAAATTATATGTGAAATAAACACAGCCAAGTAAACTATGACTATTGCTTTAGCAATTTGAGCTATTTTGACCGATTTGCTGCTATATTTTATCAGCTTCCCCAAATAATCAACGAGAGTCTTACTTTCCTATGTTCTGAATTTTACGAATTGTACTTTAACTTTTCAATCTCCTTATAATAATACAGTTCCTAAATTTCTACTTCTTCCCCTTCCCTTCTCTTTCTCCTCTTCTCTTTTTTCATTATCATCAATTTGTAAAAAAAATTGATGAACCTTTGTTACATGAATGACCTATTACTATCTACAAATGGGGTTATGAAAAAGTAAGGCACTCTTGCCCTCAGAGAACTTCCAGTCTGGGTAGAGGGACAGAACCTGTCCTAGCAAAGACTGGTTAACATTTAAAAACTGGTATGAATAATAAGCATTAGAGAAGATCAGAGAAGGGCGAGATCACTAGTGAGTGATTAAGTCTATTGATAGAAACTTCAGAGAGAAATATCTACTAGAGACTAGACTTGAAGGATTTAATCAGAGTATATTATAATATGCATAAATTGTGGTAAACCCTTTGGGTCAGTGTTAGATATCCTGAAGGACATTTTGAGTACATTTGTGATCAACTACTTGACATTCTTAATTTATGATGAACTAAATCACCCTTTCAAGCAAATTTAAATTTAAAACACAAAATGAGAAAGTTCATTCTGATGATATAAACTGATTACAAAAATATACACTTAAAATATGTGTGTATATATATTACAAAATACCAGAAGTGTTTTATACACTATAGTAAAGAGATAGAATGTGATAGAAAAATCACGTCTGTTTCTGCACTTTAATTCTTTTCATACTTAGTTATGGGACCCTGCCAACATGGAAAGAAAAACAATATAAAGCTTCATATTCTTTAACTTAATCTTGGTAGAAAATATAGCTGAAGCCAGAGGCTACAAGCATCAGCTGACAGTTTAATGAAGACTCTTGAAAGAATAGGCGAGTCTAGGTGCTTTAAGACAAGCCCTGAGCAAGTCATTACATCTGTTTAGATAGAAAAAAAAAAAAAAGATTAGTGAATATTTATGTATCAGTTACCAAAATATTTAAGTTAAATATATGTTTATTTTTATCTGATTATCATAAATTTGAATTTTTCTTTAAATCTATTGGCTACAAAAGCCAAAGATCTTTCCTGTAATATTGAATCATTTATTTTTAAAGTCCCAAGGGCTGTTGACTTGTGACTGTGAAATTATTAAATATTCATTATAGAAGACTACATGTTAAAATGTTTGTGTGAAATACCTGCCTTTTCATTTAAAATTGTAAATTCAGTTGTTCACTGGAAGCTGATTTTACCTACCATACTTGTAATATCAACTGTGAAAGAGCTGATATCTTTTCCTATAACTTTCCTATATAAGTGGCTTCAGTTTGCTTGTTAGATAGAATGCATCAGGGTTTTTTCCCCCTACGGGCTTGCTTACAATAAACCTAGTGACTCTAATTCACTCATTTCTGAAAAACATCACATGTACAAGTTTTTTTCAGACATTAAGATGTGTTGTACACAGTACAGATTTTTGCTTAGGTTCAGGTTCAGAAACTGCTGCAAATATAGAGGTAACTGGGAAAGTTAAAAAAGACACTGATTTCCTGGATTTAAACACTGTTATAGAGAACCCAGTAACAAGATGCCTCCCTCACCCCCAGCAATGGATTTTAACATGAATTTTACAGTCTTTTAGTGTCTTACACACACCATTATGACATACCTTCCTGTAACTAGAAAAGGTAACTCTTCTTGCTCCAGTCAGTTCAAATGCATACTGACCTCTTTCAGATAAACCCAGTTATGTTCTCCTGAGATCCACCCCTAAAATTCCTTCCCTTTGACTCTGTATATCTTGAAAATGCCTTGCAGTGCCTGGTACGTAGCTATAGCAGCAACAGCAGAAACAGAAGTAGTAACAATGATGATAGCAGTAGTGGCATTACCAAACTCAGGTCTGGGTGCTCACTGCTCAAAAATCAATACTTGAGAGGCAAGTGCTAGTAGGAATGGAAAAGTTGCTTTAATCAGAAGGCCAGCAATCTGGGGAGAAGGTAGCTTCTTGTCCCAAAACCAACTCCAAAGATTTTTCTCTCGGCCATGAAAGTTTTTAAAGGGATAAAGGGGAAATAATCTCAGTTAATCATTGAGGTAGGGAATCCGATTCCTCGTGATCTCCCATTGCGTGCAGATTTGTCAGCTCCTTGTGATCCTTCTTTAGATGCTGTCTTGTTCACACAGTCTGTTCACGAGATTACTGAAAGGGAAGCTGAGGAAAAGATCTAGTCATCCGTTAAATACTTACCCTTCATTTCTACTTCTTTGATCTATGCAAAGAATCAACAGGTTAGGCAAGGTACTGTGTGATCAAAAGATTTGAAAGATGTGCTTGGGCCAGAGGTGAGTAGAGCATGTGGGCGGCTGGTTTAAAAGTTAGTTACAATATAGCTTTACGAAAGTGACAAGACAAAAGGGGTCTCCTGCTGAGCGTGGTTTTTTGCAAAGAGCTGCTTTACAGTAGTAGTACCAGCAGCGGCAATAGCTGCTGGATAGAGTTTATCTTTTTTAATATTATAGAAATATCTCTCACATTTTTTTTTGTTTAAAAACATTCTTGCTTTCATGTTGGGGTGTGCTGGTAACATGCAGTTCAAAATAAAATTGTTATTGATAACTATGTACAAGGCTTGTGTATCTAAGTTTATAAGTATGTAGAATGTATACTTACCATCTATTGCTGTTGTTTGTATGATTCACACAAGAAATTCAGTCCCATTACTTTTTGGTTACACTTCCTATCTGAATATGATGTGAACTAGAGGAGCAAATTAAGTGAGATGTTATAAAATACTTGCCTTTCTAGTGCAATCCTTCGATCCTTTTTTTTGTCTCAATTGAGCCCTTTTCAGAGAGGCTGAATAGAAGAACTCGGGGTATGTTATCTATTGTTTGGTCTCATTACAGCCATTAACCACAGTCAAGGTGCCTTTCAGGAAGAAAGGATGATAGATAGATCGCATTCTCAGGATCACATTCCCTGTCATGGCGAACAAAAATCAGGGAGGTGGGAGGTAGCAGAAGACAGAGTGCGGTGGGATACAGGTGCACCTTTTCCAGAGAAGAGCAAGATGAATGTTCTCATTGTCACTGCAGCCTGCATTTCGTTAGTCATTAGTGTGACAGGTCCGTAATTGATGACATGACATGGGACCTGTTGTGAGGCTTCTGTGCCCTCCTTTGAAACTACTCCTGTGTCCCTTAAATAGTATATGGTTATTTAATGTGTCAGTGCATCTGCCTTCATATCTCAGTCTAAGCTATCTTGGTAATGACAGAAAATCACACCACTTGTAACAAGGGAAGACGATATTAAAGTTTCATTGCTGTATTGACTGCAATTCTCAGCAGTGGTTTCTTACGTAATAATAGGCAAGGTCAAGAATAAATTTATCAGAGTAAGAGAAAAGAGCATAATGTGGGCTCTCAATCTGCTGCAGAAGTATGCTTTGTAGTCTACAGCTCATTGTTTTACTTATATGCTTTCTCTAGTTGCACTATTTAGATTGAGTTTCAAAGTTCTGTTTCAAGAACTACGACATTATATAGATCATTGTGGTGCTCGAAGGACAATGGTGCTTCAAGGACAAAAGACAACCCTGCCTGAAAAGCTTTCAGCATTACACCCCCTACCAGACTCTTAATCACCCTCACCACGATGTTCCCATGGTTACGAAATTCCTGAGCCCACCTGGGCGACGAGACCTGTCCCAAATAAGGAAAGGCATCTGCCCTGTCCCATTCCCACCCTATAGAAGGAAGGTACATGTGCCTCAACCAATCAGTAAATGAAATTTTCACCTCGGACCATTCCTTTGTTTTCTGGCTATAAAAACTGATCAATAGCACATGTTTGGGCTCGACTCTCCCAGACTACTAGGAAGTTGGCCCACTGTTCTGGCAGCGACCCTTCCCTCTAATAAATTCTATCTTCTTTGCATTCTGCCTTGTGTCTGGAAGTTCTTTTCCAACGCCTTTGGACCACAACAATCATCTGAACAATTATTTAAATACTTGAGCAAAATAACTGAATGAGCAAATCATGACTAAACACTTTGATTCCTTTTTAATAATTGTTTGAAAATTATTGAATCTTTCAGGAACTGCTGGAAAATTTGTTTTACTTTAATTCTATATTTAGGCTTATTTTATAATTACTTATCCATTAATTAATATTGTCCATATGGGAATTTTTTGAGAAAATTACTGGAAGAAACCACAGGGGTGAAACATATGTAACATTATAATAAAAACATGTTAAATTTTTAAAAATGAATTCTTACGATCAGAACTTTATTACTCATCAGAAAAGTTATCAACAATTCAGTGAAGTTTGTTTTCTTGGATAGGGTTTTTTTTTTTAATGTTATAAAGGATTTCTTTTTCCCTTTAAGTTTTTAGTAATATAGAGGTAATAAAAAGTATACTTTTTATAGCAGTTATCTATAATGAGAAGCCTTCCACAAGTTGGGAATAAATTGAATTTTTGTATGTTAAATTTGGCTACTCACATGTAGAGTAGCTTTACTGTAGCTATTTTAGTATGTATAACCTCATTAGCATTATAATGACAAGCTTCCAAAGGAAAAATTACAATGACAATTAAATAGAGCATCCGTGATGATACAAGTCAAAACTACATTCTGTCAGTATATTTCTGATTTCCTTGCTGTTCTTCAAACTATACTCCCATATCTGATTTTACAAGATTATGTCTTTAACTGAAGCATTATTAGTCACCTCCTTCAGACCTATACCTAACTTTGAATACACTCTACATGAGACCATAACGTATGCATCCTGGTGACCTTTAAGTGTTCATGAACCAGTGTACATGAGAATATATATATTTTTGTTGACTAGTTAGGTCAGAGTTTGTGAAGTATTTTCTTAACTAAAAATCCATTAGATAGCCATCAAAATGCCTGGAAAGATCCTTAAGATACATTTATCTACTCTCTTCTTTATTTGCTAAATACACATTTTCTTCCTTTTGTTTCTGAAACAATACTTCCTCCTTGTTTTCTTTCACCTCTTTGAGCATGCTTTCTGTCTTCCATGATGTTTCCTTCTTTGCCTGCTGCTTTAATGTCAGTCTACAGATGTTTGCCAGAGTTCTGTCTTATCCTATTTTCTTCTCAGGTATCATAACTTTATTCTCATTTTTATACCACTTAATCTAACTTTTTATAATCCCCCTTTTCTTATGAGGATTGGGTATATGTTCCTAGTCTTCTACTGAGATCTGCTCCTGAAATACCTGCTGATAATGCAAACTGTTCTCAGAGGGAGTCAGTTATTGTCTTTTACCTGGATTATTTTAACAGGCTTCTAATTCTGTTACTGACCTCTCCATCTGATAGTTCCAGGTATCTTCCTAAGGCATAGATCTGCTCATTTCACCCTCCTATTAAATCACTTTTCTGGCTCTCCATTTCCAATATAGTAAAGTCCAAATTCCTTAGCACAGCCATCAGAATGTTTCACAGTCTGGCCACTGTCTATCTTTCTAGCATCTTTTCCTGACAATTTCATATGGAGGACTGCTGCCTATTCCCAGAATATGGCATATACCTCTGTGTATTTCTTCCTTTACTTTGATTTGGACTGCTGCCTTGAATGCCTTACCCAGTTTTTCCTCCTGACACCCTTTTCCTTATTCTTAATTTTTTACATAAATTGACTCATACTACATGTAAACTTTTGAAGCTGGATCTTTTGACTTAATATTTTAAGATATATCCATGTCAAAGTAGATTTTGTTTATTGCTTTTAGTTGTTGATAATATTCTGTTATATGAATAATTCACTGTTTTTCATTCTTTTAGTGAGGACAAATAGGTTGTGTTTATTTTTTTCCGCTTTGCATAAAAATGCTACAGAGAATAATCTTGCCATGGTATCTTTGAACATATGTGCACAATTCATTAAGTAATTAATGAATTAGTTTCGAATGGCTAATCTGGGGACCTGTGGAGAGTAATGAGAGGATGGTGAAACGTAGACACCTGTCATCATTTTCCAAATTTTCTTTACTTGAAATGTCCTTGTATAAAGTATGATAGCGTCAAAATTCCCATGTTATGCTTGGTTTGGCATGTAGTTATATGATGCAAATAAATGTGAGGAATGGAAAGTTTGAAAAGAATCTATTAATCTAAGTTTTTCTGTGCCATTGCAAAGTGTGATACCATTTTACCTAATAAGGCTCTCTCATTAACATGCCTTAAATGCAAGTGCAAATACAAAATTTTGAAAGTTAATCTATATTGCATTGCTTTCTTTGTCTTAAATTTTGGAAACAGATTAGTGCTTGAGGAGTTATTTATTCCTAATAAACCTATTGTGTTTTATACTGAATTCTTACTGTATACTTGCTTGCTAATTGCATTAGGTCATACTGTTTCAAATGCCACAAAACACAAAAGAGTAAGCAACTGCATCTATACTTAAAATATTATCCCATTTACCCTTCTATTTATATTTTTGTAGCCTTAAAAATGTTTCTTGAAGTATTTTAATAATTGAAATACTTCCATATAAATTGAAGCACTATTGCATATTACAGTGGTCCTTTCATTTTACTTTGTGTAAGAATTGCCTGGGGAGTGTGGTAAAGTATGTACTTTTGGTTTCTACTATGGAAGATTCTGTCTCAGGTGTATATTTTGAATATTAACTTCATGTCCTTACCACACACAACTACCACCACCTCATTTTGCTCTGGAACCTGACTTCTTCAGAAACATCAGTTGAGGCAAAAGATGGGGTGCTGGTGATCATGGGGATGACTGTGGTCATGGTGGCAGTGATGTCGGAGGTGGTGGTTGTGGTGGTGGTGATGGGATGGAGCTGGCATAATTCAGGCCTTTGGAATCACGTTGTCTTGAATTTGAATCCCAGCTCTAATACTTACTATCTTTAATATCTTGGTCAGATTAGTTAACCTCTCTAATCCTCAGGTTCCTCATGTATAAAACGATGATAATGATTTCCCTAATTCATAAGGTTTAGCACAATACCTGGCCTGTAGTAAATACATAATAAATGCCAAGTATTATATATGCCTGAAGTGGCTTTGTTTCTTTTCTGATTTTGTAAACAACATTTTGTGGGTGGATTTTCTATGGAAGAACAGAAATATATTTAAAACTCTAGATCCTTGAGTTTCATAAATCAAAGCCAAAGAGTATTCAGGTATCCCATTTTTCTCATTTCTGTAAATATTACTTAGTGATACTTTAACATCAGAAAACTTAAAAGGCACTTCTGAAGGAAGTATTATCTAAGTATCTATTCTTTGTCCTGAATGCGAATCAATAAAAGGGTTTCATGTTAACAGTGCATGTTCTGGAGACTAAATTTCACTTTTTTTTTTTTTTTTTGCCACTCTATGAATATCTCATTCTCTCAAAGGAGATACTGAAGTAAAAAACTAGGAAGCTTCTCATCAGAAATACACGCATGCATACTCTTGAGAACTCTGGAGAACCTCACAGGGGGAATACTGTATGTTTTCACTTCTATGTGGAGTCTAAAAAATAAAACAAATGAGAAAATATAATAAAACATAAACAGACTCACAGATTCAGAGAACAGACTCTTGGTTGTCAGAGGGAAGAGGAAAAGGGGCAAAATGGGTGAGGGGGATTAAGTGATACAACCACTATGTATAAAATAGATAAGATACAAGGATCTTATCCTTGTACAACACAGGGAATATATTATGTAATAGCTTTAAATAAAAAATGACCATGTGAAGAGTTAGTAAACTATTATAGGTTCACTTTCCCAAAGATTTGCACATTAGTTCTTCTAGTATTTTAAAATCTAAATTCCATTCCACTAAAAACAAAGTAACAATTCACAATTTGAAAGTTACAACATTTTTGAACTTATAAAAATATTTTACTTGTAACTTCATCAGGGATTCTTAATCGGTGATCTATGAATTTTTAAAAGTCCATGAAATTAAATGTGAAATATTATATGTTTGAATTTGTATTTAGCTTTCATCAGGCTTTAAAACACAAACCTCTGAGCTCAAAATTGTTAAATGACATTAATCAGTAAAAGTATGTTCCCCAGAGTAGATATTTTGTAAAATTAAAATGAAGAAAATCCATCATGTTCAATATTATTATTTTGTCAGTTTGTTCTTATTATTGCTTGCCTATAAGTCGATTTTCATTCACTTTCAATGTTGTGATAATTTAAAATCTGTTTTTTCTTTTATTCTTCATTATTTAATTTACTTTCTCCTATGATATATTGACTTCTCAGTTTATATTTAGAACTTGGAATGTGGGATAGCTATTTCTTTATTCTTGGCGAATTATTTCCTTCATTTTTTTTTTTTTTTTTTTTGACAAGAAAGTAGGATTTATCAGTGGGCGTGAGTAAGGAGGGGACAGCGCCAAGACTCTCGCAAGTGCAGGGCCCACCATGTTTCCAGGGGCCACGATTAGGGATGTACTTGACCCCCACAGCCATCCGGGATGAGCCGCTTTCCTGCCACCATGTTTTCAAATTCATAGGCATTAAACTTAGTAAATCCCCACTTCTTGGAGATGTGGATCTTCTGGTGATCAGGGAACTTGAACTTGGCCCTGCAGAGGGCCTCAATCACATGCTCCTTGTTCTGCAGCTTGGTGTGGATGGACATTATGACTTGGCCAATGTGGACCCTGGCCACTTTGCTCTGGGGCTTTCTAAAGGCACCGCACATGCTTGTCTGGAGCCTAGATTAGGGACAACATGCCAGCCATTAATGTCCACCGGAAAGGGCTGTCTCCAAGGTCCCTTAGGGCAACCCATACAGGCAACAGGCTGCATACACTACCGAGGAGGCTGCTGTTTGCAGCCATTGCGCACCAGGCCCCCATGGGGAAAAGAGCACAGTCGGCTTAATTGGCTGCAAATCCATCATTTTTTAAATGGTTACTTTCTAATAAAACTAGGCTGTGGAAGTCTGGAAACCAAGTGTTAAGACCTACTTGCTAAGGAATGCTCAACAGTTAGAGAATTCCTTAGAGCAGGACTGTGGAGAACACTGCTCTTCAAAGCGTGATATGAGGATCCACACTGGTAGGTGAACTCTTTGCTACAAGTCCATGACTAGATGGGGACGAAATTGCGAGCAATTATTTAGAAACTTTAATAGCAATTTGACATTACTTTGAAATCCAAGGGCATGATTATTTTTCTGTTAATTCACTTTACTGTTATTTTGTAAGAATTCTGGTCTGCAGCATGAACTGTAAATTTTAAAACATGGCTCTTCAACCACAGAAAATTTGAGAAACAGTGGTATAGACTTCTTGGCTCAAGCTCACAGCTTCATTTGTCCTGTTACAGTAATTAACAGAATACTAGAAGAGAAATCATACTTTTCTTCCAGAATTTTAAGTTTTCAACTTTATGAAACTGGGAATGATGTTTTATATTTTCCCACATATAAGAGGTATTTTGAATTAGTGCAGCGCTTTGCTGGGCAAATTTAGGATACTGCTAAAATACAAGTATTTTGATGGGGAAAAGATTTATTCTCTTTTCTTATTACATATATGTATATAAGCATTAACCGCTATGAAGCATTTTATGAGAAGTAGAGAGACTTGTCACATGGAAGAGGTAGTTGGTGCTCTGAGAATGAATGGGAACATGAGAGAAGGAAAGGAGAGCTGAGAGTTCAGTCTTAGCTTGCAAGTCTTATCAAGTCCATTAGAATATAGATGGGGGAAATTAGAAGGTCAGCTGGGAAACTTAGGAATTTAATAGAATTATTAAAGCATTATTTAAATAATATTTATTAGTTATAACTAAGGTATTAATTAAATATCATTACATTAATATGTATTAATGGAATGCTGAGAAGTAATTTCTACCATGATGGGATAGTGATCAAAGTAATCAATTTAGGTCCCTGGGTGAGAATGTAGTAGAAATTACAAGAGGCACTATGGCCAATCAAGATAGAGAATATACAAAGATCACAGAAAAATGGGGTTGAGAATCCTTCAGGAGAAATAATAATTTCCTGAGAAGGAGTAGACTTAACCAGCACATCTGGATGTAGAGGCTACTATTTTCATGATTATAGTAGTGCTTTAGATGTTATAGAAATGAAGAAGAATTGCTACACATTCTTTCACACTTCCTTCAATTTGTAGGTGGCATCTATATACTCTTTCAAATTTAAGTGGGCTTCCAAATTGTTTACGGCCAACAGAATATAGCAGAAACAACAGTGCATGAGTTCAGAGGTCAAGTCCTCAAAGGTGATGCAGCTTTTACTTTATTTTCTGGAATATTTGTGTTTGGAGTCCAAAGATTCCATATAAGAAGTCTGACTACCTTGAAGTCAACATTCTGGGAGGAAGCAAAGCCGCATGGAGGGGTCACATATAGGAGCTCCAGTCAGCAGTCCTAGTCTGTGAGTTATTTCCTCCCTAGCACCAGATATGTGAGTGAAGGAGGCTTTGGCTGATTCCAGCCCCCAGCTGACAAATGAGCCCCAGTTTCACATTTTCCTACTTGAGATATAATAGGGACAAATCACCTCCTGCCTGTGCTTTGGATCCATAGAACCCAGGGCTTTAATAAATGTTTTTAAGTCACTAAGTTTTGGGTTAATTTGTTATGTAGTATTAGAAACTGGAACAGATGTTAATTTACATTGTGTCTAATTTTTGAGCTAAAGTTAAAGGAAGTTTTAGAGACACTACTTGTTTTATATTTATATTTATATATATATATATATATACATATATATACATGCATGCATGTGTGTGTGTATATAAAACATATATATATAACTTAAAACTATCAGGTAATGGGTACTGTGGAATAAATTTGTATGGTGTTTAGAGAGCATTTTAGAGTTCTTTTACGTGAGCACTTAAGGCCTTAGAGTTTGGTTTTATTTATGTATTTTTAGTTTAAGATTCATTCACAGCTCATACTTATCTTGAGAAATATCTTAGATGGATAAGACTGTCTTAGAATGACAAGAAACCCATACCTTCTATTTCAAATCCTTAAAGTTTTCCTGCTTCAAGTTCTGCACATCTTGAATCTTCTTCTCTGTACTTTTTAATAGACTTTATTTTTTGCAGCACTTTTAGGGTCACAGCAAAATTTGAGCAGAAAGTTTAGGTATTTTCCATAGAGTTCTTGCCCTGACACATGCACAGCCTCCCCTATTATCAATATCCGCCCAGCAGAGTGGTACATTTTTTGTAAATGATGTGCTTACATTGACATCACTATCACCCAGAGTCCATAATCTATAACAGAGTTTACTCTTGGTGTTGTACACCTATATGGGTTTGGACAAATTTATAATCACATATACCCATCATTATAGTATTATACAGAGTAGTTTCACTGTCCTAAAAATCCTCTGTGCTCTGCCTATTCATCCTTCCCTCTCCTAACTCCTGTCAAACACTGATCTTTTTACTGTCTCTAGAATTTTGCCTTTTCCAGAATGTCAAATAGTTGGAATCCTACAGTATGTAGCCTTTTCAAGATTCCCTCTACTTTTATTTTTTGCAACTTCTCATTCATAGTTCTCAACCTAAATATGAAGTCCTTTCCTCAAAAAAGTCTTCCTAAATCCACAGTCTATATCATACTCTATGTTAATTTTTCACATTGCAGTTTTAATTCTTCCTTTGCAGTACTTATCATAGTTTATGTGATTAGCATCTATCCCCATTAAAATGTGAAATATTTCATCACTGGTATCATTCTTCTAGCTAGTATAGGGCCCAGCATATTTAGGTACTCAGCAAATATTTGTAGAATTTTTGAAATAAATTAATGAAACCTAGTTTTCCTATACCAAAATACATTAAGTATATGAACATAAACTGACAAAGCTGATTCCACAAGCTATAACATAAATTCAAATTTCGATTTCATTGGTTTACCACACCTTATACTTGCATAGGTGCTCCAACAATACATCATTTTGTCTTATATTTTTAATCTAGTATAGTTTATCGTATTTTATTTTGAAACTACCCCAAAATTGTTATGTACAAGATTTGATTTTTCTGTGTCAAATAATGTACTTGTTTATGGGGCATATTTTGGAATCTCCTTCAAATGTTTTAATAGCCACCTTTCACGTATCTCCTGCTGAAATCTGTTTGCTGGCAGTTACTAAAATTAGAAGTATATA
Source organism: Balaenoptera physalus (assembly GCF_965194825.1). Lineage (NCBI taxonomy): Eukaryota > Metazoa > Chordata > Mammalia > Artiodactyla > Balaenopteridae > Balaenoptera > Balaenoptera physalus. Next base: position 17,767,358 of record NC_138884.1, on the reverse strand, counting down.
GTTATTGGATTTCATAGCTGGTAGAGATGAGTGCAGATAGTCCAAACGTTCATTTTACAGAGGAATCATCTCAGAGTCTGTGACTTGTCTAGGGCTACAGAGCTACTCAGAGCCGAAACCTCCTTGAATTCAAGCTTTCTTAGTTCAGTACTCTGGGCCACTGCTTCCACAACTCTTTCTTGGTATATCAGACCTAGAAAAAGTAGTGGCGGATTGGGAAAAGTAATGTCTGCAGCATAGCCTAGAATTGAGAGCTTCGGTTTTTTCCTTTCTTATTCATGGTCTTTTTTTCCCCGTTAATATAACTTCTTTTCACTAAAAGTACATATTGTGAATAGCATTCCTCTTTTAGGTATTAAAATTGCAAGAAGTACAGAGAACTTAGACTTTACCCCTTTCATCTTTATTTTAAAGAACATTTGATAGCAGATACCCTGTGTCTTCTAATTCAGTGTTCCCAAATTTATTGAAATTCTGGCATTTTCTTATCCTGGCATACAAAATCTCAGCCTCAGACAGTAGAAGGTATTATTTCGATATAATTCACTCTAGAGAATGATATGATGGGTAAGGACTGTGGAAGACACACCGTGCCACAATGGCCTTGGCACCACTAATCCACTAATCCTAACAACAGTCATGCCATTCAGGAACTGGGATCCTCATTTTATTGATGAGGAAACTGGCTCAGAAGGGTTAAATAACTTGCCCAAATTTGCTGCTCGTAAGCAGCAAAGCCAGGTATATCTAGTCTAAAGCCTACATTTGTGTTTGTTTTGTTTTGCTTTCACTACACTAAGCTCCCTATATTATTATTAATTGTTTTCCTAAACTGTCAAGAATGACAGTTTAACCAAGGAATCATTGCTGTATTTATGCTAGTTATGAATAGATTACATCTAGGATTTTTTTCATCATTTTAACAATAGATTGGGATTTAAGTCATTTTTGGCTTCATAGAAATAATTCATGAAATCATTTTCAGAAAATAACCTTTCCATTCAAATGTGTATTTTGTTATTTTAAGTAGCTTGGCCAAGTGTGCTTTGTGGTTTTTACCTGGAATGTGAATCCCTAATCCAAACAAATCTCACTTGTCAGAATATAGCTAATGAATTAATAACTACATTGGTTAATCTATGAAATAGTTGTAATTCAAAAAATTATCATCCTAGCCTCTTCCATTACTAACTTCGTGATTTAGGGCAATTTATTTAACCTTTTTGAACCTCCATTTCCTCACCTATAAAATTGGGATGATGGCAGTAAACCCCTTATAAGGTTTTTCTGGGGATCACGTGAGAAAATGGATATAAAATACTTGGCACCATGCCTGACCCAGAAAGTGCTCAATAAATCTTTTAAGCAGATCTTACTTGTCCTGTCTGTGGATTGAACAATTATAGTGATATGCCCTGATCTGGGAATGTTGCCATTTTTCAGTAGATGTATTTCGTGAAAGAATATGAATAAAGGACACCCTTTTTCATCCATGCTGGGAGGTATTTAAGAAGTCCCTAATACCGTGTGTCACGTTCCTCTTTAGTTCCAATAGGATTGTTGCAGGCAGTATTCTAGTTCTGGTGATTGTATGTGATGAAGTACATAAAAGCTCTTGCCAAGGTGGGTGAGGAGGTGGAATCTTAGTAGGTTAATTGCTCAATAGCTACTAGGAAAAATCTAATTTAACAGATGCATCAATATAATATGAAGCCTCATCTATAAATGCTCTGCTCCCTTAGGAGGATCATGTCCAAATTACTGGTCAAAGGCTGAAAGAAACCATATTACGATGAATTGTTGTTGGGATATGATAGATGTGTTCTATCTCAAGTTAAGAGAACATGCGCTAGTGTACCATAGCTTTACTCTTCCAATTCTTTTAAATGTGTGTCCACTAGGTCAGTTAAGCCTGGGCAACATTTCCCCCCTGTTTACTATTTATCATGTAATACAAAGGGGGTCATGTCCAGTACTGCAGGTAAACTGCTCTGAAGACAAAAATAATCATTATTATATCACTGAACTGGCTTTGATACTTATAGGATATTTGCACTGGGCCAAAACCCTTTTCTTTTTCTCTCCTTATTGTGTAAATAAAGCTTTAGCTGAACTAGCTACCTCAAAAGTAGAAAGGTAATGCATTCCGAGGCTTCCCAACAAGCTTCATGAGCTGACATGAAATCTGAGAATATATAAGAACGCAGTGCCATGTGAGAGACATCCTAAAAAGATAAGTTTACTTCTTTTTATGAAGTAGATCCCTCTCCAGTTCTGTAGAGATCTAAAGTCAACTTTTATAAATGAAGTAAGAAGACCCTTGGATTAAACTATATTTCTGTCTTCAAATGGTTTGTAGTAGTTAGTCCAGAGCCTGCATATGTTCTATCCAAACTAAATAACAATTAAAATGTCACTCAAATACTGAAGTTATTTTGTTGTTTGTTATACGTATATAAATGGTTAATGAATATATTTTTTGATGAGAGTTCTCTAACAGGTCCCCTTCAGTTCCATATAAGTAGGGATGTGGAACCACCTTGGTTCCTAGCTGTGATTCCCAAACAATTTGGTCACCAAACACTTTACAGTCTTAAAAGCTATTGAGGACTTCAGAGAGCTTTTCTTTATATGGGTTATATCAATATTTAATGCAGAAATTAAAACAGATAATTTCTTTCAGTATTTATCAATTCATTGTTTTTCTGCTGGGTTATTCCTCCCCCAAGGTACATAGAATGCCTAGTCAAATGAGTAGGGGAAGAGTGTGTGGATAATAGGGACAGAAAACTCTAGGATTTATATTTTTTAAATGTTATTTCTGAAGCATATGTATTTATTTGAGAATGTTTGTGTATATTTCCTTAATACACCCACTGGCTACAACAGTCTCTGCTATTTTAAAGTTTAAATCTAGTAAGTACATATTTACATACATATGTATGTGTATGCAATAATAACTGGTCTAGTGATTTTTTAAAGAAAATTTAATTTCTTAGAAAAAGCAACTCTCTACACAGTCTACTGGTCAAGTACTCCTTGCAATACAAAGTGTCCCATTAATGTCCATATTTTCTTAGTTAAGCCTGGTACTCTGTCCCCAGTAGCATCTTTCTCCTCATCCAGGAAATACAGGTACTGCTGAGATGCCCTTTACTATTTCATATTCTATGAAAAGGCTAGACTTTCTTCCAGTAAAACAGCTGGTACAATTACTCTACGACTTACTCTGCCATGAAGGAGGTTCAGGGGCCTATTTCCTGGTACTTGTCCTTCCACCTGTGCCCCATTTCCCTGCAGTTTACCAGGCCATGCTGTTTTTCAGTAGCATATGACATAATATTTTCTGTATATTGGCACAAGCATGGATGATTCTGCTTGATCTTGCTTCTCTCAGTAGTTTTCAATTCAACTTAATATATTTGGAGATAGTGTTGTAAAGTTATTAATGAGTCATATACTTGAAGACAATGGGTGAAATCTATTGTACCTTAAAAACAATATTCCAAATTTAAATATTGCAGGCATATAACATATTTAGTGTTGACCCAACCATCAAAGCACATTATAGCGGATATCTTCTGTTATTATTTCAAAATATTGGCATTCTAATTATTGGAAGCCTTATCTATGAAATGTGATAAAATCCGGACGTTTTTAGAAAAATCCATCATCATGTTGAAAAGAGTGCTGAGAGTGAGTCTCCTTGCCTTGTAGCAAATCTTCAGGAAAAGCTTTCAGTTTTTCCTCACTGAGTATGATATTAACTGTGGAATTTCCTTATGTGGCCTTTATTGTTTTGAGGAAGTTTCTTGTACACCCATATTGTTGAGAGTTTTTATCATAAATGGATGTTGAATTATCGAAGTCTTTTACTACATTATTGAGATGATCATGTGGTTTTTATCTTTCATTCTGTTAATGTGGTGTATTGAATCATCCTTGCATCCCAGGGGTAAATAATCCCACCTGGTCATGGTCTATAATCCTTTTAATGTGCTGTTGAATTCAATTTACTTGTATTTTGTTGACTATTTTTGCATCTATGTTCATCAGGAATATTGGCCAGTAGTTTTAGTTTCTTACTGTGTCTTTGACAATGAGGAAATGATAGTCTCTTTAGTAAACAGTGTTGGGAAAACTGGACAGCCACATGCTGAAGAATGAAATTGGACTCTTATCTCTCACCATATACAAAAATCACCTAAAAATGGATTAAAGATGTAAACATAAAACTAATAGAAGAAAATATAGAGGAAATGCTTCTTGATATTGGTCTTGGCAATAAGTTTTTAGATATGACACCAAAAGCATAGGCAACAAAAATAAAAATAAACAAGTGGGGCTACATCAAATCAAAGCTTCTGCCCAACAAAGGGACAATTAACAGAGTGAACAGACAACCTACAGAATGGGAAAAAAATATTTGCAAACCATGTATATGATAAGAGGTTAATATCCAAAATATGTAAACAATTCCTACAACTCAATAGCAAAAAATGAAAAAACCTAAATAAAAAATGAGCAAAAGACCTGAATAGACAATTCTCAAAAGAAGACATACAAATGGGCAACAGGTACATGAAAAGGTGCTCAATGTCACTAATCGTCAAGGAACGCAAATCAAAACCACAATGAGCTATCACCTCACAACTGTTAGAATGGCTCTTATTTAAAAGACAAGAGATAACAAATGCTGGCGAAGATGTGGAGAAAAGGGAGCCCTTGTACACTGTTTATGAGAATATAAATTGGTACAGCCATTTTGGAAAACACTATGGAAATTCCTCAAAAAATTAAAAATAGAAATACAATATGATCCAGCAATCCAACTTCTGGGTATATATATCCAAAAAAATGAAGTCAGTATCTCAAAGATACTGGACCCCCATGTTCACTGCAGCAATATTCACAATAGCTAAGATATGGAAACAACCTAAATGGTCATAAAAAGATGAATGGATAAAGAAAATGTGATACATACACGCAATGGAATATTATTCAGCCTTAAAGAAGAAAAAAATTCTGCCATTTGTGACAACATGGATCAACCTGAAGGACATTATACTAAGTGAAATAAGCCTGGCACAAAAAGACATATACTGCATGATCTAACTTATGGGTAGAATCTAAAATAGTCAAACTCAGAGAAGAAGAGAACAGAATAATAGCTGTCATGGGTTGGGAGGTAGGGGAAATGGGGAAATCTTGGTAAAGTGTACACAGTTTCAGTTACGCAAGATGAATATGTTCTGTAGATCTAATGTGCAGCTTGGTGGCTGTTGGTAACAATACTGTATTTTATACTTAAAATTTGCTAGGAGGGTAAATCCTAAGCATTCTGACCACACACACACACACACACACACACACACACACACACACACAGAGAAAGTGTTAACCATGTGAGATAATGGATATGTTAATTAGCTTGTCGTGTTCACTTCACGGTGTATATATATATCAGAACATCACTTTTATATCCTAAATATAAAAATTGCATTTGTCAATTATACCTCAGTAAAACTGAAAAAAAAAGGCTATTGCATTTGTCCTGAGAGGAGGGATCTGACAGTTACTTTGTCGCCTCTCTTACTTAAGTACTTCCACTACTCAAATCATCTCCTTTCTTTGAAATATGTCTGTGTCCAGTGTTGACAGGAACACATACCAGAAACCTTCATGGCATTTGGATAGAGTCACCTTTTATTTCTGAGGACATAGGGAAAAAATGTGAAATGTTCCCATGGTGTAAACAGTGTGAGTCATAGAAGTGGATTTATAATGTTATGGGTTATGCTGTGCCAGTACTGAGCACTGCATCCCAGTGACCAGGGCCTTCATGCATCCTTTAACACATTTATCTTTGTGAGTTTGTTAAGTGCAGGGTCTGTAAGCACAGGGCATCAGGCAGAGGCCCGTCTTGCTGGTTCTGTGAGCAGTCCTGAGGGTTGTAGTATGTGGTTACTGCAACTACCACCGACAGACAACTGATCTTATATTTTAAGATATACATCTACATAGCTCTTGCGATTGCCTCTAAATGTCATCTTAAAAATATGAAATAATGACAAATGTTACTTAATAACTAGAGAAAAATGTGTATCCTAAATTATTCTAGCTTTGCATCAACTACTTGATTTTAAAGTGTATTTCTTTTGACTTATTCTATTAAAATATGACAAGGGATTATGAGACTATACTGACATGAAGAATAGCATAATTTCTGCTCTTATAAAAACTAGTATGCGATATTGTAGCAACATCAGTGATGGATAGGCTGTTAAAACTGAAGTAAGGGGGCTTCCCTGGTGGTGCAGTGGTTGAGAATCTGCCTGCCAATGCAGGGGACACGGGTTCGAGCCCTGGTCTGGGAAGATCCCACATGCCGCGGAGCAGCTGGGCTCGTGAGCCACAACTACTGAGCCTGCGCGTCTGGAGCCTGTGCTCCGCAACAAGAGAGGCCGCGATAGTGAGAGGCCCACGCACTGCGATGAAGAGTGGCCCCCACTTGCCGCAACTAGAGAAAGCCCTCACACAGAAACGAAGACCCAACACAGCCATAAATTTAAAAAAAAAAAAAAAAAAAAAACTGAAGTAAGAAATAAAACAAAAAATTCTGCCAGTTGTTTCAAGTGAATACCTAAAGTCTCTTATTTGGTGCTCTAGGCATTATTAAAGTATAGTTATAGTGAGTTTTATACATTTTTGATCTTCATAAACAAAAAAATGGAAATGTCTTCTTCTCTTGGGATTTTATTGCCTCCAGCATTAATCTAAGAAATTGACATTGGTCTGAATAAGAATTAACCGAAGTGAAAAGTTATGGTTTGGTTTAATAATACTATCAGATCCTGGAAATGGTAAAAGAACAACTTTAATTTTAGTGGTATTTTTCCTACAAAATACACATAAATATATACCATTAATGAGCTTTGTTTAGTAAAACTAGTTTAGTCCTCATGCCATCAGTAATGCAACTCTAATGTAAAGTCTAAGTTACATAAACAATTTACAAGTTAGTATCATAATAAATACAAATATTTTGGTCGTTTTCAAGTGTTTATCTGTTTGATGTTTGGTCAATTCCCTACATTGTAAAAATTAAAGATGTAGCCTTTTAGCCACTATAGGCTTTTATATTAGATTCAACATGTTTTCACAATAAAAATAGACTTATAATTCATTATGGTTATAAGGCACATACTATATAAAATTTAGAGTAGAAAAAATTAAAAATTACCTGTGAATAGTGAATTAACCAGAGTTAATATTTCTCTTTATACTGTCCTAGATTTAGATTTATACTAAAAATATATATTTATCCAAAACTGAGTCATACTGGATGTGCCGTTTGGTAAACTGCATTGTTGACTTAATGATATATCATGCCCAGTTTTCCATGTCAAAAGCATATATGAAGATTATCATTTTTAATCTGTGTAATATATGTGTATATTATGCAAACAGCACTTTTTTTGGTCATTATGTTTTTTTCTGATTTTTACTATTATAAACAAAATTAAGATAAGCTTTATTTAAATATATTTGTGATCAGTTTTTCTATTGTTGTCTAATGATGTATTCATAGAAAAATCATCCAGTCAACAAATTTTATTGACTATCTATTATGTGTGAGCTAGTCTTCTCAAGTCTAGGTGCCAAGGAATAAGGCAGACAAAAATCCTTAACCTCATGTGGCATATAGTTTAGTGAAGGTAACAAACTATAGAAATAAATAATGATATTTAATAAATAAATGGTGATATATACTGTGGAGAAAAAGAAAGTGTGGGAGGGTGATCGAAGTGTCAAAAATGGAGTTGCAATTGTAAATAGGATGGTCTGAAAGTAAAACTGTTGGGTCAATGTATATCAAACACTGTAAACATTTGGGCTTTTTTCCATAAACCTTTTATCAGTATATTCCTACCAATGTATGAGAGAATTTCTCACATTATAAATAAACCAAATTTTAAAAAATACTATTTTATTATACTTTTGTAGTTTTATTAAGATATAATTGACATAGAGCACTGTATAAGTTTTAGATGTATGGCATAATGAATTGACTTACATAAACATAATTTTAATATGCAAAATTTGAATTTTGCATCACATGGTTATTAATGAAGTTAATTTTCATGACTGTGGAACATTTGTGTATTTTTAATGTAAACTACCAGTTCATTTTACCAGTAGAATTACTATCATTTGCTCCTTATAGCAGAGACTATAGAAACTCTGCCATTTCTCTTGAGATTAACCATTCCATTGAGTGCCAGCCAACTTCCAGCTGCCAGTATCTGCATCTATTTTCTTTAAGAGAGTTCTCTAACAGAGCAGACCACAATGCTAGAGAAGTAACACTCTTTAGGGCAGCTTTGCACCAAAGGCCAGCAGGAGTTGGTGGTAAATACCCCCTCCCTCACCCCTGTGTTTATGTTTCTTGAGGCCTGTGTTTTACACCATTTCCTCAAGCTTCCCTGTAGGATTAAGCTATTGTCGCCCACAGTGGTAGCTGCTGTAATAATGCTCCCTTTATTAGGTGTCTTTGCTTCTCTTGTCTTGCTTTCCCCCTCTCCTGCCATTGCTTCTAGCACCTCCCACATAAATTATTCACATGTGAATTCTTAGGATCAGCTTGGGGACACTTCACACAACAAGAGTTGTTCTACTTCTTAACTGCTACAAGCTTTTAAATTATCAATAACAGAAACATTTGTCAGTTACATAGTTCACAGATATTTTTCTAGTTTGTGGTTTTTTATAGTATTTTCTCAGAGAGAAATTTTGCATTTCTGTTAGGTGAAATGTATCCAGTTGTTTCCTTTATAATTTCTGGCTTTAGAGTCATATTTTACTTTTTTTTTTTTAACCCCACTGTAAAATGTTAAAAAACAAACAAACAAAATGAAAAAACTCTCAATGCTTTGATAGTACTCAGGTTTTTTTTTTTTTTTTTCTTTTTTACTTTTCATTTGAAATTTTGGTGGAAGATGAGAAAGGTGCAGATTCGACATTACTTTTTTGTTTTCATATCGGTAAATATTTTCCCAATACTGTTCATTGAGACATTGTGTAAATATTTTTCCCAGTACTGTTCATTGAGACATTGTCATATTATCTGAAATCAAAACTTACCTTTGGCCATGTTGTTAAGTAACAAAATTAGACCATCAAATCACTTTCCTTTCTTTCCCCATTCTGTGCTGCTATGTGGTTCCCTAATACTTGAGTCAAAATGGGCACTGAGGAGTGAATCTGGTACTAAACATATATATACCACATTGTGAATTTAAGTTACCATATTACCAAAGTCACCACCTTTGTTTTACATATTTAAATTTAACTCTACTGTGAAAAAGTTTTGGTCATCTACTAAAGGCATGTGAGGCATCATTGGACAAAAAGTCCAGGGACAAAGCATTACATTTGGACAAAAAGTCCTCTCTTAGCACCAGTAAATCATAGCAAATGATGATCATTTTAGTACATCTTGGTTTAAGGAGAACCTTAGTAACATCGGTAAAATGAATTGTTGAATAGTCTACTTAGTTTATCTCATCTTTAATAATTTTCTTGGCTTTTAATGTTTGCATGCTCTTATGAAACTTCATTTATTGTCTAGATCATTCATTAAAATTTTAATGATAGGATAATTTCTACTGTTATATTTTATTGTTTTGTACATATATGCATTATCTCTTCATGCATATCCTTTATGGCATAGACTTAACTTTATTTCTGATTATCTCCCCAATGTACAGAGCTGAGAATGAGGTAGGGAAATTATAATTTTTGGATAAAATACATAAATTTAAAAGATTTAAAAGCATATGTTTCATCTAACAATATATCATACATTCTCATATATTTAACTTACGGATAACTGTGAAACGGTAGCATTTTTTTTTCCTGTAAGAACATGGACTATTAATTTACAGTACCTTTCTCTTTATTTTTTTAATCCTGGGTCAGAGACAGAAAAGGTTGATGCCAAAGGTTCACTCTATACAGAAAAAGATGTGCTTGGTTTTGTTTATAGTTTCATCAAATTTTGATTTTTCTCCTTACAAGTTAGAGAATAGTTATAAAATGGAATGATAAGAAAACTCTACTTCTTGGTGGTGTTTTTTTTTTCCATTTAATTGTAATTCTATAAGTAAAAGTCTGATAAATCAGTGTGTTTGTAGGACACAGTAGACATGCTAGCAATTTAACAGTCCTTTATATGCTTCACTTTCTTCATTACAATGTGTAAATGGAAATATTTGTCATAAACCCCATAAAACTTTTATTATAAATGATATCTCAAGGCCTTTAGATAAAAACTCATTTGAGCTTGTGCAAAGTTGTGATAGTAATATTACCATCAGAGTATCCATTTATCTGTTCAAGATTGTATACTTGTTTTTATTATATGTCAGGCAATGCAATTCATATTAATAAGCATTTCCAAAAAATTCACTTGAGATATTTTTAGCATAACTATAATCATAAAATGTGAGTCCTTTCATATGGCAAAAGTAATTTCCTATGAATTTACTAAGAGTTAGTAAAGAAACTTCAAATGTATTTCACATTATGTAATAGTCAGTGTTTTTTTAAAAATGTGGAAATACTTTTAAATAATGTGAACCCGTTTTTCATTTCTTCTTTATTTACTTTTCAGATTCAAACTACTTTTTTCTAGTTCATACAGACTTCATCAGTTTTCCTCTAATTATCAATCATCTTTCAGTGTTCTATCACCGATCTTCTTTGCTTTCAAGCATTACCTATAAAATAATAAAAGAATAAGGTGCTTATTTTGCTAGTTAGAAAATAAAGAACTTACAACAAAGTCTAAAATATAAGTTTATCTGACCAAAGTGTATTATCATTCTGATATTTAAATTTTCTTTTTCAAGTGTTTATCTACATCATTTAGGAATGTATATTCAGTTCAGATTCTACCTTGATGATTTTAATTTTAAATGTCCCAGTTAGCCTAAAGGCATAAATTATAACAACATAATTTATGAAAGATTTTCCTCATGATACTGTTTGGAGCTATTTTGTACCTTAGATTGATTTTCATACTAGTGATTTAACCTGTTAATACTCTGATGCTGAGCATTTATGAAAACGCATTCTCTTTCATTGATGAGTTCTCTTCATATTTTTAGATTTAGGAATCTTTTACAAATAAGGAGATATAAACAGTAAGTTCTGCTCTGTATTGGGAAACTATATTTACCTAACAGGAATCACATGTATACAAGAAAGTTATTGACATATGCAGGATTTAAAAATTGGGATGGTTTTAAGGGTTCTGTGACATTACTTTTATTTTTAGGAAGAAATGATGGGAGGGAGCATCTTGTGCTTTTCTTGTGTCTTCTACATACACACACCACACATGGTTTATTTTATAAACCATGGTTCTCTAGTAGGAACAAATGACACTGAAATACAACTGACCTGGGATGTTAAAACCATTTTTATTTCAAATGGTTATCTTGGTTAAGTTACTATCTCATAATAAAGATCTGAATGTCTGCTCCAAATTATGTACTGAAAAGTCGCATTAAGATTTTTCACCCTACATTGGTGACCCATCCATCTGCAGGCAAAGTGCTGTGACCCCCTCTGCTACTTCCAGCTCCTACTGGCTAGAGACTAACCTTCCAACTTTGATAATTTGTCCTTTTTACATACATTTTACATTAAGTAGCCTGTGATAATTAAGACCATTTCAAATTAAAACCAGTTCAAGATCTAGAGATAGAGAAATGCACTACAAAGCAGAGGGTTAGAATACCTGTTTTTCCCAGTAAGTGTTAATACGATTATGGGAACAAAATAACCTTTACCTGAAGCTTTTAACTTGGGTTCTGAGTTCGCAAGTCCACAGAGTGAAATAATTATCTGACTTCTAGAGAAGTGTTACACGTAATTAAGATAGTAAGTGTTAATACTCAGTAGTAGTAAGAATCAGGATGCTTGGCAGATTGTTAGGGTATACATCAGAAAATGTATTTTTCCTGTGTTTCTATTCTCTCCTCAAAGCGTTTTCTGACGATTAGTGGAGAATTCGTTAATTACATATAGATTTTAGTGAAAAAAGATGTCAAGGACTGTGTTCTGAATTATTGTTAGACAAAGAGGCCTGGGTTTTAAGTATGCAGCGAACTTATAACCTGGGTATGTAGGATGGAAAAGAAACAGGAATTTACAATGATTGCAAACAATTGTTTGGTAATTGCAATCATTGTTGCTTTTGTTGTGGTCATCCATGTACAATGCTTGGTGTCAGTCTATTTATCTCTTGTAAAAATAAAATACAGTGTGTGTGTGTGGAAAAAAAAAAAAAAGGGGGGAAAGGACAAAATAAATGAAATAATGCTTTTTGAAAAAAAAAAAAAAAAAAAAGAAACAGGAATTTAGCTAATTGAAGTCATGGGAGATTGACCTGAATATTAAGACTTTCCTTCCCAGTCAAGGGAAGCCTGATAGTTTAATGCAGTGTGTTGATAACAATACCAATATACAACAATAACAGGTACTACTTATTATTAATTTTTTCCAGGTACTAGGTACATACACTTTATGTATGTTTCCTTACTTTCCTAACACATTTGTAAAGAAAACATTTTTATCTTTAATAACAAGTATTATTGTATCATAGTCTCAGAGAGCAGAAATGATTTGTTTGTGATCACTAAAGATGGTAGGAACAAAACTGGGATTTGAATTATGATGTATCTGACTTCAAAGCCTCTGCTCATTTCAGTAGTCCTCTATTTCACTGTTGTTAAGAGAGTTTTCAGCACACCTCAAGCGTAAGATCTATTCAAATAATCAGTGCTAGTAAGTGGTCCAAACTTTTTGACAAGATAAGACAGAAAAAAATTCTTTCTATTGGTACATTCATTCATCCAGTCAGTGATTCAGTAAATACCTATTGAGTACCTTCTGTGCACCTATCTGAAGACAGGTAGATACCTTTGAGGTTCCCATATTGCAGCAGAATACTAGTCCCTGCCTGAGGGATGGGAGAATATGGAGATTCCAGTGTTAGTATGGATAGAACTGATATTTAGTCAACACATATTGGGATGGCTTTACCTGTTGTTGAACGATGTCTATATCTGTTGATAAATAGGCCCAACCCTCTCCTGGGACCACTTTATACCTCCCTAGCACCTAAAGGACTAATGTCTGTTTTAATGAGGGCTTTTAGAACTCTGCTTCTTCTCTGAAGTTGGCAGCTATTATCTTGTGTAGTGCCATCGCTGACCAAACTAACAGATCAGCCCTTAGGCAACAACATGGGCTCCTCACCTAGTAATGCCCAGGGGTCTTCCCCTTATCTCATGTCCATCCTATGTCTCATGTTACAGAGACATCAGAGTAGTCATGATTTAGAGCCACACTGGCCCTAGCCAGTCTGCTCAACTGCCAGATGGCTCACTGCACTCACTGCAGCTCTTGAACTGCTCCATCCACTCCTGTTTCCCTCTGCCCAAAGCCAGGCCCACGTACCAGAAGGAAAGATGGGAAGGTGGCATCTCTAGAGGCAGTGTTAGCATCTTGAATACAAATGCTTATTATTCATCTCCCCCCATAAGGTTGTAGCGCCACCAATGGTCCTACCTCGGCTACTGTCAAATAGTTCATGGGTAGACTGTAGCCTCCATAGGACTTTGCAAAAGCAGACAGAGATGGCGACAGCTAGTAGATAGAGGGTAAATGGGACACCTCAGGCAAAGACCAGGGATTACTGATTCTTCTAGCAGAGTGGGAATTTTTGCAAAGGGGGAAGAAGATGGAAGAAATGTGGGAAGAAGATGTGGGAATAACATGGGGCTAGGAGATGCCTGGAGTGCAAATCTCTGTTTTCAAACTTCTCAGTTAAATACTACCTCTCTTTAATTCACTGCATGACAGCTAGTCACAGGCATTAATGCCATCAATATTAACAATAAATCAAGGTCCAGACACCATTCCAACACATCTGAGTCTTCCTCATTCAGTAGGCAAGGAAACTTAGGCACTTATAGATTATTTCAAACTTAAACAGCAGAACCAGGATTCTAACTCAGATAGCCTGGCAACTTGCCCATGTTCTTAACCATGACTTTGTGCCACCTCTCACATGACCTGAAGGATTACTTTAATTCTATTAAATATGAGATTCAGATTTATTGTTGTCATGTTTTAGTTATAAAAGAAAATTGAATCTATAAGGATCTCAGACATGGGCTAGAAAATACTTAAATGCATTTGCTATTAATTTAACAGAAGCTGAAGGAGAAGTTAGGACTATAAACAATAAGATCTGAAGAGAAATTCTCTGCTTATTGAGACATTTAATTACTATCAATTAAATGGGAGAAATTTTTAGAAAACTTTGATGTCGTTCTCTGTGTCAAATCATGGATTGTACTGAGGCAATACTTAGTGATATGCATACCAAACAAAAGATTATACCAAGCATTTCTAAAAGTCAAGAATTGATTTTGAAATTATTAGGGTAATTTGCACCATAATTTATATCACTTATTAAGGTTTTATCATATATACATATATAATTCTGCTAATTTAGAGAATAAACATGAATGTATTTTAAACAGTATATACATATATTGATTTACATAAAGAATCAAAGCTTTTGGAATCTGTGAATACTTAAGATGGAGAAGTTAGATGATTCTGATATGAAAGTATGGAGGCATATGAGACTTTTCCATGGGTCCTTATGCTTCTGGTTTCTATTCTACAGCTATGTTTAGTTAATTTTGATGTATAATTCAAGTTTTATATAAAAGACTAATTTTTAAAGTAATAGAATATATTACATTATAAGCTTCCACCATAAAATGAAAGAAGATATACCAAAAAAAAAAAAGAAAAGAAAAGAAAAAGAAAAAAAAGAAGCAATCCCTCTGGAATCTACTGATAACAAGAAGATAACATAAGACTTCAACATTGAGATACAAATGGTGGGTGGAGGGCTGGATTTTGTTATAATAAATACGACTCCTGCATATAGCCTTGCACTGTGTGCAAATAAAATTTGTTCCTCAGCAAAATTAGAAATTGCTACCTGTCATGGAACTTCAAGGATTCTCACAAATCTTCAAAACCACACATTTTAATTTGTGAAAGCCAAGCAAGTGTCTACTTCAAGCAGCATAAAGTTTGTGATTGATTACACTTAGGAAGACCCACAGGACCATGGTTTTTTCCAGTGAGAAGAGATCAGATCATTCAGCCCAGTGCCTCACTACAAAGATGAAGCAACCGAGACCTGGAAAGAGTCTGTTTCTGGCAGGGCTTGGACTGGAATTTATGTATAGTGGAAACACTTTTTTTCCAGTATCTCACATTGCCTCCTGTCTAAGCCAAATAGATGAGAAAAAAATCAAATTATTTTTACATCAATAAAGTTTTAGAGGGAGTCCAAAAGCAATCTATGTACCTATACCAAGTTTAGTAAAACTGTAACTAACTGAACTTCTGCAGGAGTCAATGAAGTTGGCCCAAAAGGATTTGAAAGTGTCCTAAAAACGATGTCTTCCACATTGCAGTTTGTAGTAGGACATACCATCTGGCATCTTTCTCAAAACCTAGAATGAAAGCAACAAAGCGCTGCCAACTCCCCCTTGATCAAAAATGAGTCTCTGACAATGCCTATTAATTATGTCATAAAACTACCTAAACAAGCCACATTCACATGCCACATGGCAGAGGTTAAAATGCAGCTAGTGAAGCCTAAGGATGCTAGAGTATTTGAAACTCTGATAGCTGCAGCCTACTTGGAAATGAATAGGAAAATAAAAAGGCTTCTTGCTATTATTTTATGAACTATATCTTTAAAACCGAAATTTCAAGTCTATCATCTTAAGAAGACTATACATCTGAAGAGAAACCAGAGGGTTTGCCCCACCCACTCGAGCCCAGGAAGCCTGCTGGGCTCCCAGGTGAGGTCCCCTGCCCTCTGAGACCAGGGGTGGGGGGCACACCTGGGCCCCTTCTGTTCCTTGAGCCTAAGCCCCACCCCACCGCAGCCCCCAGGGCCTTTTCCAGCCCTGTGGGTCCTAAGCATAGGCCCCGCCCACCACCCAAACCTCACCTTTGCTTAGGGTCTGCCCTCCACAGCCAAGGCCTTCCCCCCCTCTTTTTTTTCTTTTCCCTCCTCCTCTTTTTTACTATTGTGGTACTTATGTACCTTCCGGTTGTTGATTCATCTACATTTTTATTTTTATATTCTTTCTAATATATCTATTAGTTTCCTAGTCTAATTTTATTTTTTACTTTGTTATTGTTCTTTTTTTTTTTTTTTTTTTTTGCTGCCCCACACGGCTTGTGGGATCTTGGTTCATGAGCCTGGGTTGGACTGAAACTCCTGAGGTGGGAGCTCCAAGTCCGAACCACTGGATGAAAAGAGAACCTTAGACTCCAGGGAATATTCATCAGAGTGAGGTCAAACAGAGTTCCTCATCTCAGCACCAACACTCAGCTCTACCCAATAGCATACACACTCCAGTGTTGGAAACCTCAGGCCAAGCAACCAGTAAGACAGGATCACAAACCCACTCATCAAAAAAAAAAAGAGATGGAAAAAAAATATGTCACAGATGAAGGAGCAAGATAAAAACCTACAAGACCAAATAAATGAAGAGGACATAGGCAATCTACCTGAAAAAGAATTCAGAGTAATGATAGTAAAGATGATCCAGAATCTCAGAAATAGAATGGAGGCACGGATTGAGAAAGTACAAGAAGTGTTTAACAAAGATCTAGAAGAACTAAAGAACAAACAAACAGAGGTGAAGAGCACAATAACTGAAATGAAAAATACACTAGAAGGAATCAGTAACAGAATAACTGAGGCAGAAGAACGAATAAGTGAGCTGGAAGACAAAGTGGTGGAAATAACTGCCGAGGAGCAGAATAAAGGAGAAAGAATGAAAAGAATTGAAGACAATCTCAGAGACCTCTGGGAAACAGTAAAGCACCAACATTCAAATTATAGGGGTCCCAGAAAAAGAAAAAGAGAAAGGGTCTGAGAAATATTTGAAGAGATTATAGTCGAAAACTTCCCTAACATGGGAAAGGAAATAGTCACCCAAGTCCAGGAAGCACAGAGAGTGCCATACAGGATAAACCCTAGGAAAAACACACCAAGGCACATATTAATCAAACTAACAAAAATTAAATTCAAAGAAAAAATATTAAAAGCAGCAAGGGAAAAACAAAAAATAAAATAAAAAGGAATCCCCGGACGGTTATCAGCAGATTTTTCAGCAGAAACTGCAGCCCAGAAGGGAGTGGCAGGATATACTTAAAGTGATGAAAGAGAAAAACCTACAACCAAGATTACTCTACCCAGCAAGGATCTCATTCAGATTCGATGGAAAAGTCAAAAGCTTTTCAGACAAGCAAAAGCTAAGAGAATTCAGCACCACCAAACCAGCTTTACAACAAATGCTAAAGAAACTTCTCTAATCTGGAAACTCAAGAGAAGAAAAAGACCTACGAAAACAAACCCAAAACAATTAATAAAATGGTAATAGGAACACACATATCGATAATAACCTTGAATGTAAATGGATTAAATGCCCCAACCAAAAGACACAGACTGGCTAAATGGAAACAAAAAAAAAGACCCATATATATGCTGTCTACAAGAGATCCACTTCAGACCTAGGGACACATACAGACGGAAAGTGAAGGGATGGAAAAAGATATTCCATGCAAATGGAAATCAAAATAAAGCTGGAGTAGCAAAACTCATATCAGATAAAATAGACTTTAAAATAAAGACTGTTACAAGAGAAAAGGAGGGACACTACATAATGATCAAAGGATTAATCCAAGAAGAAGATATAAAAGTTATAAATGTTTATGCATCCACCATAGGAGCACCTCAATATATAAGGCAAATGCTAACAACCATGAAAGGGGAAATTGACAGGAACACAATAATAGTAGGGGACTTTAACACCCCACTTACACCAATGGACAGATCATCCAAACAGAAAATAAATAAGGAAACACAAGCTTTAAATGATGCAATAGACCAGATAGATCTAATTGATATTTATAAAATATTCCACCCCAAAGTGGCAGAATACACTTTCTACTTAAGTGTACATGGAACATTCTCCAGGATAGATCACATCTTGGGTCACAAATCAAGCCTTGGAAAATTTAAGAAAATTGAAATCGTATCAAGAATCTTTTCTGACCACAACGCTATGAGATTGGAAATCAATTACAGGAAAAATAGTGTAAAAAACACAAATACATGGAGGCTAAACAGTGCACTACTAAATAACCAAGAGATCACTGAAGAAATCAAAGAAGAAATAAAAAAATAAATAGAAACAAATGACAATGAAAACACAACAACCCAAAACCTATGGGATGCAGCAAAAGCAGTTCTAAGAGGGAAGTTATAGCAATTCAATCTCACCTCAAGAAACAAGAAAAATCTCAAATACACAATCTAACCCTACTATTAAAACAACTAGAGAAAGAAGAACAAATAAAACCCAAAGTCAGTAGAAGGAAAGAAATCATAAAGATCAGAGCAGAAATAAATGAAATAGAAATGAAGAAAACAATAGCAAAGATCAATAAAACTAAAAGCTGCTTCTCTGAGAAGATAAACAAAATTAATAAACCCTTAGCCAGACTCATCAAGAGAAAAAGGGAGAGGATGCAAATCAGTAAAATTAGAAATGAAAAATGGAGAAATCACAACTGACACTGCAGAAATACAAACGATTATAAGAGACTACTACAAACAACTATATGCCAATAAAATGGACAACCACAAAGAAATGGACAAATTCTTAGAAAGGTGCAATTTCCCAAGACTGAACCAGGAAGAGACAGAAAATATAAACAGACTTATCACAAGTAATGAAATTGAAACCATAATTAAAAATCTTCCAACAAACAAAAATCCAGGACCAGATGGCTTCACAGGTGAATTCTATCAGACATTTAGAGAAGAGCTAACACCAATCCTTCTCAAACTCCTCCAAAAAATTGCAGAGGGAGAAACACTCCCAAATTCATTCTATGAAGGCACCATCACCCTGATACCAAAACCAGAAAAAGCTATCACAAAAAAAGAAAATTATAGACCAGTATCACTGATGAGCATAGATGCAAAAATCCTGAACAAAATACTAGCAAACAGAATCCCACAGCACATTAAAAGGATCATACATCATGTTCAAGTGGGATTTATCCCAGGATGCAAAGATTCTTCAATATATGCAAATCAATCAATGTGATACAGCACATTAAAAGGATCATACACCATGATCAAGTGGGATTTATCCCAGGGATGCAAAGATTCTTCAATATATGCAAATCAATCACTGTGATACACCACATTAACAAATTAAGGAGTAAAGACCATATGATCATCTCAATAGATGCAGAAAAAGCTTTTGACAAAATTCAACACCCACTTATGTTAAAAACTCTCCAACAAATGGGCATAGAGGGAACCTACCTCAACATAATAAAGGCCATATATGACAAATCCACAGCAAGCATCATTCTCAATGGTGAAAAACTAAAAACATTCCATGAGTATCAGGAACAAAATAAGGATGTCCACTCTTGCCACTCTTATCCAACATAGTTTTGAGAGTCCTAGTGACAGCAATAAGAGAAGAAAAAAAATGAAAGGAAAATAAATTGGAAAAGAAGAAGTAAAACTGTCACTGCCGATAACATGATACTATACACAGGCAATCCTAAAGATGCCAGAGAAAACTACTAGAACTCATCAATGAATTTGGTAAGGTTTCAGGATACAAAATTAATGCACAGACATCTCTGGCATTCCTATACACTGCCAATGAAAAATCAGAAAGAGAAATTAAGGAAACACTCTCATTTACCATTGCAACCAAAAAAATAAAATACCTATGAATAAACCTGCCTAAGGAGGTGAAAGACTTGTACTCAGAAAACTATAAAACACTGATGAAAGAAAGCAAAGATGACATAAACAGATGGAGAAAAATACCATGTTCTTGGATTGGAAGAATCAATATTGTGACAATGACTACCCAAAGCAATCTACAGATTCAATGCAATCCCTGTCAAACTCCCAGTGGCATTCTTCACAGAATTAGAATAAAAAATTTTACAATTCATATGGAAACACAAAAGACCACAAATAGCCAAATCAATCTTGGGAAAGAAAAACAGAGTTGAAGGAATCAGGCTCCTTGACTTCAAACTATACCACAAAGCTACAGTAATCAAGACAGTGCGGTACTGGCACAAAAACAGAAGTATATATCAATGGTACAGGATAGAATGCCCAGAGATAAACCCACGAACATATGGCCACCTAATTTATGACAAAGGAGGCAAGAACATACAATGGAGAAAAGACAGTCTCTTCAATAAGTGGTGCTGGGATAACTGGACAGCTACATGTAAAAATTAGAACACTTCCTAACACCATACACAAAAATAAACAACAAATGAATTAAAGACTTAAATGTAAGACCAGACACTATAAAACTCGTAGAGGAAAACATAGGAAAAACACTCTTTGACATAAACCACTGCAAGATCTTTTTTGACCCACCTCCTAGAGTAACAGAAAGTAAAACATAAATAAACAAATGGGAGTTAATTAAACTTAAAAGCTTTTGCACAGCAAGTGAAACCATAAACAAGACAAAAAGGCAACCCTCAGAATGGGAGAAAATATTTGCAAATGTAACAACAGACAAAGGATTAATCTCCAAAATATACAAACAGCTCATGGAGCTCAATATCAAAAAAACAAACAATCCAGTTAAAAATTGGACGGAAGATCTAAATAGACATTTCACCAAGGAAGACATACAGATGGCCAAGAGGCACATGAAAAGATGCTCAACATCACTAATTATTAGAGAAATGCAAATCAAAAGTATCAATGAGGTGTCACCTCACACCGGTCAGAATGGCCATTATCAAAAATCTAGAAACAATAAATGCTGGAAAGGGTGTGGTGAAAAGGGAACCCTCCTGCACTGTCGGTGGGAATGTAAATTGATACAACCACTATGGAAAACAGTGTGGAGGTTCCCTAAAAAATTAAAAATAGAACTATCATATGACCCAGCAATCCCACTACTGGGCATATACACTGAGAAAACCATAAATCAAAAGAGACATGTACTGCAATGTTCATTGCAGCACTATTTACAATAAAGAAGAATAAAGAAGATGTGGCACATATATACAATGGAATATTATTCAGCCATAAAAGAAACAAAATTGAGTTATTTGTAGTGAGGTGGATGAACCTAGAGTCTGTCATACAGAGTGAAGTAAGTCAGAAAGAGAAAAACAAATACCGTATGCTAACATATATACATGGAATCTAAAAAAAAAAAAAAAAAATGGTACTGATGAACCTAGTTGCAGGGCAGGAATAAAGAGTTAGAGAATGGACTTGAGGACATGGGGTGGGAGGGCGAAGCTGAGGCGAAGTGAGAGTAGCATCGACATGTATACACCACCAAATGTAAAATAGTTGGCTGGTGGGAAGCAGCAGCATAGCGCAGGGAGATCGGCTTGGTGCTTTGTGATGACCTAGAGAGGTGGGTTAAGGAGGTTGGGAGGGAGGCTCAAGAGGGAAGGGATATGGGGACGTGTATGCATATGGCTGATTCACTTTGTTGTGCAACAGAAATTAACACAGTATTGTGAAGCAATTTTACTCCAATAAAGATCTATTAAAAAAAAAAAAGAAGACTGTAGTACTGAGCTCACATTGTTGTGCTGCTGGTTTCACTGTTTTTCCAGCAAGATGCTTTCAGCCCACTCTATTCAACAGCTGCCATGTAGCAAAAGCTTTTTCTTGTGATTGGGGATTTTTAAAGAAACGATAGCTATATAAAACAATAGGCCACATTCAGTTCTCTATCTGTCTTTTATGTCCCTCTGGATTGCTTAAAGAGGCAACAATTTATAACCTTCACATTATACTCTAAATAATATTTGATGAAGGCTAGTTTTTAAGGTTATCAGAGAAATTACATAATTGTACTTTTAGGATATGAGGAAAGTACACTGCAGTTGCCTGTAACTTTCTTGACCCTGCTATGCTACCCTGCTATTGCAATTGCCATGCAATTTGCTTGTACACTTTACTCAGTTTTGAACATGACATTGTGGGGAACAAAAGATGACAGCATTTCATCCCAAATCTAGTGTTGTCACTGACAAAAAGCTTTAATACATCTAAACCTGCTCTTGAAGGGAGGGAAGCAAAGTAAATTTACCTATCTTGACCAAAGTTTCAAAATAAAGAGTCTTCAGAAGACTAGAATACAAAAAAATATATTACTGATTTGTTCATTGTGCCTTTCAAGTGAGAGTATTGAACATTGCCCTCCTCCTGAGTGAGATCTGCTTAATTGAAAAATAGGTTATATTATGTGCAGGGTTTCCAGCCTCTTAAGTGTCAGATTTAACCCAGACAGTCTCATGAGTGATTAGAGCCATGTGATATTTGCTTCCCTCTGAATCTTTCAATTTGGTATTAAAAGGTAAGACATAGCAACAATTTGTGGGTCAAATAACACACATTTCTCCGGCACAACATCCATTTTGTCAGAGAAGATAATCCATTTGTGGAATGTTTATTTGTTTCTTTTAAGGTGCTTATTTGATTGGCTGGGGACTAGTGAAAAATAATTCTTTTGTCTAGAACAGTGACACAAGACAGATAGAATGCTTTTTTTCTTCATGAGTTCTTGTGACAATCTGTGTTTTATTTTCTTTGAAAGGGAAAGGAACTAATGTATTCTGATGCCTTATTTGTTCTAGATGCTTTAAAATTTTTTTCTAATTTTATTGTCAAAACAAATATGTGAGGCAGGTACTTCTCTCAAATAATGTCTACGCGTGCCATATTAAAATGAAAGATTTTACTAAACTTGTATTTCAGAGGTTTCTGAAAAATCAGATCAAAGGTCACATCAAATAAACATCACATTCTCTAAATTTCATTCTCTTAAATCATAGGATAGAAGGACATGAATTTTGGTATACCAGTTCAAGTCTAGGTTTTCAGATTTTAAAATCCTTGAGATTGGAAATACTGAAAGACTTTTTAAAGATATTCATCTACAACATTTGAGGTAATTTCAGTATATCTCACTTTCTGGTGATGCCATTTTGTGTAGCCCAGTTTTCAGCCTACAAGTTTTGTTAGAATAGTTAATACGGGTGAAAATAATGTGAATTTTACCAAAATTATCTTTGGAATAGAGGGAGTCATCTCAAATTCTCTTATATCAGACCCTCTTGAAACAATGTCCCGTTTGGAAAAGACACATTAATCTAATACAACTTTAATCACTGCTAGATAGATATGCTTATAGAAGTCAACTAAATGAGTCCATAAAGAAAGAGGCAAAGAAATTTCACATTAACTTAATAAATATATCTATCTGGGTGTATGGCCTCACAACTGTATGTTTAATGTTGTTGCAAAGAAGCCATTTAAAGTAACTTAAAGGACTAAACAGTTAAATGGTTAGATTTTGAGATTACATACTTACATATAAGTGCAGAATTAACGAAAAAGCAGTACTGTGGTACTGTGATATACAGATAAAGCACATGTGGCCTAGAATGTAATTTGCTTGATAGTATCAAAATTTGCTTCAAAAATTGTTGTATTTTAAATTATGTAGATGGAAGTGAGAATAATATGCACCAGGAAACTTAGGTGACTAAAAATGTGGCTATACAGTGAGAAGGCTCTTAATGTCTAAAATACATGTAAAGAGTTTTAACAAAACTGTTTCATGAAACATGAGAGCAGAACCAAAGAAATTCTCCGTTAATAATTTAAATAGCCTGAGTAGAGAATTGAAATAATTTTGGCAATGTCTTTAAAAGCTTATGTATTCAAACCAAACAACTTCCTCTTTTAAAATTGTGTCATTAAAATTTTTACTAGACTCTAAGTTCCATGAGATTGCATTCTAGTATCTCTGGTACATAACAGGCATTCAGTAAGTGTCTGTTGAACAATGAATGAAGAGTGATTTTTATCAGTTCTAATGAAAAAGATGCGATTGCATGATTTGATTGATTCATTCATCAAATAATCATTACTAAACTGGGCCAAGCACTTTTCAAAGTGATTATAAATATTGCCCTTATTCTGGAAAGTTCTGCTTTTGTTCAGCCCTTTTGAATTTATTTGGCAATTATTCTCTGAGGGTTAATTTTCTCTTACTTGTTTTGATTATTTTGTTATTTTCTAAAATATCAATTGATATATTCCAGTGTGACCTAAGATATAAATATATACCATAAGAAGAAAGATACATACATAACATGAATTTTCTTACACTTTAATTATTGTGTGATATTTTCAAGTTTGACAGTAGAGAAATAGAGAATTAAGATTATGTCTAATTCCTTGTTAATAACTGACCCCAAGTAAAATGATTTTGTTACATTGAGTAGACCACTTTAACTTTTACAATGATTTCCATGAAAATCAGTTATATATTGCTCTGATTTTTGTAAAAACATATCTTAGCATTAAAATGGGCATCAAATATTTTCACTTCTTTGATTCTGAGAAATTGATACAACAATTTAATCTTTCTATTCATTTTGTTATATGTACTATCTATAGATAAAAATTATCATAATTATATCAAAATATCAAAATAATATCAAAAGTATATTTTATATTTTTATATTTTTGCCAAATGCTATTTTTATAAATGCTATTAATGATTTTCCTAAATATTAAACATACTTATCACATGTGATATTAAAGATATTAATATACTCCATTTTTATAAGCATTTTTGATGGTATATCCCAGATATTAAGTATATGAATTTCAGGAATTAATTATTATTACATTACAGCATCCTATTCTTATTTTTATACTGAAGTGCAGTTTATATTGCCCTAAAAATACTCTACAAGTAGGTACCAATTAAATATCTGTGGATCTATTTATGTTGAGCAGTAAAAGTCATAGTCAAGTCACTTTAATTTGTCATTATTGACAATAAAATAATTTGGAGAGAAAACAGGGTTTTGGTTTATTGTTTAGAGCACAAGTAAGTTAAACACCAAATAAAATCAAGGAGAAAGAAGAATAGGTGTTATTTTATGAACGTAATCACACTTTGTTCAAAATGACTATGCCTATAACTTTCCTATGTTCTATTAACTCCTACATACTGATGAAAGTGAATTATAAATAAAGATTTATAATTATAATTATAATTTAGGGAAAGATGTTTAGCAGGAATCATTTCATCTTTTAACAAACATTGCTTAGTTAGGAGAAAAATAAGAAATAAAGCATTATAGAAGACTTGAATGAATTTTCTTTGTTATTGTAGTACTATATAATATTTGTATGGGTGTTCAAAGATTTTTTCATTTTGCTCATTTGGATATAAAGGTAAAAAGCAGTGAATTTTAGATTTAAAACAAAGTCTCTTCATATAACTGCTCTGCTGTCATGGCCTATGATAAGGTGAAATGAATAATAGTAAAAGTTATAATGAACTAGAAAATTAGCTAAAATTATTTTCCCATGTCTTTCCTTTACATTAGTTCCAAAATGTTCTGTTCTAGATATAAAACAGAAATACTAAAATAGAACTGACAGATAATCAACACACATGAATATGCATATATATCTGTGTGAGTATGTGTGTGTGCATACAAACACTCGTGTACTATGATGCATCATGATTTCTGAAAGATTGATGCATATAATTCATATCAATCATAAGTGGAATAATTTTATTTTTCATTCTGTTCTGATAATATATGTTTATTTTGAATCTTACAATCTTACTAAGTTAACTTACTAGTTCTAGCAATTGCCTTGTATAATCCTTCGATTTTTATACGTTGGTAGTAATGTTGTTTGCTAGAAAGAAGGATTACTTCTTGCTTTGAATATATTATTTAATTTCTTTTTTCTTCTTTCATTGCACTAGCTATCACCTCCAGTACAATATTAAACAGACATGGTGAGAGCTAACATCCTTGACTTTTCCCTAATTTTAGAGGGAAAGATGCCAGGATTTCACTTTATTTATGATGTTGGTTTTCATAGATATAGGTTCCACATATATGTTACATATTCATTGTAAGATTCCCTCTTTTACAAAATTGGGCTCCTTCATCCCTCATAATGCTTGTTGGATTACATGCTACTTAGTCTGATATTTACCCTTAACTTTGTTCTTAAACTATTTTTTGACTATATTTTTGCCCAACTGCTACTATTTAGTCTCCCTGTTATTTGATTTACATATGATTATCTCAAAGGATGCAGAAAAAGCATTTGACAAAATTCAACAAATTTTCATCATAAAAACTCAACAAATTAGATATAAAAGGAATATACATTGACATAATAAAGGCCATATATGACAAGCCCACAGCTAACATCATGCTCAATGGTGAAAAATTAAATATTTTTTCTTTATGTCTCTGTTTGAAGAGAACATGCTTTTAGATAGATAGATAGATAGATAACCTGAAAGACTACACAAAAAACTAATAAATGAATTCAGTAAAGTTTCAGGGTACAAAATCAACATACAAAAATCAGTTGTGTTTCTATACACTACCAATGAACTCTCTGATGCCATTTACAATAGCAACAAAAATAAATAAATAAATAAAACACTTTGGAATAAATTTAACCAAGGAGGTGAAAGATCTGTATGGAGAAAAATATAAGACATTGATGAAAGAAACTGAAGAAGACACAAATAATGGACAGATATCCTGTGTTCATGTATCAGAAAAATTAATATTTGTTAGAATGTACCCAAAGTGATCTACAGTTTCAATGCAACTCCTATCAAAATTCCAATGGCATTTTTTTATGTTAACAGAGAAAACAATCCTAAAATTCTTCTGGAGCCACAAAAGACCCCAAATAGCCAAAGCCATCTTGAGAAAGAGGAAAATATCTGTAGATATCATGTTAGCTGAATTCAAAATATACTACAAATCTATAGTAATCAAAACAATGTGGTACTTGCATAAAAACAGATACATAAACCAATGGAACAGAATTTATAGCCCAGAAATAAACCCCTGCATAGGTCAACTGATCTTTGACTAGGTGGCCAAGAATACATAATAGGGAAAGGATAGTCTCTTGAATAAATGATGTTGGGAAAATTCAAAATTCACATGCAAAAAAATGAAATTGGACTCGTTACACTACAAATAATAATTAACTCAGAATGGATTAAAGATTTAAATGTAAAACCTGAAACTGTAAAACTCCTAGAAGAAAACATAGGGGAAAATCTCCTTGACATTGGTCTTAGCAATGAATTTTTGGATGTGACACCCAAAGCACAGGCAACAATAGTAAAAAATAAATGAGTGGGACTACATCAAACTAAAAAGTATCTGCACAGCAAAGGAAATAATCAACAAAAAGAAAAGGCAACTTATGGAATGGAAGAAATATTTGCAAACCATATATCTAATAAGGGGTTAATATGCAAAATATATAAGAAACTCCTACAGTTCAACAGTGAAAAACCAAACACCCAATTTAAAAATGGGCAAAAGATCTGATTAGACATTTTTCCAAAGAAGACATACAAATAGCCAGCAGATATATGAAAAGATGTTCAGCATCACTAATCATCAGGGAAATGCAAATCAAAACCATAATGAGATATCACCTCACACCCCCTTAGAATAGCATTTATCGAAAGGCAAGAGATAACAAGTGCTGGCGAGAATGTGGAAAAAAGGAAGCACTTGTACACTGTTGGTGGGAATGTAGATTGGTATAGCCATTGTGTAATAATAAAATAGAACTACCATATGATCCAGCAATCCCACCTTTGGGGGTATATTGAAAGGAAATGAAATCAGGATCTTGAAAAGATATCTGCACACCCATGTTCATTGCAGCATCATTTACAGTATCCAATATATGACAACAATCTAAATAACTGTCAACAAAAGAATGGAAAAAGAAAATATGAAAATGTAAAAACACACAAAATAGAATATTTTCAGCCTTTAAAATAAATCCTGCTATTTGCAACAACATGGGTGAGCCTGGAAGACATTATGCAAAATAAGTCAGACACAAAATGACACACACTGTATGATCTCACTTATGTGTGGAATATAAAAAAGTCAAGTTCACAGAAAAAGAGAGCAGAATGGTGGTTGCCAGGGGTGGGAAGTGGGGATAAAAGGGAGAGGTTGGTCACAGGGTACTAACTTTCATTTGTAAGATGAGTAAGTTCTGGGGAATCTAATGTACAGCATGGTGACTACAGTTAATAATACTGTTTTGAATACTTGAGATTTACTGAGAGTTGATTTTGTGTTCTCACCACACACACAGAGTTGAACTATGTGAGGTAATAGATGTGTTAATTAACACATTGTGGTCATCATTTCACAGTGTACAGGTGTATCGAATCATCACATTGCACCCTTCTTTTTTTTGGCTGCACCATTCGGCTTGTGGGATGTCAGTTCTATGACTAGGGGCTGAACCCGGGCCACAGCAGTGAAAGCCTGGAATCCTAACCACTAGGCCACCAGGGAACTCCCTGCACACTTTAAATATGTACAATTTTTATTTGTCAGTTATACCTTAGTAAAGCTGTGTGGGGATGGGGCTGGGGGATGAAAAAGAAAGTTTTAAGAGATAAACATCATTATGTGTTGTTAGGGACCTATAGGGAATAAGCAGCATTGTTTTCCTGAGATATAAAACAGAAAGATAAATAGCTGTGTTGGAGTGTAAGCAGTCTCTATATTTTAATACTGATGATTGTTCTTAAAATTATGCATTGATTTTCCATAATTAAAATTCTCAATGTGCTGACCAGGTAAATCTTGAAAAGGGGTATTAGCACCAACCTTGAAGTATAAAAGGTTGAGGTAACTGGATAGTTCATAAAATAGGAAGACTAAGGAGGTGAATTTGCCACTTCAGATTCTAAATGAAATTTCAAAGTTGCAATTAAAAAATGTAACATTTGATCAAGAATTGAGAGATCACAGATATTAGTTAATGCTGGATAGGAGTACTATTAAATCTGTACTTATTTTAAAAAAATCATCAATTCACCTGACAAATCCATATGTGTACAACATGATTTGAAGGTTGTGATATATATGTATATATACTATATATATAACACAGCATTATTAATAATATTTTCTTAAATATTTGGGAGAAATAGCCATATCTATGTACCTGTGTGCCTATCTACCTACCTACCTGTTTAATTATCTATCTCTCCGTTCCCTTTTAAATATAATTAGAACAGTATCTGGCATATAGTAATAATCCAATAAAGTGTTGTAGAATGAATAATTGATAACTTGTTCTGAGCATTGTTGCATTTTAGCACTGTATTATTGATATAGGCATTGATCCTATTTCTGCATTCCTTTCTAGTCTTGGGCACATTGAATACAAGCTCTGTATCTCTCTGCATCTTCATATTGTTCTTCTTCAGCACAGTGACCAGTACAGAATTTTTTGTTGGCCTGTATTATTTATATGACTTTATAAAAGATATTGGTTCCTACGAGTCAGTAAATGTGTAACATTCTTGTCCTTTAAAACTGAAGTTTTGGTATATGCATAGCAAGGACGCAGGATCATAAAAAGTCATTTTGTTGACAAATATAAGCAAGGCATAGAGTCATATTAGGCAATTAGATTTTATCATCAAATCGTAATATCAGTACTAATTCATGATTTTATGAGATTTTTTACTCTTATTATGAACATGAACTGGTATTTAGTCTTCGTGGTATCTTGTTAGTTCATCTTTCCAAAAATACCACCATCATCTATCTATTTTACTTTTTCCATGTCAATGGGAAACTCAGTAATAAAAATACTATAAGCATATTAAAGTTTCTATGTAATTTTAGTAAACCTAAAAACAGAAATTGCTACTACTGCTTCTGCATTTTAAACTTAATAGTGATTTTAAGAATGGTATGAGATTTATTGTCGTAAAAATGACTTAGTTTTAATTAACCTTTTTTGATGGAAGTACAAGTCAAGGTGTCAATAAGGAAAAGCAGCTTTTGTTGTTCTTAAATGGCTAGATAAAAGTAAGGACTATTTTAACGTTTATCTCCTTTAAATATAGACAAAAATTATGTGATATATTTATCAATATATTCTGATTTGGGAATATGCTTTTACATATAATGGAAAGCATCTATTATTCAAGATAGACTTCTGATCTGTTTCTGTCTTTCATTAAAACATTTCATCTATCTTTTCTATTATAAATTGAGGAATAGCAAAGAAAAAAATAGTCTACTTTTTTCATTGCCATAGCCTTGCACTGTCAGAAATGTCACAGGTTAATGGTACAGCTCAGCTCCATTTATCTTATTCTGACAACTCAACCAACCTAGCACAATCTAGCAAAAACATTCTTCCTAGACCAGGTGACATTTTCAGCCTTTGTTCCTTTAATATGGTGGCTGTGAGAGCATTTAGCATGCAATAACTTTGTACAGAAACTTTGTGCTTTAGGATTCTTCAGTATTTAATCAAGGACAAGAGTTTTTTAGAATTAAAAAATTATTTATCAAATATAAATATACAGAGTACTCCTTTACTGTCAACTAACCTGAAGGTTATCTAAAAACCATAGAGATCTTTAACATTTTTATCATTCAAAAGCTGTAAAAATTTACAGAATATATTTTTAATTTCCTAACTTTTTGATTGCATAAACTTAGTTATTTTTTAGTGCTGAAAAACTAAATTTAACATCAAGATTGATATGAGGTCTCGGAAGCATTGCCCAGGTCACTTGGTAAATGAGTCTCAGTATCTTTGAGGAATATTTCTCACTGTGTTGATGGAAATGTAAACAAGTTATGACACCTGAATATTTCTAAAGCCATTTCTTTGTTCTGAATTTGATATTGAATAATATCTTGCCTTCTCTGTCTAGGAAATAATCATATTAAAAGAGTAACTCTGTAATACTTTCCTTCTCTATTTTTGATTGCTCAAATTTAATAAGATATATTTTCTCACTGTAATAGAAAATCAATTAAAAAAAGGCAAGCAATGTTTTGGTTTTAGGAACAATATATACATGAATATGTGTGTGTGTATATTGCTGTCATTTTTCAGAGTAGTTCTTATATTTTTTAAAATAAATTAAGAATGTAGTCCAAAAAGTCTTTGCCTCTTGCCTGGTAATAATATAACCATAAACATTCTATATTATGCCTTCTTTATTTTTATATAGTCAATTTTATGAACATTTCATATTTAATTTTTCATACTGGCCATGTAGTCTATTAACTCTGGAGACACTGAATTTTTAAAATCAATTTTATAATGTTACTTTTTCTTGTATTTTGTAAGATTTTTTAGGATTAATAAAACAAAATTGATTAGCCACCTTCGAGTTTGAATAAGACATCCTCTAATAGAGCACTCTTTCATAACTGTAATATTTTACAATATACTTAATTATTTTGATATTTATGCTTTCAATCCAATAGTTTTATACAGAAAGTTAATATTTATTTTTGCTGAAGAACAAATATGTTTTATTTATATCTAATCTGAATTTCAGATTAATTTCTGATGAAATGCATGAGCAAGATGTAATTGTAATTTAATTGTATACATAAATAATAAGACATACTAGTTAAGTTATTTCCTATAACTAACAAGGAAGAATCAGAAGAATATAACATCGGGCCAAGAGATAGAGTCAGTTTTCAACATATTTTATAGTAATTTATGTTGTTAAAAAAAATTGAACTGCTGTTGTCTTAACTGAATTGTAGCTAATAATACTTGAACATAATGGACATTGTATGACAGTAGCTAAATTTGCTTCAAATAGTCTCTTGAGTTTGATTGTTGTATAGTAAAACAACCACAATTATTTTATTTCAAGATTTATAGTAACACTAAGAGATAAATAAGTCAATTCAAATAGACTCCTTGGCTTTTTCTACTTTTGGTGAATCTAGGCATTATTTTGTAGTTTTGCAGCAAAATTTGCATATCTACTGCATCATCATGTTGTGCTTTTGGAATTAGCCAATGATTTCTGTTATTACTTTGCATTGATAAGTTGAATTAGTTTTGTCTGGAAACTGTTCACATATTTATATGGATTATAGACCAACAGCTGGTGCTTAATATGTAGACAATTATTAATTTATTTCACCAACTCAATTAATGTCAGGGAAGATTGATTCATTGTCTGATTAACTGTTTGATATTGTCTGCGGATTAATGGGCACATCAACTTCACATAGAGCTTTCCAAAGTTTGTGTGCTTTCACAAATTATATTTCACTTACAAAATATCCTTTTGTTTTGGTCATGTTAATGATTATTCCCATCTTGTTTATCTGGCTATCGTAATTTCTTTAATTCCATTACTCCTGTCATATTTCAAATGTTGTTGCTACTCTCAGATCTTACAGGTGAAATTATTTTGTAGCCAAAAGTATTTGTATTCTTTTCAAGACTACTGTTCCTTGTAACCCTTCCACTGTTTCAGATACTCATTCAACCTATATTCACCGAACACCTACTTCATGCAAATTAATGTGCTTATGAATTCACTGTATTGGCTTAAATCACTTTTGAATTTTCAATTTTTTCATTGACATTCTTGAAATGTATGTTCAATATGCACAACTAAATAAGTATTGGAACCAAGCCTATTGGTTCCTGTTATCTTTATCTTATTTTGCTTCCTAAGGACTCCACGCCTCTCTGTTGAATTTTCTATAGCATTTTTTTAATCTAGTTTTTTATCTCAACATTTACCAGTGATATGTTCAAGTAGCAAAAGTGGTAAAAACAACAAAAAATTTCTTTTTTGCATTATTAATGAGAGTCATGGATTGTATGGGCCATTTGCTTAGATTTATTACTAACACTACTTATAAAGTAGTTTGCTTTCTTTTACAAAATTTACAGTTTAAAATAATTATTTTGCTCTTTCAATAGCACTGTTACTGATGGCTTTTCAAGTTTTTTATTATTATTATTATTATTACCATTATGACCTTCTGACTCTAAATTTACTTTTCTAATCCTTTTGCATCCTATCCTATACATATTAAGATGGTTAGTGTACTGAATTAAAGTTTACATGTAAATGTGGGAGATCAAAGTCAGATAACATTGGACATTTAAAGATATAAATGTCTAGTCAGAGACAAAATATTTCTAGTCTTTGCTTTGGAAAGCTTGGTATGAGACTTTTCCCTTAAGAAATGATGAATAATTGGGGTTGTTGCCCATCAAAATGCAATACAATTTCTATTTTTCAGCAAAAAAAAAAAAATTATTCTAGAGGCAATTTGAGCATGAGTAAAAATATTGTAAAATACACCATTATTTAACAAAAAAATATACTACCAGCTTAACTATGGTCCTTAAATGATTTGTTGACTGAGGGACTTCAGTTATCTAGTCATGATCCTAGGGATAACAGCCAAGTTCATATATGTACACACAGTAACAACTGAATTCTGATATCTGTCTAACAGTTATTTTAAGATAAATCCATATTGCAGAGATATTAAAATGTGAAAAATAAGTTTCTTAGAAGTGATAAAATATAGTAATGCATGTGAAGTACTAAGCACAGTGCCTGACCCAAACATTTAATAAAATACTAGAGTATTATTATTGAAAAATAAAAAACATGAGTTGGATGTATATTTGATTTCCCTCACTGTAAAGTTTAAATTTAGTTGGGTAATATTTGCTAAGAATGTGTGTGAAAATCTAGGCTTGTCAACAAGAACTATGTAGTTTAAGTTATTCACTCTGGCACAGCTTTATTTTTGAGTAGCTAAAATGGTTGGTGGAAAATAAACCCATGCATGCGATTTGTCATCCAGCTTAAAAAGTAGATTTTAAAATGTCTTATTAAACCTCACCAGGTTCAGTATCTTACTGATAATCCTGCCAAAGTCAAGGGCAATATCTCTTAATACCAAGTAGTGAAAGAATAGTGTTTCTGTGGGTCTACTATAGACGGTGTAGAAAACAAAATTGATGTATGTGTAAATAATTCTGTCCTTTAAACATTTTACTATGAAACATAAAAAAGAGAGGAAACCCATATTTTAAAATATTTGGCTAATTACAGAATGTCTGTCAGTATATATGTGCAAGAAAAACCTTCAAGATACTTTATAT
This sequence comes from Balaenoptera physalus, assembly GCF_965194825.1. Taxonomy (NCBI): domain Eukaryota; kingdom Metazoa; phylum Chordata; class Mammalia; order Artiodactyla; family Balaenopteridae; genus Balaenoptera; species Balaenoptera physalus. The sequence goes on along the minus strand of NC_138884.1, from coordinate 17,733,097 downwards.
TATGTTCTATTCTCTATCCTACATAAGAGTTTCAAAAATGCACAACTCTCCTCAGATCAATACTTTTCTTTCTAATTTAGCTAAAGTAGGTTAATGCCCTATTTTAAATAAATGTGTTAGCATAGAAAAATTACCTTCTAATTTCATTTTTTATAACAATTTTGGTACACTAGATGCCTTAGTAAAATGAATATTTTCCATGTTTTTAGAATTCCATATTGAACAGGCCTGTGCAATGAATCTCTAGGGGATAAAACTTTAACCCCTACAATATTGACATATTGTGTGCATGTGGAGATAAAGGGAGTGATCTCTCTCTCTCTCTCTTCCTTTTCTTATAAAGATACCAGTCCTATGGTATCTATGGCCCCGCCCTTATGACTTCATTTAATCTTAACTAACTCCTAATGACTCTATCTCCAAATATAATCATATTTGGGATTAGGGCTTTAAAATATGAATTTGAGGAGGACACAATTCAGTCCATAGAATCTATATTTTATTGTCTTTATCCATCTGGAATGGGCTTCTTCCCTTCTTTCCCCATAATTACTCTAATAATGATATTTTAAATTATATCTTTTTTTTTTTCTTGGCCACACCACGCTGGCATGCAGGATCCTAGTTCCCCGACCAGGGATGGAACCCACACTCCCTGCTGTGGAAGCGCAGAGTCTTAACCACTGGACCACCAGGGAAGTCCCTAAATTCCATCTTTAGTGGGAAAAAAAATCTGCCCTTAAACTAGCCACTATAAAAAAAAATAGCCAGTATAAGAAATTCTTGAGACTAGAAAGGACATCTTTCAAGTCTTGCAGTGAGCCAACTAAATAGGGAAAAGCTTTCTGGAAATAGAATGAGAAACTAAAATATTGGGCCCTTGTCTTTTCTCACTCATTAAGTTTTCATGGCACTCCATAATCATAGATTAGTGCTCAAAAATAATTTCTTTGAAAATTCAGCCAAACATATCACAAAGAAGGGAATTTCCTGCAACTTCTACAACTCTTCTTTCAACAAATATTTATCAAGACTTTTTAAATATGCCAACTATCATCCTAAGCATTGAGAATACGACTTTAAACTTGTCTTTAGAGATCTCAAAGTCTAGTGGGTGAAATGGTGTATGAACAGGAAATTACAATAATGTGATGCAGACTCTTAAAAGTACAAGACATTTTAGGGAGTACTTAGAAAAAACAAAAGAGCAGAACTGGGAGGGGCCAGGGAGGTCTTCTTGGAATGGTTGACAGCTGGAAATTATGTATGCACGTGTAGGGGGTGTGCATTTTGTGTACTAAGAAGAAGGGGACAGGGTAACATTTTTCCAGCCAGTGAATCAGTATACAGGAAGGTCCTGGAGGTGAGAAAGAGCATGAGAATCATGTCAAAATCTCATCTTCTTCCTGTCAACCTTCAAGTCAAAACATGTAGTAGCCCTCTAGTGACTATCACATGTGTAAATTCTTCAAAATTACAAAACCCTCTATGGTCTTAAGAACTGTGTGGAGTTTGGTATTTTATTCTATCTGCAAGCTAACAAGTTAGCTTGCCACCGTTCATAGATGCTGGCAGAAGGTATGAGACACCTGGAACAGGGACATAGACCTTTTCTTACTTGACGCAATAGCAGCAGCAAGAGTATCAGCATTTGCACCATTTCCCTGAGACCCAGTTTGTTTAGGGCAGTATGAAGGCCAGGCGATGCCTAAACATACAACGTGCTGCGTTACATGAGGGGAATATCAAATTTAGGACATTTGAATATCTTAGAAGGTGTTGTAAGCCTGCCTGAACTTTGCACAAGGAGACATTATCTTTATTACACTGAACAGTAGACAAATTTACCCTTAGCTCTGGAAGGATGTACTGTCTTTCAAGGCTGTTCACTGTATAAACATATTTTAAAAGTTAGTTAAAACAAAAACAATCAGTGCTTCTGCTTATAAGAAACGCAAGGGACCCATAGAGAATTGTTTCTCAACAATTTTAAGGCCCTCTATAACTTTGTTTTTTCTGAATATGCAGTTTTACTTTCTTTTTATTCTCCAAAGAGTGTTCCATTTTGGCTCAGTTTCCCCGTCTAGAAAACCCCCAGCCTTTCGTCTGCTTAGCTGTAAACTACTAAAATGGGACAGGTCCAAACAAACTCCCCTTCTCTGTATCAGGAGCTATGCAGAATCTGAGATTTTTTCCATACTTGCAGGGTAACATGTTAGCCTGTTACTGTATCATGACTACTGGGAAGACATGAGACTCATGGGTCAGCGACAAAGGACTTCATTACTCACAGCAAAAGCAAAAGCAGTAGCCAGAGCTTCATGTTTGCTTTTGTTGGTTCCCATGCTTACCATGTACCATGGAGATAGGCTTGTTGAATTTAGCAAACAAAAAAATACTTAGTTAAATTTGAATTTTAATTAAGTATTTTATCATTTTACATATGTACCATCAATATTTGAGACACAAATGAAAAGAGTCCATTGTTTATCCAAAATTCAGATTTAACTAGACATCCTGTATTTTGCCTGACAGCTATACATGGGGGCTATAGAGGACCCATGATGGGTGCCTGCACGGACCCATGATGGGTGCCTGCACGTACTGTGGGCTATGTTTCAGGTTAGAGGAGAGAGAACCACCACTTGGGAGATTCACTGCTTTTGTAGTGAGTGGAAATAAAGCTGTTCTTTGGGAAGAGGTGTTACTTCATCCCTCCATGTTGCTCACTGGAAAAAACAACAACAAAACAAGCCTGGAAAATGGAATGGATCAGGTAAAGAGGCATCAGGACCTTGCATTCTTTGCCACACGGAATGTGCAGGGATCCTCAGGGCCCATGGCAGACTGTCTCCAGCATTCTGAATCCTACAACTTAAACCAGCCTTAATTCCCATCTGAAAGACTGTACTTGGATATGACACTATAACTTTTGTATCTTTAGTATTGTTTAGTTCAACCTAATTTTGTCTTTTTGATTTGCTCTGTAATCTTAGTGAGGCCAGAGAACATGTCCTACTTTTTCTTTCTTTCTTTCTTTTTTTAATATTTCACAGTATCTTTTATAATGTCATACATAGATGCTACTTAACAAAAACTTTTCAGATAATTAGTGCCTTTGGGATTAATAGCTTTTAGCTATTACATTTTTAGGGATAATGGTAAACAAAGAATAAATTCTTTGGGAAAATATTTATCTGAAGCTATTTAGAAGAAGCTTTTTTTAAGCCTGGAGCAAAAATGTCTTGATCTATGCTCTACAATAACTAACAAAATTCCCTTTCACACTTTTCTGTTCCTAATTACCTAATATCTTCTTGTGTTATCCTTTTATATATACTGGCATGTGCAAATGAGTAAGCCTTCTTGTGTTTAAGGTTGGATAGCTTTATGAAGTTTGGCAGGTTATCATAATGTTAAAGCCTCTAGATAGAATTTTAACATGGTGTCCAGGGTCTGCTTCTCTGTATTTCCTCATGAACAAAATGAGAGGGTTTTGAATCTGAGTTCTGAGATAACCAGATGCTATAAATATCAAATACACCTGTAAACACACACACACACACACACACACACACACACACACACACACACACTTTCAGTTTTTTCCTTCTCCCATCCATTGACCACTATTTGAATAGATACAGCAGTGAGGTTTTGCTGTTCTTTATGCAAAAATGGATTTTTAGCCAGTCTTCAGTCCTTACTTTGTCATCCCCAATAGAAGAGATATGTGCACTTTTAGGGCAGGTGAGAAGGAGCGTCTGTGACCAGGGGAAGAAATAAGAAAATGAAAACAGATGGCTCCTTAGTTAGGTCCTGTGTCAAGTTAATGTCACTTTTGAACTGATTATTGTAAATAACTTAGGAATGGATTGTTAAGCTATGTTCTATATCTCTTGTATGCATGAAGATAGAAATTTAGACACCACTTACATCTAACACCACTCTGCTGATGGATGTGAAGTAACAACTCATAATGATAAAAGGCTTACTAGTAATGAGTGCCATTCTGCTATTCCACTTACCTAACAATGAGAATATAAAATACAAGTAAAACAGCCACTACAGCATGAGTTCTCAAATTGATTCTAACAAGAAATTTCCTTATTGTGAATGCAAACCACTTGATTAACAAGAAAACAGCATTTTGTTGAAAAACAGTGCATCCTGTAATCATGTGCTTGTACTCAGGTCACCCATTTGGATGATATTAAGATTTTATGCCTGAGTTGTTCTCTGAATGAACTGGTACCCTGAAAAAACTCATTTACCCAAGGTTTCTCCTACCCTGAAATATTTTACATTCCTAATGAGTTAAAAAAGCTTTGTTCCTATTTGTATTACCCTTTACTATGTATCAAAATACCCAAATGTTTAATGGCTTAAAAGAAAATTCTTTTATCTCTCATGGTTCTGTGGGTTGACTGGGTTCAGCTGGGCAGTTCTCCATTGGAGTCTCCCATTTGCTGCAATAAGATGTGAGCTGGAGCTGGCATCGTCTAAAGGCTTGACTGAGCTGGATGTCCAGGAAGGATCACTGTCATGACTGGAGGCTGATGCTGGCTTCTCACAGCATAGCAATTGAATTCCCAGACGGGGTTTCCCGAAAAGAAGCATTATAAGAGACCCAGGCAGAGGGCTGCAGGCTTCTCATGACCTAGCCTTGGAAGTCCCAAATTATCCCTCTGCCACATTCTATCTATGAGGCAAGTCACAAAAGGCATCTGAGGTTCAAGAGCAGGGGAAATAGACTCCAACTCTTGATGGAGGAACAGCAAGGTCACATCGCAGAAGAGCAAGTTCGATGTTCTTTGGAAAATATATTTTCTGCTACAGTTCCTTTGGGCTGCTTACTTACCTTAGTAAGCAAGTCTGGATTTTTATACTAAAGATTACTTGCTAGCAATACTAATTAGACAAAACTGAATGATAATAGAGACTTATCTAACCATCATTCTTATAAACTATGATGTTGTATCAGCATAATTTAATATAGATTTCCACGATTTCCAGCTTGCATGTCTCCCTCTATTACCCTGGTACTCCTTCTTAATACTACCTTGACTATAGCCACTGCTGGTATCAAACTCACATTTCTCCTTTCCTAGGCTGACTTGCTAGTATATCACTTTCTGTAACACTTAAATGGACTTACATGGCTGAGACAATGGAAGGGAATAGTCTGTGTATCTTGTTATTACTACTGATATGGCATATCCTTACTCTGGTTCTCCAGTTAGTGACAGAAAAAGAGAATGAGTGAAAAAGAGATTTTGGTGGGGGGGATTATCTCTCCTTTACCCCTAAATAATCTCCGTCAAGCCTACTAAAGCCATATAATTTAAGTAAAACAAGAAGTCTGCAATGCAAATGAATCTTCCAGAAAAGTACCCTTGCAATTCCTGAGAAATACTAGTCCCTTTTATGTATTATAGAAATATCACTGATTCTAATTCCTAAACTTAAATTGGCCACAAGAACGAATCATTTCCAGACAGAGATCTAGGGTTTTTCATATGAGATCAGAAGTCAGAAAATTAAATCAGAATTATAAATCAATTAATAAATATGTACTTTGTTTTTCTTATCCCTGAAATGGTGATAATGATACTTTTTCCTGCATTTTACTTATTCATTTGTGCACCTAATTAATGCCAGGTATTGGCGATACAGCTTTGAACAAAATAGACAAAAATTCTTGCCTTCGTGAGCCTTACATTCTAAAAGAAGGATTAAACAAGTTAATATATATATTTAAGTTTATATACATATTTAAGTTAAATATAAATAATTAAGATAGTGTGTACATTTTATCTAAATAGTCCTGCCCTTCGCTTTCTGTTACAATGTGAACATGAGATAATTTGTCTAGTAAGGTCTATAAACCAATATGTTAAAACAATATAGTATTAAAATTTTTTTTAATCTGAGGAAATTTGATAGAATTTATTAATTGTATTTATAATGTTTTCAAGCTTCAGACATTTAAAGTAGTATGCCCCTTCTTTTCCTGCAAACAAGATCACTCTTACCTTTTGCTCTTTTTATAATTTAATAAGTCTTCAGAGGATACACATTTGAATTGGCGTAAGCTGGTCAAACTTTTGCTAAGAAATAATTCTCTAAGAAGTAACTTCTGTTATTATACAAACTTAAAGTCTTTTTTTTTTTGAGAGAGAGAGAGAGAGAATTTAGTTGTAACACATAGTTAAGCCTAGGTTAGCAAATTCTATTCCCCAAGCTGTACTTGTATCACCACTAGTGATGTTTTTGACAAAAAACAAATTAAATAAATCAGTCCTCATGCAGTCTGTGCTCAGGAATAAATGGAGTAGAAACAAATCAATAATGCCAGATAGAAAAAGACAATAGCAATAATAAAATAAAAATGATTTCCTAGTCTCCAATAGAATGTTACAAGTAATGGAAAGGAAACCTCAAAGTATGGCTGTAAAGCCTTTTTTTTTTTTTTTTTTTTGCTAGATAGGTGGAAAATCATGTTGTTTCTCAAAATTTGTTATGGATAGTTAGTATTCTAGTGCTACTTTACCTGTGAAAATAGGGCTACAAAAATCAGAACCTTAGTAAAAGAGAAAATAAAAAGTTAGGATAGTATTAACCTCATTCCTTTCCTTGCTAAGTAAGTTACATTACTTAATATTTCTTTTTCTTTCTGACCTCACTAAAAGGATATAGGAAATAGTATTCAGTTCTACCAGAAACAAAACATTGAATGGGTATTTTAATCATCATGACTTTTTAAGGCACCTTCATATTTCTCTATGATTTTCCAAAAGCTCTCATCTTTATTTTATCCTCTGTTAAACCTGAGCGTAAGACGGGTTGATTTTATCTTACTATTGAAGGGTGTTAAATATCTTATTTTTTGCCAGCTTAATAATACAAAGAATGTTATTGTATAACTCACTGGCTATTCCATTTCCTTAATACCTAGCCATAAACAATTGAGGTATCTATAAAAATATATATTTTATTTACCACATGGTGTACATGGTAAGGTTAGGGATTTTAAAGATATTATGATTAAAATAGTGAACAAGAAAGAGTAGTAAATGAGACAATTTTTTATACCCAAATAATTTACTAATATACTGTCAAATAAGGATCAGTTATTTATATATAAATATACACAACACACACACACAACCCACATTCATTTCACACTAATTCACAATCCTTGATGTTTCATTTTATGTCACCATAATCATCGGCAACAAGCATTTATTAATTGCAGCTGTAAATGCAGCCAGGCCAGGACCCAGATCTTGTTTTCTAAATACCATTTTTCAATAAAATAACCAGAGCTCCTTGGAAAAATGATTGATTCTAGTACTGGGGCAAAGAAAATACAACATGAGTCTAGAACATCTTATAATGCCAGAAAGTAAAAAAGTAAGAAAGCGCTAAATAAAATCAAAAGGGTAGAGGTATCCTAAATGCCAAAGCTGGAGCAGTTTGATCAATAAAATAAAATAAGTATTGGATTATAACCCAAAGTATAAAATTAATATGCATGAGTCCAGACTGACACAAATTAGTGATTAAATAAATGAGGAAGAAGGGACAAATCTTCCTTAGAGAAAAATTTTAAATAATTTATGTGGGTACTTCCCACTCCAAGAGGTGAAGTGTAATCTAATCCTTTTCTCCCCCACCCCCAATGCTTATTTGTGTTGGCTGGACTTAGTGACTCACTTCCATAGAATAAAGTATAGAAAGGGAAGAAATAGTAACTTTATAGTGCAGAAATCTGACAAATACTACCTTAACCAAGTGATCAAGTTAGTGTCCCTAGTGGTAAATCTTATTAATATCATGTGCTTTCTGATATGGTGTGATAAGAAGGGCATTCAGAGTTTTTATTCCCTCCCCCCATTATTTTTTGTTTCCATGTCTATTTGGATCTATTTGCATCTGTTCTTTTTTAAATTTAAATATGTTGACGTACAATATTGTTAGTTTCAGGTGTACTACATAATGATTTGACATTTGCATACATTATGAAATGATCACCACAATAAGTCTAGTAACCCTCTGTCCCCATACAAAGTTATTACAGTATTATTGGCCATATTCCTTATGCTGTGTATTGAGTCCCCCATGACTTTTTTATATAACTGGGTGTGTTGTACCTCTTAATCCCTTTCACCTGTTTTGCCCACCTACTCCCTTAAACCGATGTGCCTCTCTTCTTGAGTAGTCCTATTTGGGAAAGATGGTGTGGTAGATTTTCATTTGCGTTAATTAAAATTTGTAATATTTTTGTTCTGCGCACACCCGGGTCATATTCCCCAGCCTCCCTTGTAGTTAGTGGTGGCCACGTTCCTGATTTCTGGCCAGTGCAGTGTGGTAGGAGGTGATGGAACGCTACTTTCGGACCAAGACCATAAAAACTTCCCCACATGCTCATCACTCCCCGTAAACTGTCTGAAGAGAGAGGGCGCCAAAGTTTCAGAACTGTTTTGCTTCCTTAGTACAGCTTAATTTGAGAATTATAGTGCCAATGGCCTGAGTATTTATGAAGGAATTTGTGCCTATTGCCAAATTATTTTCTAGAATGGTTATATCAGTTAAACTCTGGTCAGCAGTAAATGAATTGTTCTGTTTCACAAAATCTTCATTGTTGCTGAAAATTCTGTTTTCCTTTTTGTTTTTTCTTTGTCATTTTGAGAGGCAAAGAAAATGTGTCTTGTTTTTGTCTATCTGATTTGATAAATAATGATGCTGTTCTTAACCAGTTTACTTTTTTGTGTGTGAAGTGTCTAGTCATGCATTAATGCCATTTTTCAATTGGTATCTTATGGTTATTCTTTTCTTGATTTTAAAGACCTTCAGATATATTAAGCATGCTATACCATTTCCTGTCGTATATTTTGAAAATATTTGATCATAACTTGTTATTTGCATATTACATTGATTTGTAGTACGTGATGTACGTAATTTCAGAGATTCACTCTCGTTTTGTAAGTGCTCCCTCTGCTTTCTTTCTTACAAAGAATATAACCTGAAATTCAATACATATTCTTTTATGTTTTCTTTTGTTTTTAATATTATTCATTTTTTACATTTAATCCATCTGAAATTTGCTTTCTTTTCTATTGTAAAGATTTAGCTTTCTTTTTGATAATAAATAACAGTCTCATAACCAATTATTGACTAATTCTTTCGTCTGATTTAAAATGTCAACTTTACTGTATATTATGTTAATCTATTTATTCTATTTTTTGAAATCTCAGTTTTTACATTATTACTTTTTGACCTCTTATTTTCTGAAAATCCTACTTCATTCTAGTCATTGTCTTCGTGTATTTAATTTTTTGAAGTGTTACATTTTGCAATTTATTTAACTGAGAACATGGTTTTCCATTTTTACCTAATTATTTAATATATTTTCTAATATTATGTCAAAACTTTATATTGAGATAAACCAAACTTGTTCATAGTATAGTCTTTTTATTACGAAAGGCTATTTATTTATTAACATTTGCTTTCTTAATTTAGCACCTTTGTTTATGGATGAGTTTTATCTATTTTAATGTGTGTGTGTGTGTGCGTTAGTATCATCAGGTTTGTATATCATGGTTATACACATGAAGAAATTTGAAATACCCTATCTTTTTTTTCCTGTGCTCTGGATCTGTGGTCTCTCTGCACACTAGATTGTAAGCTCCATGGGGACAGGGACCATGATTTTTTTGCCCACCATTTTATTCCTCGTGCGTAGCAGCCTATCAACACATGATAGGTATCACTGGATGCTTACATTTACTGAGTCTGTAGTTTATCTGTTACTTAAAAGACTTAAAAATTCATGGTTAAAATTCTTCAGCTTGGAGTCCTTTAAAGGTGGACATTCTATGACAATTTTTAAAAATTCCTTCCTGGGTTTCTAATTTTTATCTAACAATTTGATTATTTTCCCCAGAAAATATTCTAGTTAATTCAGGTTTTTAAATGTATTAGTATAGATTTGTAAATAGTATTATCTTATAAATGTAGAAATATTTCACCTATTTGATTTCTAAAATTTACCCTTATTTTTAATATAGTTCATATTATTCAAGAAGAATATATTTATTTGTACCACCCAGATTTATTGTCCTCTTCTTTTGTACCATAATTGACATGTTATTGTTTTTGTGTTCATAATTTAATGAAAAGGTCATACTTGCCAGTCATCAAATACATTGATTCTTCTTGTTCTACTTCAGTAATACCTGGTTGCTATTAGAATCTTTCTGCCAGCTCTGAAATTAAAAGGTTCTTTGCTATTTAGTCATTAATCTAATGGACTGGCACTTTTGCTTTCACTGCCTACTCAGCTACGTCAGTGTGTAGATAAGAATTAATCTTAGGATAATTTGAAACAGTTGTGAAAACTGTAGCCCAGAGAGTATACACTCTTCTCATGGTTATTCTTGCCTTCATCTCCCTTTGCTACTAACTTCTTTCTGGGGAGTAATTTGTTAATTCCAGTCCAATTCTGTCATGGAATTTGTTGATTATTGGATTTGTAGTCCCAGCGGTAGTAATGGAGGGCAACAGAGAATGGCTTTCAGTTACTTAGAAAACTGTTCCTACTCCTTAAAACAATGACTTATTTTGCTTCATCCAGTGATGGTACCATGTCTCTAAGGTAAGAATATGCATTAAGTTTTAATGGACATAATTTATTACCTTCTCCTAAATGATTCTGCTTAATGGCTTCATCTAACCTTTAGTTATTAGAAATCCCCTCTGGAGTCGAGCAGATGCCTGACCATTTATCCTGATTTTCATTGCTTTGGTGGCTTTGTTTTCTTTCTTAGTTTTTAATATCTTTCCGTGGAAAAATTAAAGAAGAAAAATTAGGACTTCCTAGTTTGCCAATACTTTAACTAACTCTCATCAGGAAATTATTGAAGGAGATTTTCATTGAAGGAGATTTCAACTGAAGGAGATTTCAATTGAAGGAGATTTCAATTGAAGGAGATTTTCTTGGTGATCTGTAAGTAGTCCTATTATATATGTATATACTTATATGACATCAATAATAAATATATATGTTTTGCATGTACATTTTTAGTGATAATAAATCAAGTGGCAAAAATTATTTATGATCTTTAGTATAAATCCACTTAGGCACACAGGACAAACATTGCTTATGAAATGAATTCAAGATATACATAAAGTTAATTCAAATGTAAGTTCGAACATGATATAATCTGAATTATACTTCTGATCTCCTAAATTTGTAGAGGTCCCTTGATAGCAGAGACAATTTAATTTTAATTTAGGAAAATAATGAAATTATAAGTAAGTCTATCAAATTCACTTTGTCTAAGTCATCGCAAACATTTCACTAGATAGCTGCCATGTAGAAGAAAGACCATAGGAACAAGGTATAATAATGTTCTTTCTTTCACATGCTAACTTAGTTACTTACCAATACACTTAGGATATTGATACTTATCCTAGTGGACATTTGCTGTTTTTGTCTGTCTTCTTCGACCTTTCTCATGGTAACAGAGCCCCTTTTCCTGAATAAATGGGAAACTGATGCATGCCTAGTCAGAGAACTACTGTTCCTTGCACAGAGCTGTTGATTCGAGGATGACCAAATGACTCAGAAGGGCCTATCAGACACTACCCTGGGAATTTCCTAAGATATTAAGGAATATAGCCTATTTTCACTGGCTAGTAGGTAAACTTTATAAAATATACATGTAACTAATATGCTTACTGAGCACATTGTATGGATTTTTGTCTTTTAGGATTTTCCTTTAAACTTTAAGCAGGGGTAACATTTCCTTGCCTCTGGTTTAAAAACTCAAGCAGGCTCATGATTTTTCTGCCTACCCTTAAAAAATAGACACAATGCTCTACTATAGACACTTTATCCTGAAAGAAGTCTCAAATAAGAAATTAGAATATCCCAGTCTCATTTATTTTCCCCGAGCTGTGAAATTCAGTCAGCTGCAATTGTTTTTCCCTCCTTTCTCCAGCTTGAACCTGCAGTGTAAATGAGGGTATAGCTTGGTTAACATCTTTTTTCCTTTGATTTAAGCCTTCTTTTTCCTTCTCCTGCCCCCACGTTTTAGCTGTGGTTTTGGACTTCACAGGGATGGGGAATATGGAGAAGGAGAAGACATTGAATTGAACAGTTCTTATCTGAACTGGATAGTAAGCTGACTTCAAGCCCTCTGGGATGACAGATGTATAAAGCTGAACCTCATGTATACTTTTGTGGGATCCAGGAGTTCTCTCTTGGACCTCTCTCTTTATTTTCTTCATCCAGGCAAACACTTATCTATTTTGGGTGGCCCACTGATTCTCCTTCTGTAGTCACTGGGTAACCTCTAAACTTTCTGCCTGATGTCCTCTTGCCATTCTAGGTGGCTCTGTAACACAGGACTCAACACAACTGCAATCTAGTTCTCTCTCTCTTCTAACACACACTCAATTTTGATAAAAACTCTAGCATTTCTAGGCCCTTCAAAGTCTGGCAGTATAAGCCAATCCCATTATCCTAGGCAGGAGTCTAATTAATGCAGTGAATGCATTTCAAAAATCTCTGAGTGGTTTTTTTTAATGCCCCCTTTCTAGACCTGTTAAAAGGATGCACCCTCCTCAACCTCCACAGATGAGTGGGGTGGGAATTCACAGCATAGTGACAGCTCTTTCCACTAATTTTCTTTCTCCCTCTGTGATGCCTTCTAGTATCCTTGATTTAGATTCAGCACAAGATTTAGATTCTTCTGCTGAATCCCAGAGTCATGGGAAAAGTTCTTCATCATTGCTTTTGCAAATTCTTCATATCTACAATATAGTGCCAGGAAGAGCCCCCTTCCCCTATATAAAGTGGGCTGCTCTCTCTCTCTCTCTCTCTATATATATATATATAGAGAGAGAGAGAGAGAGAGAGACAGAGACAGAGACAGAGACAGAGACAGAGAGAGAGAAAGAACATGCTATGATAAAATGTTTCGAGGTACTGGATTCTGTAGCAGCAGCAGATCTTACCTTTGCTGCTGTTACTGCTGCTGCTACTATTGTAGTAACTGATATACACTTTCACAATATGTGTATCAAATTGTGGGCAAAATCAATACCTTGAAAATCTCCATGAAGTTATTCAGTGGAGATTCCTTTCTGTTGGAAACAAAGCCAGAAATATCCATAACCTTTTTTTTTTGCTATTAAAAACTGCTTTATTTTGTTATTATTATTATTGTCTTGTAGAAGGGAGATAATGTAGTTCTGTATCATTATTTGTGATATTAATTTTAGCCCATAAATGACAGTATTCTTGACATTTAATTTTAGAAGTTGCACAGCAGTTTCTTATTTTTCTTAGAACTATCTTTGTAAACTATGCTTCTGGAATTATAGGCATAAAAGAAAGGATGAAACATCTAATAGAATGCAAGTACTTGAAACATTTTCAAAGGTGAAAGATAATAAAATATAAAGACTTTTAAAGATAAATTGTCACAGTATTTATTTAATCATTCATTTGAATGCAGTATTGTATTATAAATAATACAATAGTAAATTGTAATTTAAAAAAATAATTTTTCAAAAATTGCAATGCTAGAAATAAAATTAGTCAGTGGATGAATCAAACATGTAGTATATTTAATCAGTCTTCTTGTTGAAGTGCATCTATAAAAGAAAATAACCACAGAGTTTGTATGTATCTCTGAACTTGACCTATATGTTATGTTTTGCTGCCTTCTCCCAATAAAATATTTTTATACTGTCTCTATTTTGGGCACAGTGAAGCTCCCTGACAGAGAGTTCCACTTATGAGATTTATAGAAAATGTGTAGCCCTAGAGAGCCAGGCTCCTAAGTGCTCAGTGGTTATATTCATATTCAGTAAGCATATCAGTTAAGAAGTAAAATAAAATAAACAACACTTGCTCAAAAAGAAGGAGATTTAACAGTCATTTTTAGAGACTAGTGTCCATCTTGAAAGCATTGCTACTCTTAAGAACACATACCACGGTGCAGTCACAAGTAATGCACTAAAATCACAAACTCAGAATACTATAAGGCCTCATATGATGAGAAGAACAAACATTTAAAAATAGACATCATCAACATCCTGTATTCTGGAAGGTCCCAGACCATTTCAAATAATTCTGAAGGAGGTGAATAGAGCTGAGCTGCTGCTTGAAAGTAATTTGCCTTTCAGTTCTTATCTAGGAATGAAAATTAGATCTAAAAATTCCATAGCAGGAGACTTTATGACACATATAAAACTTCCACAATGAAATTTCCACGGCTTTGAATTCGTTTTTCAAATGATTCTTTGTGGAATGTTTTAAGATGAGATTGAGGAACTTGTGCTGGTTTTCTTTCTTTCTTTCTTTCTTTCATGTAGAATTCAGTTTTTTATTTTTCTTTTTTGGTAATAATACAAATAAAATTGAAATCCCTGATTTGCCTCTGATAAATGTCTGAATTAGCTGATAGGTACTGAAGCTCTCTAAGTTTATAAATACAATACCTGATTACAGTGTAGGGATCATGATGAGTCTATTAAATTTACACATATTGTGTTTATTTAATTTTCATATTATCAGTAATTTACTGTGAAAGAATATTTCTACACAACATGTCTGAATCGTTGCTCATTTCCAAAATATTAATTTAAGTGTTAACAATAAGTGGCAACATATTTCATTCAAACAAAAAGGTGCAGGTCTTGGAATCATGAACTGGGTCTTAGTCCAGGTCTACCTATTAATATTTTTGCAACTTTGAACAAACTAGCATAACATAAGCTCTTTAGGTCTCTGATATATACTTCTTTAAGATATATACTTCTTAAAATATTTCATGGAGGTATTTAAATTGAATGAGGTAGTGTATATATTAAATGCATGCAAGCATATTCTAAGTTCCAATCTAAACACTTTCAGCACTACCAGATATTTGCGTATCGAAGTATTGTATGTTGATTTTTCACTGGGTTAGAAATTTTTTATGCTTTTGGAAATTATTTATTTTGAAAAAAAATCATCTGATATAGAAGTTCATATCCCTGTGCCTCTATTAGTAGTAGAACCTAAAAAGGTAATGAAATACTACAGTTCAGAGCTGGATGATTTATATCTTTGTGTATCAGGAAAGAGAGGAAGCAAATGGGTGTAATTGTTGAACTAAGTAAACTGCAAATGAATACATCATAGAGTTGAGAATACTGAAGATATAGCTCTAGAGTAGGTTATTTTCAGTTAAAACTCTAGGCAGTTAAAATGTTAATATAGGGTCTTAGGTCAACTGGAGCAGCTTTGGTTTATTTTTTGAAAAGTGGCAACATATTCTAAAGTTCTATTTTGTTTATCTTTCTTTAAGAAGAGAAGGGAAAAGGACAGGATGTTTGCTGCCTGGGGCAGTTCTTAAAGAATATTATGCTGATTATCTTGCCTTTGAAATGGTAAAGGGAAAGGCATATTAAATATGGTTATGCTCAGATATTTAGTATGTTTGGGTATAGAATATAATATAAATCAGAAGTAATCTTTACTTGGCAGCCAGAACTGGCTGTTAAAATATTTTAGTGCTCAAGTATTAATAAATTTGTCTCCTTTAGAATGCTAAAGGCTTATTCTTTTGAATGGGTCTTAGGCCAACTACGCATGAGCATCTACCTTTGGAAAGAACCGGTGAAGATTGGGCTTTTTTCTTGGGATAGCAGAAGGGAAGGAGGAGTCTCATTCAGGTGACATTTTGGCTCTCAGTTGAGTCATGCTTCAAGAGGGACATCATTCAATGCATTCATCCTCAGAGAGGATGCTCAGACTATGCCTTAGATCTAGGGGTTGGAAACTAGGAAACTAAATTTTCAGTGCCGCCATATCTTTTTTTCTTCTTTGCCTTTCATATCATATTTAAATGTCTATTTAGACATATGTTCTGTTTTAAATTGTTAAGTCCTCAATTCAGTCCACTGTGGCTATGTTATAAAAGATTTTTATGTCATTTTCTTCTGGCCAAATTTCTCCCACAGACTCAGAGGACTTGCAAGATATGGGGCTATCCTTTCAGAATATGGATTATTACATTACCATTTAGAATGGAACTACCCTCAAGTAAAATTGAGACCAAAGATCAATATAAGAACATACTCGGATTCTCGGCTTTAGGACTGAATTTTCTCTACTATGACAAAGATTTTCCCAAGTAAAGTATTCAGAAATGGCTAGTATCTTTTAAGATTAATTTAAAAATTTTTAAAATTGGGGATATATACATAACATAAAATTTATCATCTTAACTATTTTTGTGTACAATTTTATAGTGTTAAGTACACTCACATTGTGCAATATTCAAAACTCTTTTCATCTTTCAAAACTGAAATTCTATACCCATTAAACAACAACTCACTATTTCACCTCTCTGCAATGCCTGGCAGTCACCAATGCACTTTCTGTCTCAATGAATTTGACCACTCAAGGTACCTCATATAAGTGGAATCGCACAGTACCTGTCTTTTTGTGACTGGCATATTCACTTAACATAGTATTCTCAAGGTTCATCCATATTGTAGCATGTGTCACAATTTCCTTCCTTTTTAAGGCTGAATAATATTCCATTGTATACGTATAACACATTTTGTTTATCCATTCATCTATCAGTGACTCTTGGGTTGCTTCCACCTTTTGGCTATTGTGAATAATGCTATGAATATGAGTTTCTTCAAGACTCTGCTTTGGGGTGTATACCCAGTAGTAGAATTGCTGGATCATGTAGTAATTCTATTGTTAATTTTTTCAGGAATCTCCATACTGTTTTCCATAGTGATTATACCATTCTATATTCCTACCAACAGTGGTATTCCAATTTCTCCACATCTTTGTCAACACTTGTTATTTTTTGATTTTTAATAATAACCATCCTCTTGGGTGTGAGACAGTATCTCACTGTGGTTTTGATGTGCATTTCCCCAGTGATTAGTGATGTTGAACATCATTTCATGTGCTTGATGGTCATTTGAATATCTTCTTTGGAGAAATGTCTATTCAAGTTCTTTGCCTATGTTTTAATAGGATTGTTTGTTGTTGAGTTATAGGAGTTCTTTATATATTCTGAATGCTAATCTCTTATCAGATATATGATTTGCAAATATTTTCTCCCATAGGTTGCTTATATTTTGAAAATTTTATTTTTTAGATCACTTTTAGGTTCACAGCAATATTGAGTAGAAGATATAAAGATTTCCCATACATCCCCTGCCCCCACCCTTGCATAGCCTCTCCCATTATCAGCATCCCCGACCAGAACAGTACGTTTGTTACCAAGGATGAGCCTCTGTTGACATATCAAGATCATAGTCACTCAAAGCCCATACTTAACCTTAGGGCTCCCCCTTGGTGTTGTACATTCTATGGGTTTGGACAAATGAATAATGGCATATATCTGTCATTTTAATATCATACAGAGAGTATTTTCAGTGCCCTAAGAATCCTCTCTGCTCTGCCTATTCATCCTTCCCTCTCCCATCACCCCTTGTGATTACTGATTGTCTCACAGTTTTGCATTTTCCAAAATTTCACACAGTATATAGCCTTTTCAGATTGGATTCTTTCACTTGGTAATATGAATTTCTGATTCCTCGTGCCTTTTCATGATTTTATAGCTCATTTCTTTTTAATACTGAGTAATATTCCATTGTCTGTATACCACTGTTTTGTGTGTGTGTATGTGTTTTTTGTGTTTTGGTTTTTTTTTGGCTGCGTTGGGTCTTCATTGCTGCACGTGGGCTTTCTCTAATTGCGGGTAGTGGGGGCTACTCTTTGTTGCGGTGCACAGGCTTCTCATTGGGGTGGCTTCTTTTGTTGTGGAGCATGGGCTCTAGGCACGCAGGCTTTAGTAGTTGTGGTACACAGGCTTAGTTGCTCCACGGCATGTGGGATCTTCCTGGACCAGGAATCGAACCCATGTCCCCTGCATTGCCAGGCAGGTTCTTATCCACTGCGCCACCAGGGAGTTCCCTACCACTGTTTTTTATCCATTCATCTACTCACAGATATCTTGGTTGCTTCCAAGTTTGGGCAATTATGAAGAAAACTGCTATAGACATCTTTGTGGTTTAAAAATAAAACAGGTTTTTGTGTGGACAAGTTTTCAACTCCTTTGGGTAAATATCAAGGAGTGTGATTGCTAGATCATATGGTAAGAATGTGTATTATTGGACACTTCCAAACTGTCTTTCAATGTAACTGTACCATTTTACATTCCCACCAGAAATGAATAAAAGTTTTTGTGGCTCTACATCCTTGCCAGTATTTGGTGTTGTCAGTTTTGGGCCATTCTAATGGTTGTGTAGTGGCAACTCATTGTTGTTTTAATTTGAACTTCCCTGATGATATGTGATGTGGAACATATTTTCCATATCATTATTTGCCATCTGTATATCTTCTTCAGTGCGGTGTCTGTTAAATATTGGGCCCATTTTTTAACTGAGTTGTTTATTTTCTTATTGTCGAGTATTGTAAGTTCCTTGTGTATTTTGGAAAACAGTCCTTTATCATAGGAGTCTTTTATTTCCTCCCAGTCTGTGGCTTGTATTCTAATTCTCTTGATGTTGTCTTTCACAGAGCAGTTGTTTTTAATCTTAATGAAGTCCAGCTAATCAATTCTTTCTTTCATGGATGTGTCTTTGGTGGTGTATCTAAAAAGCCTTCACCATATCAAAAGTCATCAAGGTTTTCTCCTATGTTATCTTCTAGGAGTTTTATAGTTTTGAGTTTTACTTTACATCTGTGATCCATTTTAAATTATTTTTTGTGAAGGATATAATGTCTGTGTCTAAATTAAATTTTTTTTTGCATGTGGATATCCAGTTGTTACAGCACCATTTGTTGAAGAGACTGTCTTTACTCCATAATATTGTCTTTGCTTGCCAAAGTTCCATTGACTGTATATACAGAGGTCTAATTCTGGGCTGTCTATTCTGTTCCACATAGGTTGCTTTTTCACTCTGTTGATTGTGTACTCTAATGCATCCTTTAAGATTGATTTAGGCAAACTTTTGGACTTGACAGAAAGACTAATTAGAAATATAACAAAATATAATATTGGTTATGTCTGGATGAGGCTATGTATTTCTATTTTCTTTTTTTCCTTTTTCTATGGTTTACATTTCCTAAAATATCAAAACCACTTGCATTTTTTCACTTAACAATATATCATGAACATTTTCCCATAACATTAATAACTTATTTTTAAATAATTGTATACTAGTAACATATATGTATTCATAGAATAGACATTACAGATTCATTCAGTCATTTCCTTATTTTGGATCTTTCAGATTGTCTCCATATGTTTGATATTAATAAAGATAGCAGAAACTTTGGATGTTCAAAGAACATCCAACTTACATGCTGGAGTTTAATCTTAATGGATTAACTTCTTAAAGTGGGGCTATTGAGTCAAAGTTAATGCACATTTTAGATTTCAATAGAAATGTCTACATTACTTTTCAAATAAGTGGTATGAATTACACATCCACCAAAAATGTATGAAAGTACCCATTTCCCCACAATAAGAGCAGCATTAGATATTATCAATTTTAAAATTTTGTCCAGTCAAGTAAAAAGAGCAAACTTGTTTTTAATTTACATTTTTTCTGAAGTTTTATATTTTTTTTAATATGTCACCTATTTGTATGTCTTCTTCTACATGAGTAGGAATATGTTTGCCCATTTTTTAATTTCTTTAATTGCTGTTGACTAGAAAAATTATAGAGGTCATCATATAGTAGAGATATAACATTTATTCTTATGACTGCATTTTGACTGACTCTTTTTTGTTTGTGTATGGTGTCTTTGGATTCAGAAATATTTAAATTATATATATTTAAATGTAGATATCTGTTACTTCATTGTTTCTGGGTTTTCTTTCTTTAAGAGGGCTTCTTTCATCCCAAAGGTATAAACATATTTTCCTAATTCTTAAATAGTTAATTGATAGTTGTTATTCCTTTGCTTTATAAGAAGATAATTTTTTTGTGTCTGGCTTGAGGTAAAAATAGTTTTTCTTTGGTATATATAGGCAATTATGCCAAGAACATTATTAAAGTCATTTTCCCCACATTTTTTTCATATTATATGATTATTATATTTTAATCCATTTCTGGAACCTATCTTTTGTCACTGAGTTATTTTCTATTTCTATGTCAAAGTATACTCAGTCTACTCCTCTACTTACTCAAGTTTTTTTTTTTTTTCCTAAGAATGTGCTATGGAGAAACAGAATATAATTAAAGACTTCTCTTATCCAAATTGTTAAAATGAAAGAGGGAGGGAAGGAGGAATGAGGGGCGAAAGAGAGAGAGAGAGAAAATAGGAATATTTCAGCTTATCTTCCCTACCTTATCCCTTGGTTTTTCAGATTTTGTAGTATATTCAAGTAATAAGAGGAGTGGACATATATCATTCTATTATTTTTTAGTACATCTTTATTGGAGTATAACTGCTTCACAATACTGTGCTAACCTCTGTTGCACAAAAAAGTGAATCAGCCACATGCACACATACATCCCCATATCCCCTCCCTCTTGAGCCTCCCTTCCATCCTCCCTATCCCACCCCTCTAGGTCGTTGCAAAGCACCGAGCTGATCTCATTGTGCTATGCAGCTGCTTCCCACTGGCTATCTATTTTACATTTGGTGGTGTATATGTGTCCATGCTACTCTCACTTTGCCCCAGCTACCCCCTCCCCCACCATGTCGTCAAGTCCATTCTCTATGTCTACGTCTTTATTCCTGCCCTGCCACTAGGTTCATCAGTACCTTTTTTTAAATTTTTGATTCCATATATATGCATTAGCATACAGTATTTGTATTTCTCTTTCTGTCTTACTTCACTCTGTATGACAGACTCTAGGTCCATCCACCTCACTACAAATAACTCAATTTTGTTTCTTTTTATGGCTGAGTAATATTCCATTGTATATATGAGCCACCTCTTCTTTATCCATTCATCTGTCGGTGGACATTTAGGTTGGTTCCATGTTCTGACTATTGTAAGTAGTGCTGCAATGAACACTTTGGTACATGTCTCTCTTGATTTATGGTTTTCTCAGGGTATATGCCCTGAGTCATATCAGAGTTCAGTTTTTAGTTTTTTAAGGAACCTCCATACTGTTCTCCATAGTAGTTGTATCAATTTACATTCCCACCAACAGTGCAGGAGGGTTCTGTTTTCTCCACACCCTCTCCAGCATTTGTTGTTTGTAGATTTTCTGATGATGCCCATTCTAACTGGTGTGAGGTGATACCTCATTGTAGTTTTGTTCTGCATTTCTCTAATAATTAGTGATGTTGAGCATCTTTTCATGTGCCTCTTGGCCATCTGTATGTCTTCTTTGGTGAAATGTGTATTTAGGTCTCCCCGCCCCCATTTTTTAATTGGATTTTTTTTTTTTTTTTTTTTTATTGAGCTCCATGAGCTGTTTGTATATTTTGGAGATTAATCCTTTGTCTGTTGTTTCATTTGCAAATATTTTCTCTCATTCTGAGGGTTGTCTTTTCATCTTGTTTATGGTTTCCTTTCATGTGCAAAAGCTTTTAAGTTTCATTAGGTCCCATTTGTTTATTTTTGTTTTCATTTCCATTTCTCTAGGAGGTGGGTCAAAAAAGATCTTGCTGTGGTTTATGTCAAAGAGTGTTTTTCCTGTTTTCCTCTAAGAGTTTCATAGTATCTGGTCTTACATTTAGGTCTTTAATCCATTTGGAGTTTATTTTTGTGTATGGTGTTAGGGAGTATTCTAATTTCATTCTTTTACATGTAGGTGTCCAGTTTTCCCAGCACCCCTTATTGAAGAGACTGTCTTTTCTCCATTGTATGTCCTTGCCCCCTTTGTCATAAATTAGGTGGCCATATGTGCATGGGTTTATCTCTGGGCTTTCTATCCTGTACCATTGATCTATATTTCTGTTTTTGTGCCAGTACCATACTGTCTTGATTACTGTAGCTTTGTAGTATTGTTTGAAGTCGGGGAGCCTGATTCCTCCAACTCTGTTTTTCTTTCTCAAGATTGCTTTGGCTATTCAGTGTGTTTTGTGTTTCCATATGAATTGTAAAATTTTTTGTTCTAATTCTGTGAGGAATGCCATTGGTAATTTGTTAGGGATTGCATTGAATCTGTAGATTGCTTTGTGTAGTATAGTCATTTTCACAATATTGATTCTTCCAGTCCCAGAACATGGTATATTTCTCAATCTGTTTATGTCATCTTTGATTTCTTTCATCAGTGTTTTATAGTTTTCTGAGTATAAGTCTTTCGCCTCCTTAGGTAGGTTTATTCCTAAGTATTTTATTCTTTTTGTTATGATGGTAAATGGGATTGTTTCCTTAGTTTCTCTTTCTGATTTTTCATTATTAGTGTATAGGAATGCCAGAGGTTTCTGCACATTAATTTTGTATCCTGCTACCTTACCAAATTCATTGATTAGTTCTAGTAGTTTTCTGGTGGCATCTTTAGGATTTTGTATGTATAGTATCATGTCATCTGCAAACAGTGACAGTTTTACTCCTTCTTTTCCAATTTGTATTCCTTTTATTTCTTTTTCTTCTCTGATTGCCATGGCTAGGATTTCCAAAACTATGCTGAATAAGAGTGGCAAGAAAGGACATCCTGGTCTTGTTCCTGATCTTAGTGGAAATGCTTTCAGTTTTTCACCATTGAGTATGATGTTTGCTGTGGGCTTTTCAGATGTGGCCTTTATTCTGTTGAGGTAGGTTCCCTCTATGCCCATTTTCTGGAGAGTTTTTATCATAAATGGGTGTTGAATTTTGTCGAAACTTTTTCTACATCTATTGAGATGATCATATGGTTTTTCTCCTTCAGTTTGTTAATATGGTGTATCACATTGATTGATTTCACTATATTGAAGAATCCTTGCATCCCTGGTATAAATCCCACTTGATCATGGTGTATGATCCTTTTAATATGTTGTTGGATTCTATTTGCTACTATTTTGTTCAGGATTTTTACATCTTTGTTCATCAGTGATATTGGTCTATAATTTTCTTTTTTTGTGATATCTTTTTCTGGTTTTGGTATCAGGGTGATGGTGGTTTTGTAGAATGAATTTGGGAATGTTTCTCCCTCTGCAATTTTTTGGAGGAGTTTGGGAAGGATCGGTGTTAGCTCTTCTCTAAGTGTTTGATAGAATTTACCTGTGAAGCCATCTGGTCTGGACTTTTGTTTGTTGGAAGATTTTTAATTATGGTTTCAATGTCCTTACTTGTGATAGGTCTGTTTATATTTTCTGTCTCTTCCTGGTTCAGTCTTGGAATATGGTACCTTTCCAAGAATTTGTCCATTTCTTCGTAGTTGTCCATTTTATTGGCATATAGTTGTTTGTAGTAGTCTCTTATAATCGTTTGTATTTCTGCAGGGTCAGTTGTGATTTCTCCTTTTTCATTTCTAATTTTACTGATTTGCATCCTTTCCCTTTTTTTCTTGATGAGTCTGGCTAAGGGTTTATCAATTTTGTTTATCTTCTCAAAGAACCAGCTTTTAGTTTTACTGATCTTCGCTATTGTTTTCTTCATTTCTATTTCATTTATTTCTGCTCTGATCTTTATGATTTCTTTCCTTCTACTGACTTTGAGTTTTCTTTGTTTTTCTTTCTCTAGTTGCTTTAGGTGTAAGGTTAGGTTGTTTATTTGAGATTTTTCTTGTTACTTGAGGTGAGATTGAATTGCTATAAACTTCCCTGTTTGAACTGCTTTTGCTGCGTCCCATAGGTTTTGGGTCATT
The DNA here is from genome assembly GCF_965194825.1 of Balaenoptera physalus. Taxonomy (NCBI): domain Eukaryota; kingdom Metazoa; phylum Chordata; class Mammalia; order Artiodactyla; family Balaenopteridae; genus Balaenoptera; species Balaenoptera physalus. The sequence goes on along the minus strand of NC_138884.1, from coordinate 17,709,307 downwards.
GTGTTTCTGTTGTCATTTTTTTCTATGTATTTTTTTATTTCTTCTTTGATTTCTTCAGTGATCTCTTGGTTATTTAGTAGCACACTGTTTAACCTCCATGACATACAAGTGAAACCCCATAAGGTTATCAACTGACTTTTCAGTAGAAACTCTGCAGGCCAGAAGGGAGTGGCAGGATATACTTAAAGTGATGAAAGGGAAAAACCTACAACCAGGATTACTCTACCCAGCAAGGGTCTCATTCACATTTGACAGAAAAATCAAAAGCTTTTCAGATAAGCAAAAGCCAAGAGAATTCAGCACCACCAAACCAGCTTTAAAACAAATGCTAAAGAAACTTCTCTAAGTGGGAAACACAAGGGAAGAAAAAGACCCACAAAAACAAACTGAAAACAATTAAGAAAATGATAATAGGAACATACATAGTGATAATAACCTTGAATGTAAATGGATTAAATGCCCCAACCAAAAGACACAGACTGGCTGAATGGATACAAAAACAAGACCCATATATATGCTGTCTACAAGAGACCCACTTCAGACCTAGGGACACATACAGACTGAAAGTGAAGGGATGGAAAAAGATATTCCATGCAAATGGAAATTAAAAGAAAGCTGGAGTAGCAATACTCCTGTCAGATAAAACAGTCTTTAAAATAAAGACTGTTACAAGAGATAAGGAAGGACACTACATAATGATCAAGGGATCAATCCAAGAAGAAGATGTAACAATTATAAACGTTTGTGCACCCAACATAGGAGCACCTCGATACATAAGGCAAATGCTAACAACCGTGAAAGAGGAAATCGACAGTAACACAATAATAGTAGGGGACTTTAACACCCCACTTACAGCAATGGACAGAGCATCCAAACAGAAAATAAATAAGGAAACAAAAGCTTTAAATGACACAATAGACCAGATAGATTTAATTGGTATTTATAGAACATTCCACCAAAAGTGGCAGAATACACTTTCTTCTCAAGTGCAGATGGAACATTCTCCAGGATCGATCACATCTTGGGTCACAAATCAAGCCTCAGAAAATTTAAGAAAATGGAAATTGTATCAAGCATCTTTTCTGACCACAATGCTATGAGTTTGGAAATCAATTACAGGAAAATAACTGTAAAAAACATAAATACATGTCATTCTATTTTGATATACCTCAGTGAACGTGAAGCAAGACTTTTTTTGGAAATTCAAAAAACAAACAAACAAACAATGATATGACTATATTGAAGCCCTCTTGCTTTTTCCAATTTGTCCTTTGCTTGTCAATTTATGTGTCAATTTTTTTCCTTTGTCCCTCATGCATAGTATTGTCTGTTATAAAGCAAAAATATCAAGTCTTGATATCCAATTTATCTCTACAGAAGAACTTTTTATGTAGTACATATAACTAGGACTCCTATAAAGAGATTTATGAATACTGTGGTCACATTTTAATAATAGGGAAGCTGCTCTAATATTTCATATATCGAAGACAGAAGATTGTTTTGGTATTCAAGTTTTGATAGTCAAGTCACTCAAATGTCCTTAAGTTAGAACTTATCTGGTCTTAAATAGTCAAGAGGTATCCCTTCTTTTTAGGTCTTTTTAAAGATTAGAGCAAACTTAATAGCTGGTTTCATATTTTTCAGGTGTAGAAGAACTTTGGTCTTGCTTTGATCAATGAAACATAGTAAACCTCCTTTCTTAAGAATTGATTGAACATGATTATTTTGTCAACCCCAAACATAAGCTTTTCTCTCAGGAACCATTGCCTGTGCTACAATTGACTTTGTCTTTGTTTTCAGATTTTCTTTGGCCATAATACTTTTAGGAAAGTGATCTGTAATTTTTTTTCTAGTTTTATTTCTTTTGACACTGACCAAAATGTAATTGACCAAAATATAATTGAAAATGTACCAAAATATCCTTTTCTGTTATTTTACACTATTTTCATTCTTATGTTCATATAATTTATGGAATTTCAAAGTCATTGCTAAGATATTTGCAGTTTGTTAAGCATTCCCAGAAGCCAGTTCCTTCTAGTTACTATATGTAACAGAAGAAATATTTGCCGTTTCAGAGTCAAGAGTTGACTCACTTTGAAAAGATGGTAAGTTTGATAGGTTATAGATAACCCAGTGTAAAATTGTAATTCCATTCTATCTAGTGGTGATATAATAACATATCAGTCATCATTAATTGTTGGTTAGGATAAAATGAGTCACTATTCTTATTCAACCCAAGGTGGGGTTCATTGGAACTTCTAATCTGTAGCCAGTCAGTCAGAAGCATAGGTGACAATGTAGACTTGTAATTGGCATCTGAAGTATGTGGGGGAGGCAGTCTTGTAGGACTGAACACTTAACCTGTGCGGTCTGATGCTATTTCTAGGTAGATAGTGTCAGAATTGAGTAGAATTGTAGGATACATAGCTGGTGCCAGAAAACTGCTTGAATATGTGGAGAAAATACCACACGTTAGAATTGGGTGCAGAGTCTTACCCCTGTTCAAAAAAAAATCCTCTTAGGAAACTAATAATAGATGGAAACTTCTTTATTCTAATTGAATATTTACCCAAAACATAGGACAAAGATTGTATTCAATGCTATAATCTTTTTCTTTTTTTAACATCTTTATTGGAGTATAATTGCTTTACAATTATCCTAAAGCAGTTAGTTTCTGCTTTATAAAAAAGTGAATCAGTACACATATACATATAGCCCCATATCTCCTCCCTGTTGCGTCTCCCTCCCACCCTCCCTATCCCACCCCTCTAGATGGACACAAAACACCGAGCTGATCTCCCTGTGCTATTCGGCTGCTTCCCACTAGCTATCTGTTTTACATTTGGTAGTGTATATATGTCCATGCCACTCTCTCACTTCATCCCAGCTTACCCTAAAAACATTTTTTTCACATTCAAGAAAAGGACAAGGATGTCTTATGATTCCACTCCTATTTGAGAGAATAATGGAGGCACTATCTTTTTTTTTTTTTCTTTAAGTTGGAGGAAGTATCTTGAATAATAAGAAAAGGGAAAAAATGTGGATAAAGACTGGCATGGAATGGATTCATAAAGATTGGAGGAGGAGGATGGATGGAGTTTTAAAGAGCAAAAACTTTGACAGATAAGGCTGTCAGATGCATTTTAGAATTTGAAAAATTAAATCAATAGGCATTGGATTTGATGGAGCATGTGGGAAACATTAGTGATAGATACATAGATAATAAAATGAGAAAGTGTCAAAAACTGGTGTTACTTGAAGATTATATTAACAGAAATAATAAAAGAATCTATAGACAAATAATAAGATTCATAAGAGATTTTGAGAATCTCTGATTGTACAAAAAGTGATTGCATTTCTATATACCAGCAGTGGTTAGAAAATGTAAAATTATATAAAAGTTCATATGTAAATAGCAATAAAATGTGAGGTACAGAGAAATAAATCCAACAAAAGAAGTATAAATAAAACTATATGGAGAGACATTACAATTACCTAAATGAATGGAGAAATGTACCATATTCATGAATAGAAAGTTTCTAAAGTTTGAATTTTCCCTATTTGATCTGTAAATTTAGTGGCTTTATAAAAAAGATTTCTCAAGGAACTTGACAAGATTATTTAAAGTTTATTTGAAACAGTAAAGAGTATATAAAACACTCCTAAGGAAGAACATTGCAGGGAAATTCCTATACCATGTAAGATTGCATGGTGCAATAGTAATTAAATCAGTGTGATATTGGTATAGGAATCAACAACAATAGAGCAGAACAGATTACCTCAAAATAAACTTATGTATATAAATAAGAAAGCTGTTTTATGGGGGAGGTGTACATGTGACTATATCTTCTAGTCACTGCCTCATTAACACTTCTAGTTTTCTATGGATGCTGTGCCATCCATATAGAGTGTCTCTCTGTGCACCTTCTTCTGTAGAAATCCCATCTAGCCTTCATAACCCAATCAAAGTTTCCTCCTTTATGAGTCCTTTTTTGAGCTCTCCACAAATGTGAAATAGGCGTTTATCTCGTTGGAGACCCATATTTACTTGAACACTTTCAAAATATTTGCCCTTTTTTTACTTTATAACTATTTGTATGCTGGTCTTACAGTATTTGATTTTAAGCCCTTTGAAGAAAGGGCTTTATTTTACACATGTTTATATTCTCGCACCTAGCCTGTTCCTTGCACATAGGGTGCATTTGATAAATATTTGCTGTATTAAATTAAATTCTTAACTTTGTTCAGTTAGCATATACTTTTAATATTAAAAGGAGAGAAAGGTTTGATTAAAAATTCCAAATTATGTCCACAGTAAAAGTAAACTTATTATGTGTGAATTAATTATTTGAGCTTGATGAATTGAAACCTCAAAAAATATATTGGCATGGACCTATGTATAAAAAAGATATGTGTATAATAATTTCTTAATCCTACTAAGTAATTAGCTCTAATGAAGCAAACCCTCTAAATAAACATTCTAACATTTTGGGTTTTATTTCTTAGATTTTTTAAGTGGATAAATATATTCTCTAAGTTAATAAATATCAAAAAGAACTGCTGACACTAATTTGGGTTCTCAAGTCTCAATATGGTAACTTAAAAATTTTATTATTTTTTATGTTATCATTTAAAGGTTAATTATACTTATCAGAATGATTATTGCGTTTCTACTGCTCTTTCTAATTACTATTTCTACTAAAGTTTTATTCAATGTAATTTACTCATTAGAGGAATATATTTTAATATATTTCTTTTTTATACAATTCACATTTGAATTTAAACATTTTAATCACAAAAAATGTTTTAAAGACACTCAGGTATTTCTCTATATTTTTATATATTCTCTATATTTTTATATATTCTCTATATTTTTATTTTATGTTTCTCTATATATTTCTCTATATTAAAAGAATAGTATGCTTAGGGAATTATTAAAAAGTACAGGTATATATCACCTAGCTAAAAGCATGTTTTAAAGCTTTTCTTATTACTTGCAACAAATAATATTCTGGAAATCTCAAGGTACATCCTACAAGAAAGCAACATGGATTAGCTACCAACATCCTGACTGATGACATTCACAGGAGTGATGGGAAAGTTAGTTTATGCCTTCTGAGAGAACCGTGATTTGGATATTGATACAAGAAGAGAAAACCAATTTGGTTGCAGTGAACCATGGCAGACTAGGGTACAACATGTGCTTGAAAGAAATAAAAGGTACATTGTTCAGAATTTTATCTCCCTTATCTCTATTTCACATCATTTTTCATCTTCAAGTGTGATGATCTGTGGAAGAATCGGGTTATCCAAAAGTGTACCATTTATTTAGAACTACAATATTTTCCCAGCTGCTAAAACTTTCTAACCTTATGTTTCAAAAATTGAGCAAGTAAAGTTATGGGCTGACTCCCATAGGGATGATGTTATGTAACTTGGGTCTTCATTATTATATAAACTGATTAATGTTAGAGAACATGGAGCAGCAAAAATTCATCTTTTGCGCCCACAGTTATACCCCTTCTCTTATGTATTCAACTATTTTTTTCTGGTCTAATTCCAAATCCCAGGGTTTGTTAGTAGAAGTTGATTTATAAAATATAAATGTTACAATTTCATTTAAATTCTTTTAAAATATTTTGATAAATGGACCTGCTGTCTCTCTACTTTTAAGTTTCTTTATTGTCATATAATTATTCCTTAGTTGCATATTTATCATTTCATCAACTAAAACCACTTTCTTCTGTCTTTGAACTATTTTTAATGCTGTTTCTTGAACAGCTTGCAGGTTATTCTGTGTGTTTCTGGTACTGAGATATGCAACTAAAATGAGTATTCCAGATGCAGACTCAATATAATTGTGTAGTGAAGGATTTCACCTCCTAGTTTAAATATGTGATGTCTTTTACTTATCCCAAAATAGGAATGGCCTATTTTCTTGACACATTTTAATGTGCATCCACATTCAGTTCACAATTAATTTCCTCTTCAGTTCATCCCCTGCTTTCTTTATATAAAATCTGAGAATAATGCTGCATCATGTTTTCTCCTCTAAATTCTTTACTTTGAGTAACTTATTTGTTATCAGTTAAGTATATAATCACTAATATTATTTTTACATAATTCCATGGTATTACATCTGCATCTTATACTTAAGTCAGGTGTAACCTCTTAGTTGTTTCTTTTACTGTGTGTGTCTGTGTGCACATGCAGTATCAATAGGCATATATAAATTATATGGATATGTATTTATTATAACTATACACGTTTATGTATTTGTAAGCTAAAAACACCTAGACGGATTAAAAATAATCACCTAGAACAGAAGTTGGCAAACTATAGTCTATGGACCAAACTGGTCTGATTCCTATTTTTGTAAATAAAGTTTTATTGAAACACAACCATAGTCATTTTGTATATATATTGTCTATTGTACATTTGCAGTACAGAGGCAGAGTTGAGTAGTTGTGACCAAGACTTTATGATCCACAAAGCCTAACAAATTTTCTATCTAGCCTTTCCAGAAAATGCTTGCCAACTCCTGACCTAGAAAATTGTTTATATGGTTGTTAAGTGCTTAATAAATATTTGTTTAATGAATGAATGAATTATTAAACTAATATATGAATGGATGAATTTAATGATTGTTAGGTTAAAATTACTGATTCATGGATTATTATTACTAACATTGCTTTTATTACTTTAAAATATGACATTGTGTGTTTTTAATATAAAAAACTATAAAGAGGTTAAAAAAATAGGTCATAATTTTCATAGCCTATATAATGGCTATTGATGTTTCTAAATAAAAACAATACACATACATATCCAAAGTTAACTAGGCAATTATTAAATTATTTTGTGATTCTTTCCAGAAAATAAAATCCATAGTGATTACACACACATACACTAACACACATGAGAGCATACTTTCATCTATTTTACACCTTTTTTCTCTTGGAGATTTTTTCATATTAACACATTTATAACTACCTTCTATTCTTAACTGTATGATATTCCTTAAGATCAGCCAGTCTGTAATCAGCACGGATTTATATCTCACTTCTGCTGCTTTCTATGGAACCTTGGGCAAGAACTCCTCGTGCTTGTGTCTTCCATCTTTAAAATAGGCATAATATCCCAATATTTTGTGTGATTTAGGTAAAATTATGCATATTAAGTGCTAAGAAGAGTCGGTAGAAAGTGTTAGCTCTTGTTTTTGTCTTTGCTATTATTGTTGGACACTTTGAACTGAAGTTTATTTTATTGCATATGAATATCCAATTGTTCCAGCATCATGTGTTGAAAGACTGTCCTTTCTCTACTGAACTGCCTTTTCACCTTTGATAAAATCAGTTGTGAATCTATTTCTGCACTCACTGTAGCTATTCTTTCCATTCCATTCTTTTGATCTATTTGACTACGTGTAACCAATGCTACACTGTTCTAATTAACGTAGCTTTATAGTAAGTTGTGAAATTAGGCATCCTCCAAATTTTTTCTTTCACAAAGTTGTTTTAGCTATATCAAATCCTTTGCATCCCATGTAAACTTTAAAATTTTAAAATCAGTTTCTCAATTGATTTTTAAAAACCTGCTTTTTTTTAAAATTGCGATTGTGTTGAATCTATAGTTCTATTTGAGAAGAATTGCCACCTTAACAATATTGCCTCTTTCAGTGAACATGATACGCCTCCATACTATTTAGGTTTTTGTTCATTTCTCTCAACAATGTTTTATAACACATTTATGTCTACAGGTATTTCACATCTTCTGTCATAGGTCTCCCTATATTTCATATTTTTGATGCTATTGTAAATGGTATTTTTAAAACTTTAATTTCTGATTGTTTATTGCTCATAATTAGAAAGGCAATTGATTTTTTGTGTATTGATCTTGTATCCTGCAATTCTACAAAACTCACTTATTAGTTCCAGTAGCTTTTCTTATAAATATCACCAGATTTTCTATATACATGATAATGCCTTCTGTGCATTAAGAAAGTTTTACTTCTTCCTTTCCATTATGGAGACTGCTTATTACTTTCTCTGACCTTATTGCACTAAGTAGAACTTCCAGTAAAATGTTAAATAGAAGAGGTGAGAGCAGATTTTTTTTTTTAAACCTAGGGTAAGGAGTCTGGGTTTGATTCTGAGGGTTGGGGGGAGCCAGTGGAGGGTTTTCAGCATGATCTCCTTCTGTTTTTTTCTTTTTAAATATTTATTTATTTATTTGGCTGCATTAGGTCTTAGTTGCAGCATGTGGGATCTTCGTTGCAGCATGTAGGGTCTTTCATTGTGGTGTGTGGGCTTCTCTCTAGTTGCGGCGCACCGGCTTAGTTGTCCCATGGCATGTGGGATCTTAGTTCCCTGACCAGGGATCAAACCCATGTCCCCTGCATTGGAAGGCGGATTCTTAACCACTGGACCACCAGGGAAGTCCCAAGAGCAGATTTTTTTTCGTGATATTAAGAGACTGTGTTTTGGGTTTTCTCTAATCCCTCTGTCTAGAATACATCATTTTGTTTCTTCTCCCCCAACCAAATAGTCCTAAATGGCTTATGGCACTGGGGATAATTCTTTTTTGTTGTTGTTGTTAGTTTATGCTTTATAACAGTTTTTTTTTTAAACTGGGGATAATTCTTCCCACACTCTAAAGTTGGTTATAAGAGCCAGTGATTCTCCTAGAATGGTTCCCTATCAGTTCACATGAAAACAGCAGGAACTCTTAGTTAAGCAAAAATATTTCTTAAGCAAAAATTTTGCCCATTTTTTTGAATTGGCTTGTTTGTTTCACTTAAGTAAAACGTTCTGCAAATTTGTAAAATGAAGGCTCAATGTTGTTATTTTTATTTTTTATTTTTTTAAATTTATTTATTTATTTATTTTGGGTGCACCCGGTCTTAGTTGTGGCATGTGAGATCTTCATGGCAACATGCGGGATCTTTAGTTGCAGCATGCAAACTCTTAGTTGTGGCATGTGAACTCTTAGTTGCAGCATGCATGTGGGATCTAGTTCCCTGACCAGGGATCAAACCCAAGTACCCTGCATTGGGAGCATGGAGTCTTAGCCACTGGACCACCAGGTAAGTCCCTCAATGTTGTTGTTTTTAAAAAGAGGTTCTGGCAACTTAATCTCTGTTAATACCTGCTTTATGACTAGAGTAGTTCTGCACTTTACTCAGCATTGTAAAGGACCTGCCAAGTGACCAGTAGTACACAGTTACTATTCCTTCAGCTTGCTCTGAGTGACCCTAGATAGGCCTCTTTCTATTGCTGTTTTAAAAGTTTTTGTAGCTAATAATAGGGTAATAGGGCTGGTAGCTGGCCACTGTGAAACTGGCATTCAGGACACTGAATCTCTTCTTCTAGTGGGAGAAATTCCATGTAAGTCTGTTTGTAGCCTTGGCAAGAAACCATGACAGCCTAGATCATCAAATCTGTATTTGTTTATAAGTTGGCAAATGGTGAAGACTTAAAAAGTAACATTACAGTAATAATGTAAGGGAATTTTCATCAGTACTGTCAAGAATTGTATATTTATGCCAAAAATATATGCCCAGGGCTGTTTCATTGTTAAGCATACTATAATGTCTCAGAAACATCAGGAGATTGTCACATTCTTGATAATATTTGTCACTTTGTGGACCTTCTTTTCTCTAAGTTTATGACAGCAGTTCACATAGCACCGACCTCATTTATCTCCATGCTGCAGTATAAATAATACAGAGCTTGCTAGTGATCCAGGTAACCTAACATTTATATTCATATAACTTTTAGGATTATTACTGGCATTTGTATACATTCAGTAAATACAACAGTTAAAGGAATAATTGTACCACCAATCAATTTATCATTCTAGACTGTATCTTTTACTTAGTTACAAATACTATGTTTTGATTTGGGCATTTTTTCCCTGTAATATATCAAATACATTCTTTTCTGAGGAATCATAAGAAATTTAAATTTTGTTAGAGGTCAATTTAATTTTGGCTTGTTGTTTTGGAAGGGCCCATCCTCTGGAGACTGGCTAAAAAAACCTTCAGCCTGGCTCCTCTGGGACCAAGCTGTCTCCTTAGTACTGTTGGGGTTAGTTTGCAAGTTGCTTGAATTGAGCCTTTTGTGCTGTAAAATGTTTGAGCTATTTGTAAATTGTTTACATTAGAGGAAAAACCTCTGACCAATGGGATCCTGGTTTTTGAAGTATTTTGAAGCTACCCCCCTCCCCCTTACAGGGATTTCAGCTGATTTTATGTTTACAAAACATGGTCCTTCCTCATGTGCATTTCTAACTAAATGGACTAACCTGACCAAAGGCAATTTGGAACATCAGTGGCCATTATGGGGAACTTTTGAATTCCCCAAACTTAATTTCCTTAAAACTGAATTGGACTACAATAGCTCAAAATTTTCAGAACTGAGTGGAGTGCTTATTTTGATAGGTATTTTGAGGTTACCCAATGTTATCAGGAGTCTAAAATTGATTCTCTGCAAAGTAGGATTTTAAGATTAACTGAGACAAACAAAGGATTAAAGAAAGATAAGATGGATCCTGAGGCCTCAGGTTGCTTCTTCTCTTCCTTGGTCAGACCCCACCTCCAGCACCATCTTCCTCCTTTTCTTCTAAGCCACTTTATGCCTCCTCTATAGACTCAATTTCCCTACAGTAATCTCTCACCAATCTTTCCCTTTTCTCTGAAACTCTCCCCACTTCCTTTTCCTCTCAACTTGTCAGTCAGAACCCATCCCTTTAAAATTAAGCTTTCTGAGGATCCAGGAGCTAAACCCTTAATTTCTCATACTCTCTGAACTAAAGCTGAATTGCAAGCCATAGTCAAAGATTTTCCCAAAGTAATTGAAGATCCTCACAGATTTGCTAAGGAATTTAGTATAGTCATTTAAATTTATCAACCTCATCTCTCAGACTTATATCAGCTAATTCATATGCCTTTTGGCAAAGACCAGGCCAAGCAGTGGATGAAAACTGCTAATTGGGAAAATCCTGAAAGGTCTCTAGAATTACAACCAGGAGACTAGCCCACTAACTTATATGATCGGGCTAGATCAATCATTAGGCAAACTTCACTGAGCAATTCCTAAGGCTTTTCAAAGCCGTTGATTAGAACAAAATTCAGGCTTGCACACAAAAATCTGATGGACCTGTTCCTGATTATTATAATCAACTCAGATTATTTTTAAAGAAAATTTTAGTCTTCCTTCAGATATTCGTTTCACTCAGGTAGCTTTTAACCCTATGTTTATTAATGGGCTGAATCAGGACCTTTCCCTTCTAGTGAAAAGATCCAGAGTGGAGTGGGAAACTATGTCCACTCCAGATTTTGTTAATCTGGCAAACCAGCTCTCTTGCACTGTAAAAGCAAGAGCGCCAAAATTCTTAATCTTCACCTCCAATGAATGAAGGCTTCAAGACAAAAACAAAACCTTTCTAGTTTCTGCTATTATTGAAAAGAGCAAGGACATTGGAAAAGAGATTGTTACAAATTTAAGCACTTTGGGTGCCTTCAGACCTCTAACCAGCCTTTCCACCTTCCTCCCAATTCTCAGTGATGGGACTGTGAGGAACTACAGGGACTCTTCCCAGTCCTCCGTCTTAATCAGCTTGGTAAAACTTTTCTCCGGATTAGGGATGAATCTCTTCCAGTTCTAGCTGACACTTGAGCCAAACTTTCAGTGCTCAACCTTACTACTATAAAACAGCCACTGCCTTTTAGTACTAAAACAGCTAGAGTAGGGGGGATCCCTAATGAACCTCAAGAGGTTCCTGTCTCTGAACCTGTTCCCTTTTGTTTAGGCCCTTTGGGAGATACTTACTCTGTTCTCTTTAGTTCATCCACCCCTACCCATTTATTATGCTGAGACTTCTTAGACAAGTATGCTAGAATTTCTTTCTCCCAAAAGGGGGAAATAATTCTAGAATCTGACAGTAGTCATCAAAGTAACACAGTAGGTGAATTAAATGACCCTTTATTTGTTCGGTCTCTGATGGTACTAGAGCAGATTCTGGAAACACTGATCATTTGTTCCTATTGAATCAGCTACCATTTCCTTATGGGCAAAATCTCCAAACGATGTTAGCAAAATTCACAGCACACCTCCCATCAGCATTCAAATAGATCCCTCAAAACCTCCTCCCCCAATTAATCAATACTCTATAAGTAATGAAGTATTTCAAGGCATAAGGCCCATCATAGAAGATTACAAGGCTCAAGCTCTCATCATCCCTTGTACTAGCCTCTGTAACACTCCTATTTTATCAGCGATAAAACCCAAGGGCCAAGGATAGAGATTTGTGCAGGACCTCTGAGCAATAAACAACATTATCCCTCAACACCATGTTGTTCCTAACCCTCATACGTTACTAACATCCACTCCCACTGATGCCGAAAGCTCAGCCTCTGTACACTGGTGCCGAATCGAATCTCAGAGACAGGGTTTTGGGTGAAGTAGAAAAGAATAGCTTCATTGCTTTGCCAGGCAAAGGGGGACACAGAGGAATCCTACCCTTGAAGACTATGTGTCCCAACCAGAAGGATCTGATGAGGAGTTTTATAACAGTGGTTCAAGGGTGGGGTTGCTGATGAGATTAAGGTGTATGCAGGGCCTTCATTCCTCTAATTTGGTCTCAGGTAATCGTCTTGATGAGGTTCTCTGGTTCCTTTAATGTAGCCTCAGGTGGTCTTTCTCTGGTACGAAAAATGCCTATATCTTAAAGAGCTTAAAGGTGTCCCTTCAGGTGGAACCAGGACCCTGCCCCAAGGCTACACTATTGTTTCCTGGCTGCGGCTCCCTTGTCTTTACATCCTGTTCCCTTCCTTGATAGCAACAGTTGGAATCTGCCCTTTGGAACTCAGGGAAGGTCATGGAGTCAAGAAACAGGAGACAGAAAGCCTTTTGTGCCCAGGAGGTCCACAGGGTCCTGCTTGGTTTCACCACTGGAAGTCAATTCTTTACTGTAATTGATTTATGCAGTGAATTCATTATTCTAATTGATGAAACCAGCCAATACCTTTTTGCCTTCACTTGGGAAGAAAAACAATTCGCCTGGACAGTAATGCCCCAGGGTTTTACTGAGAGTCTTTCTAATTTCTCACAAATCCTGAAGGCTGATCTGGATGATATAAAGTTCCCTAGAGGTTCTACTTTGTTGCAATATGTAGATGAGTTGCTTCTTTACTCTCCTTCTCAAGTCTCACAGGAAGATAGCATCCACTTGCTAAAGATTTTAGCTTCAAAGGGAATAAGGTTGCCAAAGAAAATTGCAGTTTTCCCAAACCCAGGTTTGATATTTAGGGCATCTGATATCAGAACAAAGGCTACACCTAGATTCAGATAGACTTCATGGTGTCCCAAGTTTCCCAAAGCTAAGTACCAACTTGCAAGGTTTTCTCAGGCTAGTTGATTATTGCCAAAATTGAATTCCAAATTTCTCTCTTATACCATACCTCTATATATTTTACTCAAAAATAAGAACTCCAACCTAATTTTATGGGGAAAACCAGACAACATAGCCTTTGAAACCTTAAAGGAATGTTTGATGAACCCACCTGCCCTTGGGCATCCCAATTATCAGATTCCCTTTTCCTTTTTTGTATATGAAAAGGAAGGGAATGCCCTTGGGCTACCAACTCAAAAACAAGAGACTACCATCCACCCATAGAGTATTGTAACCAGCAACTGGACCCTGTGTCATGGGTCCAGTTGGTGGCTACACCTCTTTCCTTAGAGCCATTATGGCCACTGCCCTTATAGTTAAAGCCACCAAAAAAATCATTGTGGGATGTCCTTTAACAATTTTTGTACCTCATAGAGTAGAAGCTCTCCTGAATTCTCATCACATCAACATTTCTCAGACAGCTGCCTTACCTCTTATAAGTCCTTTTGTTAACTGCTCCTCACATAACTCTTACATTATAATAGCCTTAACCCAGCTACTCTTCTCCCATCCATCATCAATGAAGTCCCTCACTACTGCTTAACACTGACAGACCACCTCCTGACTCCTCATGATGATCTACGGGAAATTCCACTGGTTAACATTAACTTTTCATAGTTCACTGATGGTTCTTATTTAAAAGGTGACAATGGCAAATATTGTGCTGGGTATGCTGTTATAACTCCTTTTGATGTCATTGAGGCAGCATCTTTACTTATGGCTACTTCGGCCCAACAGGCTGAATTTTACTCTTTAACATGGGTCTGTACTTTAGCCAAGGACAAAACTGCCGTTATTTATACTGAGAGTAGATATTCTTTCAGAGTGGTTCATGATTTTGGAATGTTGTGGAAGCAACATGGCTTCCTCACATCCAGTGGAAATAAAAATTTTAAATGGCCCCTATGTGTAAGAATTATTGGATGAAGTACTTTTTTGCCTGATCTTTTGCTATTATTAAGATTCTGGGGCATTCTAAATTTGACTCTCTGGAAGCTAGGGGAAATCATCTTGCTGATATTTCAATAAAGAATGCTGTAAAGGGACCAACAGCAGCCAAACCTCTGTCATGATATGAAGGGATATTTCTCCCAAATGATAATTTAGAAAAGCTGACTAGAGAAGCCCAACAGTTGACCTCAGAAAAGGAAATCTCAGACCAATCCTTTTTGGAACTCATAAACTCTCACTCTTTGAAATAGTCACAGGACGTTCCATGTACTTAGCTTCTGCTTCTTCTGACCTACAAGTGAAAAAAAAGGAGAGATATTCCAATATTGCAAAGGCCTAATGACTTCTATTAAAAATAACCATGCTTTGGTAAAGCAATCTTTTCATAGTGCACCCTTGGGAGAAAAAGCATCACACATTACAATCTGGAGATTTTTGTCTATTGGAAAAGACACCTCCAGAACTGTTTCCAACCTCACTGGAAAGGTCCTTATCAGGTACCACTAACCATCCCTTTGGCTGCCAAACTTCAAGAAATAGACTGTTGGATTTATATGACCCACCTATAGAAAGCACCAAACCCTGACTGGAACCGCACATCATCTGGTGATATGAAAGTAAAGATTTCCCAGAACTGAAGCAGATGACATCTAATGAGACAGATTTCCCAAGATATCTGGACCTGTCCTGTTGGCAGTTTGTCACCAATCCTTGGATGATGACATAATGCTTCAGATGATCTCTAATGACTATGATCTTGATAATATATGGACTTTATATAAAAAGTGCCTGATTGCAAATGAAGCAACTGACAAAGTATTAATCTCCAAAATGTACAAGCAGCTCATGAAGCTCAATATCGAAAAAACAAACAACCCAATCCAAAACTGGGCAGAAGACCTAAATAGACATTTCTCCAAAGAAGATATACAGATTGCCAACAAACACATGAAAGGATGCTCAACATCACTAATCATTAGAGAAATGCAAATCAAATCTACAATGAGGTTATCACCTCACACCAGTCAGAATGGCCATAATCAAATATCTACAAACAACAAATGCTAGAGAGGGTGTGGAGAAAAGGGAACCCTCTTGCACTATTGGTGGGAATGTAAATTGATACAGCCACTATGGAGAACAGTATGGAGGTTCCTTAAAAAACTAAAAATAGAATTACCATACGACCCAGCAATCCCACTACTGGACATATACCCTGAGAAAACCATAATTCAAAAACAGCCATGTACCAAAATGTTCATTGCAGCTCTATTTACAATAGCCAGGACATGGAAGCAACCTAAGTGTCCATTAACAGATGAATCAGTAAAGAAGATGTGGCACATATATACAATGGAATATTACTCAGCCATAAAAAGAAATGAAATTGCGTTATTTGTAGTGAGGTGGTGGACCTAGAGTCGGTCATACAGAGTGAAGTAAGTTAGAAAGAGAAAAACAAATATTGTATGCTAACATATATATGGAATCTTAAAAAAAAAAGAAAAATGATTCTGACCAACTTTGTGGCAGGACAGGAATAAAGATGCAGACATAGAGAATGGACTTGAGGACACGGGGAGGGGGAAGGATAAGCTTGGGCAAAGTGAGAGCATAGCACTGACATATATACACTATCAAATGTAAAATAGATAGCTAGTGGGAAGCAGCTGCATGGCACAGGGAGATCAGCTCAGAGCTTTGTGACCACCTAGAGGGGTTGGATAAGGAGGGTGGGAGGGAGACGCAATTGGGAGGGGATATGGGGATATATGTATCCATATAGCTGGTTCTCTTTTTAATTTAGTTTCACAGCAGAAACTCAGAAACCATTGTAAAGCAATTATACCAATAAAGATGTTAAAAATGAAAAAACTCTCTTCTAAGGGGTGAGGACTTAAACTTTTTTTTACCGCAATTATAACATTTTGCTTTGAAATTTCAAGGGCCATATATTAGTACCTAAAAGGAAAAATGTATTAGTTGATTTTTTTTAATTCTGTTTTCCTGATTAGGATAGTTAGCAAAAATAATTAATATTTTAACTCCCATAGGCAATGTTTTGTATTTTCCAAGTATGTGTGTATGTGTGTGTGTTTATGTTAATATGAAACTCTTGAGTATATATGATATGTACTTCTCTATTAATAAGAAATCAATGTTGGACACGTTCAAATATCATTTAATAGCCATAACTAATGATCTTTACTATCAATTTATTTAAAATGCATGAAAGTTCTTTGCAGAAGTAGATAATTTTTTTTTCTTTTTTTGCCTAGAAGACAGATGTGGTTTAAAGATTACATAGTGATTATTTATTGTAGATATTCTCTTTCTCACTTAGTCCTTAGCTCTTGGCTAAAACAGATGAGTGTTTTATTTCTTTGATTACACAGATACTGTTTATTTGATGATAATTGAATAGGAAAACTTCTAAATTCTAAATCTTAGCAACTTCTGTCTCCCCAGGTGTTTAGTTTTTAGTTTCTAGCCAGTGAAGGCTATGGCTATGCCATAGTTAGGAACAGAAGTACCTACGTAGTTACTGCTTAATATAGATATGTTCAGTTTTGTATTGCTATAGGAAGAAGGGCTATTTTCATTATTAGAGTTTCTGATTACGTAAATATTTACCAGAAACTCTTTTTTGCTTTAAACTTTGTTGAAAATTACAGAGAAATTGGCTTTCTTTGATTATAGGAAGACTGAAGATTGAGATATGGGTGCACAGATGAGGATATGGCTTTTCTGATGATGCATTCAATTCACATCCCAGACAAGTTTGAGGGTTTGCTTGTAGAAAAGGTTTTTGAGGGAGTGGGATTTAGGCTAGTCTCTTGCCTTTCAGGTTCCTATCTTGGTAGACAAACTTACTAAGCAACTTTGAGCTTATTGAGAGAATAGAAACTAAGGAAATGCTTTACCAAGGTACATGGGATCTACTTTCCCTATATAGTCAGATTACATTGCTTGCTTTAAATTCCCTTTTTTTGACAAACTACTTGAGGGTTTAATCTAGTTAATCCATGGTCTTTCTTGCCAACCTGTAATTCTAATGAATTCTTGCATAATGGACACATACCTGTCATTGTACACGTTATGACCTTTATTTTGTTTTTGAGGACTTTTAACATCCTTCAGATCGTGATTTTGAATATTCATGATTATTATTAAGTTAATATATATATAGACTATTTTTGCTGAAATAAACAATTAAGATATTTTATTTATGCACTTTATAATTAGTGTTAAGAGAAAATCTTCCCAGGTAATAGGTGTGAAAATATATAAAATAATTATTAAACAAAATTTTTAAAATACTTTGTAGACTTTTATTAGAGTCCCTAAAGTAATAATATATACTTTGACTCTCCAAAAGTAACATCTTTAATAGAGGATTTCACAATCTTATTTGACCACGTAATTTTTTGTTCTCGGAGATCAATAATCATGGTCCTAAACTGCAGTCACATGAAATACTATGTGGTGGGCCTAACAGTGGCCCCTTCATAAATGTCCATTTCCTAATCCCCAGAAATTGTAAGTATTTTACCTTATATGGCAACATAATTAAGGTTAAAGGCCTTGAGGTGGGGTGATTATTCTGTATTATCTGGGTGGACCCAGAAAAATCATATGACTGAAAAAAGCAGAAAGCCTTTCCCACTGATGGCTTTGAAGGTGAAGGAAGGGGGCCATGAGCCAAGGGATACAGGCAGCTTCCAGAAGCTGGAAGACACAAGGAATGCTGACATGTGTCTGCTGACACCTTGAATTTTGCCCAGTGAGATCTATGTTGGACTTTGGACCTATAGAACTGTGAGATAAATTGTGTTGTCAGCCTCTAAATTTGTAGTAATTTGGGAAATGCTGGTTTAATTCTAACTTCTTTTATTGATAAGAAAAATGAGGCCTAGTGATGTTACAGATGTTTGACAAGCTCAAAAAATTTACTTTTGTAAGGGAGGCAAAACTTTTCCTTTATCCTCTTAACTTCTCTGGCTAGGCCTGAGAATTAAGTTGACATGTGACAGATTAACAGGTGGAAAGCATACAAATTTTACTTAATATTTTTACATGTACATGGTAATCCTCACAGGAAAATGAAGACTCCAAAACAGTTAGGCCTAAGTGCTTATATACTATGTTGAACAAAGAGTAATAATTGTGGAAAAGTAACTATAATATATAGGGAAGACTAAAGAAGGGTTATTTTAATAAAACTTGTTTGTACATCTTTCTCTTGGTCTTAACTCCCCATCTAAAGTGGTAAGAATGTTCTTTTCTTCCTGGTTTAGGGAGGGCATCTTTATCATGGGAGTTTTATCTCTGCTTTTAGGAAGAATAGAGGCGATCAGGGTGTCCTTCTTGCGTCTGTTGTTTTCCAAGTCACTTTTGCCCAAACTAATCCTTATGCCAAAGTGGCATATTTTGGGGTGGCATATTCTGCAATCCTTCACTTGTTAGTGTTAAAACTAAAACATAGTTGACTTGGCTTATAATGCCATACAATTTCTACTTAAGCCGTGCTTCTGGTAGATGAAGAAAACAATGAATACGAATGGACACAGGAGATATTGAGGACACTTTTTAAAAAATTATTTGTATATTTATCTAAGTTTTGAGGATTAATGTTTTCAATTGCCTTTTTCTCCTCGTATTAGAATATAGAAAAATTTCAATTAATTGAAAGTTCAGAACTTTTAGTTTTATCTTTAAATCATAATATAAAAATAATTATGATTGTATTAATAAATACATGGTAAAGCCTGGTTTCTGCCATGTAGTTTTCACAACCAGCACTCTGACCTTTTCCTCCTTTCCTCTTCAGATTCCCCATATCCTTATTTAAAGCTACCTCATGTTTTATTTGACTTCAGGTATCGGATGCAATTACCAATATTGGTCTGATGATTACTTGGGTGAATTTGGGTGAGTGAATATGCTATTGAGTTCTAGAGCATCTTTAAAAAATTATATTAGCTACTGTTTTTATTTCAAAATATTTAGAATACTTCATATTTCATCAAAATATTTTTATATAATGTGTGTAGATTTGTTCCAATTATAAAAGCAATTTGCTATAGAAGTTAGGAAGAATTATAGAAATATAAAGAATTCAGAAACTCTAAAGAAAATTTTTAAAATCATCCACATTCATGACTGAGATTTCACATTGTATTGATTTCACATTGTATTTAGGCTTAGCAAGTGTCTGAGGCATTTTTATTAAATCACTGCAGAGGGGAGATAACAAACTAGACTTCTGTCTTAACAGCTACACATTACCCTGAGGATTTTTATAATGTTAAAGATCAAATACCTAACTCTAATAAGGGTAAAACTTGTTAAAATCCCATTGAATTTATTTAAAATTTATTTACATATGAATTTGATTAATAGTAGTTAAAATTTATAAACAATTACTATCTTTAACACTAACCATGTATTCTCATTTCCCACATTTATTCAAAGTGTGTTTCTCAAAGCTTTCATATAAACATTCATATAAACTAGAAATGAATGGAAGCTTGGATTCTGTTTTATTATTTAGCCAAAATATGCAATTCAGCTTTAACTTCAGGTCTCAAACTTTGGAAGACAGAATGGGCTAATAAATGCTCACTTCAAAATCATTTCTGACATCCTTGAACTTAACAGTGACTAGTAGTCATAGGATCATGCAGTTTTATAAGGCATACTATTACTGGCACAAACGAGGCATGGCATTTGCCTTTACGTTAATATACAAAGATTCATTTCGAAATAGAGGTAACATATAAAATTTAATTTATAATATGCTTCATATTTTGAAATTCTGTTATGACTTAAAAGATTAGGAAACTGTTTTTATATGAGGTGTTCAACCAAGATATAGTAACAGCTATTTCATGTAAGAAAAAAAATAACATTTTCAAGCTAGTGCTTGAAAAAAAAAAACTTATAAAATCCAGGATAATAGTAATGACTAACAAGCAATGGTTACTAGCAGAGAAAATAATTTGATGGAAACCACGGAAGAAGTAACAAAATGGCTGTGCCCTGGAAATGCAGGTATTTGTTACATGATAAACCCTCTAGAAACCCTCCCGCCATTAGACTCCAGGGCCATACTGAAAATGTGCATTCAATGAAAAGTAAAATGATAACAAGTGATTGTGTAAAAAATAAAGCACATGAAAAAGGATTAGAAATAAAATATATAATTAAGGGCAACAGTCTGACGATAGCCTTGAAATTGTTTAGGAAGCATTTTATTCAAGCGATGCACAGACTTCAGTTTGAGGCATTATTTCTCTTAATTTGTCTCACTATTGTGGAGCAAATGGTCAAGTCCAGGAATGGAAAAGAACATAGGTGTATACGTTGGTCAGTTAAAATCAACTAGTAACTTGGGGACAACATCATACATACACTTGCACAAGGAGCCAAAATATACTTTCTCTTCCACCAGCTTCAGTTCAGAGCTACCATTTATTAAATTTCTCATACGTACAGAAACAAAACTAACTCACAGCTAGTATTAGTAAGAAATTATGACCCCTGCACTATTATGTCAAACTTTCAATATATTATACTAATATATTTGGTAACATAATTATAGAAATAATTTAAAGTATTTTAATTACATTTTAAACATATTCTGTCATCCCAGAACTTCATTTTATGTTGTTTATATGTGATTCTGGCCTCAGCTTTAACTTCAACTTCAATGTTATATTGAATTTTTTTAACCTCTTGTTTTGAAATATGTTTATTCTTAGGCTAAAATTGCAACAATAGTACAAAGTTTTCTGAACCATTTGAGAATAGGTGCATACACTGTGCCACCATTTAGGCCTTAAAATTTTAATGTGCATTTCCAAAGAATAAGGATATTATTTATAGAACCCAGTACAGCTATCAAGTTTAGAAAATTTAACATTGATATAATAACTTTAATAATGCACATCTTATATTTGTCAGTTATCTCAATAATGTCCTTTATATCATTTCTGGGAGATACAGAATCCAATCCAGGATCATGTTTGGCATTTAGCTGTCATGTGTCTTTAGTCTTCTTTAAACTGGCATAGGCTTTGTCTTTCTTGATGGTGATTTTTTTAAGAAATTGAGGAATTTTCCTCAATTTTGACTTTTCTGGTGTTTCCTCATGATTAGGATCAGAATATGTACTTATGGCTGAAATGCTACATATGTCATATGTGTATTTTTCAGGGTATCACATTTAGAGGCACAGAGTGACTATTTGTCCCTTATTAGTAAGGTCATTTGGTTAAGATTTTGTCTACTTTACCTACTGTATAAATACTATATTTCTTTTTTGTAAGTAATAGGTAATTTATAGGGAGATACTTTGAGATTATGTAAATACTGTTTCTCATCATCCTTTCTCTACCTCTGTTTAGCATCATTTGATGATTCTTGCCCAAACCAATTTTTACTAAATATAATGGTGACTGTACAAGAATTTTTCTAACTCTGCCTCTCAGTCCAGATTTATCAGTTAGCTATTTATTGTAAAGAAGAACCCCCCATTCACCTTTATTTGTTAATATAGCTACCTATATATTTATGATCAGTATTACTAATAGATCTCTATTATATTCAGTTGATTCTAACACATTACTGCAAAAAATATTTCTGATGCTTATACAGACTTGACCAGTGCTAGCCCCTTCAAACTCTTCCTAGGACATTTTGACATGCCTCTCCCCATCATTTATTTTAGCACTTTGGGGGCACTTCATTTCAGGAATAAGAAAATATTACAGAACCATCTAGTACCTTCCCAGATCAAGTCCTGGACTCAACGATTTTTCCAAGGAGCCAGTTTCCTTTACTAGGTAATGAGTGGTATTTAGAAAACAAGATCTGGGTACTAGATGTTCTCATTGCTACTAAGGTGTGGTTGTTTCTTGCTCTTTCAGGAGAGAGACAGAGAGAGAGAGAGAGACATGGAGACAGACAGGTAATTAGTTGTATAAGTTCATACCTGCCTCTAATTTCAGTCACCTGCCACAGAGTTTTTCCTTGCTTTTCTTCATTCCACATTCATCACTTACTTCTTCCATTCTGAGAGGCAACATCTGCACGTTTACTCATTTGTTCAATTGTACCATGCATATAAAGAGTTTCAGAATTGCTATACTCATACCTACTAAACAAACTGACTAAAAAGGGCTCAAGATTTGTTTGTAGTTTTCTTCTTCTTTGTACTAAATTTTCTTTGTACTGTGTTTAAACACTGTGAATTAGCTGTTTTCCTCTTTTAGTGTGGCTATGTTATTCATTTTAGAGTTAGATTCATTTGTTTCTGTTTGCAAACAATAGTTTTTGATATGTAGAACATTAATATGCTTCTAAAAGTCAAAACTATGCAACAATATATATGCAGAGAATTATCACTGCTCTCTAATCTTCTTCACACCATTTAGCAACATCCACCCTTTGTAGGCAAATAATTTCATTGATTTTACTCACTCAGATTGTCACCTTCTATGAGTCCCAGTCTTGGATAAGCGTCTCTGATCTTCTTTCCTATCTGATGGGGGCTGGTTTAAAACGGGTGTTCCAGGCTACCAGATGTTAGTTTTTGGATTCATGATTTCTCATTTTGTTTAGTTTTGCTTTGTTTTTGGCCGATGGCAGTTGGCCTCTTCTCTTATAGATGGACAAAAGGGGAGTTTAGAGCTATGGCTCCAGCAATATACACTCATCCAGTACTACATTAAAGGGGGACATACTTTCCATGACTCTAGTGTCTTTGAGACCATCTTCTCTTAAATATTCCCTTACATCTCTAAAGTGTACTTAATTCTTTCCCTCTCTCTCAAAGGGCATGGAGTCTCACTCCTCAACAAATCATATCCTTTGTCACAAAAGATTTACTTTTCTTGTCTAAACACTTTTGTACTCCAAGAAGGAAAGGAGAGATGTCTTTCTGACTATACACAAAGTTTTACAGTGTGGTTGATAAGTCAGCACATTAGACTTTGTATTTAGACCCATTTTTCTTAGTAATATCTCAGCAGAGAGAGGTTTTCTGTCATAATTTAGGAAACTGAGTAACTTTCCCAAGATCTTACATTTCCAAGTGTTGGAGTTAGAATTTTAACTTGGGCTCATTTGCCTCAAAGACCAAACAATTTCCACTGTATCATACTGCTTTGCAGAATATGTTACCTAAGGGTCAGCACTGGACTGTATAGTCTGGGAGGATGTCAGATGTTAAGGCCTAGTCGATGAAAGCTGACACTGTTTAAATATTATCTTCCTATCATTCAGATTTGTCTGGTGAGTAGGAAGGACTGAGAAATCCAGATCATTTGGATCAGTCAAAGGTTATTGCAGAAGGAAGAGGCAAGGAAATTAGAATAGGAATTGAAAATCCTTTGCATAAGGTAGGCCCTTACTATATACTCATTAAGTGTTGGTTGTTGAGCAATGAAATGCTAATTAAAATATTTGCTCTTTTTATCAAAAGATCAACAGGTACTGCAGGTGGCATAGGATACGAACAAGTAAGGTAACTCAGACTGGAGCTGAAACTGAATCAGTCAAAACTCCAGACTAGAAACAGAGCATTGCAGGTTAAATACTCTACAGTAATCAGCACAGGAAGACTAAAGTTCTGGAAGTCAAAAGTTAGGACAGAGGTCATTGAGGTCACATTTGAGAGTAGGCAAACTCTAAAGCCAGTAGAGAAGTCCCTTGAAGCTGAATAGCTCTTGCAGATTTCAGAGGCCAAATAAAAAACAAGGATAGAAGGGCAGGGGGTCTTGAAACAGTTTCATCACTGAATAGAAACACCAAATAAACCTTATTCTACTAGGGTAGGAATGCCTGACCTCCATGCATTTTATGCTCTCTGCTACCTGTGTGGGCCTATGCAATAAGTTATTGCAAGTAAATAAGTGTACAAGACTCCTCCTGAAGTAAAAATTAAAGTACTGGATTTAGATGTAAAATATATTTTTGATTATTTATTATATTCTCAAACATTTAATTAAATTTTGAAAAAACAGGCTTTATTGTTTTAAACATATTATTTCATTTAATATATTTAACTCCTAATTTTATAAGAATTGTTATTCTTTGGTAATGCTTAAATAATAGTGAGGTATTAATTTCCATTTCTAGATTACTTTTTCTTTAAAGTAGATAATTTTCTCTCTTTTCTCATTCTTATTAAGTAGATATCTTGAGAGAAAAAAATAAAGATTTGGTAAAATGACTACAGATAATGTGACACAAATTTATAGCAAAAAAAAAGATAGCCTTTAATGGAGGTCAGTTGCTCATTGCTCAGTAACTTGAATATAGTTTATTTCAAATTTAGATGTAATGAAGATTTTTTTTATTTGTTCAGGCATTTGTGTAAACTTTAGTAACTATGTGACAAAACCACAAAGATATAAATCTTGTTAAGAAAAATTTCTTTAAAGAGTGATATTGTATTAGTTATCTATTGTTTCTTAACAGATTACTCCAACATTTAATGGCTTAGAGCAATATTTATCATCTCACAGTTTCTTTGGTTCAGGCATCTGAGTGAGGCTTGACTGGGTCCCCTGGCTCCGGGTCTTTGGCAAGGCTTCATCCAGGTATCTTGACTGAGAAAAGATCCTGCTGGTGCAATTCACTTTCTCAGAGGCTGTTGGACTGAGGCCTCAGTTTCTCCTTGGCTGTTGGCTGGAGGCTGGCCTCAGGTCCTTGCCAAGTGGGTCTCTCTATAGAGCAGCACACACAAAGGCAGCTGGCTTCCCTCAGGGGAGTGAGCATGCAGAGCCGGAAGTACAGTATGAGCAAGATGGGAGTCACGGAATCTTGTAACGTATCTTCAATAGTGATACTCCTTTTCCACGTCCAGCCAACTCTCAGGTAAAGGGAACCACAGAAGATTGTGAATACAGGTACGTGGGGATCATTAGGGCCATTTTAGAAGGCCACCTACTGTTTTGTCACCACATTCTGGGATTTTGACTAATTATTAGGTAGGCTTTACATGACCCACAAATCTGTAAGTTACATTTTCCAGATTGGCATGTTAGTTCTCAACTTCATTAATTAATAAACCAGATATATATATATATATATACACATATATATATATGTATATATATAATATGTGTATATAATAGAACTCATACCAGGGAATGACAGTGTATATGACACTGTGTGGCTTTTATCATATAGCTACCTCTGGCACAGATATATGCAGCCACTCCAAAAGTATGCTATAGGGTTCTAATGTACAGTGACAATTACTTATTGCTAAGGAAATGTAAGAGAGGCTTAGTTTAGCTTAGGAAGTAGTCTCTATTCCCCTTTAATCTAGATTCCTCTTTTGTGTATGTCACTTTGCTCTTGTTTCTGTGCCTTTCTTCCCAGGTGTTGATATCTCTTATTTTAGGATCCTTATTCTATTTGCAAGAAATTCTCAGTTCCTGCTAATGCAATTGCTCAAAGGTCACTTTAAGTACAGTCTTTATAAATTGATTTCTACAGTCTTTGCTTCCTTTGCTTGAATATGTCCTGCAAAATGCTTGCTGCCTGTATTAGTTGTTAACCTCAGGAATGACTTTTGTCTATTTGCTTGGCCCTGCAGCTCCTTCTCTTGCCTGAGAAATCTGTGTCTGCCCTTGTGTCTTTTCTGCCATCTCATTTCTCTTTCTGATGCTGAGGTTAAGGTGATGTTTTATATTCTATTGCTTTTGGCAAGATGAGTCAGTTTTTGGGTGTCTAAGTTGAAATGTGACCCTGCCATGTTTGCAGTACCGAGACTACAGAAGAATCTCAGGAATAATTCTCTTTACAGCATTTTATTGCCACTATTTTATGTGCCACATGACTATGATGATAAGATAGAAATGATAGCTACTCTGTTGAATTCATTTGACAAATTCTGAAAAACTTGTATTGTTATCATAATTCCAAATATAAAGTGCTACATTTATTTTGACTCCCTCTCTCTCTGATAGCTGACTAGGGAATTTCAAATCAGAAGGCCTTCCTTACAAGTTATTCTAAATGAATAACTCAATCTAGTTTATATAATTAATTTTATATAGACACAAACCTTCTAATAAAATATAAGTATTTTTTAAAGGGAAATTAATGTACTCTATTAATATATATGTCTTATCTCTTTGGTCCTTTTATTTGGTAACCTTTTATTCAATAGAGTATAAACATTAATAAAGTATATACGCATATTTTTTAGTACCCCTTTTAATTTTTTTATTCCTTCTGTCCTACAAAAAAATAACTATAGAGATAAGAAGAGACTCATAATTTTATTCCAAAAGAGGGAGAGAAATGATTATAGTGCTTTTATAGTTACTGTTGATTTCTCAAATAGAGCTAGATGTCTTATCTTTCTGTTTTAGTTTAATACAGTAAAATCTTCAAGTTAGTGTTCTGGCTTATTAAAGATTGGGCTTTTTTGTTGAGGAAACTGCATAAAAATATGTAGATTGTGTGAATTCAGGTGTGTGATGTTTTCAACAGCCTACAAATCATAAAATGCAATTTTCTCCTTTTAGTGCCAATTTCATGATACTAAATGGCTTAGAAAATTGTATTAGGTAATTTTCTCTAGTGCATTTGATGCAAATTGCACTAATATTGTGAAGTGCCTTTGTTTAACATATTTTCTTATAAGTTAGATAAATTAAAATTTCTGAAGGGTAGAATTGGATCAAGATGATTATGATTAGGGAGATGGCTTATTCCTCTCTAATAACATTAAATATGGTTAATTCCATGCATTACTGATATAAACCTAAGTAGCTTCACCATTTACTCTAATGACCACTTTCTTTAGTAGATGAAGAGTGCTTTGTCCCAGAGTTCTGCAATAAAATCTCTTTATTTCTGCAAATGCATGTAGGAGATGTTACCGGTTTCCATAAAGATATTTTTATCACTCAAAGTAGCTATTTTTGAGACACCTAATAATGACTTCTCATTTTAGAGGTTTAAAAAATCATGCTGGAATCTGAAGCAACATAAGACTCTCTCATGCCTCATAATGCTCAGGAAAAAGATGTGTGTTATGTTAAGAAATATATACAGAATGATAATGACGTTTGTGGAATGATAAATAGATGTAACTGATGAAGTGATACAGGCAGGTAAAAATGATTTACCCAGAGCGAGAGTTTGTTGTCTCCCATCTTTAATGTTAGGTTTTTATCGTAACCCCCTATTTCTAGCAAACTGTTTTTTCATGCTGCTCCCAATCTATCCTGTACCACCTGCTTTGGGGCTTCTACTTGTTCAGAATCTGGTATGTATCGAGTGCTTGGCATATAGTGAACATTAGATTAATAAATGTTGACTTTACAGATTAATTGATCTCTGGAGCTATCATTTCTCCTTATTCTTATGATAGCATGCATAACCATAAATAATTGTTCTGAGTTACTTTTTAGGTTTAAAAAAATAGCACTAATGTATTAATGGCGGATACTATGTTATCTATTTCCCTTTCACCATCATTCTTTCCACAGTACTTTTACAGGGAAGAAAACCTAACAGCGTAATCAGTCTTATAGGAATTTCAGTCCCTTAAGGCAGACTGAGGTTCAGGGAGATTCTATCTATTGCATCATATTACCTAGCCAATGTCTTCTATTGAGACAAAATGAGATGAAAAACAGTTTGCAACCAAGCCAATTTAAAGAAAACTGATACATCTTTAAAAATAGATGCTCTTTGAGTGCTCAAGTTGGGATAGCATATCTAGCATAATCATATAAGCATATCTTATGATAGTATTTTCACAGGAGTCTAAAACTCTTCCTGTTTTCCATTCCTGAAATTCTAGGACACAGAGGTTTACATCTGAATATTGTCCTCAGCTCAAAAATTTCTGTACTCATTCCATTTTGTCGAGACATAATTAGAAATTAAGACAGAGGAAAAGTTTAGATTTAGGGAATAGAAAAATGAAACTAAAGCAGTTGGAAACATAGAAGTTATTTATAATGACATTTTAGGAGAGATAAAAAATAATGATAAGAAATTAAGTACAGACCTTAGAAATTTTAGGAAGTGGGGCGTTGAGGCTGAACTTGTATGTGTGAACTGTCTTCTATTACAAGGTTTTCAATAACCTAAGCCTTAAAGTTGGGAGAATGAGATTGAGCCAGCACTGATAAAAACGGCATATTATTGTCATTCTCATGAGGTATGGTTTACAAATGCTGTTGAATTGACTATCCCAAAGATAAAATAGGCCAGACCCAAGAGAAGGAGGCTATGCCCATAGTTGATCAGAGCTGCCTGCTACTGAGCAGGAAGACTTGGGGCTGAGACAAAATGGTCCTATAGAATTGAGAGATTTAAGAGAGATGGAGGGACTTTCCAAACTTATCATAGATCTTGTGTAGCAGAGTAAATTTGAAACCAATTATCTGACACCCAGTCCAACATTCTTTTAAATATACTCAGAATCCTTTATTCCAAAAACGTAAGTAAATATTGAGGATTTTTAATGGAAAAGGAAACATAGTAATGATTCTTAAATAAAAGAGGTCCTAGAATATTGACAGTTTGAATAGTTTAGAGCCTATATTCATAAAGCCATATGGCCTATATCTCAATGTCACATGAAGAAATTTAGCAATATTTGAAAATGATGAAAAAGAGATGGCTTATCCTCACTGCATCTGCCTTAGTCCGGTGGATGTTTTCCTAAGCATGTGTGGCAAAATGTTATTCTGTAACAAAAATGAAATGGCCATGACACACCAATATGATAGAAATTAGAAAAAAACAAAAACAATTTTATTTTCTGCCATGATTTGAAATGTTTCCAACAAAGCCTTTCATCTAGGATTTAGTCACTTATCTCTCAGACCCTTGCTATTAACATTCATGTCATAAAGAAAGAGAAGATAAGCCATTAACTGCTTCCACAATGGAGAAAATTAGAGATGTACTTGAGAACTGTGAAAAGGAGCATTGCCATCTACTTCTATAATGGAGGTAGATTATTCAGAAAAAGGATCCATGGAAAAGAGCCTTATGATTGCAAGTTATTACTCTAATGGAAGTGATTAAGAGTTAAGAGTATCAGTCTGGTTTGATTTGCTTTAAAACATAACTCATAGATAGCTTGACCTTTCTCAAGACTCAGGGTCTAGCTATTAGTAGCAGTGAATAAAATCATAGTGAATATCATGAAAAGCAACTGCTAGCATACTTTTGAGAACTTGAAAAAGTATGTTCTCATATTTGCTCCAATATTAGTATTAGTATCTGAAAACTCAATATATTTCATTTTTCTTCTTTACATTAGAGTTTGTTTCCAAAAGTATAGTGTTTCTCTATATTCTTTTCATGGATTTTAAAAATCTAAATTCTAAAAATATTCCAAATATTACAGACATATTTTGTTTCCTCTAGTCTATATCTTAAGTTCATTGTATAGGATTCCTTCTAAAAAAAACTCAGTAGCAGAAAAATCATATTTTGAAACTTTAAAACTGGTCTTTCCTTTAATATAGTATCCAGTCACAGAAAGGCAGGATTACTTGGAAATCAGAATCAGAGCTGTCCAAAATGTAACAAGGCAGAGACAGAAGTGAGCACCGATTGGCTAGGAAAATTACTCACTATCCCATCAATTTCTAGACCCATCATGACTTTAATTGCTATTATATTTCTTTATCTTATAAATAATTTTTTAGTGCTCATTCTATATAAGAACTATTCTATGTGTCTCTCATATATTTGTCCACTTATCACAACAACTATATTGGTAACTGCTTTTATTATACATATTTTACATATTTAACTAAGACCAAAAGAGGTGAAGTAGTTGCCCAAATTCACCCTGATATGTTCTGAGTGATACAAATAGAATGGAATACATATCAGTCTTGATTTGAATACTGGCTATATAATACATTTCTCCTATTTATGTGGACTAAGGTTAGATTCCCTTTCTTGCCAGCCCCGTTACCTTCTTGGCACTAGTAGGGCTCGTAGACAATCCCCAAATCTTTTTGACACAAACTAATCTAGATATTTATTATGTTCTATTTGTATTCTTTAAAAATACATCTTTTTAGTTAGTTATCTGCATTGAATTTCACATTGTTTGTATTCTAGTTTACTTAGGTATTAAGAATCTAGATAATATCATGCAACATTGATTAGATTTTAAGATTTTAGTTACTCTTTAATAGTCATAAGAGGTACCTCAGTCTCTAACTGGTAGTGAAAGTGCCCATAAGCAAGTAACTATGATATAAGGAACCCACCAAGACTAGGTACCAGCTTGAATACTTCCCTGAATCTATTATCTGCATACTTGGCAACTGTCAAAGACAGCTCGAAAAAGAATTTTTGTAGTAATAATAAGTGTTATTTTGTCCAGGAACACGAGTAGGAGCTCCTCATTTTAAAATGATAATTTACATAACAATAACTATAGTCACACAGCTATTAATGAGAGAGCAGAGACTAGAACTCAGGTCTCCTGTGGAGTTGTTCAGTAGAGATTAAAATTTGTTTTGTTCTAATGCAAACTGAAAAAATCAACAGCAGATGTTGATCAAAAGTGATTTAAAGTCACATTCTAAGACAAAATTATAAGTGAAAAACTCTCAGAAATGGTAGTGTTGTATTTAGTTGTGTGGACATTCTAAGCAAATTAAAAGCTCTATTACACAAATATAGAACTTAGCACAAGTGATTCTGTTTAAAAATAGCTTCATTTACCACTTTGATTCTGTAATCATAGAACATTTGGAGTTTTATTAATCTAAAGTGAACTGACTTACCTTTAAGAAATCATAAGGGATACATTCTTCTTCTATATATTTGTTGTAGTGGATAGCATTAGCAACATAGGTAATTATAACTCTTAGCGTTATAACATTCCATACATGGTGGTAAATAAATATAGAACTAGCCTAAATTCTCCTAAACTAGGCTGCTGCATAGTATAAGCCACTCCCTTCTCTCCTCTATAACCATTTCCCCCTTTTAATTTTTTTTGTAATTATTTCATTAGCTTTTTTATTGTGTTTTTCATACATTTTATTTTTTAAAGCAGTTTCAGGTTCACAGCAATATTGAGCAGAAGATACAGATTTCTCATGTGCTCTCCTGCTCCCATAGATGCACAGCCTTTCGAATTACCAACATCCCACACTAGGGTGGTACATTTCATACCAAGGATGAACCTCCATTGATGCATCATTATCTCCCAAAGTCTATAGTTTACATTAGAATTTGCTCTTGGTGTTATATGTTCTACAGGTCTGGATAAATGTGTAATGACATTTTTGGGGATAGGGGCACAATTCAACCAATGACATCCTCATATATTAATAAGAAACATGCTAGGACTTGAACCTATGTATTCACACTCCAGATCCAATGCTATGTCTTTATTTCCAGGCTTCAAAAGCTATTCATGGCAAGATAAATCAGAATATTTTAAAATGACTTTCATTCACTTTAATTATAGTGAAATTATATTTGGGCAGCTCAGAGAAAAATTACATTGCCATTCTCATTCTCATTTAGTTTTTACTACATCTAAGCATGTGCTAGTGAACTGAATTTATATAATAAATATAGTATTTTATTTAATTCTCACAACAGAAAAACCCAAACTAACTTTATGGCCAACCGAATATGTACCTTATCCTACCTTTATAGATAGAGACATTACTTAGCTAGGCCAACTAATATGCCAAGGCCACAAGTTGGTAAACAGAGTGATGAAATTGGTACCCTGATCTGTTCACTACATAAATCATTCATAATACCATAGCTGAACTCATTTATTGCACTTCATATCTTGAGTATAGTCATATGTCAGATGTCTCATTAGCTCTCAGAGTCAATTTGTCCAGAGTAACAATTCTCTTTAAAGCAACTCAATGTCTTCTAATGGTTCCTAACTTACCTTCCCTCCATCCACACAAGCTCCCTTTCAGTTTCTTTAAACATATCATGTTCCCTCTTCCCACAGGCCCTTTTCACATCCTTATTTATCAAACTGACTCTCTTTTGTATGCTATTTCTAATAAAAGCAGAGTTTTCTCAGAAACTGGTAAGAGAAGTGGGGTATCATACTTGTACCTCATTCAACATTGCAGCGGTGGTTACAGTACAACTATAATAAAATCTCAAAATCAAATAAACAAGTTTTAAATTGAAATACTTTTTATAATCTGGAATAGTAGGGAACTTTTAATATATGATTATTTCTCAATAAAAATTGTCAACACTGAGTACAACACAATCTTAAATATTATAAATTTTAAGCATTTATGAAATTATATCCAACATATCTTTCTTTTAATATCATCAGATTTTTGAAGATTTTTTTCTCTTTAGAAACAAAAAGTGTCTTCAAATTCTATACAAATGTATACACCATTTTTCTTTGTAAAATTTTCACTCCTATCATAGTAAGGATTCAAGGCATAAATCAATAATGTAAAATAAATTATGGACTCCAAATGAGTTAAAGACCATTAAACAATGATGAAGAGTTTATTCTTTAATCATAAGTAAATGCTTATTCTCTTTTTCTCAGTTCTAGGCATTGGGGATATAGTGATGGACAAAACAGAATAGATAGCTGCCCAACGGAGCTGGCATTCTAGTGGAAAGACTTAAATTCTCTCTCTGTAACTTTGGCAGTGTTGATGGTCCCTCCTCCCTCTTTTTTCGTCCCTGCCTGAATGACATCAACATCATGCTTTGCTAATTTTCCTTCTATCTATCTGCCTATTTTTTTTTATCAGTCTTCTTTTTCTCCACATATTTCTCAGAGCTCTTTTTTACATTCTTTTCTCCTTCCACACATTTTCCCATGGATAGTCTATTCAGACTCACTAATAGGGGAGGAAAAAACATTTTTCTCTCTACCCTTCTAAGTTTTCAGCTGGAATTTCTATAACAGAAGACCAGTTAACAAGAGAAAAACAAATAGAAGTTTATTAACATGTGTACCTCATGTATACATGGGAGATAACCAGGGAAGAATGAGTAACTCAAAGCAGTGGCTTAATAACTGAGGTATAGCTTCATCAACAAATAATGATAAATTTGTGGAGAAATGGCAGGACAAAGGAAAGCAGTTTTAAGCTTCCAAGGGCCGCAAGATGTGGGAAAATAAATATATGGGAGGAAACGAATATCTACTGTAGTAGATAAAGGCTAGTTAGTAAATTTGTCATGTAAATTCCTCGGGTGCTATCTTCAGGTTGGTGGGATCTAAAGTTGTCTCTGGTGATTGATTTTGTCCTTCCTGGTACAGAGCGGAGGAGAGACACCTTTGGAAATTTATGTCCTGCTTTTAGGTAAATAGGGAAAAGGCAGGGAGCTTTTTTTGTATCTGCTTCTTCTCAATTGCCTTCAGCTCAAAATAATCCTTATACCAAAGTGGTACATTTTGAGGTGGCATATGCTGCCACCCTTCATTAGACAGCTGAATATTCATATTCAAGGAGCTCTCTGCTTTGACTCCTAATACAACGTATTGAACTGCCTACTGACATCCCACTTGAAGTACTCATAGGTGACTCCAACTTAATATATATCTGTACCTTCTCCTACCCCAAATTTGTCCTCTGCGTTGGCTTTCCTATTTGAGCAAATAGTACCAGACTTGAACCTGGGAATTGTTTGTTGGTTTTCCCCACTGTGGACCCCCCATTTAGTCCATTAGAAACTTGTTGTTTTTACATGTTAAACATTTCTCTCATTTGTCTGCTTCTACTCCTTCTCGATATCAGTACCTTCCCCATAATCGTCTATTCCATAGGAACTGCATAAACTCCCAGTCTCTTCCTCATCCTCCACTCCCAGTCTGTGCTTCACGTGCTGACAGATCACTTTCTAAAGTGAAAATTTAATTATGTATTTCTACCCCTCAAGAGTTTCTCATATCTTTCAGGATAAATTCAAACCCTTATCGTGGCATGCATGACCAAATCTTAGTTTATCTCCCTAGCCTCTTTTCGATTCTCATTTTTAGTTTGAATATACTGAACTTTCATTTGCAAGAATATACCATGTAATCGATTCTGTTGAACAAGCTGGCCCCGCTGCTTTTCACTTGAATATTTTTTAGTTCCCCATATTAGGAATCAGGTATTCCAGAAAACTTTACCCGATATCCTAAATTTGGATTATATGTCTCTTTTATATGTTCCTATATTATCATATACGCATGTACTTCCTCTGTCTTGGCATTTCTCACACTAGAGTATCATTGCCTGTGGGGTTGACTTGATGAAGTCAGGGACAGTGTCTTTCCTGTTCATCAGTCTGTTTCCAGCATCTAGCACAATGACTGGCACGTACTAGGTATTATTTAATGAATGAGTGATTATAATCTCTTGATATAGACTTTTTAATGGCATACACTTAATTTTATTTCTATTTCTTTATAGGAATTGATACGTGAATTTTTAAAGTTGTGTTTTTCAGAAACAGTCGATGGAAATTATTAGACCTACCTTGCTTGCCAGGGTGAAATAGCAACCTTTTTTCTTTCCATTTTCTTTTCTTTCTCTATACTGCACAGTATAGGAACAAAGAAAAAATTACCTAATTCTAACTGATCATATTATTTAAAATACTGCATATCATCTTCAGATAAACTACAAGCCATTATTTTTAAACCACGCCTGCTAATATTGTTGTCATTTTATTTACCTAGATAATACAATACACTTTACAATGAATTTTTCATAGAAAGACATTGTTAAGAACGAATATACCCTTTATTTGTAATATTCATCTACCTCCTAATATAATTGGATTATATTTTTTCTATTACTAGCAAATGGTCTTTAGATATATAGGTAAACTAGAGTGCCCAATTGGTTTTGCCATTAGTATTCATTATTTTATATACTATTACATATCCTTTTAATTTTCCCTCTCTCAACTAAATGTATCCTTTAATCTTTTATCGTAAAGAACACCTCATTTTCCTTGTAAGTGCAATAGTCCTCATTGCTTTCTGGTTCTCTGTTTTTTTCACATAACCACCTAAAGATGATATGACTAAGATGACTACTAGGGTACTATAGTTAAGATAAAGAGATATTATTGATTTGTAAATTGAGGTATTATAATATGTGTGTCCTATTTCTGGCCTCTTTTAATATGGTTTAATACCTCATTCCATTTTTATTGCCTCTGGGTAGTGAACAAATGTCTTCGTTGAATTGCACAAAGAGATACATAAATCTTATTCCTGAGAAAATTGCATTTAGTTCAGAGCTCATCGATGTGTATGAGTAATTTGAATTTATTTTTCAACTGTGCTTTGCCTTTACATATTTTAAGTGGATTTTATCAACCTTTGTGCTTCTTAATTACCTTATATTGTTAGGTCTTTTGGAATTCAACCAATTTCCCTAATCTCAAGAAAATTAAAATTAGTTTTTTCTGCAAATTTTAAAACTTCACCTTCTTTTCCAGATCATTAACAAAAGTATTGAATAGGAGACACAATTATGGATCCTAGACTAACCCTGCTAATTAACCTCTTTGCTTCCTGAGGATTTGGAACTTATTTCCACTCAATTTCTACCACTTAACTTGTTTTTAATGGCTTAAGGCCATCCCCAGGGTGGGGTAGAGGGCCCTGAGCAGATCATTTTGCATTCTCATTGCTTAACATTTTTATTCATATGAAATCCTGTGAAAGTTAACATCAAGGACATTCTTAAAAGTGTGAAGCCCCTGGGAGCTGTGTATAAAGAAGACTATTGCTTTTAGGTAGCAAACCCATTCCCAGATCCTCTTCCAGCTTTCTTTATGAGTCAGTGCTTCTCAAAGTTTAGATTTCATAGAGGATAACCTGGGAGAGGATGTTAAAATTGTGGATTCCTTTGTCTCCCCTTGGATCTATTGAATCAGAATCTGGCATGGATTGGTTGATTCATTTTACCCTTTTAAGAAACAACCTAGATGAATACTAGGTGCCTATGCTTTTCTTCTCAAAGTCTTGTCCAAGAATTAGAAGAATCAGCATCATCAGATGATGAGAAATGCAGAATCTCAGACCTCTTCCCAGGCACTGAATCAGAATTTAAATTCTTAACAGTATTCTTAGATGTTGTTTGCCCATTAAAATTTGAGAAGCACTCTGTAGACCATACTTTGAGAAACACTGCAGTGTAAGAAAACAATCACATGTCATTTTTAGTACCAGCTCTAGATTTCATTTCCTCCTTAACCCCCTTCTCTCCTCTAGCTTTTACCCGTTTATCTAGATCTAGGCCTCGCCGTATCTATGGTTTGTCTGGTTTTTTTTTACTGGGTACTAAACTATATGCTGTACGAAAATGACTCTTGCCTGATAGAACTTGCTGTCTAGAACATTATGTTTAACTTCCCATTATAATTTTTAGAAAGATTTAAGTATAGATTAGGCATTATGTCTCCTTTATCCTGATGTGTTAAAGAAAAAAATGATCATTACTCTTGTTAGAGATGAAAGAAGACTTTATTCAAGAGGGATGAATACAGTGGGGTTTTTACAGTAGGGGAGAGAGATTGGGCTCAATTCCAAATACAACAAGGATATGTGGAGATTTATAGCCAAGGAACTGGATAGGGGTCAGTGGATGGAAAATTACTAGAATGAAACATCAAGGCTAGGGGGATTTTTCCTAAACCAACTCAACTGGATTCCTGCAGAAGGCAGGCTAGGGGGATGAGATATTGAGGGTGGTGGATGAGGAATTTGATGAGGTATCCAATGTGATAATATATCTAGAGTGAGAGATCTAACAAAAACTGATTCAGTAGGCTTCTTGCTAAAACTGAACTAAGTGGGCCAAAGACAGAGCCCAAGTTTGGGACCTTGTCAAAAAGAGGATTCAGATGAGCCAACTCAAGTTTGGTCAAGGAAAGAGTCTTTTCAGGTGTTACAGATACGTTTTCTTGTCTTCCGTATGTTGGGGAATTTAAAAAGCTATGTTAATTTTCCACTTTCATAATATTCTGGCTTCTTGGAAATTGCCTGAACTTTATTTTTTTACAAATATTTTTTAGAACAGCTGAGTTTTAACCTGTATTGTAAAAGAAAAAACAACTCAGATAAAAAAGTGTTACCTTTATAATTAACAATTCTTAAGTTGAGATTGTGATTCCACAATATATAACACTTTGCCCCTGTGTAAATATAAGCAAGCATGTGTTTTTAATCATATACTAAGCATTTTAGGTAGTAAATTCATAAACTGTTCCCACTTATATTTTAAAGTTTATTGTCTACCTCAAAAGTACCAGTCCAAATGAATATGTGGATCTTGACTTAAAACCAAAAGCTTAAGTGGACGCCTATACATTTAATAGAGTTGTACTGATAAGAAAATTGAGTTATTTATAAAACACTTAAATATTTTTAAAAAGTGAACTTACATTTAATACATACCATAATTATGCTTGTAAATAAAATAAAAAGGATAAAGTGAAGCAGGAGAAGGTATTTGTTATTTACAAGTCACCCTGAGGATTTCTGAGAGTACAGAGTCATTCAATGGCCTTTCATACACATCAGAACGGTTCTAAGCAATAATGTGGAGGATGCAACATCGAGGGAATTGGAATTTACCTAAATAGTTTAGCACTGAAAGCCCAAAATATAGAGAGGTATAAGTATGTGGAGGGAGAGACTCAAGCCTGAGAAATTTTTAGAAGCTATTGGGAAGGGTGGAAAGAAGGAGGCATGGAAGCTGGGAGTAAAGAAGGAATTTTTTTTTGGATAAAAGAGAAGTATCATTAGTTATCATTAAATTGTTTGCTCTGTACTAGGTGATATACCTTCTCTTGTAACTTTACCAAAATAGTCATTGAAAACTATATTGCTGCCTCTTGATGCTTTGTAGAGAAGATTTGTATTCTGGAGATATGAGGAAGTGTTGAGTTCCGTTTCAAGATATGTATTTGTGTGGATATAGGCCTTCCTTAGATATTCTTCCTTCCATAAGCTTATGTGAGTTTGTGCTCATATCAGGTTTTTAAAATATGGCTATAAAATTCAATTCTCCTTTAATCTAAAGGGTGTGCCTATTATTTTTGTATTGCTACTTTGCAAAGTATACTACTCTATTTTTGCTATATCTATTCTTTTATTTTGTTCACTGAAAATCATCATGAAATCAGAGATTTGAAAGGGAAAATGAGGGTCATCAAGTATAACATCTTGCCAAGGTCAGGAACCCCTCTCCAGACAGCTTTTACTCCACCCTTCATTTAATTTCTGATATTTCATTGGACAGCTCTAACCGCTGCAGGCTGTTTATATTGCACAATTCCCTTCTCACAACTTTCTTCACTTTTTCTAGTTCTCTACAACAGCTATGTGGCTGCTGGGTTTCCTTTATGAATGTCATTTGAATATTTGAAGACAGCTCTACTATTCCCATTGTTCTTTCTAAAAATAGTTAATCCATTTATGCTGACTTTCAACATGTGAATCCTTACAGTAAAGCACAGTAGTTTATAGGTATCATCTGAAAAGCTCTACTACTGAGTGGTACTGTTATCCAAAGCTGAACTGTATGCTTTTATGGATATCTCTGTAGATTCCATGAACTTTGAGATCACACATTCTGAAATACTGACTTATAATGTAATTAACTGGAATTGTATCTTTATAATTTTGTATGCATAGAGCTCTGTTTTTTAACTTATTTTTCGATGAAGTATATTTTCTTAGTTAAATTTGTTAGGAAGCTATTTAATAAATACATTTAATTTTAAGTTAAACTTTCCATGACCTCTTTGCAGAGTTTCCTTTTAGATAAATCAAATTATGTTATGATTGGGAAAAAAAGCCTTTTCAGTTTTTCTCTTTTGGATGTGCTTTTCATTGTAGTATACTAATGTGTGGACAGTAGATCTCATGTATCAAGGGCACTGCTAATTATGCGAATATTTGCGTCCTACCAGGACCTATTGATAGCAGCCATCTGTGTGTTTAATAAATTCCCCAAGTGATATTTACTAAAATTTGATAACATTTAAAAGGTTTTACTTATGATCTCAAGAAGATTGAATCAAGAATATGAGTCATATACTCAATTTATTGTTACAAAATAAAATTATATAAATTTTGTGTATTTGGAACCATAAAATAAATGGTGGCTTTAGTAAATAATGTATAATTTTGATTATCACCTAAATCTAAGCAGGACATTTTCTTTCATTGGAATTTTGCCACCTAATATAGTAACCTAAATAAAAAAGGCAAGACTATAAGGCAAAATGAAGGCCTGTATAATTATCTGGCATTAATAAATTATACATTTATTAATAATTAAGATTATATGATTTCTAAAAATCCTTTAAGCTTTACATTTTTTACTACATTAAAACTGTATTTTCAGAGTTGGCACAGAAGGTACCTTAGGTAAGAAAATTGACTACATAGACTTACATGCCTTTTTCTTTACACAAGTGCATTTCTAAGCTATAAGCAATTAATTAGTCCTTCTCTTTATAAAGTCAGAAAAATTGATTTATTTCCACATATTTCTCCCAAAAGGAGTTTCTTCTTTACACACTAAATTTCTTTTCCAGACAACCATGCCCCAAGCAGTACAGTATAAGAAAGCCCTAGACCATTGATGTGGGGTTTATTATTATCTATTAATGAAGAGTCTTAACCTGATAACTTGTTTTCCAGAGTGAACTTCAAGGAAATATACTTACATGAGAATTCAATGGGCTTCCTAGGAAAAGCAAGGAAAGGAACTTATGACTATGTATGAAACACTAGAACTCATGCCCTCAAAAGAGAAGGTGAAAAAGGACACCCTCTATTCTTTTCAGGGGTGTTATGAGTGAACACACAATTTATATTAAGCTTGGAGACATTTAAGATATTTGGGTGCCATGATGGGAAGAGTCTTGGATTATCAGCAGGGAGAGAGGCTGTTGGGTGTGTCTTTTGATTTAGCCACAGGGCTATGCCATCCCATGTTCTCTGTGTTCCTCCTAAAATGGGAAGCTATAAATTAGAATAATATTCAGTCTTCTCAACATGTCTTTCCAGACTCCACAAAATCTGTCTCCTACCTAGTTTTGAACTATTCTCTTCCTCACTTACTGTGTTTCAGCCACAGTGAATTTTGGATGATTTTCCTTTAGCTGTTATTGCTCACCATAGGCTCATCCCAGAAGCTTTGCAGGCTGGTTCCTTCATGTCTTTTTTTTTTAACTTCCACCCTTTTCTCCCCCTCCCCCAGTTACAGAGCTATAATTGACATAAAATACTGTGTAAGTATAAGGTGTACAACGTGTTGATTTGATACCTTTATATATTGCAAAATTATTACCACCAGAACATAAGCTAACACCTCCATCACACCACATAATTACCATTTCTTTTTGTGGTGAGAACGTTTAAGATCTACTTTCTTAGCAACTTTCAAGTATATAATACATAATTATTAACTGGAATCACCCTACTGTATATTACAGCAGTCCCCAACCTCTTTGGCACCAGGGACCGGTTTCGTGGAAGACAATTTTTCCACGGGGGTGGGGGTTCAGGCGGTAACGCGAGCGATGGGGAGCGGCAGATGAAGCTTCGCTTGCTCTCCTGCTGCTCATCTCCTGCTGTGTGGCCTGGTTCCTAACAGGCTGCGGACCGGTACTGGTCTGCAGGCCCGGGTTGGGGACCCCTGGTATATTAGATCACTAGAACCCATTCAGCTTATAACTGGAAGATTGTACTCTTCCAACATCTCCCCGTTGTTTCCACCCCACCCCACCCCAGTCCCATTCTAGTCTCTGTTTCTATGAGTCCAGCTTCTTTAGATTCCACATATAATTGTTATTGTTACCAAGTCCAAGCTCATACTGCTTGCCACACAACAGGCCAATAAATCAAGAGACAAATTGTTGGGGCAAGGAATAGTGACTTTATTCAGAAAGCCAGCAGACCAAGAAGATGGTGATCAAGTGTCCCAAAGAACCATCTTGCCCCGGTTTGGATGCGAGTTTCTTTTATAGAACAAAGAGGGGGAAGTGAGGGGGTAAACTAAAAAAGGCAATAAGTTGTTGCAAATATTTTCTGGTTCTGGCCAGACTCTGGAGGGGATGTGTTAATTTCTTCTTTCCTGGAGCTGACAAGGTGGGCCTGGTCAAGGTGTTTCCTATGAGCTAAAGAAAGGTATTTTAGCTTAATGCTCAGGTATGGGAGGCAGGGTTCCTAGAGATGGGGCATTGTGTATACTTTAAGCTCTAGGAAACATCCCTTTATTTCTGGGCTCTCCATTGTGTTTCATGGGTCTATATGTCTTTTATGCCAATACCATACTGTTCTGATTACAATAGCTTTGTAATATGGTTTGAAATCAAAAAAGGGTGATGCCTCCAGCTTTGTTGTTCTTTTTCAAGATTGTTTTGGCTATTCGGGGTCTTTCATTGTTCCATACAAAAGGATCTGGATATTTGTTTCTTTCTTCAGGTTAAGGAAGTTTTCTGTCATTATTTCTTTTAGTCTTCTGCCCCCTTTTCTCTCTTTTCTTTTCTTGGACCCCTATAGTGAATATAATGTTGGTGTTCCATAAATCCTGTTAGGCTATCATCAATTTTTTCATTCTTTTTTTTCATTCCTTTGATTGAATTAATTCCACTTCTCTGTCCTTGAATTTGCTGACCTTTTCTTCTACTTCATCTAGTTGGCTGTTCAGTCTCTCTATGGAATTTGTAAGTTCAGTTTTTATACTCTTCAGCTCTGTGATTTCTGTTTAGTACTTTTTAATATTTTCTCTTTGTTAAAATTCTCCCTTCGTTCATGCATGTTCTTCTGACCTCAGTGAGCATCTTTATGACCATTATTTTGACTCTTCTATGAGTCTCCATTTCATTTTGCTCTATTTCTGTAGTTTTATCTTGTTCTTTTGTTTGGAACATATTCCTCTGTTTCTTCATTTTCCTTGACTCTTTGTGTTGGTTTATGTGCGTTACATAAAACAGCCACCTCTCCTGGTCCTGACAGAGTGGTCTCATGTAGGAGATGAACTACATCAACTAGCCCAGCCCATGCTCCTGATTGTCTCTCAAACCTTTGTGATTGTCCAGACCTCCTTCTTTGTTCTTAGTGGCTTCCACTAGTTTGAGGGTGTGCCAAGCTCCATCAGTGTCCCAAAAGGGTGATCACAGTCAGCACCTATATGCAGGTTGATTAGAAGCTGGATCCCTGGCAACAGCTAGGAAAGTATATAGTTAAGGCACTCCTGGGGTAAACTAAAAGATGAGTATTTTTGCCATCTCACACTGTACTGGGACCAGGTGTATAACTGTGTGGCGGGGATGTGGGGTGGGGGGTTACTCCTGAGCCCATTAAGGACTTCTTTGTTTGCTACAGTCCTGTGGGAATCCATTTAGAGTCAGGTGATCTGGCAACCTGTCCCTTGGGTAGCAGGTGCTAAAGCTGGGGTGCAGAACTGTGTACAAGCTCTTTCCAAGGGAGGTGCTGGTGAATTGGAGCAGGGAGGAAAGAGAGGGTGAGGAAGGTGTCCACTGGCTTCCCTGTTCTCAGGTGAGGATCACAGCCAGCCTAGTAATATGTGCTGAATTAGAAGCCTGAATGTATACAAATAGACTCCATTCAGGTAAAGACTGGGAGATGGGCAATTTTTGCTACTCTCTCTGCACTGAGTCTTGGGGTGGTAGCTGCAGAGAATGCTTGCTCCTGTTAATTACTTCTTTATTTGCTATGGTCTTGTGGGTCTCATGGGATCAAGCCCCATTGGCTTTCCCAGGTAAATGTTCTGGGGGCTTGTCCCTCAGTTGGGAGTCTTTAAAGTTGGGGTGCTATATGTAGGGTACAAACTCTTCACTTTTCAGGAAGAAGCTGGGACTTGGGAGTTTTTCTCCTTATTTTACGGTGCTGTGCTGGGGATAAGGTTTATAATGAGAGAGCATCTCAGCCTTTCTGACCCGTTTCATTGTGGATAT
The DNA here is from genome assembly GCF_965194825.1 of Balaenoptera physalus. NCBI lineage: Eukaryota > Metazoa > Chordata > Mammalia > Artiodactyla > Balaenopteridae > Balaenoptera > Balaenoptera physalus. Next base: position 17,665,927 of record NC_138884.1, on the reverse strand, counting down.
TTTCTCATTCTCCCAGTTTGTAGGAGTTGCTCAGCTAATTTCTGGATTTCTTTAAGAGGGAATTGCTCCATGTGTAGCTATTCATTTGGTGTGTCCATGGGAGGAGGGAAGTTCAGGAGCCTCCTGTCGCACCATTTTTAAAGACGGCCTTCTTTCACGTCTTTAGTGTCTCTGCTCAACTATGAATTCCTCAGAGAAACTTTTCCTTTGAATTCAATTTAAGATAGCTTCTATTGTGTCACCCTATAATATTTTATTCATGGTATTGATTACTCTCTGTAATAATTAATGTTTATTTTTTTAAAACTTTTTCTTTTTCCCTCCACTAGTACTTAAAATTTATGAGAACAGGTGTATATAATATATATGTATTATATATTATACATGTATATGTATTATGTATTATTATAATTTATAATATATAGTTCAATGAGCTCACTTTCTCCGTCCATCAGCTTGGATTTTACATATAAAATATTCTACATGTTTAAATATAGAAAGATCTCTGATGAATTATAGCTTGTTCTTAATTGTTAAATAATTTTTATATAAAGTATATGTTCTATATAAAGACAAGTCTTTAATTTGAAAGTCAACTTGCTGCTTCACTCAGTTTTTGACCTACTGAAGTTGAACTCTTGCAAAGGAAAAACGTGAATACAGGCCTTTATTGAAGAAGACCAAAAAAAATTACCAGTGTGAAGAATCAGTCTGTGATTCTGGAAAGTTAGCTTGCTTCAGCTTAGAAATCCAGTGATTAGTTGTACAAAATTTGTCCAGATTGAAACTCAGAGATGGAAACAAGATGATCCTTACTAGAAAGATCTCAGAAGATAATGCTCCAAAAGACAGAGTTGCTATAGGATGAAAGTCATGTTAGTCCTTTCATTAAAAAAAAATAATAATGGACTAGCTTCTTTGAATCCCATTAGAATAAGATGCTTAGGAAAAGAGCATTGCTGATCTTTTGAGTTTCAACAAAACAGTGAGACTCAAGGCATCATTAATATGAACAGAAGGCAATAATAAATTAAAGAAGATAAAACAGGGAGCTTCCTGTAAGTTGAGAAGAAGAATCATACCAATATAACACCAAATGGGTCTTGCTCATCAAAGAAATTTTGAAATTTCGACTCAAGAAAATCAGAATAGCACTACAAATATCTGTAGATTTGTTTACTCTGTGCTATAAAGTTGAGAGCACCAACCAAAAAGAAACAGTCGTCTGGCACAATTGTAGTGGTAAATTTAGGGATTTGTTGAAGTAATTTTACTAGAGAAAAGATAATGGTATAATCGGCATATTAAATGGTGTAATTGGCATATTAAATCATAGTTGAACCATGCTGTGCTGTTTACCTGGAGTCTGCATGGTCTACTCCTATCACCAAAACTGTATTACTGTATTATTGTATTATTACTGCTATACCTAATCAGCAAAGGCCTCTTCATTCGGGAAGTCTTCCCAGTCCCCTGAACCCAAGTATGATTCCTCCTTTAGAGGCCAAGATGTCTTATGTAAGTTTTAATTATATACTCAGTACTGTGATTATTTTAATCTTATGTGTCTCCCTCACTTTACTGTAAGTCTTATGCTCTCTGGATCTGCATCTCTGTTTATAATTGAATTGCCAATGTCTAGTTCAGTGACTAGATGCTGAATGAATGACCATAACTTGCTGTTGGGTGATATAGGAGAATTACCTCAGGCTAGAGAAGATATACTTATGAACCAATAATTTTTTTTCCGTGATGTTAGACAATATTTTCCCAACCTCTCCAATTTTACAATGGAATCTGGTAGAAAGTCAAATAATTACATAGTAACTATATTGTTACATAATAATACACATTTTTTTCTGATAAATAATCATACCTTTGAAGATTGTCAAGATTCATAAACAATATTTTTAACATCTTTATTGGAGTATAATTGCTTTACAATGGTGTGTTAGTTTCTGCTGTATAACAAAGTGAATCAGCTATACATAAACATATATCCCCACATCTCCTCCCTCTTGCATCTCCCTCCCACCCTTCTAGGTGGACACAAAGCACCGAGCTGATCTCCCTGTTCTATGTGGCTGCTTCCCACTAGCTATTTTACATTTGGTAGTGTATATATGTGCATACCACTCTCTCACTTCATCCGAACTTACCCTTACCCCTCCCTGTGTCCTCAAGTCCATTCTAAAAGTCTGTGTCTTTATTCCTGTCCTGCCCCTAGGTTCTTCAGAACCTTTTATTTTTTTTTTAGATTCCATATATATGTGTTAGCATACAGTATTTGTTTTTCTCTTTCTGACTTACTTCACTCTGTATGACAGACTCTAGGTCCATCCACCTCACTACAAATAATGGAATTTCGTTTCTTTTTATGACTGAGTAATATTCCATTGTTACATGTGCCACATCTTCTTTATCCATTCGTCTGTTGATGGACACTTAGGGTGCTTCAATGTCCTGGCTATTGTAAATAGAGCTGCAATGAACATTGTGCTACATGACTTTTTTTGAATTATGATTTTCTCAGGGTATATGCCCTGTAGTGGGATTGCTGGGTAGTATGGTAGTTCTATTTTTAGTTTTTTAAGGAACCTCCATACTGTTCTGTGTAGTGGCTGTATCAATTTACATTCCCACAAACAGTGCAAGAGGGTTCCCTTTTCTCCACACCCTCTCCAGCATTTATTGTTTGTAGATTTTTTGATGACGGCCATTCTGACCAGTGTGAGGTGCTACCTCGTAGTTTTGATTTGCATTTCTCTAATGATCAGTGATGTTGAGCATCCTTTCATATGTTTGTTGGTAATCTGTATATCTTCTTTGGAGAAATGTCTATTTAATTCTTCTCCCATTTTTGGATTGGGTTGTTTGTTTTTTTTGATATTGAGCTGCATGAGCTGCTTGTATATTTTGGAGATGAATCCTTTGTCAGTTGCTTCGTTTGCAAATATTTTCTCCCATTCTGAGGGTTGTCTTTTCGTCTTGTTTATAGTTTCCTTTACTGTGCAAAAGCTTTTAAGTTTCATTAGGTCCCAATTGTATATTTTTCATTTTATTTCCATTTCTCTAGGAGGTGGGTCGAAAAGGATCTTGCTGTGATTTATGTCATGGGGTGTTCCGCCTATGTTTTTCTCTAAGAGTTTCATAGTGTCTGGCCTTACATTTAGGTGTTTAATCCATTTTGAGTTTATTTTTGTGTATGGTGTTAGGGAGTGGTCTAATTTCATTCTTTTACATGTAGCTGTCCAGTTTCCCCAGCACCACTTACTGAAGAGGCTGTCTTTTCTCCATTGTATATTCTTGCTCCTTTATCAAAGATAAGGTGACCATATGTGTGTGGGTTTATCTCTGGGCTTTCTATCCTGTTGCATTGATCTATATTTCTGTTTTTGTGACAGCACCATACTGTCTTGATTACTGTAGCTTTGTAGTATAGTCTGAAGTCCGGGAGCCTGATTCCTCCAGCTCCGTTTTTCCTTCTCAACTTTGCTTTGGCTATTCAAGGTCTTTTGTGTTTCCATACAAACTGAAAATTTTTGTTCTAGTTCTGTGAAAAATGCCATTGGTAGTTTGATAGGGATTACATTGACTCTGTAGATTGCTTTGTGTAGTACAGTCATTTTCACAATGTTGATTCTTCCAATCCAAGAACATGGTATATCTCTCCATCTGTTGGTATCACCTTTAATTTCTTTCATCAGTGTCTTATAGTTGTCTGCATACAGGTCTTTTGTCTCCTTAGGTAGATTTACTCCTAGGTATTTTATTCTTTTTGTTGCAGTGGTAAATGGGAGTGTTTCCTTAATTTCTCTTTCAGATTTTTTATCATTAGTGTATAGGAACGCAAGAGATTTCTGTGCATTAATATAATTTTATTTTTTTTTCTGTCCTTATTCTTTTAATAGATTTAAGAGCTGAGAAAATTTATTTACCTAAATATGTAGATTAACAAAAAGGAGATTTGAAATATGAGTACCACTTAATTACTTAATATCCATCACTGTTATATTTAAAACTCAGAGATCTGTAATCAGACACCATTTTTTTTTTTTTTGGAGAGGATTTATATCTGTAATGTTGTGGGGTTTTTAAAATTATTTTTACAGTTTATTGTATGTCTCTTACATGTCTTTAATCTGTACATTCTCACTCAATCTTTTTTTTTCACACACACACACTGTATTTTATTTTTACAACAGATAAATAAACTGACACCAAGCATTGTAAGTGGATGACCACAACAAAAGCAACAATGATTGCAATTACCAAACACGAAACACACTCGTACTATGTCATAATATTGACACTCAGTCCAGTAATCCTCCATTGTAACAGCTCCTTTACTTTGCAGTGAAAATTGATTTGGATATTTTTTGCCTCTGAGTCCTTGTGAGAATTTTTTTTTTATTCAAACAGAAAGTCACAAAAATTATAATCATCCTCATCAGTTCACTCAGTCCCATGTAATTAATTTTTTTTTCATCTTGATCTTTTGTTAGCACTTTTATGAATTCATCAGTTTTCCATTAGAGTTCTGAAAATGCTTATTCATTCAGTTCAGCAGTATAGTCTGTTACCAGAAACCTGTACTTGTCAGTCTTTTCCATGAATTCCTTGAAGATGAAACCCTTTTATAGGAACATTTTTGCAAAAGCATCAGAGTACACCCAGAACTGTCTGTAAATGACAAAAGACTTAGAAATGACCATGGTTAAAGATTTGATGAAAGTTCATAATAATGCAATTGACAAGGAAATTTAGTTATTTCTGAGATATACATTTTAAAGTAATATTATGACTTATAACATTATACCAGAACATATAAGATTTTTAGAAATTTCATATAATGTCTGAAACATTTATATTAACATAATTCCATACAAAAACCCAAAGAAAGTTTAGTATTAGTTATTTTTTTGTTTGTTTTTTTATACTGCAGGTTCTTATTAGTCATCACTTTTATACACATCAGTGTATACATGTCAATCCCAATCGCCCAATTCAGCACACCACCACCCCGACCTCACCGCTGTTTTCCCTCCTTGGTGTCCATACGTCTGTTCTCTACATATGTGTCTCAACTTGTGCCTTGCAAACCGGTTCATCTGTACCATTTTCCTAAGTTCCACATACATGCATTAATATATGACGTTCTCTTTCTGACCTACATCACTCTGTATGACAGTCTCTAGATCCCTCCACGTCTCAACAAATGACTCAATTTCGTTCCTTTTTATGGCTGAGTAATATTCCATTGTATATATGTACCACATCTTCTTTATCCATTCGTCTGTCGATGGGCATTTAGGTTGCTTCCATGACCTGGCTATTATAAATAGTGCTGCAATGAACATTGGGGTGCATGTGTCTTTTTGAATTATGGTTTTCTCTGGGTATATGCCCAGTAGTGGGATTGCTGGATCATATGGTAATTCTAGTTTTAGTTTTTTAAGGACCCTCCATACTGTTCTCCATAGTGGCTGTATCAATTTACATTCCCACCAACAGGGCAAGAGGGTTCCCTTTTCTCCACACCCTCTCCAGCATTTGCTGTTTGTAGATTTTCTGATGATGCCCATTCTAACTGGTGTGAGGTGATACCTCATTGTAGTTTTGATTTGCATTTCTCTAGTAATTAGTGATGTTGAGCAGCTTTTCATGTGCTTCTTGTCCATGTGTATGTGATCTTTGAAGAAATGTCTATTTAGGTCTTCTGCCCATTTTTGGATTGGGTTGTTTGTTTCTTTAATATTGAGCTGAATGAGCTGTTCATATATTTTGGAGATTAATCCTTTGTCCGTTGATTCGTTTGCAAATATTTTCTCCCATTCTGAGGGTTGTCTTTTCGTCTTGTTTATGGTTTCCTTTGCTGTGCAAAAGCTTTGAAGTTTCATTAGGTCCCATTTGTTTATTTTTGTTTTTATTTCCATTACTGTAGGAGGTGGATCAAAAAAGATCTTGCTGTGGTTTATATAAAAGAGTGTTCTTCCTATGTTTTCATCTAAGGGTTTTATAGTGTCCGGTCTTACCTTTAGGTCTCGAATCCATTTTGAGTTTATTTTTGTGTATGGTGTTAGGGAGTGTTCTAATTTCATTCTTTTACATGTAGCTGTCCAGTTTTCCCAGCACCACTTATTGAAGAGACTGTCTTTTCTCCATTGTATATCTTTGCCTCTTTTCTCATAGATCAGTTGAACATAGGTGTGTAGGTTTATCTCTGGACTTTCTATCTTGTTCCATTGATCTATGTTTCCATTTTTGTGCCAGCACCATATTGTCTTGATTACTGTAGCTTTGTAGAATAGTCTGAAGTCAGGGAGTATGATTCCTTCAGCTCGGTTTTTTTCCCTCAAGACTGCTTTGGCTTTCGGGGTCTTTTGTGTCTCCATACAAATTTTAGGATGATTTGTTGTAGTTCCGTAAAACCTGCCATTGGTAATTGGTAGGGATTGCATTGAATCTGTAGATTGCTTTGGGTAGTATAGTCATTTTCACAATATTGATTCTTCCAATCCAAGAACATGGTATATCCCGCCATCTATTGGTATCATCTTTAATTCCTTTCATCAGTGGCTTATAGTTTTCTGCATACAGGTCTTTTGTCTCCCTAGGTAGGTTTATTCCTAGGTATTTTATTCTTTTTCTTGCAATGGTAAGTGGGAGTGTTTCCATAATTTCTCTTTCAGATTTTTCATCATTAGTGTATAGGAATGCAAGAGATTTCTGTGCATTAATTTTGTATCTTACAACTTTACCAAATTCATTGATTAGCTCTAGTAGTTTTCTGGTGGCATCTTTAGGATTCTCTATGTATAGTATCATGTCATCTGCAAACAGTGATAGTTTTACTTCTTCTTTTCCAATTTGTATTCCTTTTATTTCCTTTTCTTCTCTGATTGCCATGGCTAGGACTTCCAAAACCATGTTGAATAATAGTGGTGAGAGTGGACATCCTTGTCTCGTTCCTGATCTTAGAGGAAATGCTTTCAGTTTTTCACCATTGAGAATGATGTTTGCTGTGGGTTTGTCATATATGGCCTTTATTATGTTGAGTTACATTCCTTCTGTGCCCACTTTCTGGAGATTTTTTATCATAAATGAGTGTTGAAATTTGTCAGAAGGTTTTTCTGCATCTATCGAGGTTATCATATGGTTGTTCTTTTTCAATTTGTTAATATGGTGTATCACATTGTTTGATTTGCATATATTGAAGAATCCTTGCATCCTTGGGATAAATACCACTTGATCATGGTGTATGATCCTTTTACTGTGTTGTTGGATTCTCTTTGCTAGTATTTTCTTGAGGTTTTTTGCATCTATATTCATCAGTGATATTGGTCTGTAATTTTCTTTTTTTGTACTATCTTTGTCTGGTTTTGGTATCAGGCTGATGGTGGCTCATAGAATGAGTTTGGGAGTGTTGCTTCCTCTGCAATTTTCGGAGTAGTTTGAGAAGGACGGGTGTTAGCTCTTCTCTAAATGTTTGATAGAATTCACCTGTGAAGCTCTCTGGTCCTGGACTTTTGTTTGTTGGAGGATTTTTAATCACAGTTTCAATTTCATTTCTTGTGATTGTTCTGTTCATATTTTTTGTTTCTTTCTGGTTCAGTCTTGGAAGGTTATACCTTTGTAAGAATTTGTCTATTTCTTCCAGGTTGTCCATTTTATTGGCATAGAGTTGCTTGTAGTAGTCTCTTAAGATGCTTTGTATTTCTGTGGTGTCTGTTGTAACTTCTCCTTTTTCATTTCTAATTTTATTGATTTGAGTCCTCTCCCTCTTTTTCTTGATGAGTCTGGCTAATGGTTTATCAATTTGTTTATCTTCTCAAAGAACCAGCTTTTAGTTTTATTGATCTTTGCTATTGTTTCCTTTGTTTCTATTTCATTTATTTCTGCTCTGGTCTTTATGATTTCTTTCCTTCTGCTAACTTTGGGTTCTGTTTGTTCTTTTTTCTCTAGTTCCTTTAGGTGTGAGGTTAGATTGTTTACTTGAGATTTTTCTTGTTTCTTGAGGTAGGCTTGTATAGCTATAAACTTCCCTCTTAGAACTGCTTTTGCTGCATCCCATAGGTTTTCAATCGTCGTGTTTTCATTGCCATTTGTCTCTAGGTATTTTTTGATTTCCTCTTTGATTTCTTCAGTGATCTCTTGGTTATTTAGTAACGTACTTTTTGGCCTCCATGTGTTTGTGTTTTTTACGGTGTTTTCCCTGTAATTCATTTCTAATCTCTTAGTGTTGTGCCCAGAAAAGATGCTTGATATGATTTCAATTTTCTTAAATTTACTGAGGCTAGATTTGTGACCCAAGATGTGATCTGTCCTGGAGAATGTTCCGTGTGCACTTGAGAAGAAAGTGTAATCTGCTGTTTTTGGATGGAATGTCCTATAAATATCAATTAAATCTATCTGGTCTAGTGTGTCATTTAAAGCTTCTGTTTCCTTATTAATTTTCTGTCTGGATGATCTGTCCATTGGTGTAAGTGAGGTGTTAAAGTCCCCCACTATTTTTGTGTTACTGTCGATTTCCTCTTTTATAGCTGTTAGCAGTTCCCTTATGTATTGTGGTGCTCCTATGTTGGGTGCATATATATTTATAATTTTTATCTCTTCTTCTTGGATTGATCCCTTGATCATTATGTAGTGTCCTTCCTTGTCTCTTATAACATTCTTTATTTTAAAGTCTTATTTTTTCTGATATGAGTACAGCTACTCCAGCTTTCTTTTGATTTCCATTTGCATGGAGTATCTTTTTCCATCCCCTTACTTTCAGTCTGTATGTGTCCCTAGGTCTGAAGTGCGTCTCTTGTAGACAGCATATATATGGGTCTTGTTTTTGTATCCATTCAGTAAGCCTGTGTCTGTTGGTTGGAGCATTTAATCCATTCACATTTAAGGTAATTATTGATATGTATGTTCCTGTGACCATTTTCTTAATTGTTTTGGGTTTTCTTTTGTAGGTCCTTTTCTTCTCTTGTGTTTCCCACTTAGAGAAGTTCCTTTAGCATTAGCTGTAGTGCTGGTTTGGTGGTGCTGAATTCTCTTAGCTTTTGCTTGTCTGTAAAGCTTTTGATTTCTCCATCAAATCTCAGTGAGATCCTTGCCGGGTAGAGTAATCTTGGTTGTAGGTTATTCCCTTTCATCACTTTAAGTATTGTGCATTACTTTTATATCTTGCTACTTTACCATATTTATTGATTAGCTCTAGTAGTTTCCTGATGGCATCTTTGGGATTCTGTATGTATACTATCATGTCAACTGCAAACAGTGACAGTTTTATTTCTTCTTTTCCGATTGGATTTCCCTTTATTTCTTTTTCTTCTCTGATTGCTGTCACTAAAACTTCAAAAACTATGTTGAATAATAATGGTGAAAGTGGGCAATCTTGTCTTGCTCTTGATCTTAGTGGAAAGGGTTTCAGTTTTTCACCATTGAGAACAATGTTGGCTGTGTGTTTGTCATATATGGCCTTTATTATGCTGAGGTAAGTTCCCTCTATGCCTACTTTCTGGAGACTTTTTATCATAAATGGGTGTTGAATATTGTCAAAAGCTTTTTTTGCCTTTATTGTGATGATCATATCGTTTTTATCCTTCAGGTTGTTAGTATGGTGTATCACATTGATTGATTTGCATATATTGAAGAATCCTTGCATTCCTTGGATAAACCCCACTTGATCATGGTGTATGATCCTTTTAATGTGCTGTTGGATTCTGTTTGCTACTGTTTTGTTGAGGATATTTGCATCTGTGTTCATCAGTGATATTGGCCTGTAGTTTTCTTTTTTCGTGACATCTTTATCTGGTTTTCGTATCAGGGTGTTGTTGGCCTCATAGAATGAGTTTGGGAGTGTTCCTCCCTCTGCTATGTTTTGGAAGAATTTGAGAAAGATAGGTGTTAGCTCTTCTCTAAATGTTTGATAGAATTCCCATGTGAAGCCATCTGGTCCTGGGTTTTTGTTTGTTGGAAGATTTTTAATAACAGTGTCAATTTCAGTGCTTGTGATTAGTCTGTTCATATTTTCTATTTATTCCAGGTTCAGTGTCAGAAGATTGTGCTTTTCTAAGAGTTTGTCAATTTCTTCCGGGTTGTCCATTTTATTGGCATATAGTTTCTTGTAGTAATCTCTCATGATTCTTTTGTATTTCTGCAGTGTGAGTTGTTACTTCCTCTTTTTCATTTCTAATTCTATTGATTTGAGCCTTCTCCCTTTTCTTCTTGATGAGTCTGGTTAGTGGTTTATCAATTTTGTTTATCTTCTCAAAGAACCAGGTTTTAGTTTTATTGATTTTTGCTATTGTTTCCTTCATTTCTTTTTCATTTATTTCTGTTCTGATATTTATGATTTCTTTCCCTCTGCTAACTTTGGGGATTTTTTATTCTTCTTTCTGTAATTGCTTTAGGTGTAAGGTTACATTGTTTATTTGAGATTTTTCTTGTTTCTTGAAGTAGGATTTTATTGCTATAAATTTCCCTCTTAGAAATGTTTTTGCTGCACCCATAAGTTTTGGGCCATGTGTTTTCATTGTCATTTGTTTCTAGGTATTTTTTGATTTCCTCTTTGTTTTCCTCAGTGATATCTTGGTTATTTATTAGTGTATTGTTTAGCCTCCATGTGTTTGTATTTTTTACAGATATTTTTCCTGTAATTGATATCTATTCTCATAGCGTTGTGGTTGGAGAAGATACTTGATACGATTTCAGTTTTTTTAAATTTACCAAGACTTGATTTGTGACCCAAGATATGATCTATCCTGGAGCATGTTCCATGAGCACTTGAGAAGAAGTGTAATCTGCTTTTTCTGGATGGAATGTCCTATAAATATCAATTAAATCTATCTGGTCAAGTGTGTCATTTAAAGCTTCTGTTTCTTTATTTATTTTCATTTTGGATGATCTGTCCATTGTTGAAAGTGGAGTGTTAAAGTCCCCCACTATTATTGTGTTACTGTCTATTTCCCCTTTTATGGCAGTTAACATTTGCCTTATATATTGAGGTGCTCCTATATTGGGTACATAAATATTTACAATTGTTATATCTTCTTCTTGGATTGATCCCTTGATCATTAAATAGTGCCCTTCTTTGTCTCTTGTAATAGTCTTTATTTTAAAGTCTATTTTGTCTGTTATGAGAATTGCTACTCCAGCTTTCTTTTGATTTCCATTTCCATGGAATATTTTTTTCCTTCCCCTCACTTTCAGTCTGTATGTGTCCCTAGTTCTGACGTGTGTCTCTTGTAGACAGCATATATACTGGTCTTGTTTTTGTATCCATTCAGCCAGTCTATGTCTTTTGGTGGGCGGATTTAATCCATTTACATTTAAGGTAATTATTGATATGTATGTTCCTATTACCATTTTCTTAATTGTTTTGGGTTTGTTATTGTAGGTTTTTTTCTTCTCTTGTGTTTCCTGCCTAGAGAAGTTCCTTAGCATTTGTTGTAAAGCTGGGTTTGTGGTGCTGAATTCCTTAACTTTTGCTTGTATGTAAACGTTTTAATTTCTCCATCAAATCTGAATGAGCTCCTTGCTGGGTAGAGTAATATTGGTTGTAAGTTTTTCCCTTTCATCACTTTAAATATGTCCTGCCACTCCCTTCTGGCTTGCAGAGTTTCTGCTGACAGATCAGCTGTTAACCTTATGGGGATTCCCTTGCATGTTATTTGTTGTTTTTCCCTTGCTGCTTTTAATATTTTTTCTTGGTATTTAATTTTTGATAGTTTGTTTAATATGTGTCTTGGCATGTTTCTCCGTGGATTTATCCTGTATGGGATTCTGTATGATTCCTGGACTTGATTGACTATTTCCTTTCCCATATTAGGGAAGTTTTCAACTATAATCTCTTCAAATATTTTCTCAGTCCCTTTCTTTTTCTCTTTTTCTTCTGGGATCCCTATAATTCGAATGTTGTTGCATTTAATGTTGTCACAGAGTTCTCTGTGACTGTCCTCCATACTTTTCTTTCTTTTTTCTTTATTCTGCTCTGCCACAGTTATTTCCACTATTTTATCTTCCAGGTCCCTTATTCGTTCTTCTGCCTCAGTTATTCTGCTATTGATTTTTTCTAGAGAATTTTTTATTTCATTTATTGTGTTGTTCATCATGGTTTGTTTGCTCGTTAGTTCTTCTAGGTCCTTGTTAAACGTTTTTTGTATTTTCTCCATTCTATTTCCAAGATTTTGGATCATCTTTACTATAATTACTCTGAATTCTTTTTCAGGGAGATTGCCTATTTCCTCTTCATTTGTTTGGTCTGGTGGTTTTTTGCCTTGCTCCTTCATCTGTGTGTTTCTCTGTCTTCTCATTTTCCTTAACTTACTGTGTTTGTGGTCTCCTTTTGGCAGACTGCAGGTTTGTAGTTCCCATTGTTTTGCTGTCTGCCCGCAGTGGCTCAGGTTGGTTCAGTGGGTTGTGTAGGCTTCCTGGTGGAGGGGACTTGTGCCTGTGTCCTGGTGAATGAGGCTGGGTCTTGTCTTTCTGGTGGGCAGGACTGAGTTCGGTGGTGTGTTTTGGGGTGTCTGTGAACTTATTATGATTTTAGGCAGCCTCTATGCTAATGGGTGGGGTTGTGTTCCTGTCTTGCTAGTTGTTTGGCATAGGGTGTCTAGCACTGTAGCTTGCTGGTTGTTGAGTGGAGCTGGGTCTTAGCATTGAGATGCAGATCTCTGGGAGAGCTTTCGCCATTTTATATCACGTGTATCTGGGAGGTATCTGGTGGACCAATGTCCTGAACTTGGGTCTCCCACCTCAGAGGCAGAGGCCTGACACCCTTCCAGAGCACCAAGACCCTGTCAGCCACACAGCTCAGAAGAAAAGGGAGAAATAAGAAAGAAAGAAAGGAAAAAATAAAATAAAAAGAAATAATGTTTTTGAAATAAAAAATTTAAAAATTATTAAAAATAAAAAAATTTCAAAGTAATAAAAAATTAAAAATAAAGAAAGAAGAGAGTAACCAGACCAAAAAACAAATCCACCAATGAAAAAAGGCACTAAAAACTATACCAAAAAACACAAAACAAAACAAAATAAAACAAAAATACGGACAGACAGAAACCTCAGACAAATGGTAAAAGCAAAGCTATACAGACAAAATCACACAAAGAAACATACACATACACACTCACAGAAAGAGAAAAAGGAAAAAAATATATATATATATAAATAAGGAAGAGAGCAATGAAATCAATAAACAAATCTACCAATGATAATAAACTCTAAATACTAAACTAAGATAAACTTAGAACCAGAAGCCAGTCAGCTGCATACAGCAAACCCTAAGTCTACAGTTGCTCCCAAAGTCCACCACCTCAATTTGGGATGATTCGTTGTCTATTCAAATATTCCAGAGATGCAGGGTACATCAAGTTGATTGTGGAGTTTTAATGTGCTGCTCCTGAGGCTGCTGGGAGAAGTTTCCCTTTCTCTTCTTTGTTCGCTCAGCTCCTGGGGTTCAGCTTTGGATTTGGCCCCGCCTCTGCGTGTAGGTCGCCTGAGAGCGTCTGTTCTCTGCCCAGACAGGATGGGGTAAAGTAGCAGCTGATTAGGGGGCTCTCGCTCACTCAGGCCAGGGGGAGGGAGAGGTACAGAATGCAGGGTGAGCCTGCGGTGGCAGAGGCTGGCGTAACGTTGCAACAGCCTGAGGCATGACGTGTGTTCTCCCAGGAAAGTTGTCCCTGGAGCACGGGACCCTGGCAGTGGCAGCCTGCACAGGCTCCTGGGAGGGGAGGTGTGGATAGTGACCTGTACTTGCACATAGGCTTCTTGGTGGCTGCAGTAGCAGCCTTATCGTCTCATGCCTGTCTCTGGGGTCCGTGCTGATAGCCGCGGCTCGCGCCCATCTCTGAAGCTCCTTTAGGTGGTGCTCTGAATCCCCTCTCTTCGTGCACCCTGAAACAATGGTCTCTTGCCTCTTAGGCAGTTCCAGACTTTTTCCCAGACTCCCTCCCAGCTAGCTGTGGTGCACTAGCCCCCTTCAGGCTGTGTTCACACAGCCAACCTCAGTCCTCTCCCTGGGATATGACCTCCAAAGCCCGAGCCTCAGCTCCCAGCCTCCACCCGCCCTGGTGGGTGAGCAGACAAGCCTCTCGGGCTGGTGAGTGCTGGTCGGCACCGATCTTCTGTGCGGGAATCTCTCCGCTTTGCCCTCTGCACCCCTGTTGCTGTGCTTTCCTCTGTGGCTCCGAAGCTCCCCCCCCACCACCCCCTGTCTCCCTAGTGAAGGGGCTTCCTAGTATGTGGAAACCTTTCCTCCTTCACAGCTCCCTCCCACTGGTGCAGGTCTGTCCCTATTCTTTTGTCTCTGCTTTTTCTTTTTTCTTTTGCCCTACCCAGGTACGTGGAGAGTTTCTTGCCTTTTAGGAAGTCTGGGGTCTTCTGGCAGCATTCAGTAGGTGTTCTGTAGGAGCTGTTCCACATGTAGATGTATTTTTGATGTATTTGGGGGGAGGAAGGTGATCTCCACGTCTTACTCCTCTGCCATCTTGAAACTATCCTAATAAACAATTTTTGACTGTCCATTCACTCTTTACTATTATGAATTTACTTATAAACAGAAATTACAACTTATATATCCCCATCTTGAAGTGATTTGGGAGGTATGTATTAAAATAAGAGAACTCATAACTCGTATTTATTGACCATCTATCATGTGCTTTCTAGGCCTTTATATATTATTTTACTTAATCTTTATAACTACCCTAGGAAGTACAGTTATGGCCTCTCTTTTCATAGGTGTTGAAAATGAGACTAAGTGTTTAAAACCCGTAGCTAGCCAGTAGGTAACAGAGGTTATATTACAACCCAAATCTACTTTTTACCAAAACTTCTGTGTACTCTTTCCACTTTTCTAAGAATATTGAACCAAATTTTTTTCTGAAAATTTCATGTTACATATCTAAAACCATAAAATAGTAGGAAAATGTCAAATACCATGCGCTATTTATACAGTGGATAAAAATGCTTTGCATTACATTAAACTTGTAACTTTAACGCAGTGTGACATTTTAAATTGTTTGACTAGCTGGCTTCTTTAAGGAGCTACTTCACTGTAGTGGAGGAAACTCTTCCATTCACATGTGACAAACATCTAGGTGGTACAACAGTATATGGTATTTCAAGAAATTAAAATTGTAATATCATAGCTGAAAGGACTTATAAATGATTATTCCACACATCTGTCTTCAGTCATAAGATTGTTTAAATTATTCAGTATAGATGGTCAACAATTGTTTTTAAACTTAAAACCCCTCCAGGCCATACCAATATTTTATTTATTCTTCAACTGTCCAACCAAAACTTCTGGCAGTCTAATTTAAAGCTTTCCATTGTCCATCTGTAGGACAACTCACTAGAATCTGTGTGTGTGTGTGTGTGTGTGTGTGTGTTTAAATCATCTCTTTTCTCTAAGAATATTACTTAAGATTATACAAAGACTGAACATCACCTACAGGATGTTTGTCAAGTTTCTCTAGTAAAATTTTGTCATTATAAATGATTTAAGTCTCACTAGTGACCCCTAAATTAAGTATATATTAATAGCTTTTATGGTAACATATTGAATTTAAATAGCTAAATGAATATTAATTGCAGAGTGGAAAAATTAAGTCCAACAAATTTTACTATACAATTGTTTGATTTTCCACCAGATTCCATTGTAAAACTGGAAGTTGAGAAATTTTTAACTACTTGAAATTATAAAAGCTTGAAAACCTATTAAAAATCTCCTAAATTATATACTACAAGAAGCCTAGTAAAGTTTATGCAAAAGTAGCAGCTTTTATTTTTATTCCTCAATAGAAGAAAAAGCTTGAAAAATATATAGTACTAGCAATTCTATAAGTATGTGTTTTAATACTAATACTCTTTTCCTATTTTAGTTGTAGCATCAGATTATTAAAAAACAGTCCAATGTATCAAGCTAAACATTTGTGTGAACATTATTCAATTGATTAGATATCTGTGATTATTAGGTTTTACTATTTTTCCTCTCATGGATGTAGGTTTAAAAAAAATTATATCCTCTGATTATAGGAGACAGCAAAGTTCAGGTTTTAGATTGAAAAGGTGACTAACTCTGGTGTTTACTAGTACTGGTAGATATTCCATTACAACAAATATTTTTAATAAAATATACTTGGACTAGATTGTTTTTGACATTTTTAATGACAAATTAAATTTGACTATGTAAAATACTTTTCTTTAAAGTTGATTTCAATTCATCCTGTTTAACTTCAGGATTCTATTCTAGCCCACTTATGCATGCATGCTAATATTAGTTCAAATTTTAAATATAATCTTTGTTGTAAATTCTTTCTGAACAAATTAGAGCATATGTGTGTTGAAGATGAAATTCTAGTTTAATTTTTCAAAAACTCTTCCAAAGATAATTAAATAATGTAAAATAATGGGTCTTTGATTTTGTTGTTAATTCCAGTTTCACTGTCATGTTTATTTCATGGTATCCAAAATGCCCTTCTGAATGCTGCCTTACAGATTTGTCAGTTCTGGAGAATGATCCTGAGTGGTGTAACAGAGGAGCATTGGCATTATGGCATGTCCAGGACACAAGTAAAAGACAGCTGGCATTTTTAATGTCTTTCTTTTCTTTTTAATCTATGGAAGCCACAGTATTTGGGGATTATGATTTTCATAGCATTATCATTTTGTTATATATTTTTTTCTGATTTAGATTTCTAATAATAAATTCCATTTGATTTTCACTGTCACTATCCATGTCAATGTTCTTAGTGCATTATTATGAAAATATGTTTATCTTCTGTCATATTTACTTCTTTCTAGTTCATCTCTTATTCTCAATCTAAATTTGCAAGGTTGCTCTTCTAAAATCTAGTGCTTTATACATATATCCTCCAATTTAAAGGCCTTCACTGACTCCCCACTGTCTATTTTTTCATGCATCGATCACATACCTACTTATACTAGACCCTGTGCATGTAGAACACAAGAGCTAGGCCCAGGTCCTTGTCCTGCCTTTTTATACTTAGTTCATATCTAGTGCTCCAGTTCACATCTAGTGCTCCAGTTCACATCTAGTGCTCCATACTCAGCTCCTTTTTTCTCTGTACAGTTATTCCACTTTAGCCAACTGTCTTTTACTTTTTCCCTGGACATGCCATAATTATTCTATTGCTTTTTATCAGAATATCCTCTCCACTTGTTTAAAAGCTTTACTTTTATTCTTTTTAAGCTCTGCATATGTATCAATTCATTTCATTTTATAGCATCTCTGTGAGTTAGGTACTACTGATATCTGAGTTTTGAAGGTAAGGACACTGAGGCACAGAAAGATGAGGTAACTTGCTCAAGGTTACAGAGCAAATAAGATAGAAGTGGGAATTAAACTCTGACATTCTGACTCAAGAATCTGATCTCTCAACTAGTTTATTTTGAGATCTACACATCCCTTCTCCTTTCTTCTCTTTCATCCTTTCTCCACTTCTTATTCTCTTTCCTTCTCTCCCCTTCTCCCTTTTTTTCTTCTCTTATTCTTTCAGGAATAATATAAATTCCTAGTTGTGTAGTGTCCTCGCTAGAGATACAAGGTGATATTTGCTTTAATGTCATCTTCTTTTCTGAGTGATAATCTCCTTCCTGAGTTAGTACATTCCTGCCTGGGATCTTCCCTCTGTGCTGGCGTTTGCAAAGGTGTCTGCATCTACATTTGATCCCAGTTTTCTCTGCAACATCCTGCATTATGACAACAAATGCTCCTCAGTGTCTGCTGGCTCTATGTTTCTTTCTTTTTTTTTTTTTTTAATCCTTTCACAATATGGGACATTTGGCTGCCCTTCTATAACTCGGTGGCATTATGAGAGTCTCAGTGGGCTTTTCTATACCAATCTCCTTTCATAGTTACCTCAATTCTGTTTTCTTTTGGCATAGAATTCTGGGGAACTTTCCGGACCTTGATACCTCCCAGGGCAAGCAAGGGAAGAGAGCGACTACATCCTTTATTCTAGTCCTGGTTCTAAGCCTCTCACTTCTCCATCTCTTCTACCTTTTAATTTCTTATCTCTGTACCAATAACTCTGCAGTTCTTATTATTTTTAATTCTGCTGTCTTAAGGCTAAACCACCATTTTTATTTGTTTGCTGGTTTTAATGTTTTGAAAATCAGGGATTTGATGTCTCTATTTTTGGTTCCACTGTCCCTTAGGGCACCAAGTTTCTACAAATAGCTGGGCCATTCAGGACAAGACAAAGGGGAGGATGAAAAGCAATTCTATTAAAAGATTTTGATGTCATTCCCTCACATTGGCATCATATTGGAGGTAAAAAATAATGTTGATGAGAATGAGCTTGTAGGGAGCCAGGATGATGAAAATTTTGTTTTAACGTGATAAGATAAGGAATAGGAAAGCATTTAATATTTTTGACAGAAGTAACTAACAGGGAGGTTATAGGGAGGAATTTTGTTCTTTTAGCCTGTGATATGATAAAGTGAAAGAGCGAGACAACAGAAGGCAGATTATTAAGTACTTTATAGTCAATGTTTTTCCTCCTGAGTGTGTTATATTTACTAGTTTACATTAATGCTTTTGTTTTTTCATGGAAGAATGGTGTCCACCTTCCCGTGAAATGTGAAATAATTTTTGACAATTCCATTTTTACTATATTATGTGCTCCTTAAGTGTATATTCATTTAATTAAACTACCAATAACTCATAGGGTTTTAATATGTGATTTGTGTTATCATGTCGTAACTTTTAACCTTATTTTGTAAAAGGAAAATGAATATGTAAGTGTACCTGCCATCATTTCTAAGTGACTGTCTTTTTTATTCATGGTTTGTTTCCTCTGACAAGGTTCTCAGCAGACAGTTCTTATCTCTATGTTTTTATAGTTTCTTAATTATTCACTGTCATTTTAAAATGAATGCTCCAGGAATACTTGAGTATTTACATACTCTTTGTCACCTTGCTTAACTTTGCACGTCTCATAGAAGGGTCTTGATAATTATTGTAATAGAACTTGAGAGAAGTTATGTCAGCCTGCACATACCATTAGTGCATTAATGTGTCAAAATAGCAGTGAATGACACAGCTCTAGGCAGTCTTAAAAGCTGCTAATGGCAGGCCAACTCTAAGGAATTGATTTGTAAGCAATACTAGGGCTATAAAACTTTCTCCTTGATATATAGTTCAGAAAGCCTTGTTCTATTATTCACCTTATTTTTAGTAAATGAGTAATAGCTCTTTGAATAACAGAACAATCTATAAAGACAATATAGTTGATGTGCTTTATGTTAAAGTAGCAATAGAAAATTTCAAAGAGCAAAACTAACAAGGTAGCAGCGTGTTAAAATTAATTCAGTTGTTAACATTTAAACTGCAATTTAATCACAGGTCAAATCTCACAAGTTACTGTTTTGTGGTTAATAGAAATGGATGTGGTAAAGTAGTTTGTCAAACTAATAGCTTTTTGACACCTAGAAGAGATTGAAGAGAAAAATATTTGAAATGTGAAACAAACTTCATAAATATAAATTTATGAGGAATAATGTAATCAATATAAATGTAGTTATGTGTTGGTTTTTAAAACTGAAAAAGTATATTTTAAAACTAAGGGTATACAAAGTTCCAAGCCTAATGTACTGTATGACTTAATACACTTTATGTTGCATTTTAGATTAAAATGTATTTGTATTGTTTTTCTATACATCAGAGATCCTTATAACACTCTATTGTTGTTTGGGCTGAGTCTGTCTCTTTTAGGGGGCTCCCTTAGAACAGGGGCCATCCCCATCATGCTTATCATTCTGGCTTCCAGGACTAAGCCCAATGTATAGCACAAACTGGGAGCCCACTTAGTACTTTTATATAAAAGAATGTGTGCTCCCTCAAGGGCCAAACCATATCATTTTAATAGAAGGCAGTTTTTTTTATAAGTGTCACAAGAATGGCACAAAGGATAATTCGAGTAAGAAGAACATATGTCTCAGATCCTAAAACTTGCTCCATATGGATAGCTGTTGAAAGGAAAAACAGTGTACTATAGTACATTTCACTGGAACTGACATTCAGATTTGCACATAAAACAAATGAGTTCCTTTAGAATATTTGAAAGTTTCTGTTTAACCCTAAAATTTGTAACTCTGGTTGAGATTCATGGCTAAACCATATAAAAGTGACTGCAAATGAATTGCTATTTTGAATGAATCTAGAAGTACTTTTTCAGTGGAGAATGAGCTGTGCTAAGTAACAGGCAGCCTCATAGCTCATAGGTTTTATTCCATTGCAAGTGACAAGGAAGGAGGAATTTCAGGAAGACTCTAAAGAGCTTTGAAATTTCCCAGGGTGCGTTTGAGAACAGTTTTGGGAAAAAGAGATGACTAGCTTCATTTATTTTTTATTTCTTTCCTCCACTCTTCATTCCATTTTCATGCTTTTTCCTGGTTTTCATTAAGTAGTTGAAAATATAGTGACTTTTTGATACAATTTCTTTAATCAGACTGGAAATACAGTATCGCAACATCAGAACAAAATATAAGAAATAATCAATATAAAATTTTAAAGTTAGATTTCCATAAAAATTATGTGTGTATATATATATAAAGTTTTCATTTATAAAGGAAATAAGAATATTTTTCTAACATATAATTACAGGCTGAATTCATAGGGAATTTTATACTCAGTATTACAGTACTTTTTTTTAGAAGTGACGAAAAACAATATGGCATAGTTCCAAAACTTTTCCATACATTAAAATTACTTTAAAATTCCTTACTCCAACTTTACAATGTTTTAACTTTACAAACTGTGCATTCTTTCCTAACTTCCTGTTTCAAATTGCTCCCTCAACTTATAATTTACTACTCTGGAGACAGTGGTTGACTTTTTATGGGGTGATTATTTTCCAGTTGTTTCTTCTTTCAATTCCCTTTTCTGCTTTTCCCCTCTAAGCACCCACAAACACATGTACATGTCTTTTCTCATTTACTTGATATGTGGCCTTTACAATGAGGCCATCTTTCTGTGAAAATGAAATTTTATATCTTGTTAAAAATTCCAGTATGCTGTGTCCCAAATGGGTATACATTTCTGAATACAAGACCCTAAATCTGAAAAGCCAGAAGGGAAAATGGCTTGCTTGTAATATCCATAACTACTTATAATAATGCAACCTTATAGATTTACTAAGGTCATGATTTACAGTCGTATAAATTCCCATAAGTAAGGTTTTCATCTCCGAAAGCGTTCCATAGCACAACAAAACAGATTTGTAGTTCACTTAATTATGACTGTATATCTTCATAGCACTTATTAGTCATGCCTCACACTCGCCTTAAGCAGATCATGTTCCACATACATTTTTGGTTTTGTCCAAAGGTCTGATTATTTGGCACTTAGGTTGATTTCACTGAGACCTTGGACTTAAAGATCCATGAATGTTTTAAAAAACAATGTTTCAGTGTTCCTATTCATAACATTTTTATAAACTTTCAGATAAGACGTTCCAGTTAGTGACTATTTTCCCCAGCCTTGCTCCATCCTCAGTCGTCCTAATGAAAGAGAACACATTGATTAAGATGAATATGTGTAATATACATACACACACACACACACACATATGTATACACATACATAATATCTCTTAAACAAGACTTTACAGGGTAATATGTTTGGGATAGAGAAGCTACAACTTCTCTGCAAAGAAATGTAGACTTGACTGTGTATATAATTTTTGGTAGTAATAAAGATGATAAAAAGTACAAGGTAATTGAGGGCTGGGAAAAAAATTTGAGCCAACTGGCATGAAGAACTGGAACTTTAACCTTTATTTAAATATCTACATGTATCTACAGATATCTACAGGTATCTTCAAGTATATAAAAGCCTGTATTCTTGAAGCTAAGAAATTATAAGGATAAATATAAGTGATTCAGTTTTGTTTACTATTAGTTTAAGTAATACTAAGTCACATACTGTATGAAAAATATTTTTATTGCCAATAAAATGCAACTCACTTTTTTCTCCTCCATAAGAAAATAGAAGTCTCAGGAAGAATTTTTTCAATGCCTGTTTTTATAGACACTTTGGGACTCCACTTGCACAGTGAAAAGAAAATCTTTCCTTGGATTTGAGGACAGCTTTCATGTCTCCCACGGCTCTCGCACTTATATCCATCTCCTCTGTCCTGTTTCTTCAGAACACTCCCTCATACAGTCGTCTTCTTCCTCCTATTTCTTTAACCTTTCCAGCTGCTTACACTCCCTTCAGCATCCAGTGTATTCGTGACTCTAAGATATTTGGACCAAAAACAAGACCTCCTTCCATGACACATTAACTACTCTCAGTCTCCTTTTCTTCATGGCCAGGCCCTAAAGAAGGGTCCAAATGTATTGCCTTCATCTTCTTACCTTTTATGATGCTACATCTATTGTAGTCTATCTTCTACCACCCAGTGGCAAATGTTTTTGTCAAGAGCAGCAGTGAACTCTTGAATGCAGAATCCAAAGAACAGGTTTTGAAGTATAGTTTCTTAACTTTAGATTTGTTTGGTTGATTGATTTTGTTTTTGCAGTATTGGCCACTGTGACCACTTCTTCTGTGTTGGTACTTTTTTTATTTTGACTTAGCTTTGTGACATAGACTGGGTAGGCACTGTAGCGTAGTGTTTGATTTCATGAAACTTGTCAGAAATATCTGGATTTATTGTCCCTATTTTGCTATTTAATGTCTGGATTACTTTGGGCACATTACCTAATCTCTCTAAACTCAGTTTTGTTTTCTTTGAAGTAAAGGTAGTAACCATATCTACCTCATAGGGTTGTAAGGATCGATTATTTTTAAAATCATTAAAGAGCCTATTATGCTGTCTGGTGCATGCTGAGTCCTCAATAAGTGATAGCTATTATCAGTATTTTTAAACCATGAGGACACTCTTCCCTCTCCCTTCCTTACTCTTCCCCCTCTATATCCGCTCCTCTATCCTTCCTCTTTTTCTTTCCCGCTCTTCCTTTTCCTCTTTTTACTTCCTCTGTCCTCCCGTCCTCCTCCCTTCCTCCGAGTCTCTTTCTTTAGTCCTCTCAGATGCTCCAGTCGCTGCCATGGCTATTGCTACCGAAGAATCCCAATCTGCTTATCCATTTCACATTTTTCTCAAGTGCTTCAGCTTCATATTGAATTTCACACTAAACATTTCCAGCTGGGGATTTCCTTGGCACCTCAAAGACGGCATGTTCCAAGCTCAAGTGAACCTGCCTCACCACTAACCTTACATCTGCTTCATTCCTATCTTAGTGATTGATGTCAGTCACTTAGTCCTGGAAGTTCTTTAATTTCACTATCTCCTAAATCTGTATCATCTTTTCCATGCCTGCTCTTCCTTTCCCAGTTCATAATCTTATTATTATCCATCTAGATTACTACAATGGTCTGCTATATGGGCTCACTATCTTTGGTCTTGCATATTTCTCATCCAATATTCAAACCATTGCCAGTTTACAACTTGCAAAGTGCAAATCTGATTTTCCTATATGACTTGTTAATTTTTAAGTTGTTCCTTATACAATCTCAGGTTAAAAAAAACTTCTTAACAAGGTATGCACATTAATGGCATAACTGCTTTGTTTTCTTTGTATTTCTATTTTGACGATTACTCTCTATTTATGGCAAATGATCCTTTAATGACACATTTTTGTCAATGTTCTATGTGCAGTTGAAAATAATTTCTCTTCTGCAGATATTGTGCATAATGTTCTATATATGCCAATTAGGTCAAACTGATTAATCATGTAGTTCAAATTTTCAGTTGTGTTACTGGGTTTATTTGGGTTTTTTTTGTCTGTTTATTGTACTAGTTATTGAGAGAGGTGCGTTAAAATCTCCTACTATGATTGTAGATATATGTATTTCTCCTTATTCCTCTGTTAAAATTTTCTTTATATACTTTGTATCTTGTTATCATTAAACAGAAACTAAGGACTGTTTTCTTTTCTTCTTGAAGTTATTTTATCATTATGAATTATCCCTTTTTTATCTCTAGTGATTATTTTTACCTTCAAGTCTTCTTAGTCAGATATTAATATAGCCACACCTATTTCTTTTAATAAATATTTTGTGGCATATTTTTTCCATTCTTTTATGGTGCATTTTTCTGTGTTCTCATATTTTAAACATATTTATTGTAAACCACATGTGTTTTATCTTAGTTTTTAAACCTATTCTGAGCATCTCTGTCTTTTAATTGTAGTTTCAGTATTTTTAGATTTTATGCAGTTACTAATATATTTGCATTTAAACCTACCATCTTGCTATATATTTTCTATTTCTTTCATGTAGTTTTGCTGTTATTTCTCTCTTCCCTCTTTCTTATAAAAAACTTTAATTATATTTATATCCATTGTATTTAATTATATTATCTAATTAATTTATTTGATTGTTTCTTCTGGTTCTTTTTGTGTTCATTTTTAGTGCTTATGCTCTAGATTTTAATATACATCCATGATTTATTAGTCTCCCTAAGCTAGTGCTATTTAGCACTTCCTAAAAATGCTGAAACCACACCTTATTTTAGCTTCATTTAGTCTCTTCTTACCTTTTGTACTATTGTTGTCAGACGTTTTTCTTTCTATGATGTACATCCACAAGACACAAATAATATTGTTCTTCTAAGAAGTCAGTATTTTTTCTATACATCAACAAAATCACCTTTTCTAGGGCTCTTCATTCCTTCCTTCAGTTTCATCTTTCCATCTGGGGTCATTTTTCTTTCAGCCTGAGAAACTTCCTGTGTATTTTTTATATTGCAACCGATTATCTCAGCTGGTGACTAATTCTCTTATCTTTTCTTTGTCTGAAAATATTTTGATTGCACCCTTATCTTTAAAGGGTATTTTCACTGGGTTAAAATCTGGGTTGGAAATTTTTTTCAGTCTTTCAGAATTCAGCACACTGTCTACTGACTTCCATATTTCGATTGATAAGTTGGCTATGGGTCTTATTGTTACTCCTTTTAGAATTTATTTTAATCCTTGGATTTCATCAGCTTGACCTTGATGTGGTTACTTATGGTCTTCATGCTATTTACCCTGCTTATGGTTCCATGATCTGCTTAAATATGTGGGTTGATACCGTTGATCTGTTTTAGAAAATTCTTGGTCATTATCTGTTCAAAGATTGCTTTTGCCACAACTTCCCTGTCATTTCCTGTGGGTAGCCTAATTACAAGTATGTTAGACCTTTGTATGTTGTCCCTTATGTCTCTTGCACTCTATTTTGTTCTTTCCATGCTTTTCTCCTTCTATGTTACAGTTTACAAATTTTTTTATTGACCTGTTTTTTAGTTCACTAATTCTGTCTTCTTCTCCTTCCAATCTACTATTAACATCATTCAGTGAACTTTAAATTTCAGATATTGTGGTTGTACAGTTTTTAAATGCCTACTTGATGCTTATTTTATAGATTCCAATTCCCTAGAGAAAATTTTCATCTTTCTGTGAAATTTTTCAATCTTTTCCTTAATGATTAATAACATACTGATATTTTAATATTCTTCTTTGATCACTCCAGTATCTGAATCAAGTATTCATATACTTCTATTGTTTACTTTTTGTCCTGACTGATGGTCATGATCTCCTGCCTCTTTGCACAACAAGTAATTTTTTATTGTATGTCAGGCCTTGTATATAACTGTAAAATCTTTAGCTCTATAATTTATTTGCCAACAGGGAGGGTTTACCCGTGAGATTAATCACTTCAATCCCATCCAGGACAGAGCAGGATCAGGCTTGGGTTGTAATCTGAGTTAACACTCAGTTCACCATTGGTTCATCCCTGCTCCTTGAACATGGCCCTGATGAGCTTTTGACTGAAAGCCTGGTAGATTTTTGTTTCCTTAGCTGTGAAAGATTGTGGGAGAGTTAGCTTTCATGTTTTGCCCCAGAAAGCTTCAAAATATGTCAGATGTGCATATGTGATGGGACTGTCACTTCTTAGTATTTGCCTCACAAACACAGCCAGATGGTAAAAATTTCACTCTTCCCTTCAGGCCCAGCCCCATCCTTGTCCATTTACCCCTGATGTGGAAAACTGGACACTTAACCTGTGACTTCTCTAGTTTCTAAACAATCACACTGACTCCACATGACCATCGAATCGTCTACTGGTTTCTCCTGACTCCGGTAGAGTCACTTTGTGTGATCCTACTTGGATCCTCAGACCACCCCCAGAATCAGATGCCCCTAGAGAGGAAAACTGATGGTGATTATCTGTCGAGAAAAGACTCATCACTTAGGTATTTTAGTTTATCTACTCTTTATTTCCTCGGCACTCTAATATTATAAAAAATATGTGACTTTTTCAAATTATCTGTTTTACTCATTTTACTAGTTGTTGCAGTGTGAGCATTGGTAACTGCAACTTATTAGATCCTGTGCAGAAATGGAGGTTCCCCACCCTTATCTGAAGCTGTTTGTTCTTTCCTAGGGGTCTTATAACACTGTAATGCTCTGTGTTTATCTTTGTCGTAATACTTTTCTCATTTGATAATAATGATCCTCTCTGTGTCTGTATGTATGTGTGTATGCAGGGGCTAGGGAATATTGCTTGTGTTTGCTGGTTGTGTTTATCTGTCTCTGCCTCTAGACTGTAGGGCTTCTAGAGTCATTGTCCCCAGCATTGTGTCTGTGATGGATGGAAGGTGAAGATTACACATGGAACAAATCAGTGATAGGCAGTTATCCTCATCCTAGGACACAGATTATTAGAAGTTTGGAATCTACTGTTGCCTGAAATATTTAAAATAGCTTGTTGTAAATGTTTCCAGTGTCCACAGTATCTCCATACTGATGTATAATCTAGTGCCAAAGATGTAATTTTGGCCCTGACAAGAGTTTATCAGTTTACCCTGGTTAACTATAGCACTTCCTCTTCTTTGTATCTTTCACAGGGTTCAGCAGAGTGCTCTGCTCTTAGTAGACACTTAATGTTTACATATAAAGCTATTGCTAAGCTTTCAATGTTCTTAAATTCTCAGGACTTAATTCTAATGACCAATTGTATAACATTATTACCTGGAGTACACTATTATGATGTCATTTGTAATTCTGTAGCACAAACTCCTGTTTTCCCTCTTCAGAGTGATGCCTTTTTTCATCTCTTTACCGTGTGGCAAAAGTGGAGAAAATGACAACAGTGTTTTATATATATTTTTGCCCTTATATTACATAATGCTAAAAGTGCAGATTTTTCTTGATTTAAAATCAAATACTCTGAGTAACTTTCTAATGTTAACCCCTAAATAAGGCTTTGTTTTCAGTTTTTTTTCATATTGTAATGACACAAATCCTAACTAAGTTTTCTTTTTCACACTTTCTTTCTCATTTGGAAATTCTCTATGATTCCCTGAACAATGTGCTAATGAAACTTCACTGTTCTTTATGGTTTATTTTAAGACAAAACACTATTACAATTTCTTGTCAGATTTTTCTGAACCTAATTAAAATTTAGTGCATCAATTCTAATTTCATAGATTGGATGTCTAAGCTCATAAGGAGGAATAAAGTTTCATCTTAAAGACTTAAATGGAAACTTTTTCTGTATTATGTAACTCTGCATCTGAGGCTTCTTAAAATTTTCTCATGCATTGAATTATTTGGTGAATACTTTTTTAGCTTCATATCCCTCATGTAGTCAAATTATACTTACTAAACTTTTTTCTACTAAAACCCTTGTGTTAATTTAAATAACAACATTTCTCACTAGTTATTTAGGAAAGAAAACAAATCATAAGGGATTAGTGAGTGAGTGATAATGTGATAATACAAATATATCAGAAGTCAGGTTTGAAGGACTTTCTATAAAGCTTCCTACTTTCTTTTTATTCCAATATTATCTTCCTTTGAAGTAAATGATTTGTTAATAGCCTATAAAATATGGTTTTAAATTTCTAAATATATAAAATATAAATGCTCGTCAAATGAAAAAACTAGTTAATGAAATGGAAAACAGCAAACTATTTTGAGTAGCACAATAATACTGAGTTGATTTTTTGTTGATATGTTGCATTTTCATTATCATCCAATTCAAAATGTTATCTAATTTGCATTCTGATTTTTTTTGACCCATGAATTATTTGAAAATATGTTGCTTATTTTTATAGTTTCTACTTCTCTGGATTACAGGTAGTAAGGTAAGGAGAAGCAGTCAGCTAAATATGCTCTTAGTAGATAGTTATTCAAAGGAAATATATAAATATTTAAGAGAAAAAAGTCAAGTTGTTTAGAACTATAATCTTATATGCATAAATTGTTAATTGGTTCGGAAACCTTAATATTTAAGCTAATATTTTAACTTGTTTACTATCAAATATGTAATTGGTTCAACTAATCTAAAGGAAGAGGTGGGTTAATTAGGGAAGCTTAGGTGGGTAATTTCCAAGAAGTTTTTAAATGTGGCACTACCCTAGTAAATTTACCATCACCCAGGGCCTGAGTCTCAGCTATTCTCTTTAAGAAATTTTATTTTCTAGTACACCAAAAACACGTTAAATTCATAGGCAAACTTATGTTAACCAAGCTTAGGAGAATGACATATAAAACCCAAATATCAACTTACAATAAGAACTGTAATTTCTAAAGGTACCAAATAAGGAAAGCTACCTGCAAAGCCTAATTATAATCAAGGTGCCAGTCTATAAATTCACGGCAAGAAATACAACTATCCAGGGAACCAGACACTTCAGTCTTCTAGCAAGCACATTTTCTCCCTAGGTGCCATGTGAGCAACTATTATAATTGAAAGGTAGTTTGGTGAGTATCTAATCAGAAAAAGGCAAATTAGTTATGTGACTTGAAGTTTGATGCTCAAGTTAAGATGCTTCTCGAGGACCATGAGAGTGTCTTATTCATTTTTTGTATCCTGATTGTGTGGAACATGTTAGAGATTTTTTTAAAAGTCTGCTGAATGAATGAACACTCTATACAGAAGAACATATATATTCCAGATGCTAGGAAATATTTTATTTGCTGCACTGAACACATTGCCTTTAAAAAATACATAATTGCTAACAATGATAACAAGGAGAAAATATCTGTAAAAATAGTAGCTAGTCAATTTTATATAAAAACCTCCTCAAAATGAACGTGAATATCTAAGGTAGGATTTGCTTATTGCACAACTCCAGGGTCACCTTTAGTTAGAATGCAATGTGCTACCTGGAGGTACACAGTACAGTAGTACTGACCTATGGTTAGCTGATTTTTGCATTTTGAGATGAGGAACAAGAAATGCAAAGTGGATTATTCAAATTATGTGCAATTATTATAGACAAGGTGCTGAAATTACATGTTCACAATAGATAATTCATCATTAGAACAAACTCAGTGCACAGTTTCAGTGCACACTGGTTGAAACAATGCCATCAAGAACTCAGGACTTTTGCATTTACCAGCATGTAACCAATTAAATCTGCCTTTCTCACCCTAAGCCCTCTGTACCTGAGTCACTCTTTGCTTTTTTGTTGTAGTATTCCTTTCCTTTCAACTATTATCCTTTCAGTAACCATTATGCCCAGAAATCTTATGTCAAGGACTGTCAACTTCTATTTTCATCTTCTGGGTTAGGTAAGTGTCTTGAACATTACATATTTGCTGATGCTGTCCATTGTAGGGGTGATAGTGAGCAAAGAGCACTGGAAGGTAATCATTGTGAAAATGGGAGGAATGTTGCTTGGGGAGAGGGGGCCATTTGCATACTTTTGGGTTCATCCTGAGAAAATGCTTTGACCTCTGGTTGGATGAGTACTTGAGGGCAGACTTGTTTTATTAGCAGCTTGTAGGCTAAAGATCCAACTCAGATTATCTAAATGAAGAAACACCTCTGGAATATATCACCATTTGTGACTGTCCTTTTATGTATGGGCTTCAGACTTCCATTTTTTGGCTTTGCTACTTTGAGCAAGCCTAATTCCTATGAATGTTGGCCTTGCTTTATCTTTAACATGGTGACAACAATAACTTCCTTACAGGATTTTACTGTAAAAAGCAAAAACATATTACATTACAATTGCTATTGAATAGTTCCTGGGACATAACAGGTTTTTCTTTTGGCATTCAACTATTAGTTGAAAGCAAAATGATTTCTCTTTAACTAAAACCTCAAGCACATTTTTGTTTGTTTTATTTTGTATACATTTTAACAATCCCATAGGAAATTCCATATAAGCACTTTCATTACTAATCTGCTGCATTATATCTGATTTTGACTGTTGTTTTCCTATTTTTCAAATGACAATATAGATTGATAAAAGAGAACATTCAGACTTTAAGATCCTAGAGAATAGAAAGTTTAATAAAAAAATTAATTTTTTTCTATTGAATATAGTAATTGGTTATATGGAACATAGCTTAAAATTTTAAAACTTTCAGAGATAATTATTTTCTCACATTATTTCACATGGGTACTTTTTCAATTTTTCTCATTTTTCAATGATGTTCTTTGTTTCCCCACTCCCCCGCCACAAGATCTATAAATCTTATTTAAATGCAGAAGTGTAATTTTGATATCAAAACCCGAATCTGTTGAATATACGCTATAGACCAGTTTTAGCTATATGTAACAATCTTAAAGAAGTTAATATCCTTTTCCTATATAATTCAATTCTAGGATACATTTTATGGAAATAACCAGAAAATAGGAGGAAAAAAGTACACAAAAATATTCTTCAGATAATATTGTATAATTGTAAATATTTTTAAAATATTTAAATACCCAACAAATTCAGAATAATTGCACACAATGTTATTTCCATTTAGCATATTAGTTTATTCAGATGTTGCTTATTGGATACTTAAAAGTATGAAAAACAAAATTATAAGCTGCATTTTAATTTTAAAAACATACACACTAAAAACTTAAGGAAATACACAAGTATATTGGTGGCAGTTATGAATAAACGATACATTTTGAAATATATTTTTTTCCTTGCTGTTCTAATTGTTTTCAAATGAGTATTTTTTAAGGTATTGAAAAATATGGTGTCTTATCATTGGAAACAAATCTAAATTATCAATAAATATATTACTTGTAAGTCCTGCTAATAGTATTTGACTATTTCCACCATGACCTATTTTAAACTAGTGTGTAAAAATTCTGAAAATTTAGAAATTGTTCTGTGATCTGGTATGAGTCACCCTAGCATTTCAGGGATCTAGTTAATCATCCTGAAAACTAAGTACATAAAAGGAAAGAATCAAATATTTATAATTCTTTACGATTGAATTATCCCCTTGGTAACCAAATAATATAAAGTAGGATCTCTTCATAAATAATTATTTCAGTTATAAATGAATACAAAGTAGTAGAATTAACTATCACAATTTTTCTGTTTTCAATGAACTCATGGTAGAATTTCAGCATCAATGGGAGAGAGAGAGAGAGTGAGGGAGAGAGACAATCTACACGGAAAGTGAAATAGGCATGGTCCCTGCTACTGACTGTATAATGGAGGAGAAAAACAGCAGTTAAAGAAATGTTTTTAACTACATGTTTCAACTTAATCTGCATGTACCGACTCCCTGCTCTACAAATTAAAGTTCTACTTTTTACCATTCCTCCCACTTGCTAATTATGTTGCTGATACTATTTTTCTTCATCAGGGTTTATATTATAGACTCCCCTACAAGCCTAATTTTTCTAGAAGGTATGTCCAAGTACCCTAAGTGAATTCAACATTTACTATCATCCTTAAATAACCATAGCTATATCATTTAAATTTTTTTTTAATTCTAGATTTTTGAATCATCTTTTGGTTGTCTGGATTTCAATACTGAATAGTTAATTTTTAAATATCCATGAATTCATGGATACTCTTACGTGTTGTCTCACATATGTGAATGTTTGTCATTTGCCTTTATGTCCAAAAAGCAACTCGTTGGGGAATAATAATATTCACTTATACATTTTTTTCCTCATCAGAAATTTGAAGACAATGTTTGACTGAATTCTGGAATTAAATGTTGTGGTGATGAAATTTGAGGCCATCTTGAATTTATTTCTCCTTGAAGTTGACTTGGGTTTTCTGCCTGTTTGCCTAAGGAACTCTTTATCATGGGCACAAAGTAGATTAACCAGAGTTTGTGTCATTTCTGAATGTTCTGTTAAAGTTCTTTCTGGTATATATTGTAACATCTTTAGATTCAGTTCTTCCTTCATTTCTTCAGAGAAATGTGATTGCATTACATGTCTTCAATTTTTTAATTCCAGTTACAAGATTTCTAATAAGTAATTACCCATATATTTGATCATCTTAGTGTGTCTGCTTATCAACATCTCTCAATAAGAATCTTTAATATGTTTCTATTTTCTCTTGATTTTCTATAACTGCCTCAAATATTCTCTTATGTCATTGATTTGACTTTTATTGTATTTATTCTGATTCTTACTGTTTCTAATCTGTACATTCAAGTTGAATATTTTGGCTCTCAATTAATTTCCTTAGCTGTAAAATCTTATGTTTCAACTCATTTTGTTGTCTTTCATTTTATCTCTGTGATCCACCTCATTGACTCCTAATTTCTTCTATTAAATTCTTCTATATCTCAAATGGGTCTTAAGAATATGCTTTTTAGTCCTTGGATTATGTTTCAAATTATTTGGTTTTATTTTTCATGTGATGTTTCATTCTTTTTTTAAAATTTTGTTTCTCTCCCCCCTCTAACCTTTTCTTTCTTTTCTTTTTTTCCTATTATAGTATGTTTGTACAGTTTACATATGCTCTTCCTTTCATTTTTTAGAAATCTTAAAATGGGCAGCATTGTTCAGATCTTGTATTTGCTTTGGCTTTATGTGATTGAATTATCCTTGACACTTTTCTACATTTTAAAGAGTATTTTCTCTATTTTACTATATCTAAAGGCTAAATACTCTCATCTACACACTGTCTCTATTTGCATATTTGGTGGTATTTATGAACCTTTCCTGCACCTAAATCCTCCTCTCTCCACCAGGTACTAGGTCAGGTCCTCCTTCAAAGACATCTCTTCAGCAATTCTCCTCTCCCTTTTCATCATCAGGTTTTTTCTCTTCTAGATCATCTCAACAGCAGATAAACAGATTCTTGTATATCACATTTTTTAAGTGCTTGGTTGATCCCTCTTCCCCTCCAGTCATTGCTGCATGTTTCTGTTTCCATTTACTGTAAACTTCCTTAAAATATTTTCTGGGCTCACTTTCCCCAACTCTTCTCCTTTTATTCTTCTTTGCACCTAGTAGGTTTTTATCCGCTACACTGCACAGAAACCACTCTTATGTCCAGCAGTAACTGCCATGTGGTTAAATCCAGTGTGGATTCTCAGTCTTCATCTTACCTATTAGCAGCATATGACATGGCACTTGATACTCCTTCCTCCTTGAAACTTGTATGCTCGACATCCAGGACAACATCCTATCTCACTGACTACCCATTTTCAATTTTCTTTTCCAGTTCCTTTTGATCTCCCTAATTTTTTTAAAGTTGGATTGCTCTTAGGCTCTGCTTTTCAATTTCTTTTTTATTTCACAACCTTGGTGACAGCTTTAAATGCTATCTTCATGGTTCATGGAGGTAAAGGTCCATTGTCCATGGAGGTCCCATGTTTTACCTCCAGTCAGGATCTCTTCTCTAAACTTCAAATGTCAAACCTCCACTTGGATGTCCAGTGGGCATTTCAAAATTTACATATCCAAAGCCAAACTTCTGGCCTGATTCATCTCTTTCACACCCTCATCCAATTGGTCAGAAAATCCTACTGGCCCTACTTTCAAAATATATACAAATTTCCACCTGTTTCTATAACCTCTGCTGCTACCACTGTCATCAACTTTTCTCTGAATTATAGATGTAACTTCCTAATGGGTCTCCTTCCTTTTATGCTTGCTCCTCTTAGCCTCTATTCTCAAGACCAAGACCATAGTCAGAATGTGCTAATTAAAATATAAATTAGATTAAATCTCCCCTCTGTTCAAAACACTCCATGGCTTTACTTCTCATTCTATGTAAAAGCAAAAATGCTTACAATGGTATAAGGCCCTATGCAATACACCTGCCGCACGCTCCAACACAGTTACTCTTTTATCTCATCCCCTACTAACCTCCACCCAGCTCACTCCATGTAAGTGGCACTGTTTAGCTGGCTGTCCCTCACACCTACCTTTGTACCTGCTGTTTCTGATGCCTAGGATCTCACCTTCACCTGTCCACGTGGTTCACTCTCTCACTTCCTTCCGGTCTTTGCTCACTTGTCACCTTCTCACAGAGGACTTCCCTGACCACTCTATTAACAATTGGCACCGTTCTCCCCCAAGGACTTCTCTATCTCTCTTCTCTTCTTTAATGTTTAATCACATTTTAATAAGTTGTCGACGTATTTGTTTTGTTTTTAATAACTTTCTAAATATTATAATGTAAACTTCATAAAACTAGATATTTTTGCCTGATTCGTTTACTGTCATTTCTTCAGTACCTGGAACAGTGCCATAATGCATAATAGATTCTCAATAAAGAGTGGTTAAATGAATGAATAAAAGAATGAACAAATGAACTGTGGAAGGGCTAGGTCTTAGCTGCAGCTCACAGTAATTCATGCTGTGTAACCTGGGTTCTTTTTCTTATTGTTTATTAATTGCCATGTCAGGGCCCACTCATCCCAGCTAAAGGTGTGGAACTCCCATAGTTTTTAGATCTTTTACTTAACTGAGTATAATATCCTGGAATATGGAAATTCCTGTTGATACTTTCTCACTCTGCTACTGTTTTCCTGCATCACAGCAGTTATTTGTACTTTCTTGGGTTTATCCTCATTTTCCCAGGACTGATGAATCACTCCAATCAGCTTTGCTCAAAATTAGAAAGTATAAATGAAAATTCACAGGATTTTCTTGATTCCTCATTTCCTAAGTATTACTTTCTTGGAGAGAGATGGGGCAAGGAATGATGTTGTTTTTTGTTTTAACTGAGACCATCTGTATTCTTTTGTTGGCTACTACTTTTTTAGGTTGGGCATCTCATTCTTCCCTTTCACAGTTTAGGTCTTGCTGATGAATTTCGTTGTAATTTTTTACTACTTTTCTTGATTTTGTTAAATACCGAAGGAGTGAGATTATTTTCAGTACTGTTTCAATCCTCTATCTTTACAGGAAGTCTGTGTATTTTGTTTTATTTTTAAAAATGAAGCAATATTTAAAAACAAATCAGCAATCTGTGCTATTGGCATGTTTTTGTTTCATTGTTTCTTATTTTAGTTAAAATGTGCAGTTATTTGTTGTAAGTTCCAAGACCATTATATTTTTGTTCAGCCTGCTTTTTTATTTTTCCAGCTGTAGATTTTACTGTGAGAGTTTCTAAGTAACATTTTCCTAAACTATATGGTTATGCATTTTTCTTTATACATGAACGCACTTGGTTTGTGATTTATAAGAAGTCTTTATAATTAAATAACGGCAGCATTCAGCAGTAGTACTTATAATCAGGAACAAAAAAGTCTTCTCAAATGCTAAATCAGATCTTTATGAGATTTTTCTTAATCTTAAGCTGCATAACGTAAAAATTGAAGCAAATGGACTTTTTTTTGGCCACACCACATGGCATGCGGGATCTTAGTTCCCCAACCAGGGATTGAATCCATGCCCCCTGCAGTGGAAGCACAGAGTCTTAACCACTGGACCGCGAGGGAAGTTCTGCAAATGGACTTTTTGTTAAAAACCTTTTAATACCTTACATGGAAATTACACATACCTTCAAAAATACTTCACCCACTTAAGCAACATTACTCCTCATGAACACATTCTCTGCAAATTAAAAAGTCCACCAGTTAAAGGTGGACAGCATGGTTTGCTTCAGAAATGAAAATGAAGTCATTGTTGGAGAGTGCCTAACCCACGAAGGACCCACAAAGACTAAACTGAGTATTTCTTTGTTAAAATTCCTTTATTTAATAAACACATGCCCTAATTCTATACCCACGTTTTCAGGAAAGAAAAAAGTTCTGTGGGATTCTGATTTTTCTCCAGGGTACATTTAGTAAGCGCTGTCTGTAACTGCTTCTTCTTGTTCCCCTTCCTGCACATGGTCAGGAGAACTGGTTCCCAGGCTGTTCACCATTAAAATTTATTAAACCTCAGCATCGATAAATTACACTGAGGCAACAAGAGAAATGGAATAAATAACAGAAAACATAGGGATAATGAAAAATATAGGAATCAGAAAAATATGTACATGAATATGATAAGAATGGAAAAATTCATAGTGATAGCTTGCTAATTTGTGTTTTCCTTATCAATATTTTGCAATCATATGCACTTCCCTGACAGACATACCATACCTTAGCTCTCTAAGAGGTTGCAAAAAGAAGACAAAGTAATGTGCCATGGATTCTTGGAGTATTACTGTTTATACTGCTAAAATTTTTTAAAGTTTTAACTCAGCATGACAATCTTTTAATTATAGTTTCTAAGTAATAAGTGTAACATAATTCAAATTAATTAACTAACAAAGAGATTAGCAGAAATGTATGTTTGTTTAAATTGAAGACTTTAGATAGAAGAAGTATACCTTTATTAATTAGATGATTTTTTTGGTAAATGATTACTCAAAATTTGAAAAATGATTTGGAAAACATATGGTAGGGTAGGAAAGTATTGCTTTTTCCTGTTATATTAGTACTTAACGGGAGCATTTATATCAATGTTACATATTTTGTTTATGTAACCTGATCAATAATGCTAAATAATTCACATTTATTAAATTACTAGTTAGGTACTGTAGTGAAATGATTGTTATTGGACGTGTAGTTAAAGGCTGTGTTTATCAACAATTCTGTATAATTAGTTTCTATCTTTATTTAGGTCAAATTGGCAAGTAGTCAGAATTGTATACGCTGCCTGCATATGCTGTTTTCTGTTTGGATTATCCATAATTCTTGGGAAGTAATGGAAATAAGTCAGCAGTCCTGCACCTCTTTGGCATCAGGGACCAGTTTCGTGGAAGACAGTTTTTCCACGGATGGAGGTGGGGGATGGTTCAGGCGGTAATACAAGCCACGGTTCAGGTGGTGATGTGAGCGATGGTTCAGGCGGTGATGCGAGCTATGGGGATGGTTCAGGCGGTAATGCGAGCGGTGGGGATGGTTCAGGCGGTAATGCGAGCGGTGGGGAGCAATGGGGAGCCGCAGATGAAGCTTCGCTCGCTCGCCCCCGCTCACCTCCTGCTGTGCGTTCCCGTTCCTAACAGGCTGCAGGCTGGTACTAGTCCGCGGCCTGGGGGTTGGGGACCCCTGAAATAAGTAATACTTCAAAACTAGTTAATCATTTGTATTTTAAATAATACGTATTTTTCCTGTATAACTCATCCTAAATAATGCTTCCTTTATCCTATGTAAAACAGTCACAAGCTTTTTTTAAAAAGATGGACTTAAACATGAGAAATTTATTTTTCTTAGTATTTTAATATACATGTTGCTTTCTTTGCTCTCATGGAGTCATGAACTTCTAGCTAAAGTATAGCAGCAGAAAAACAAACAACTTCTAAGAAAACATTTGGCAGACAAAATGAATGCCCATGGTGAGTCTCACCTTTGAGGAGAGTCAAAGAACAACCAAGGTATATTTGTAAAAGATTATTAGATAAAAGAAATGATTTGCATTCTGCTGGGATACACATACTGCTCTGTGGGAACTTCCTTCAGAGTTAGGATGTTTCTAAGGGAATGCGTTAAACTGTATAGATATCTATACAAGCATAGAGGGCGTGTGTACGACTTTTCAACAGAAAGATCATTTTATTTTCCAAACCTAATATTTTCTTGGTCCCTTCTAGATTATGCAACATATTTCACTGGGTAACCATGGCAGTGCAGTAATTCTCCAGTTAAAGCTTTTTTATGAAACAAAGCTTACATTTTTTTTTCTAGCAGCAGGAAACAGTTGACTGAAAAGCAAATCACAGTCTTTTGAGACTAGATGCATGCTGTGTAATTCTGAGTTCAGCATGTGTCTTGGGGGGCATGTTTAATATTTTTTTTTCCTGAGACTGTTCTATTTTGTCTGCCTGGAGGTACAAAAGACATTCTGTTCAACTGTTAAAACTCTATATTTGTGTAGGCAAGAACTTACAATTGTTAAAATCAAGTGAAAAATTGCAAATTATTTTTTGCTTTCCCTTTACAATATATTCTGGTTGAAACACTTTCTTCCTTTTTGGGCATATAAATTGGTTCTTTGAAAATGTTTTCATGTTTAGGGTAATAAAAGTAGAAAATGACAGTACTGAAGAAATTTTCCTTTACTAATATTAGTCATGTATAATTTATAAAACACATTTGGTCTCTCTCTGATTTTTCAGCATATATATATGTGTATGTGTATATGTAAATCATTTTTGAGTATTTATTTAATGTGTCCATGCAATCTACAGAGAGCATACAAAATAGTTCTCTCCTCTTATAAGGGTGAAACTTAAGTAAAAAGAGCCTGCAAGTATTTAGGTTCATGTGGACAATAGCTACTTGTTGATATATATAGATGTTAATAAGCTAAAGAAAGTAATATTACTTCATCTGTTTTTTCAACCAAATTGCTTAGATAGAATTCAATGGAAATTTGAAATTTTGCTTACCATATGGTTCCCTTGGTTATTTTTTTGTCCGAAACACCTTTTTCTCAAACATTTAATGTATAATATTTGGCAAAATAAGTTGCTTTACTACTGAAAGGCTGAGTTCCTTTTGAATATTGTAAATATAAAAAATTAATATAGTTTTACCTGCATTTACATAGTTTTTGAAATCTAAATTATTTTCTTGAAACTGACTGCATTTCTGTCACTCCCAAAGAATGAGATAGGATTTTGCCTCATGGAATTTAAACATGAACTACCACACTAGAAAGAAGCCCCAGAAAGCGTAGCTTGTCCAATATCAGAGAGTAATTAACAAAAAAAAAATTTATGGATTGTTCTAAGGATAATATTTCATTCCTGATTTTTTAATGTAATTTGAAATGTTAGCATTAGAAACTCATGTTTTGTGTTTGTGTATCAGATTTTATGCCATATTTTAGCACAGTAAGCATAGTGGAAAACATGGAGATAAGAAGCTAGGAAAAATAGAAATGCATAAATAAAATTTGGTGATTTTAAAAAGGAAATAGGAATAAACAACTAGAAATAATAAGAAATAAAAGGGAGAAATTAAAACAGAATAAGAAATATTCTTATGTACAAAATAAAAAGTACTCAACTAGAAACAGTATGTAGTTTGTCACAATTTCTTTGCCTTTTAAAATGTTTATCATATATCCATTATTATATATCTATGGGTATCCAGCTATTCTCAGAAAGAAACACTAAAAATACGAGTGCTAAAGATATATGTTGTAGAGATTAAGTGAAACACTATCAATCATTAACTATATCAAAAACATTTGTTTTGATATTTCTTTGATATCTTTTTTTTCTCATTTATATTATCAACAATGGATATAGTTTAATTTAGGATTTAGGATACCAGTGTAAGTATGTGGCATATATATTTTCTTAATTTTGCATCAATCTATACATTTAATTATTATGATGGGAAAATGGTAATATCACATTGCAGAAAATCTTGTGGAATGAGAGATATTGTTGTAGCTATCTTTGAAATCGTAGTTTAGCACTCTCTGCTCTCTTGGCCATAATATTTAAATCCTTCCCATGTGAAAAATTCTCACTTCTCCCCCAAAAGTCTCATCGCATCACAGCATTGGCTTGAATTCTATCATCTCTTCAGCTAATCATGTAAATTTGTGGATGATGCTTCTCAGGGCTGGTACCTAAGGTGTAGCTCCCTGGATGTAGCTTCTCTTAATCCAAAGACTTACAGACTGAAAAAACAATTTGCCCTTCCTTCATCCAACATATAATGGGGGAGAACAAGACAGGATGACCTCAAAAAACGCACATAAGGCGAAGAGAGAAAGACAGAGTCACATAGAAATCATTGGTCCATGGCAATTCTAAAATCCAGCTTGGCAAATTTTGTGGGTTTCTTGATTAGGGGGGTGCTATTCCCTGGGAATCCTTTATTACTTTTAACTCTGCCCACTTCTGTTTATGTAAGAAAGGCTTTCACGTGTTTCAAAATGCCTATATCTTTCAGCCCATAAATATAAAAGTTCCTTTAAAACTTTGTGGATTTCATATGTATCAAATTACAAATTCACTCCATTTGGCAAACCCATACCTACAAATCTCTTTGAGATAATCTCTCTGCTTTGATTCAGGGTGTTGTGGGACAATTTTCTTAAAAGGTTTTTGCCTAGGTGAGCAATTGAGATATTCCACCAAGACTCTTAGAAGCCCATTTGCCTAGCAAAAGGGTTCTAGAAGGCACCTCCTTAAATCTTTTTGGCATCTTAACAAAGGATCTTGCCGACCTTTGGTTTGACCATTACCCTTGGAGCACTATGGATTTAATCTTTGCACTGGAAACTTTTTTCACTTTGATAGTTGCTTGTTGGAGGAGACTGCAGATGAGAACAATTTCATGTTTATTTCCAAAAAAACACTGGCTCTTTTATGTTTTTCACTAAGTTCTTCTTGAAAATGGAATAGTTCCTCCTTTAGTCCATCTTGCTTTTCATGCAGTTTGTTATGGGCAGCTAAAATAAGACAATTGACACTCTGAACATTTTGTATGAAAATCTTCTTAGCAGGAAAAAATTAGGAACAGGAAATTTTATTATGGCCGTCTTGGAAATACACCTTTAAAAATAAGTTGCATAATATTATACATTAGCATAGATCTTTTGAACTTTGTGGTATCAGATATTATAACTGAATGGTGTCTCATAAGCTCTCCAATATATTGTTCTACACAAGAAGGATTCTCTTCTTTTTGGGGAAATATAATAAATAATAAAATCTACCAAACCAAAGATTCCTCGCCACAAAATATAGGAAGCAAAGAAAACAGTTTTATCATTGAATAAACTTTAATGTATGACACACATCACAGGCA
Source organism: Balaenoptera physalus (assembly GCF_965194825.1). Lineage (NCBI taxonomy): Eukaryota > Metazoa > Chordata > Mammalia > Artiodactyla > Balaenopteridae > Balaenoptera > Balaenoptera physalus. The sequence continues at coordinate 17,624,932 of NC_138884.1, read as the reverse complement.
ATCCCTAAAGAAATTACAAAGAAAAAAGAATGTAACCTTTTTATAGAGCTAGGCAGATACAAGGAGACAAAGAAAGCATTCAAAATTTTCCTTTTGGCAACAGGGAAATTTTTTAATGTTATTTAAAAAACTTTTTATTTACCTCTACATTCTACACTATTCTTACCAGATGACCATCTAGGCATGCAATGAATACAAATAAAGAAAAGATTGCTATGGCATTGTAAATTTTACCATTATTGGATACTGTATTGTACTGGTCAAGGTTCTCCAGAGAACCAATAGGATGATATACATATGTACACACACACATACACACAATAATGAAGAGAGTTATGATAAGGAGTTGGCTCATGTTATACGGAGGCTGGCAAGTCCCAAGATCGGCAGATGGCAAGCTGGAGCCCCAGGAGAGTGAATGGTATAGTTCCAATCCAAGTCCAAAGGCCTGAGAACCAAAAAGGCCTGCTGTAGGTTCCGGTCTGAATACGAAGGCAGGAGAAGACTGATGTTCCAGCTCAAAGACAGTTAAACAGAGAGAGTGAATTCTCTTTTACATCTCTAGTTGCTGTTCAGAGACCCTCTTCTATGCTCTTTACTATGTCTTCTACACCTCTGTAACTCTGGCACCAAGCACAAAGCCTTTGCTGCACAGATTTCACCAAATAAATCTCTGATGCTGTTAGAGACTGAGGTAAGAAGAAGCTGGAAATTTATTTAAGAACTTATTTAAGAGCATTCAGTTTTTACAGAGAGAAATGAAAAGACTGAGAACAATTTTTTTTTCTCATGGGCAGGGGTGGAGTGGGGACAAAAACCCAAGATTGCTTATATGAAGGATTTTCTGTAGGAAGGATATATGAAGGAAGTAAGTTTGGAGTGATTTGTGAAAGATAATTTTCTGCCAAAACTTGAGACAGTGGATTTAGGGCTCAGCCAAGATGAGGTTAACATCCCACTATAGATTTAGAATGAGTTAACAAAGATAACAATTTCAACTGTCAAAATTAGGAAAAAGAAAATACAAAAAATTTAAGTTAGTGAATCAGAAAGAGAATCCAAAATGCATTTGCCAAGCCAACTGAGGTTATATTAAATAATTTCTCTATTCTCTAAGTGGGATTTAGTTAAATATATTACTTGCCTTTTAGTGCATTTATTTGTGTGCTTTTTGCCAGTGACTAGTGTTCAGGAAATGGGATAGTTAACATCAGAAAAGAGAAAACTGAGAGGTTAAAAATCAGAGCTCTTCAAAGGAGTTTTCATATAGGTACTTTGGCCAAATGACTGAACTCTAGTCATTGGGATGTGGGTGGAAATGATGCCTGCCACTCCTAGGCCTGGCTCTTATTCACTGTGTTGTCCTCTGTGCTCTTTCTCTTTCTATTCAACTGTGATTGCCAGAGTCATCTTGGAAGCCAGTTTTTGAAGATGGCTGATTTGCCATAAGTCTAAGTTCCTGAAACACTGAATACCTACCTACTCCCCTCACCTCATTCACCAGGCTAACCTGAAACATTAGTTCTTCACTCTTATCCAAATAAGATACAATTTCTACTGTGTCCATTTGTCTATTTGTTATAGCAGTTTAGGTCAAAACTATATTTACACATAATAGAGTGGGTAAGAGCTCAGAATTTGGGGACAGACAGAGTGTGTATAACTAAATCACTAGCTCTTTGATCTTCAGTAAAACATTTCATCTCTCTATGCCTCAGTTTCCTCATATGTAAACCAGGCTGTTCTTGGGATTAAATGAGTTAATATATGTAAAGTGCTTAGAACAATGCCTAGTACATAGGAAAAAGCCTAAAATACATTGGAATTGTTATTATTATACATTCATTACTTGATTTTTCTTCTAATTTAAGTTCTAAAGATGATCTCTTGAAAAATGTAGATTTAGTTAATTTATTTTGACTGTTTAATAGTAGTCTCTTGTGTTAAGACCTATAACTTGGTTATTTCTTACTATGAATACAAAGTGTAAGAATATAGGTGTGAAGAACATGTAACAACTTCAGGATTATAGTTATTTCTCTAGAAACAGAAGGAAAGAAAGTAGGGATGGAATTATATGCTTTTTCTTTAAAATGCAATTTTGACCGTTATGGATGGTAAATATAAGTTTCTATTATATTACATACTATACTCTGCATTTTCTCTAATTTTGAAATATATAATTAAAATACAAATTAGGTTTTCTGATATTTTATATCTATATATAGTTACATACACTGATAAATAATCAACTTTCCTATTAATCAGTGCACTTTGCTTATATATAGCTTTTTGTCTAAAGAGTTAAAAACATTTATAAGACTGGTGTTTTTATGTACCATTAATAGAATAGTGCAGTTTCGAATACACCTCAGGGTATGCAATTGCCCTGAAACATGTAGTAACCCTGTTCACTCTTCTGCTTTCTACGATATTTTTTTTCTTTTTTAGAAATTCATATAACTGGAATCATACCATATGTAGTCTTTTGTATATGGTTTCTTCCACTTATTATAATAGTTTTTGGACCCATCCACGTTGTTCGATGAGTTAACAGTTTGTTCTCTATATGTTCAGTTGTTTCATTATAAACCTATACAATATTTTATCTATTCAACAGTTGATGAGGAATTATAGTTGCTTTCAGTTTTTGACTATTATGACTGAAAAAGTTATGAAAATTTGAGTACAGTTCATTACATGAACATATGTTTTCATTTCTCTTGAGTAAATAAGTAGGAGCAAGATTGGTTAGTGTATATTTAATTTCACAAAAGACTGCCCAAGAATTTTCCACAGTAGTTGAAAAAATCATACATCCCACTAAGACTTATGAGGGTATCAACTGCTACTGGGTTTTTTTTTAATAATTAATTTATTGGATTGGCCAAAAAGTTCGTTCGTCTTTTTCCATACAATGTTACGGAAAACCCAAACGAAATTTTTGACCAACCCAGTATTTGGTAGTACCAAATTCCCAGTATTGAAAGCTTATTCAAATAACTTGCATTATTCTTCTTAAAAATGCTATAGTAAAAAAATGCTAAGGAGTTTCCATCACTTTTTTTTTATTTTATATGGGAGTATGGTTGGTTTAAAATTATGTTAGTTTCAGGTGTACAACAAAGTGATTCAGTTATACATACATGTATTTCTATTTCAGATTCTTTTCCAATATAGGCTATTACAGAATTGAGTAGATTTCCCTGTGCTATGCAGTAGGTCCATGTTGATTATCTATTTTATATATAGTAGTGTGTATATGTTAATCCAAAACTCCTAACTTATCCCTCCCACCACCTTTCCCCTTTGGTAACCGTAAGTTTGTTTACTAAGTCTGTGAATCTGTTTCTGTTTTTTAAATAAGTTCATTGGTATCACTTTTTTTTAGATTCCACAAATGAGAGATATTTTAAGATATTTGTCTTTCTCTGTCTGACTTACTTCACTTATATGGTAGTCACTATGTCCATCCATGTTGCTGGAAATGACATTATTTCATTCTTTTATGGCTGAGTAATATTCTAGCTGTATATGTATGTGTGTGTGTGTGTGTGTGTGTGTGTGTGTGTGTATATACCACATCGTCTTTATCTGTTCATCTGAGGATGGACATTTGCTTGCTTTCCTGTCTTGGCTACTGTAAATAGTGGGGCGATGAACATTGGGGTGCATGTATCCTTTTCAAACATGTTTTTCTCTGGTTTTATGCCCAGTAGTGTGATTGCTGGATCATATGGGAGCTCTATGTATAGTGTTTTAAAGAACATCTATACTGTTCTCCATAGTAGCTGTACCTATTTACATTCCCACCGATAGTATAGGAGGGTTCCCTTTTCTCCACACCCACTGCACCAGTTTTTGTTTGTAGACTTTTTGATGATGGCCATTCTAACTGGTGTGAGGTAATACCTCATTGTAATTTTGATTTGCATTTCTCTAATAATTAGCGGTATTGAACATCTTTTCATGTGCTTTTTGGCCATCTGTATGTCTACTTTAGAGAAATGTCTATTTAGGTCTTCTGCCCATTTTTTGACTGGGTTGTTTTATTTTTATGATATTGAGCCATGTGAGCTGTTTCTATATTTTAGAGATTAATCCCTTGTTGGTTGCATCATTTACAAATATTTTCTCCCATTCTGTGGGCTGTCTTTTCATTTTGTTTATGGCTTCCTTTGCTGTGCAAAAGCTTTAAGTTTAATTAGGTCCCATTTATTTATTTTTGTATTTATTTTCATTACTCTAGGAGGTGGATCGAAAAAGATCTCACTGTGATTTATGTCAAAGAGTGTTCTGCATATGTTTTCCTCTAAGAGTTCCATAGTATCCAGTCTTACATTTAGGTCTTTATTCCATTTTGAGTGTATTTTTGTGTACGGTGTTAGAGAATGTTCTACTTTCATTCTTTTACATGTGGCTGTCCAGTTTTCCAAGCACCACTTATTGAAGAGACTGTCTTTTCTCCATTGTATATTCTTGCCTCCTTTGTCATAGGTTAGTTGACCATAGGTGAGTGGATTTAGTTCTGGGTTTTCTCTCCTGTTCCATTGATCTATATGTCTGTCTTTGTGCCAGTACCATACTATTTTGATTACTGTAGCTATATAGTATAGTCTGAAATCAGGTAGCCTGATTCCTCGAGCTCTGTTTTTCTTTCTCAAGATTGCTTTGGCTATTTGCTCTCTTCTCTGTTTCCATATAAATTTTAAGATTTTTGTTCTAGATCTGCAAAAAAATGCCATTGGTAATTTGGTAGAGATTGCACTGAATCTGTAGATTGCCTTGGGTAGTATAGTTATTTTGACAATATTGATTCTTCCATTCCAAGAACATGGTATATCTTTCCATTAGTTTGTGTCATCTTCAATTTCTTTCATCAGGGTCTTATAATTTTCTGAGTACAGGCTTTTTGCCTCCTTAGGTAGATTTATTCCTAGGTATTTTATTCTTTTTGATGTGATGGTAAATTGGATTGTTTCCTTAATTTCTCTTTCTGATCATTCCTTTTTAGTGTATAGAAAAGCAATAGATTTATATGTATTAATTTTGTATCCTGCAGCTTTACTGAATTCATTGATGAGCTCCAGTAGCTCTCTGGTAGTGTCTTTAGGATTTTCTATGTATAGTATCATGTCATCTGCAAACAGTGACAGTTTTACTACTTCTTTTCCAATTTGGATTCTTTTTATTTCTTCTTCTTCTCTTATTGCTTGTGGCTAGGGCTTCCAAAACTATGTTGAATAAAAGTGGTGAGAGTGGACACCCTTGCCTTGTTCCTGATCTTAAAGGAAATGTTTTCAGCTTTTCACTGTTGAGTATGATGTTAGCTGTGGGTTTTTCTTATTTGGCCTTAATTATGTTGAGGAATGTTCCCTCCATGCCCACTTTCTGGAGAGTTTTTATCATAAATGGGTGTTGAATTTTGTCAAAATCTTTTTCTGCATCTATTGAAATGATCATATGGTTTTTATTCTTAAGTTTGTTAATGTGGTGTATCACACTGATTGATTTGTGTATATTGAACAATACTTGCATCCCTGGGATAAATCCCACGTGATCATGGTGTATGACCTTTTAATGTATTGTTGTTGGATTCGGTTTGCTAGTATTTTGTTGAGGATTTTTGCATCTGTGTTCATCAATGATATTGGCCTATAATTTTCTTTGTTTATGGTATCTTTGTATGATTTTGGTATCAGGATGATGGTGGCCTCATAGAATGAGTTGGGGAATGTTCCTTCCTCTGCAATTTTTTGAAATAGTTTCAGAAGGATAGGTGTTAACTCTTCTCTAAATATTTGATAGAATTCGCCTGTGAAGCCATCTGGTCCTGGACTTTTGTTTGTTGGAAGTTTTTAAATAACAGTTTCAATTTCAGTACTTGTGACTGGTCTGTTCATATTTTCTATTTCTTCCTGGTTCCATCTTGGAGATTGTACCTTTCTACAAAATGGACAAATTCTTCTAGGTAACCCATTTTATTGGCATATAGTTGTCTGTAGTAGTCTTATGATCCCTTGTATTTCTGTGGTGTCTGTTGTAACTTCTCCTTTTTTATTTCTAATTTTATTGATTTGCACCCTCTCCTCTTTTTTCTTGATGAGTCTGGCTAAAGGCTTATCAATTTTGTTTATCTTTTCAAAGAACAAGCTTTTAGTTTCATTGATCTTTTCTACTGTTTTCTTCATCTCTATTTCATTTATTTCTGCTCTGAACTTTATGATTTCTTTTCTTCTACTAATTGTGGGTTTTGTTTGTTCTTTCTCTCATTGCTTTAGGTGTAAGCTTAGGTTGTTTGAGATTTTTCTTGTTTCCTGTGGTAAGATTGTATTTCTATAAACATCCATCTTAGAACTGCTTTTGCTGCATCCCATAGGTTTTGGATCATCGTGTTTTCATTTTCATTTGTCTCTAGGTATTTTTTGATTTCCTCTTTGATTGCTTCAGTGATCCATTTGTTGTTTAGTAGCATATTGTTTAGCCTCCACATGTTTGTGGTTTTTTACTTTTTTTTTTCTTGTAGTTGATTTCTAATCTCATAGCCTTTTGGTCAGAAAAGATGCTCGATATTATTTCAGTTTTCTTAAACTTACCAAACCTTGGTTTATGGCCTAGCATGTGATCTACCCTGGAGAATGTTCCATGTGCACTTGAAAAGAATGTGTATTCTGCTGCTTTGGGATGGAATGCTCTACAAATATCAATTAAGTCTATCTGGTCTATGCGTCATTTAAGGCCTGTGTTTCCTTCTTGATTTTCTATCTGGGTGATCTTTCCATTGATGTAAGTGGGGTGTTAAATAAAGTCCCCAACTATTATTGTGTTACTGTCAATTTTGCCTTCTGTGTCTGTTAACATTTGCATTATATACTGAGGTGTTCCTATGTTGGGTGCGTATATATTTCAATTGTTATATCTTCTTCTTGGGTAGATCCCTTGATCATTATGTAGTGTCCTTCTTTGTCTCTTTTAACAGTCTTTATTTTAAAATCTATTTTGTCTGATGTGAGTATTGCTACTCCAGCTTTCTTTTGATTTCCATTTGCATGGAATATCTTTTTCCATCCCCTCACTTTGAGTCTGTATGTGTCCCTATATCTGAAGTGGGTCTCTCATAGACAGCATATATATGGGTCTTGTTTTTGCATCCATTCAGCCAGTCTGTGTCTTTTGGTTGGAGCTGTCTCATTTTGTCTAACTCTGTGTTTGCGATCTCTTTTCTGCAGGCTACAGGACTGTACTTCCTCTTGCTTCTGGTTTCTGCCCCCTGGTGGGTGAGGCTGGTCTAAGAGGCTTGTTCAGGCTTCCTGGTGGGAAGGGCTGGTTTCTGCCTACTTGTGGGTGGAGCCAGGTCTTGGCCCTCTAGTGAGAAGGACCATATCAATGGGTGCATCTAGAGGCTGTTATGGGCTCAGGAAGACTTTTGGCAGCCTGTCTGCTGATGGGTGGAGCTGTGTTCCTTCCCTGTTAGTTGTTTGGCCTGAGGCATCCCAGTACTGGAGCCTACAGGCTGTTTGGTGGGGGCAGGTCTTTGTGTCAAAATGGCAGCCTCTGGGAGAGCTCACACCAATGACTATTCCCTGGTACCTCCACCACCAGTGCCCCTATCCCCACAGTGAACCATACCCAACCCTGCCTCCCCAGGAGACCCTCCAAGACCAGTAGGTAGGTCTGCCACAGGCCTCTATGAAGTCACTGCTTTTTCCCTGGGTCCTGGTGCACATGAGACTTTGTGTGCACCCTCCAAGAGTGGAGTTCCTGCAATCAAGCCTGCTGGCCTCCAAAGTCAAATGCTCTGGGGGAATCCTCCTCCTCATGACAGTCTCCCAGCCTGGGAAGGCTGACATGGGGCTCAGAACTCTCTCTCCTATGGGAGAACCTCTATGATATAATTATTTTCCAGTTTCTGAGTCACTCACCCAGTGGGTATGGAATTTGATAGTATCACAAATGCTCCCCTCCCACTGTCTCGTTATGGCTTCTTCTTTGTCTTTGGAAGAAGAATATCTCTTTTGGTAGGTTCCAGTCTTTTTTGTCCATGGTTGTTCAGCAGTTAGTTGTGTTTTTCATGTTGTCATGAGAGGAAGTGAGCTCAAGTCCTTCTACTCTGCTGTCTTGTCTCCAACCTCAACTGCTACTTGTTATCATCAGCATTTGATATTGTCTTTTTAATTTCAGCCATTGTATTTGGTTTATAATTTAAATTGCATTTCCCTTGTGACTAATAATATTGAGCAACTTTCCATATGCTTATTTGTTGTTTATAATCTTCTGTGAAATGCTTATTCAAATATTTTGCCTACTGTCAAAGATAAACAAAGCCAGACACTAGTCCAAGTGGTAAGGACAGATTTTAATCAGTAATATACTATTACAATAGAGGAAAGAGTCCAGTCTGAACTGAACTCAACTTCTATTTTTACAGGGGTAATTAGGTGTTGTGAAGGGACAATGAGGGAATAGGGAAGGAGGTGAGCAGGGGCTCAGTAGAGCCAGGGAAGTGAAAATTACAAAAATCAGAAGGGGGTTGGTCCATGTGAAACCCATATTGGTTTGTTAACTGGTACTTATGGAAGTTAGACTTCTATCCTCCCCCAGAGGCTGGGAGACAGGGACTCTACCTGCAGGTGTTGACTGGAACAAACAGAAAATTCTTTTGGCAGCCTAGCCCTCAAACCAGCAAACTTTTATTAGTTTTCTCAACAGGCACTTTAAGGGGGTCTATGGTCATGTTAAGGATGTGACCTTGAGCTGTTAGAAACCATGTTAGTGTTTTGTTCAAGTCTTTTTTTTTTTTTCTTTGGCCACGCCACATGGCATGTAGGATCTCAGTTCCCCGACCAGGGATCAAACCACGCCCCATGCAGCAGAAGCCTGGAGTCTTAGCTGCTGGACTGCCAGGGAAGTCCCTGTTCAATTCTTTATAGGCCAAGGTTGAGGCCTAGTGGAGAAAGGGTTCAAACAGCCTGGATAGAGTTTGGTCAAGGAGAGAAACTTTGTCACTACTTTAATTGGTTTTTGTCTTCTCATTATTTAGCTGTAGGTATTTTTTCATATTCTGCTTACAACTCTTAATGAGATATATGTTTTTCAAATATTTTTTCCCAGGCTGTGACTTGACTTAATTTTCTTTGTAACTTATTTTGAAAAGCGTATTTTAAAAAAATTGATGGATTCCAAATTATCAGCTTTTTATTGTATGGTACATAATTTTGCATGCTAAGAAATTTTTGCTTCACTTAAGGACACAACTATTTTCTACTAGGTTTTTTATTCCAAGAATTTTTGTAGCTTTATTAATTACATTTATATGTAAGAGCCATTTTGAGTTTAATTTTTGGATATGTCGTGACAAAGAGAAAAAAAATTTTTTTGGCATTGAATGTAAAATAGTTGTGGCAATTGATTGTTGTGGTACATCAACAGTTGATTTACAATATTGTGTTAGTTTCAGGTGTACAGCAAAGTGATTCAGTAATACACGTATATATGTATATATATATATATATATATATACACACACACACACACACACACCTTTTTCTTCAATTCCTTTCCATTATAGTTTATTACAAGATATTGAATATAGTTCACTGTGCTACACAGTAAAATCTTGTTGTTTATCTATTTTATGTATGGTAGCATGCATCTGTCAGTTCCATACTCCCAATTTATCCTTCCCCCCACATGCCCCTTTGGTGACCATAAGTTTGTTTTCTATGTCTGTAAGTCTGTTCTGTAAATTAGTTAATTTATACTATTTTTTAGACTCCACATATAAATAGTATCATATAATATTTGTCTTTGTCTGACTTACTTCACTTAGTATGATAATCTCTAGGTCCATCCATATTGCTGCAAATGGCATTATTTCATTCTTTTTTATGGCTGAGTAATATTCCATTGTAGATATACACCACATTTTCTTTATCCATTTATCTGTTGATGGACACTTAGGTTTCTTCCATGACTTGGTTATTGTAAATAGTGCCACAATGAACATTGGGGTGCATGTATCTTTTCGAATTAGAACTTTCATCTTTTCTGGATATATGCCCAGGAGTAGGATTGCTGGATCCTATGGTAACTCTATTTTTGTTTTTTTAAGGAACTCCATACTGTTCTCCATAGGGGCTGCACAAATTTACTTTCCCACCAACAGGGTAGGAGGGTCCCTTTTCTCCATACCCTCTCCAGCATTTATTACTTGTAGACATTTTGATGATGGCCATTTGACTGGTGTGAGCTGATACCTCATTGTAGTTTTGATTTGCAGTTCTCTAATAATTAGTGATGTTGAGCATCTTTTCATGTACCTCTTGGCCATATGGATGTCTTCTTTGGAGAAATGTCTAGTTAGGTGTTCTGCCCGTGTTTTGATTGGGTTCTATGTTTTTTTGTTAGTGAGTGGTATGAGCTGTTTGTATATTTTGGAGATTAAGCCCTTGTCAGTTGCATCATTTGCAAATATCTTCTCTCATTCCGTAACTTGTCTTTTCGTTTTGTTTATGGTTTCCTTTGCTATGCAAAAGCTTATAAGTTTGATTAGGTCCCTTTTTTTTAATCTTTCATTATTTATAATTGTAATTTTTTATTTTACTTTTTAAATTGAAGTTTAGTTGATTTACAGTGTTGTGCCAATCTCTGCTGTACAGTAATGTAACTCAGTTACACATATAGAGACATTCTTTTTTTAATATTCTTTTCCATTATGGTTTATCCCAGGAGATTGGGTATAGTTCCCTGTGCTATACAGTAGGTCCTTGTTGTTTATCCATTCTAAATGTAATCGTTTTCATCTACCAACCCCCAAATCCCAGTCCATCTCTCTCCCTCCTCCCATCCCCATTGGCAACCACAAGTCTGATCTCTGTGTCTCTGAGTCTGTTTCTGTTTTGTAGATAGGTTCGTTTATGCCATATTTTAGATTCCACATATGAGTGATATCATATGGCATTTGTCTTTCTGTTTCTGACTTACTCTACTTAGTATGATAATCTCTAGTTGCATCCATGTTGCTGCAAATGACATTATTTTATTCTGTTTTATGGCTGAGCAGTATTCCATTATATATATGTACCACATCTTCTTTATCCATTCATCTGTTGATGGGCATTTAGGTTGTTTCAATGTTTTGGCTATTGTGAACAGTGCTGCTATGAACATAGGGATGCATGTATCTTTTTGAACTGTAGTTTTGTCCAGGTATATACCCAGGAGTGGGATTGCTGGATCCTATGGTAATTCTATTTTTAGTTTTCTGAAGACGTTCCATACTGTTTTCCATAATGGCTTCACCAACTTACATTCCGACCAACAGTGAAGGAGGGTTCCCTTTTCTCCACACTCTTGCCAGCATTTGTTATTTGTAGACTTTTTAATGATGGCCATTCTGACAGGTGTGTGGTGGTAACTCATTATAGTTTTGATTTTCATTTCTCTAATAATTAGTGATGTTGACCATCTTTTCACATGCCTACTGGCCATCTGTATGTCTTCTTTGGAGAAATGTCTATTAAGGTCTTCTGCCCATTTTTCAGTTGGGTTGTTTGTTTTTTGTTGTAGAGTTGTATGAGCTATTTGTATATTTTGGAGATTAAGCCCTTGTTGGTAGCACCATTTGCAAATATTTTCTCCCATTCTGTAGGTTGTCTTTTCATGTTTTTTTTTGTTTTTTTGTTTTTTTGTTTTTATGATTTCCTTTGCTGTGTAAAAGCTTGTAACTTTGATTAGGTCCCATTTCTTTATTTTTGTTTTTATTTCTATTGCATTGGGACACTGACCTAAGAAAACATTGGTACAATTTATGTCATAGAATGTTTTGCCTATGCTCTCTTCTAGAAGTTTTATGGTGTCATGTCTAATGTTTAAGTCTTTAAGCTGTTTTGAGTTTATTTTTGTGTATGGTGTAAGGGTGTGTTCTAACATCATTGATTTACATGTGGCTTTCCAGGTTTCCCACACCACCTGCTGAAGAGACTGTTGTTTCTCCATTGTATGTTCTTCTTCCTTTGTCAAGGATTAATTGACCATAGGTGTGTGGGCTTATTTCTGAGCACTCTATTCTGTTCTATTGATCTATATGTCTGTTTTTGTGCCAATATCATGCTGTTTTTATTACTGTAGCTTTGTAGTATTGTCTGAAATATGGAAGGGTTATGTTTCTAGCTTCTTGTCCTCAGGATTGCTTTAGCAATTCTGAGTCTTTTGTGATTCCATGCAAATTTTAGGATTATTTGTTCTAGTTCTGTGAAAATTGTCATTGGTAATTTGATAGAAATTGCATTAAATTTGTAGATTGCTTTGGGTAGTATGGCCATTTTAACTATATTAATTCTTGGTCTCCAAGACCATGGGATATTTTTCCATTTCCTTGAGTCATCATCAATTTCATTTATCAATGTTTTTTAGTTCTCAGCATATAATTCTTTCACCTCCTTGGTTAGGTTTATTCCTAAGTATTTTATTTTTTTGATGCAATTTTAAATGGAATTGTTTTTTTACTGCCGCTTTCTGATATTTCATTAGTGTAAAGAAATACAACAGATTTCTGTATGTTAATCTTGTATTCTGCTACCTTGCTGAATTTATCAGTTCTAGTAGTTTTTGTGTGGAGTCTTTTGGATTTTCTATATATAGTAGCATGTCCTCTGCATATAGTGAAAATTTTACCTCTTCCCTTCTGATTTGGATACCTTTTATTTCTTTTTCTTGTCTGATTGCTGTGGTGAGGACTTCCAATAGTACTTTGAATACAAGTGCTGAGAATGGGCATCCTTGTCTTGTTCCAAATTTTCATGGGAAGGCTTCAGCTTTTCACCATTTAGTATTATGTTAGCTGTGGGTCTGCCATAAATGGCTTTTATTATTTTGAGATATGTTCCCTCTATACCCACTTTGTCAAGAGTTTTTATCATGAATCGATGTTGAATTTTATCAAAAGCTTCTTCTATATCTATTGAGATGACCATGTGGTTTTTGTCTTTTGCTGATGTATATCACATTGATTGATTTGCATATGTTGAACCAGCCTGTGACCCTGGAATGAATATAACTTGATCATGGTGTATGATCCTTTTCATATGTTTTGGATTTGGTAAAATTTTGTTGGGGATTTTTGCATCTATATTCTCAAAGATATTGGTCTGTAATTTTCGTTTTAGGTAGTGTCTTTGTCTGGTTTTGGTATCAGGGTGATGGTGGCTTCATAGAATGACTTTGGGAGTATTCCCTCCTCTTCAGTCTTTTGGAAGAGTTTGAGAAGGAGAGGTATAAGTTCTTTGTATGTTTGGTAGAATTCCCTAGTGAAGGCATCTGGTCCTGCATTTTTGTTTTGAATTACAGATTCTATTTCACTTCTAGTAATCAGTCTCTTCAAATTATCTATTTCTTCTTGATCCAGGTTTGGTGCACTGTATGTTTCTAGAGACCTGCCCATTTCTTCTAGGTTGTCTAATTTGTTGGCATATAACTGTTCATAGAATTGTCTTATGGGTTTTCTTTTAAATTTCTGTGGTATCGGTTGTTATTTTTCCTCTTTCATTTCTTTTTTTGTTTATTTGGGTCCTCTCTTTTCTTCTTGGTGTGCCTGGCCAGAGGTTTGTGGATTTTGTTTATCCTTTCAAAAGACCAGCTCTTAGTCTTAATGATTTTTTCTGTTGTTTTTTAATCTCAATTTTATTTATATCCTCTCTGATCTTTATTATTTCCTTCCTTCTGCTGATTTAAGTTTTGTTTGTTCTTTTTCTAATTCTTTTGGGTGGTAGGTTTGGTTGTTTTTTGGGGATTTTTCTTGTTTTTTTTTTGAGGAAGGCCTGTATCACTATGAACTTCCTTCTTAGAACTGCCCTTGCTGCATCCCATAGATTTTGTATGGTTGTTTTCATTGTCATTTGTCTCGAGGTATGTTTTTATTTCCTCTTTGAATTCATCATTGACCCACTGGTTTTTTTAATAGCATGTTGTTTAGTCTCCACGTAATCATTTTTTCTCATTTCTCTTTCTGTGATTGATTTCTAGTTTCATGCCATGGTGATCAGAAAAGATGCTTGAAATAATTTTCTATCCTATTAAATTTGTTGAGGCTTGCTTTGTGTCCTAGTATGTGGCCTAGCCTGGAGAATGTTCTATGTGCACTTGAAAAGAATATGTATTCCGGTGTTTTTGGATGTTGTGTCCTGTAGATATGACTTACTATTCTAATTATTCTATTCTGTTGTGTGATTCATGATCTCTTTTGCCTTATTGATTTTCCGTCTGCAATATCCGTCCATTGATGTCAGTGGGTGTTAAAGTCTCCTACTGTTATTGTATTCCCATCAATTTTTCCCTTTATGTCTATTAATATTTGCTTTATATATTTAGGTGCTTTTATTTTAGGTGCAGATATGTTAACAAGTGTGATATCCTCTTCTTGTACTGATCCCCCCTTTCATAATGATTATAATGTCCTTCTTTGTCTTTCTTTATGGCCTTTGTTTTAAAGTCTATTTTTTCTGATATGAGTATTGCTATCCCTGCTTTCTTGTCATTTCCTGTTTCAAGAAATCTCTTTTTCATACCCTCACTCTCAATCTATAATTATCTATCACCCTACAGTATGTCTCCTATAGGCAGCATACTGTAGGTTCTTGTTTTATTATCCAATCTGCCACTCAATGTCTTTCAAATGGAGCATTTAATCCATTGCCATTTAGAGTAATTATTGTTAAGTATGTATTTATTGCCATTTTAAACCTTATTTTCCAGTTGATTTTGTACTTATTCTTTGTTCCTTCTGCTTCTTTTTGTTTTTCCTTTTGTGGTTTGATGGTTTTCTTGTACATTATGCTTGAGTTCCTTTCTTTTTGATTTTTGTGAATCTATTCTATGTTTTTGATTTGTGGTTACCCTGGTTTTCAAGTATTTTAACCTGTAACTATATCTACTTGCTTTAGACTGGTAGTCATATAAGCTCAAACACATTCTAAAAGATCTACATTTCCTTACTCTCCTCGCCCACATTTTGTGATTTTTATGGCCTACTTTACATCTTCATGTTTTTCCTTTTGCTGTTCATTGTAGTTATAATTGCTTTCACAGAAATTTTTTGATTATTTTTTAATCTAGGTACTGGCTTATTTACATGAACTTCAGCCCTTTTATGTATTTATTTTTTCCTATCGATTTCCCCTTTCCTATAGATTTTTGTTTCTTTTCTGTTTAGAGAAGACCTTTGAATATTTCTTTTAGGTTAAGTTTAGTATTGCTGTATTCTTTAATTTTTTCTTGTCTGAGAAATTCTCTCACTCTCCTTCTATTCTAAATGATAATATTGCTCGGTAGAGTATCCTAGGTTACAGGTTTTTCCCTTTCAGGACTTTGAATATACCTTGCCACTCCCTTCTGGCCTGCAATTTTCTGTAGAGAAATCAGCTGATAGCTTCATGGGGACTCCCTTGGAACTGACTTTTTGTTTTTCTCTTGCTGCCTTAGAATCCTCTCTTTATCTTTTTTTTTTTTTTTGCCATTTTAATTATGATATGTCTTGGAGTAGGTCTGTTTGGGTTCATCTCGTTTGGGATCCTTGTGATTCCTGTACCTGCATATCTTTTTCCTTCCTTAGGTTTGGGAATATTTTTGGCTATAATTTCTTCAAAAACATTTTTGATTCCCTTTTCTCTTTCCGGGGTTTCTATTATGAGTAGATTGGCACACTTTATATTATCCCATAGATCTAGTATGTTGCTTTCGTTTTTTTTTTTTTTTTTTTTTTTCACTCGTATTTCTGTCTGCTGTTCTGATTGGGTGGTTTCCATTAGTCTATCTTCCATATCACTTATTCATTCTTCTACATTATTTAGTTTGCTATTTATTGCCTTTAGCTTGGTTTTCTTCTCAGCAATTGAGTTGTCTAATTTTGATTGGCTACTCTTTATAATGTCTAGTTCCTTGTTACAGTGATCTGTATTTCTATTGATAGCCTTTCTTAATTCTTTCAGTATTTTTATTACCTCCTTTTTTAACTCAGGGTCTAGTAGACTGAAGAGGTCTATTTCCTTGTTTGTTCTGTCAGGAGATTTCTCTTGTTCTTTCAGTTGGGAGTAATTCCTCTGCTTCTTCATTCTTCTTATATTTCTGACTATGAATTTAGGAGAAACAGTTATGTACTGTGATTTTGAAGGGTTGTTTTTATGTGGGAGTATACCTGTATAGCCTGCTTGAGTCCAGTACTTTTGGTGCATGGGCTGTTTTTGCTCTGAATGCTTACCACATCTTTCCTTAGGGTGTTCTGGCACTTGATCCCTTGATAGGGGGTTGTGTTTGGTGTTGTGGTGACCAGAGCCTACACTAAATGTTGAACAAGGCCTCCTGTTTGCTCTGTGGTTGCCCTGTTGCAAGCAGGGTCTGTTCCCCAGTTGTTGGAGTTGAAGCCCCCAGAGGTTCTAATCTGCAGTGGGAAGTAGGCAGGATGGGAACACTCCCTCTGGGAAAGGAGCTGCTGCATGTTCTTCCCAGGAGCTGTCCTCTAGGACATGCGATTCTGTGACTCCACTTGCCACCTGGTGTGTGTGCCCACAAAGATCACTGTTGCTGGCACTGCACTTGGTGGTTGCCTCTGCTTGTGGGCTCTAGTAATCAGCTTGGAGGCCCCTTAGGCATGCGCGCATACTCACAAAACTGCTGGTGCATAAACCCACGTGAGCTGCATCCACTGAGCCCACAGATAATCAGCTCAGACGGCCCTTGATTAAACAATTTTTGAATGGGGTTTTGCATCTATGTTAATAAAAGATATTGGTCTGTAGTTTCCATTTATTGTAATGTTTTTATCTGATTTTTGTATTGAGGTACTGCGGGCTTCAAAAAATGAGTTGAGAAGAGTTCCATCTCTTTTATTTTTCTGGAAGAAATTGAGTAGAATTTACATTATTTTCTCATATCATGACTGATAGAATTCATCACTGAAGCCATCTGTACCTACAGTTTTCTTTATGGGAAAGAATAAACAGATATTTAATTTCTTTCATAGATATAAGGTCCTTAGCATTTTCTGTGTCATCTTGTGTGGGTTTTACTTGTGTATCTTCCATGGAATTCATCTGTATTATATAAATTGTCAAATATATTAGCTATTTGTAACATTCCCTTATTATTCACTTACTAGCTATAGGATTTCTATTGCTGTTCTTTTATTTTTCACATTATTTTTTCTTTATTTTTGATCAGATTGGATTGAAGTTTATCACTTTTATCTTTTCAAAGAAGCAGCTCTTAGTTTCACTGACATTTTCCATTGATTGCTTAGTCTCTATTTCATTTAATTCTGCTGTGATCTTTATGCTTTCTTTCCTTCTACTAACTCGGTTTTTTTTGTTCTTCGTTTTCTAGTTCCTTCAGGTGCAAGGTTAGACTATTTGAGATTTTTCTTGTTTCCTGAGGTATGCCTGTATTGCTATAAACTTCCCTCTTAGTACTGAGTTTGCTGCAACCCATGAAATTTGGATCATTGTGTTTCCATTTTCATTTGTCTCCAGGTATATTTTTTAGTTTCTTCTTTGATTTCTTCAGTGACCCATTGGTTATTATTAGCATATTGTATAGCCTCCATGTGTTTGTGTTTTTTGCAGTTTTTTTTTTACTTGTAATTGATTTCTAGTCTCATGCCTTTGTGGTTGGAACAGATGCTCAATATTATTTCTTTTTAATTTCTTGTTTTTTTAATACAATTTTTAAAGGATACAATCCATATACAGTTATTAAAAATACTGGTTATATTCCCTGTATTGTATAATATATCCTTGTAGCCTCTCTTACACCCAATAGTTTATATTTCCCACTCCTATATTGCCCCTACCCCCCAATCACTCTTAACCATTATAGAGTTTGTTCTCTATATACGTGAGTTTGCTTCCTTTTTGTTTTATTCACTAGTTTGTTGTATTTTTTTAGATTCCACATATAAGTGATATCATACAGTATTTTTATTTCTCTAACTGATTTCACTAACTTAGCATAATGCCCTCCAAGTCCAAACATGTTGCTGCAAAAGGCAAATTTTCACATCTTTTCTCATTAGTGGTTTATATACATATAAACCAGGAATGGAATTGCTGGCTCATATAGTAGTTCTATTTTTAGTTTTTTGGAAACCTCCCTACTGTTTTCAACAGTGGCTTCACCAATTTACATTCCCACCAACAGTGTACAAGTGTTCCTTTTTCTCCACACCCTGTCCAGCATTTGTTATTTGTGTTCTTTTTGATGATAGTCATCTGATTGGTGTGAGGTGGTATCTCACTGTGGTTTTGATTTGCATTTATCTGATGATTAGTGATGTTGAGCAACTTTTCATGTGCCTGTTGGCCATCTGCATTTCCTCTTTGGAAAAATGTCTATACAGTTTTCTAAATATGTATTTTGTTGATGTTTTCTTTTGCTGTGCAAAAGTTTTTAAGTTTAATTAGGTCCTATTTGTTTATTTTTGCTTTTATTTCCTTTACTTTAGCAGACAGATCAAAAAAAAAATATTGCTGCAATTTATGTCAAAGAGTGCTCTGCCCAAGTTTTCCTCTAGGATCTCTATAGTATCCAGTCTTACATTTAGGTCTTTAATCCATTTTGAGTTTATTTTTATATATGGTATTAGAGAATGTTCTAATTTCATTCTTTTACATGTAGCTGTCCAGTTTTCCCAGCACCACTTGTTGAAGAGACTGTCTTTTCTCCATTGTATATTATGGCCTCATTTTTTGTATATCAATTGACCATAAGTGCATTGCTTTATTTCTGGGTCCATTGTTAAAATTTGAGTCTTGTTTGTGGCCTAATCTGTAACCTATTCTGGAGAATGTTCCACGTGCACTTGAAAAGAATGTGTTGTCTGCTGCTGTTGGAGCAATGTTCTCTGTATATCTTTTTTTTTTTTTTTTAAATAGATCTTTATTGGAGTATAATTGCTTCACAATTCTGTGTTAGTTTCTGTTGCACAACAAAGCGAATCAGCCATATGCATACACATGTCCCCATATCCCTTCCCTCTTGAGCCTCCCTCCCATCCTCCCTATCCCACCCCTCTAAGTCATTGCAAAGCACTGAGCTGATCTCCCTGTGTTGTGCTGCTGCTTCCCACCAGCCAACTATTTTACATTTGGTAGTGTATATATGATGATGCTACTCTCACTTCACCCCAGCTTCCCCCTCCCACCCCATGTCCTCAAGTCCATTCTCTATGTCTACGACTTTATTCCTGTCCTGCCCCTAGGTTCATCAGAACTTTTTTTTTTTAGATTCCATATATATGTGTTAGCATACGGTATTTGTTTTTCTCTTTCTGACTTACTTCACTCTCTATGACAGACTCTAGGTCCATCCACCTCACTACAAATAATTCAATTTTGTTTTTTTTATGGCTGAGTAATATTCCATTGTTTATATGTGCCACATCTTCTTTATCCATTCATCTGTCGGTGTGTATATTAAGTACACCTGGTCTAATATGTCATTTAAGGCCAGTGTTTTTGTATTGATTTTCTGTCTGGATGATCTGTCCCACTGATGTACGTTTGATGTTAAAAACCACAACAAATATAGGTTACTATTTTTCCCTTTGTGTATGTTAATATTTGCTTTATGTATTTAGGTGCTCCTATGTTGGGTGCATATATATTTACAATTGTTAACATATTCTTGGATTGATCCCTTTTTCATTATGTAATGTCCTTCTTTTTCTATTGTTACAGTCTTTGTTTTAAAGCCTACTTTATATGACAAAAAGTATTGCTATCCTAGCTTTCTTTTTATTTACCTTTTTTTATTCTCTCACTTTCATTGTGCATGTCCTTAGATCTGAAGTTAGTCTCTTGTAGGCAGCATATATATGGGTCTTGTTTTTCTCTCCATTCAGTTATTCTGTGTCTTTGATTGGGGCATTTAATCCATTTACATTTAAAGTAATTATTGATAGGAACGTATTTATTGCCAATTTGTTTAATGTTTTAGGGTGGTTTTTGTAGGTTTTTTGGCTCTTTCATCTTCTTTTGCTCTCCTTTCTTGTGATTTGTTGATTATCTTTATTGTTAGGTTTGGTTTCCTCTTTTTTTCTCTGTGTAGGTATTATAGATTTTTGGTTTCTTATTACCATGAAGTTCATATACAACTACATTTTAAGAGCCCTGCACTTTTACTTCCCCCACCATGATTAATGTTTTTTACATCATATTTTACATCTTTTTGTTTTGCATATCCCTTAACTACTTATCGTGGATATTGATTTTACTACTTTTGTCTTTTAACCTTTCTACTTCTTTTATAAGTCATTGATCTACTACCCCTAGTGTATGTTTCCCTTTACCAATGAGATTTTTCCTTTTGTAACGTTCATAGTCCCTTTAACCTTTCTTTTAAAGCCCGTTTAGTGATGCTGAACACTTTTAGCTTTTGCTTGTCTGTAAAACTCTTTATCTCTCCTTCATATCGGAATGATAGCCTTACCTGGTAGATTACTTTCCTGGTATAAAACCCGGTAGGCTTTTTCCTTTCATCATTTTAAATATATTGTGGCACTCCATTCTGGCCTGCAACATTTCTGCTGAAGAAGTCAGCTAATAGTCTTACAAGAGTTCCCTTGCACATAACTAGTTGCTTTTTTCTTCCTGCTTTTAAGATTCTTTATTTTTAACTTTTGCCATTTTAATTACAGTGTGTCTTGGTGTGATCCTCTTTGGGATGATCCTGTTTGGAATTTTCTTTACTTACTGGACCTAGATGTCTGTTTCCTTTCCTAGGTTATAGCAGTTTTTAGCTATTATGACTTCAAAGATGTCCTCTGCCCCTTTCCCTCTTCTCCTTCTCAGACCCCTATAATGCAAATATTAGTATGCTTGATGTTGTCTCATAGGTCTCTTAAACTATTCTCATTTTTTAAAAATTCTTTATTCTTTTTTCTTTTCAACTTGGGTGTTTTCCACTGTTCTGTCTTCCAGATTGTGGATCCATTCCTTTGCATTATCTAATATGCTGTTGTTCCTTTTAATGTATTTTTAAAGTTCATTTATTATATGCTTCAGCTGTTTGGTTCTTCTTTGCATTTTCTAACTCTTTTTGAAATTCTCACTGTGCTCATCCATTCTTCCCCTGAGTTTGGTGAGCATCTTTATGGTCATTACCTCAAACACTTTATTGGGTAGATTGTTTATGTCTATGTCGCTTAGTCCTTTTTCTGAGGTTATGTCTTGGTCCTTTGTTTGAACATATTCCTGTGACTCTTCATTTTGCCCAATTCTCTGTGTTTATTTCTATGTTTTAGGTATGTTTCCTGATCTTGGAGAAATGGCATTATGTAGGAGATGCCCTATGGGGGGCTAGCAGCACACTCCTCTCTCTGTTCACCAGAGCTATACACTGTGGGGGTATCCCCTATGTGGGCTGCATTTGCCCTTCTGTTGTTGCAAGGCCCACTACTGTAGGTACACTGGCAGATGGGCCTGGCCCCTGTCCCAGTTGGCTGTGATGCTGTGTTGTGTGCAGTAGCTGTGTGCCTGCTGGAGGGCAGGGCAGGCTTCCTGTGTGTTTGGCTGCAGAGCCTGGAGGGTGCATGAGGTTGCTGGTGGCCCACTCTTGGTTGGGGCTGGGCACCCATGTGCCTGTCTGTGTGTACCCGGGGAAGCATGTAGTACCAGCCTGTTGGAGGAAAGGGCTGTGTTCCTATTTATTGGGTGGACCAAAATGTTCATTTGGTTTTTTCCGTAAAATGGCTCTAGTAGCACTTAGTTGTCTCTAACTTCATTTGAAACTGTTTTGTTAGATTGCATGTGACAGCTGTCATATCAGCATGCATTTAAAAAAAGACTTATCAAAATTGGTGAATTTTTGTATAGCCATTTTACTACTGAAGATGGAAGAAAACAACATTTTCAGCATATTATGCTTTATTACTTCAAGAAGGGTAAAAACATACTGAAACACGAAAAGATTTGTGCAGTGTATGGAGAAGGTGCTGTGACTGACTGAACGTGTCAAAAGTGGTTTGCAAAGTTTCGTGCTGGAGATTTCTCGCTGGACGATGCTCCATGGTCGGGTAGACAAGTTGAAGTTGATAGCGATCAAATCAAAACTATAACAGAACAATCAACGTTATACCACACAGGAGATAGCTGACATATTCAAAATGTCCAAATCAAGCACTGAAAATCATTTGTACCAGCTTGGTTATGTTCATTACTTTGATGTTTGGGTTCCACATAAGTTAAGCAAAAAAAAATCTTGACCATATTTCCACAAGTGATTCTGTTCTGAGATGTAATAAAAAAGTTCTGTTTTTAAAACAAATTGTGATGGGCGATGAAAACTGGATGCTGTACAACAATGTGGACTGGAAGAGATCATGGGGCAAGCGAAATGAACCACCACCAACCACACCAAAGGCCAGTCTTCATCCAAAGAAGGTTATGTTGTATATATGGCAGAATTGGAAGGGAGCCCTCTATTATGAGTTCCTTCCGGAAAACCAAATGATTAATTCCAACAAGTACTGCTCCCAATTAGACCAACTGAAAGTGGCACTCAAGGAAAAGCATCCAGAATTAGTCAACAGAAAACCTATAACCTTCCATCAGGATAACGCAAGACTGCATGTTTCTTTGATGACTAGACAAAAACTGTTACAGCTTGGCTGGGAAGTTCTGATTCATCCACCATATTCACCAGACATTGCACCTTTGGATTTCCATTTATTTTGGTCTTTACAAAATTCTCTTAATGGAAAAAATTTCAGTTCCCTGGAAAACTGTAAAAGGCACCTGGAACAGTTGTTTGCTCAAAAAGATCAAAAGTTTTTGGGAAGATGGAATTATGAAATTGCCTGAAAAATGGCAGAAGGTAGTGGAACAAAAGGGTGAATACGTTGTTCAGTAAAGTTCTTGGTGAAAATGAAAAATGTGTCTTTTATTTTTTCTTAAAAAACCGAAGGCACTTTTTGGCCCACCCAATAGATGTCTGCAAGGCCCAGGAGATCCTATATTCATTTTACTTGCAATATTCCCTAACCTTTTTTTTTTTTTTGGTGTTTATTTATTTATGTCTTCTGGGACTATAAACACTTTAAGTGTAGGAGCCCAATGTGTGACTTGGACTCCTTGCTCCTTGGAAAGAACCTCTGCAATTGTGATTATTCTCTCATTTGTGGGTCACCTGTCCAGGGGTATTGGTTTTGACTATACCCCATTCTCTACCTCTCCTACTTTGATTCTTTATATCTTTAGTTACATAGATCTTTTCTGCTACTCTTCAGGTCTTTCTCATAGATACTTGCTCTGTAAATACTTGTAATATTGGTGTGCCCATGGCTGGAGGTCAGCTCAGAGTCTTCCTGCTCCACCATCTTGACCACACCCATAATGGATGTCTTGATCTGTTTATATTAACTATGGATATCCAATTCTAATTTATATGATATTAGATAAATTGATATGATAAATGATATGATAAATTGATGGGATATTTTTAGGACTTCAACTGAGAAATATTGATGCTACTCAGTTTTGTAGCTATTTCTATTATTTAATTGCAATGTAGATCTAGCACTTAATATCAGAGTACCAGAATGCCAGATTTTAAAGAACATTCATAGTCCACTAAATTATTTGTCTTTATGTAGTACCTTATATAGGTTATTTTTTTTGTCAAGGGCTGTTTTATTTATTTTTTTAATTTTTATTTTATATTGGAGTATAGTTGATTTACACTGTTGTATTAGTTTTAGGTGTACAGTAAAGTGATTCAGTTATACATATATTCTTTTTAAAATTCTTTTCCCATTTAGGTTATTACACAATAATGAGTATTGTTCCCTGTGCTGTACACTACGTCCTTGTTGATTATCTATTTTAAATATTGTAACGTGTATATGTCGATCCTATACTCCCAATTTATCCCTCCCCACCACCTTCCCCCCTTGTTAACCATAAGTTCATTCTCTAAGCCTGTGAGTCTGTTTCTATTTTGTAAACAATTTCATTTGTATCTTTCTTTTTTAGATTCTGCCTATAAGCAATATCATATGATATTAGTCTTTGTCTGACTAACTATGATAATCTCCATGTCCAAACATGTTGCTGCAAATGGCATTATTTCATTCTTTTCTATGGCTGAGTAATATTCCATTGTATATATGTACCACATCTTCTTTATCCATTCCTCTGTAGAACATTTAGGTTGCTTCCATGTCTTGGCTCTTGTAAATAGTGGGGCGATGAACATTGGGGTGAACATACATTTTAGAATTATGGTTTTCTATGGTTATATGCCCAGGAGTGAGATTGTTGGATCATATGATAGCTCATTTTTTCAGTTTTTAAAGAAACTTCCATACTGTTCCCCACAGCAGCTGTACCAATTTACATTCCCACGAATAGTGTAGGAGGGTTCCCTTTTCTCCACACCCTCTGCAGCACTTATTGTTCATAGACATTTTGATGATGGCCATTCTGACTGGTGTGAGGTGATATATCACTAGTTTGGATTTGCATTTCTCTAATGATTAGTGCTGTTGTGCATCCTTTCATGTGTTCGTTGGCAACCTGTATATCTTCTTTGGAGAAATGTCTATCTAGGTCTTCTGCCCACTTTTGGATTGGGTTGTTTGTTTTTTTTTGATATCGAGCTGCATGAGCTACTTGTAAATTCTGGAGATTAATCCTTTGTCAGTTGCTTCATTTACAAATATTTTCTCCCATTCTGAGAGTTGTCTTTTTGTCTTGTTTATGGTTTCCTTTGCTGTGCAAAAGCTTTTAAGTTTCATTAGGTCCCATTTGTTTATTTTTGTTTTTATTTCCATTTCTCTAGGAGCTGGGTCAAAAAGGATCTTGCTGTGACTTATGTCATAGAGTGTTCTGCCTATGTTTTCCTCTAAGAGTTTCATAATGTCTGGCCTTACATTTAGGTCTTTAATCCATTTTGAGTTTATTTTTGTGTATGGTGTTAGGAAGTGTTCTAATTTCATTGTTTTACATGTAGCTGTCCAGTTTTCTCAGCACCACTTATTGAAGAGGCTGTCTTTTCTCCATTGTATATTCTTGCCTCCTTTATCAAAAATAAGGTGACCATATGTGTGTGGGTTTATCTCTGGGCTTTCTATCCTCTACCATTGATCTATATCTCTATTTTTGTGCCAGTACCATACTATTTTGATCACTGTAGCTTTGTAGTATAGTCTGAAGTCAGGGAGCCTGATTCCTCCATCTCCACTTTACTTTCTCAAGATTGCTTTAGCTGTTTGAGGTCTTTTGTGTCTCCATACAAATTTAAGATGTTTTAGTTTTAGTTGGAAGGAAAACACCATTGGTAATTTGATAGGGGTTGCATTGAATCTGTTGATTGCCTTGGGTAGTATAGTCATTTTGACAATATTGACTCTTCCAATCCAAGGACATGGTATATCTTTCCATCAGTTTCTGCCCTCTTTGATTTCTTTCATCAGCATCTTATAGTTTTTGGAGTACAGGTCTTTTGCCTCCATAGGTAGGTTTATACCTAGGTATTTTATTCTTTTTGATGTGATGGTACATTGGGTTGTTTCCTTAATTTTTGTTTCTGATCATTCCTTGTTAGTGTATAGAAATGCAACTGATTTCTGTGTGTTAATTTTGTATCCTGCACCTTTACCAAATTCATTGATGAGCTGTTGTTTTCTGGTAGCATCTTTAGGATTTTCTATGTATAGTATATATCATGTCATCTGCAAACAGTGACAGTTTTACTTCTTTTCCAAGTTGGATTCCTTTTATTCCTTCTTCTTCTCTTATTGCTGGTGGCTAGGACTTCCAAAACTATGTTGAAAAAAGTGGTGAAAGTGGACACCCTTGCCTTGTTCCAGATCTTAGAGGAAATGTTTTCAGCTTTTTACTGTTGAGGATGATGTTAGCTGTGGGTTTTTCATATATGCCTTAATTATGTTGAGGTACGTTCCCTCCATGCTGACTTTCTGGAGAGTTTTTATCATAAATATCTGTTGAATTTTTTCAGAAGTGTTTCTCATGATTTCTGGTTTTGATATCATATTTGCGTGCAGATGATTTCCTACCTTTACTTTATGTTTGCCATTACAGGTGAGCTTTTCCATTTGTAATTTTCTAGTTTCTAATTGTGGCTTTTTTTTCTGCCTAGAGAAGTTACTTCAGCATTTGTTGTAAAGCTTCTGTGGTGGTGCTGAATTCTTTTAACTTTTGTTTGTCTGTAAAGCTTTTGGTTTCTCTGTCAAAGGATCCTCTGTCAAGGATCTCTGAATGAGATCCTTGCTGGGTAGAGTATTCTTGGTTGTAGGTTTATCCCTTTCATCACTGCAAATATATCATGCCATTCCTTTCTTGTCTGCAGCATTCTGCTGAGAAATCAGTTGATAACTTTATGGCAGTTCCTATGTATGTCATATGTTACTTTTAATAATTTCTGTTTGTCTTTAATTTTTGTCAAATTCATTACTATGTGACTCGGTGTGTTCCTCCTTGGGTTTATTGTGCCTGGGACTCTGCACTTCTTGGACTTGGGTGACTGTTTCCTTTCCTGTGTTAGGTTAGTTTTCAGCTATTATCTCTTCAAATCTTTTCTCAGGTGCTTTCTCTCTTCTTCTCCTTCTGGAAGATAATGTTAATGTTCCTATATGTTAATGCTGGTGCATTTAATGTTGTCCTAGAAGTCTCTTAGACTGTACTCATTTCTTTTCATTATTTTTTCTTTATTCTGTTCTGTGGTAGTGATTTCCACCATTCTGTCTTCTAGCTCACTTATTCGTTCTTCTGCTTCATTTATTCTATTTATTCCTTCTAGTATATTTTTCATTTATTATATTGTTCATCTGTTTGTTCTTTAGATCTTCTAGCTATTTATTAAACATTTCTTGTATCTCTCGGTCTGTGCCTCCTTCTTTTTCCATGATCTTGGATTGTCTTTACTAACATTGCTGTGAATTCTTTTTCTGGTAGATTGCCTGTCTCTCTGAACTTCACATAGTTATTCTTCTGGGGTTTTATCTTGTTCTTTAGTCTGGGACATATTCCTCTGCCATTTCATTTTGTCTAACTTTCTGTCATTGCAGTTTCTGTTCTACAGGCCACAGGGTTTAGTTCTTTTTGCTTCTGCTGTCTCCCCCCCTGTTGGATGAGGCCATTCTAAGAGGCTTGTGCAGGCTTCCTTGCAGGTGGAGCTGTGTCTTGACCCACTGAGGGGCAGGGCCTTCTACTCCACCGTCTTTTCTCCACCTCCTGAGCTTGTAGCATTCCCTGTAACACTCATATCATCCCTGTTAATAATCCACAAGATGCAATATGGCTTCCACCTTGTGCCGGTTCCCTATATAGTTTCAATTTAATCATGGAGTGTGGGGTAGATTTTTGAGAACTTCTTATGGCATTTTTATAGTACATAACATTTTGCAATTTGTACCATTTATAGTCTGCTGTATTTTGATGATGGTAAGGTGGTCATGCTAAGTGTACTCTGATGTATATTCAGAATAATAGCTTTGTCTCTTAATTATATGGTTGATAAAATCTCTCAACCTACAATGCATACCATCAGGACTTTAGCAAATTAGCATTATTTTTATTCATTTTCCTTTTTGATTTTTTTTTAAAACACCTTTATTAGAGTATAATTGCTTTACAGTGGTGTGTCAGTTTCTGCTTATAACAAAGTGAATCATTTATACATATACATATGTCCCCATATCTCTTCCCTCTTACATCTCCTTCCCTCACATCCTCCCTATCCCACCCCTCTAGGTGGTCACAAAGCACTGAGCTGATCTCTCTGTGCTATGCGGCTGCTTCCCACTAGCTATTTTATGTTTGGTAGTGTATATATGTCCATTCCACTCTCACTTTGTCCCAGCTTACCCTTCCCCCTCCCTGTATCCTCAAGTCCATTCTCAAGTAGGTCTGCATCTTTATTCCCGTCTTGCCCCTAGGTTCTTCTGACCTTTTTTTTTTTTTTTAGATTCCATATATATGTGTTAGCATACAATATTTGTTTTTCTCTTTCTGACTTACTTCACTCTGTAATACAGTCTCTAGGTCCATCCACCTCACTACAAATAAATCAGTTTCATTCCTTTTTATGGCTGACTAATATTCCATTGTATATATGTGCCACATCTTCTTTAACCATTCATCTGTTGATGGACACTTAGGTTGCTTCCATGTCCTGGCTATTGTAAATACAGCTGCAATGAACATTTTGGTACATGACTCTTTTTGAAGTATGGTTTTCTCAGGGTATATGTCCAGTAATGGGATTGCTGGGTCATATGATGGTTCTATTTTTAGTTTTTTAAGGAACCTCCATACTGTTCTCCATAGTGGCTGTATCCAATGTACATTCCCACCAACAGTGCAAGAGGGTTC
The DNA here is from genome assembly GCF_965194825.1 of Balaenoptera physalus. Classification (NCBI taxonomy): domain Eukaryota; kingdom Metazoa; phylum Chordata; class Mammalia; order Artiodactyla; family Balaenopteridae; genus Balaenoptera; species Balaenoptera physalus. The sequence goes on along the minus strand of NC_138884.1, from coordinate 17,596,553 downwards.
CCTTTTCTCCACACCCTCTCCAGCACTTACTGTTTGTAGATTTTTTGATGATGGCCATTCTGACCGGTGTGAGATGATATCTCATTGTAGTTTTGATTTGCATTTCTCTAATGATTAATGATGTTGAGAATTCTTTCATGTGTTTGTTGGCAATCAGTATATCTTCTTTGGAGAAATGTCGATTTAGGTCTTCTGCCCACTTTTGGATTGGGTTGTTCGTTTTTTTGTTATTGAGCTGCATGAGCTGCTTGTAAATCTTGGAGATTAATCCTTTGTCAGTTGCTTCATTTGCAAATATTTTCTCCCATTCTGATGGTTGTCTTTTGGTCTTGTTTATGGTTTCCTTTGCTGTGCAAAAGCTTTTAAGTTTCATTAGGTCCCATTTGTTTATTTTTGTTTTTATTTCCATTTCTCTAGGAGCTGGGTCAAAAAGGATCTTACTGTGATTTATGTCACAGAGGGTTCTGCCTATGTTTTCCTCTAAGAGTTTGATGGTGTCAGGCCTTACAGTTAGGTCTTTAATCCATTTTGAGTTTATTTTTCTGTATGGTGTTAGGGAGTGTTCTAATTTCATTGTTTTACATGTACCTGTCCAGTTTTCTCAGCACCACTTATTGAAGTGGCTGTCTTTTCTCCACTGTATATTCTTGCCTCCTTTGTCAAAGATAAGGTGACCATATGTGCATGGGTTTATCTCAGGGCTTTCTATCCTGTTCCATTGATCTATGTTCCTGTTTTTGTGCCAGTACCATACTGTCTTGATTACTGTAGCTTTGTAGTATAGTCTGAAGTCAGGGAGCCTGATTCCCCCGGCACCATTTTTCTTTCTCAAGATTGCTTTGGCTATTCTGGGTCTTTTGTGTTTCTATATAAATTGTGAAATTTTTTGTTCTAGTTCTGTGATAAATGCCAGTGGTAGTTTGATAGGGATTCCATTCAATCTGTAGATTGCTTTGCTTTGGGTAGTAGAGTCATTTTCACAATGTTGATTCTTCCAATCCAAGAACATTATATCTCTCCATCTATTTGTATCATCTTTAATTTCTTTCATCAATGACTTATAATTTTCTGCATACAGGTGTTTTGTCGCCTTAGGTAGGTTTATTCCTAGGTATTTTATTCTTTTTGTTGCAATGGTAAATGGGAGTGTTTTCTTAATTTCACTTTCAGATTTTTCATCATTAGTGTATAGGAATGCAAGATATTTCTGTGCATTAATTTTGTATCCTGCTACTTTACCGAATTCATTGACTAGCTCTAGTAGTTTTCTGGTAGTATCTTTATGATTCTCTTTCTATAGTATCATGTCATCTGCAAACAGTGACAGCTTTACCTCTTCTTTTCCAATTTGGGTTCCTTTTACTTCTTTTTCTTCTCTGATTGCTGTGGCTAAAACTTCCAAAACTTTGTTGAATAATAGTGCTGACAGTGGGCAACCTTGTCTTGTTCCTGATCTTAGTGGAAATGGTTTCAGTTTTTCACCATTGAGGATGGTGTTGGCTCTGGGTTTGCCATGTATGGCCTTTATTATGTTGAGGAAAGTTCCCTCTATACCTACTTTCTGGGGTTTTTTTAATCATAAATGGTGTTGAATTTTGTCAAAAGCTTTCTCTGCATCTATTGAGATGATCATATGGTTTTTCTCCTTCAATTTGTTAATAGGGTGTATCACATTGATTGATTTGCATGTATTGAAGAATCCTTGCATTCCTGGGATAAACCCCAATTGATAATGGTATATGATCCTCTTAATGTGCTGTTGGATTCTGTTTGCTAGTATTTTGTTGAGGATTTTTGCATCTATGTTCATCAGTGATATTGGCCTGTAGTTTTCTTTCTTTGTGACATCTTTGTCTGGTTTTGGTATCAGGGTGATGGTGGCCTCGTAGAATGAGTTGGGGAGTGTTCCTCCCTCTGCAATATTTTGGAAGAGTTTGAGAAGGATAGGTGTTAGCTCTTCTCTAAATGTTTGATAGAATTCGCCTGTGAAGCCATCTGGTGCTGGGCTTTTGTTTTTGTTGGAAGATTTTTAATCACACTTTCAATATCAGTGCTTGTGATTGGTCTGTTCATATTTTCTATTTCTTCCTGGTTCAGTCTCGGCAGGTTGTGCATTTCTAAGAATTTGTCCATTTCTTCCAGGTTGTCCATTTTATTGGCATATAGTTGCTCGTAGTAATCTCTCATGATCCTTTGTATTTCTGCAGTGTCAGTTGTTACTTCTCCTTTTTCATTTCTAATTCTATTGATTTGAGTCTTCTCCCTTTTTTTCTTGATAAGTCTGGCTAATGGATTATCAATTTTGTTTATCTTCTCAAAGAACCAGGTTTTAGTTTTATTGATCTTTGCTATCTTTTCCTTCATTTCTTTTTCATCTATTTGTGATCTGATATTTATGATTCCTTTCCTTCTGCTAACTTTGGGTTTTTTTAGTTCTTTCTCTAATTGTTTTAGGTGTAAGGTTAGGTTGTTTATTTGAGAAGTTTCTTGTTTCTTAAGGTAGGCTTGTATAGCTATAAACTTCCCTCTTTGAACTGGTTTTGCTGCATCCCATAGGGTCATTGTGTGTTCAATGTCATTTGTTTCTAGGTATTTCTTGATTTCCTCTTTGATTTCTTCAGTGATCTCTTGGTTATTAAGTAGTGTGTTGTTTAGCCTCCATGTGTTTGTATTGCTTACAGATTTTTTTCCTGTAATTGATATCTAGTCTCATAGCGTTGTGGTGGGAAAAGATACTTGATATGATTTCCATTTTCTTAAATTTACCAAGGCTTGATTTGTGACCCAAGATATCATGTATCCTGGAGAATGTTCCATGAGCACTTGAGAAGAATGTGTACTTTGTTGTTTTTGGATGGAATGTCCTATAAATATCAGTTAAGTCCATCTTGTTTAATGTATCATTTAAAGCTTGTGTTTCCTTATTTATTTTCATTTTGGATGATCTGTCCATTGGTGAAAATGGGGTGTTAAAGTCCCCTACTATGATTGTGTTACTGTTGATTTCCCCTATTACGGCTGTATTTGCCTTATGTATTGTGGTGCTCCTATGTTGGGTGCATAAATATTTACAATTGTTATATCTTCTTCTTGGATTGATCCGTTGATCATTATGTAGGGTCCTTCTTTGTCTCCTGTAATAGTCTTTAAAGTGTATTTTGTCTGATATGAGAATTGCTACTCCAGCTTTCTTTTGATTTCCATTTGCATGGAATATCTTTTTCCATCCCCTCACTTTCAGTCTGTATGTGTCCCTAGGTCTGAAGTGGGTCTCTTGTAGACAGCATATATACGGGTCTTGTTTTCATATCCATTCAGCCAGTCTGTTTCTTTTGGTTGGAGCATTTAATCCATTTACATTTAAGGTAATTATCAATATGTATGTTCCTATTACCATTTTCTTAATTGTTTTGGGTTTGTTATTGTAGGTCTTTTCCTTCTCTTGTGTTTCCTGCCTAGAGAAGTTCCTTTAGCATTTGTTGTAAAGCTGGTTTGGTGGTGCTAAATTCTCTTAGCTTTTGCTTGTTTGTAAAGTTTTTAATTTCTCCATCAAATCTGAATGAGATCCTTGCTGGGTAGAGTAATCTTGGTTGTAGGTGTTCCTCTTTCATCACTTTAAATGTGTCCTGCCATTCCGTCTGGCTTGCAGAGTTTCTGCTGCAACATCAGCTGTTAACCTTATGGGGATTCCCTTGTATGTTATCATCTGTTGTTTTTCCATTGCTGCTTTTAATATTTTTTCTTTGTATTTAATTTTTTTTTGTTTGTTTTTTGTTTTTGTTTTTAACTTTTGGATGTATTTAATTTTTGATAGTTTATTAATATGTGTCTTGGCATGTTTCTCCTTGGATTTATCCTGTATGGGACTCTCCTCTGTGCTTCCTGGACTTGATTAACTATTTCCTTTCGCATATTAGGGAAGTTTTCAACTCTAATCTCTTCAAATATTTTCTCAGTCCGTTTCTTTTTCTCTTCTTCTTCTGGGACCCCTATAATTCGAATGTTGGTGCGTTTAATGTTGTCCCAGAGGTCTCTGAGACTGTCCTTAATTCTTTTCATTCTTTTTTCTTTATTCTGCTCTGCAGTGCTTATTTCCACTATTTTATCTTTCAGGTCACTTATCCGTTCTTCTGCCTCAGTTATTCTGCTAATGATCCCTTCTAGAGAATTTTTAGTTTCATTTATTGTGTTGTTCATCTCTGTTTGTTTGCTCTTTAGTTCTTCTAGGTCCTTGTTAAACCTTTCTTGTATTTTCTCCATTCTATTTCCAAGATTTTGGATCATCCTTACTATCATTATTCTGAATTCTTCTTCAGGTAGACTGCCTATTTCCTCTTCATTTGTTAGGTCTGGTGGGTTTTTCCTTGCTCCTTCATCTGTTGTGTGTTTCTCTGTCTTCTCATTTTGCTTAACTTACTGTGTTTGTGGTCTCCTTTTGGCAGGCTGCAGCTTCGTGGTTCCCGTTGTTTTTGGTGTCTGTCCCCAGTGGCTAAGTTTGGTTCAGTGGGTTGTGTAGGCTTCCTGGTGGAGGGGGCTAGTGCCTGTGTTCTGGTGGATGAGCCTGGATCTTGTCTTCCTGGTGGGCAGGACCATGTCTGGTGGTGTGTTTTGGGTTGTCTGTGACCTTATGATTTTAGGCAGCCTCTCTGCTAATGGATGGGGTTGTCTTCCTGTCTTGCTAGTTGTTTGGCATAGGGTGTCCAGCACCGTAGCTTGCTGGTCGTTGAGTGGGGCTTGGTCTTGGCATTGAGATGGAGATCTCTGGGAGATTTTCGCCGTTTGATATTACGTGGAGCTGGGAGATCTCTTGTGGACCAGTGTCCTGAACTTGGCTCTCCCACCTCAGTGGCACAGCCCTGATGCCTGGCTGGAGTACGAAGAGCCTGTCCTCCACACGGCTCAGAATAAAAGGGAGAGAAAAAAGAAAGGTAGAAAGAAAAAGATAAAATAATATAAAGTTATTAAAATAAAAAATAATTAAGAAAAAAAAATTTTAAGTAATTAAAAACAAACAAACAAAAAAACCGGTCACACAGAACCCTAGGACAAATGGTAAAAGCAAAGCTATACAGACAAAACCACACACAGAAGCATACACACTCACAAAAAGAGAAAAAGGGAATAAAACATATATCTTTGCTCTCAAAGTCCCCCTCCTCAATTTGGGATGATTCGTTGTCTATTCAGGTATTCCACAGATTCAGGCTACATCAAGTTGACTGTGGAGATGTAATCCGCTGCTCCTGAGGCTGCTGGGAGAAATTTCCCTTTCTGTTTTTTCTCACACAGCTCCCAGGGTTCAGCTTTGGATTTGGAGCCTCCTCTGCCTGTAGGTCGCCTGAGGGCATCTGTTCTTTGCTCAGACAGGACGGGGTTAAAGGAGCAGCTGATTTGGGGGCCATGGTTCACTCAGGCCAGGGGGAGGGAGGGGTACGGATGCGGGGCAAGCCTGCGGTGGCAGAGGCTCACATGATGTTGCACCAGCCTGAGGTGTGTCATGCGTTCTCCCTGGGAAGTTGTCCCTGGATCACGGGACCTTGGCAGTGGTGGGCTGCACAGGCTCCCAGGAGGGGAGGTGTGGATAGTGGCCTGTGCTTGTACACAGGCTTCTTGGTGGCTGCAGCAGCAGCCTTAGCATCTCACGCCCGTCTCTGGGGTCCGTGCTGATAGCCGCGGCTCGTGCCCATCTCTGGAGCTCCTTTAAGCGATGCTCTTAATTCCCTCTCCTCGCGCACCAGGAAACAGACAAGCAAGAAAAAGTCTCTTGTCTCTTTGGCAGCTCCAGACATTTTCCAGGACTCCCTCCCGGCTAGCTGTGGTGCACTAGCGCCCTTCAGGCTGTGTTCACGCCGCCAACCCCAGTCCTCTCCCTGGGATCCGACCTCCGAAGCCGGAGCCTCAGCTCCCTGCCCCCGCCCGCCCCAGCGGGCGAGCAGACAAGCCTCTCGTGCTGGTGAGTGCTGGTCGGCACTGCTCCTCTGTGCGGGAATCTCTCCTCTTTGCTCTCCACACCCCTGTTGCTGCGCTCTCCTCCATGGCTCCGAAGCTGCCCCCTCCACCACCTGCAGTTTCCGCCCACAAAGGGGCTTCTAGTGTGTGGAAACCTTTCTTCTTTCACAGCTCCCTCCCACTGGCGCAGGGCCCGTCCTTATTCTTTTGTCTCTGTTGTTTCTTTTTTTTTTTTTCCCTACCCAGGTACGAGGGGAGTTTCTTGCCTTTTGGGAAGTCTGAGGTCTTCTGCCAGCGTTCAGTAGGTGATCTGTAGGAGCTGTTCCACATGTAGATGTATTTCTGATGTATTTGTGGGGAGGAAGGTGCTCTCCGTGTCTTATTCTTCTGCCATCTTGAAGCTCCCCCTCCTGTTTGATTCTTGTTTAAATAATCATTTTCTAACCCACACACAACACATCCTTCGATATATATCCTATTAATAGTTTCAAAGTACTTGCTTTTATATTTAGTTATTTAAGCAATCTAATATTTGTGTGAGTATATTTTTATGTTGTTGTAGGAATTTAAATACTTTTAATGTAGATAAATAATTTTTTATTATTCATCCTCCAATTGTTTATAGTGCCTTGTCTTTCATATACCAAGTTCCATACATTTCTGACTTGGTTTCTGGGCTCCATTTTGTGCTTACCATTAGTATCCTTGTCAGTCAATCCAATAAATTAGTGAATTTAATTAGTATAGAGATCTAGTATGGCAAATTATACCTTACTTATTTTGTTGCAGTTATCTTGGTTGTTATCATATCTGTGAGTTATTAGGTAATAATAACAATAGCATACTTATATTGAATATCTTAGTAGAAGAGTAAACCTAATCTTAAAGTTATTAAATTTTACTAAAATTAAACTATACAAAATAAGTACAAAAATAATGAAAAGTGACTTTTTTTTACAAACATTAGTTTGTTAATTTGGAGACTATGTTAAAAGACTTCAGTAGGACTCAGGCCAAAGTGGGATGCAAGATAAAAACAAATCCTCTGTTGCTAATTGACAGTCAGTGAGATTATCATGAGAAAATTATAGTAATCTTCTACTATAAATTTTCCAATTCATGTTTCATCTTCATGTCATTTTAATCTACCTGTAGCAAAACTCAACTAGATCACTGTAAAAAGTAAAATTTTCACCTACTCCAAAGTTATATTTCATAATCCTAATATACTTTTTTTTCAAACATTATTTCCTATTAGCTCATTTCATATTCATAAATTTTAGCTTAAGGAAACCTCTTCCTACATTCACCACACTACTTGATCCAATATCCCACTGCATTTATTTACTTATTATGTTTACTCTTCTTTGAGTATAACTTATTCATTTCTACATTTATAGAATCAATTTGTTTCAATGCCCAGAATGAATGTTGACTTACCTGTCACTCCAAAGCACAGTGACCTCTTCCTTTGAATATGTGTTTATCTTTACCCTCTATAACATAAACAAATTAATTTCTATCTCATATTATTATTAGTTATGTGATAGCTCCATCTCTTTTAATAGACTGTCTATTCATATAAGCCATACCTGTGTCTGGTTCACCTTTATTTACTCAAAGTGTCTGTTCTTATCATATAGTACATGATTTACATTCTGTTGGATTAATGTCAACTACAGATTTGTTAAAAGGATATAGAGAAAGAATAATAAATAATGACAATAAGTTAAGGAGGAGGTTGTGAACACTAAAAAAGAGAAGACAAACAAACAGAATCATAAAGAGCATTTGATGTTTGAGGATAGATTAAAATACTACAAAAATTTTGTTATAGATTTTTCTAGGAAGATAATGGTAGGTAAATCCCTAGAACTGATGGTATCTACCCAAGCAATTAGTAATTCAGAGCTGTACGTGGTAAACTGTTGTACAAAATAAGTTGTCAGTATAAATGACCCTATGTCAGAGAACAAATATGACTCATATAAGTAAATGGAAAATAGATAATTTATATAAAAGTTAAATAATAACAAAGATAAAACAGCAATGGTTAATAATTATTGAGGACTAACACACACATGTAGACTCACAGTCACATTCAGAGATACAGCCAGTGAACTATGGAAGACTCTCGTTACTGTTCATAGCCCAGGAACAGGGATCTTAATTGTTATAAATTGTTTCCTGATGATATAGGCTTATGTGCTGCTTTGATTTAAGAAAGCAATAAATCATGGACATCACTATGACATATACTGAAAATAAAACAAAATAAACTGGTTAACTGTCATAGTGGTATTGAGCCTTCATTTTACCTAACTTTCTAGTCAAATTTAACAGACTAGATCATGACTACTGGGATATCATACTTTCTTTGGTTTACTCCTATCTTACTGGCTGCTTCTTTTAGATCTCCTATACTAATTAATTCCTCTCATCAACCTGATTTCATATATTGGAATGCCAGTGATACATTTGCTGGACCTTTTCCCTTTTCTCACTAAACTACACTACAAATCTATACCACCTATCTGCTGATATTTCCCAAATTATATCTCTAACCTGGCTCTAGTTCTCTTCCCAAAACTCCACAATATTTACCCAACTGCCTATGTGATATCTTCATTTGGAGATGTCACTTGAAATAGTGCCAGGTGTCTACTAGGTGACCAATAAATATTTACCAAATCAAGAAATTAAAAGAATGATACTTACAACCAAGTAGAGTTTACTCCTGGAATGAAAGAATGGCTCAACATTAGAAAATATTTTAATGTAATTAAATGCATCAACAAATTAAAGAATAAAAGCAATATAACTATTTTAAAATATGCTGCAAAATTTTTTTTCAAAATTCAGGAAGCTTTTCCAATAAAAAAGCTGAATTAGGATTTGATACTACATTAAAATAATTTTAAAACTATGTAGAAAATCCTGATAGTAAGCATAATATTATATATTAAAATATTAGTCTTTTTCCCATTAAAACTGGGATGAAGACAGTGATACCAACCATCATTCAACTTTGTTCCAGATGCTCTAAATAATGCAATATAAAAAAAAGAAATAAAATCAAATATTAAAAAGAGATGCAGATGACATGAATGTACGGCAAAATGAAAACAAGAAACAGTATTAAAATTATTTGGAGGCTATTGCAAAGTGACTAGAACAAGTATATATTGAAAAAAATTCTTTCAAGTTAAAATAACAAATTAGGAAATTTTTATTACACACACACACAAAGACACTATAATGTCTGAAATAAAAAAGTATATCGGAATAAAACTGTAAAATTTTGCTGCATGATACAAACCAAAACCTGCACATATATGAGAAAACATGCTACAGACCTGTATAGGAAAACTGAACATCATGAAAATATTTAAAAGATTATATAGTTAATGCAATATATTTATTTATACATTCATTGATTCAGCAAATGTTTATTGAATTTAATACCCACTATGTCCGTGACACTAGGAATACAGGGATGAGCAAGATGGCTATGATTCAGCCTCCTACAGCTTACATTAAAAAGGTAGAGACAAATAGATGTATAAACAAATAAATATTTTTTAAGGTAATTATAAATGGTACAAACAAAAATAAAGTAAGGGCATAGGCATGAGCCTGATGGTGGTGGTGGCATTGGTCTTTAAAAGATAGGTGGTCAGGGACAGTCTTTGTGAAGGGGACATATCAGGAGAGACATCTGAACAGTGAGGGGTCATTACAGGAACAATATGAGAGAAACATCTTCTACTTAGAGGCACCAACAAGTGCAAAAGCCCTGAGGCCAGAGTGATTTTGGTACGTTTGGGAAGAGCAAAACAATTAACAGTTGTCTGGAGCAGAAGGGGAATGTGGTAGAAGATGCATTTGGATGAGTAGTTAAAAAAAGAAAAGACTACTGTAGGACCCACACACATATACCCATGTATATTATATCTGCATTGTATTATATTTAAGCATTTCGATATATTTTTAATACATTGTATTTAAAAGGTGAATACTCTTAGTAGGCAAAACAAAAAGTTTTTAAAAAACATAACGTACCAGAGCAGCAAAGATGGTGGAATAGAAAGACCCTGTGCTTACCTCCTCTCATGAGCAGACCAAAATCACAACTATCTGCAGAACAACCATTGATGAAAAAGACTGGAACCTACCAGAAAAGATTTTCTACAACTAAACACATAAAGAATGAACCACAACAACATGGGTAGGAGGGATGGACTCCCAATATAATCAAATCCCATATACCCCAGGTGGGTGACCCACAAACTGGAGAATAGTTATATTGCATGTAATATAATTACATGAGTGAAAGTTCTGAGCCCCACATCAGGCTCCCCAGCCCAGCAGTCAGGCACCAGGAAGACAAACATCCAGAGCATTTGGCTTTGAAGGCCAGCAGGGCTTGATTGCAGGGGACCCACAGGACTGTAGGAAATAGAGACTTCACTCTTAAAGGGAGCACACAGAATCTCATGCACACTGGGATCCAGGGCAAAAGCAGTAATGTAATAGCAGCCTGGGCCAGACCTACCTGCAGGTCTTGGAGAGTCTCCTAGGGAGGTGGGGGGTGGCTGTGGCTCACCCTGGGGACACAGACAATAGTGTCAGACATATTTGCAAACATTCAACCATTTGAACTCTGCTGCTGAAGGCTGCCATCTTGGCCCATTAGTGCCAAGACCTGGCCCCACCCTACAGATTCTAGACAGCAGTGCTGGAATGCCTCAGGCCAAACAACTAACTAGGCAGGGACACAGCCCAACCCATCAGCAGACAGGCTGCCTAAAGACTTCCTGAGCCCACAGTGACCTCTAGACATGTCTTTAGACACAGCCCTGCCCACCAGAGGATGAAGATCCAGCTTTACCAATCAGTGGGCAGGCACCAGCCCTTTCTGCCAGGAAGCCTGCACTAGCCTCTAGGCCAACCTCACCTATGATGGGGTAGACACCAGAAGTAAGAAAACTACAATCCCATGGCCTGCAGACAGAGTCTGCCAACAGCTGGCCAGACCCTATTCAGGGAACAGCTGGGCCCTGGCCATGCCCACTAGCAGGTCAACAGAACCTTTGGGACACCCCTGACCCCATACCAACTGTCAGGAAACGCCCCCTCCCAAGGATCTGAAACTAGCTCTGGGATCCCTGGGCCCTTCAGCCAGACTCCAGGAAACAGCTCTGCCTGCCAGTGGTCTGGCACTAACCCCAGGATCTGGTTTCACCTGCCAGTGGGTGGGCAACAGCTCCAGAGCCTCTGGAACCCTGACTGCACCCACCAGTGAGCCAGCTCTAGCCATGGGGCCCCCTAGGGTTCTGCAACCAGCCACCTGGTGACCAGGCTAAACAGTAGTGAGCAACATACACACAAGGCAGGTCCTGGCAACCAACCAGACTAGGGGCCAAATAAGCCTACCAGACCACCCTATGTAGTCAGCCCTCCACAACAGAAGGACCCATGCAGCCTTCTTAGAGGGAACCCCTAGAGCATATAGCTTGGGTGATGAGAGGGGAGTGTACTGCTGGGTTGCATAGGACATCTCCTACAGATGGCCACTTCTCCAAGGTTGAGAAATGTAAATAACCTACCACATATATAAAAATACCAATAGCAACTTAGACAAAATGAGGTGGCAGAGGAATACGTTCCAGATGAAGGAACAACATAAAACCCCTTAAGAACTAAATTAAGTGGAGGTAGGCCATCTATCTGATAAAGAATTCAGAGTAGTGATCATAAAGATGATCAAAGAACTTGGGAGGAGAATGGATGCACAGAGGAAGAAGTTAGAATTTTTTTTTAACAAAGAATTAGAAAACATAAAGAACAAGTTAACAGATGAAGAATACAATAACTAAAGTGAAAAATCAATATTGAAGGAATCAATATTAGACTAAGTGATACATTAGAACCTATCAGTGAGCTGGAAGACAGAGTAGTGGAAACCACTGTTCCTGAAAAGAAAAAAGAAAAAAAAATGTAAAGAAATGAGGACAGTTTAAGAGACTTCTGGGACAACCACAAGCACACTAATATTTGCATATAGAGGTCCCAGAAAGAGAAGAGAGAAAGAAAGGACCTCAGAAAATATTTGAAGAGATAATAGCTGAAAAACTCCCTAACTTGGTAAAGGAAACAGTCACTCAAGTCCAGGAAGTGCAGAGAATCCCAATAGGATTAACCCAAATAGGAACACACCAAGATACATCATAATCAAAATGACAAAAATTAAAGATAAAGAGAGAATAATAAAAGCAGCAAGGGAAAAGCAACAAATGACATACAAGGGAACTTCCATAAGGCTATCCACTGGTATTTGTCAGCAGAAACTCTGCAGGCAAGAATAGAGTGGCACAATATATTTATACTGATGAAAGGGAAAAACCTACAACCAAGAATACTCTACCCAACAAGGCTCTCATTCAGATTAGATGGAGAAATCAAAAAAGATTTACAGACAAGCAAAAGCTAAAAGAATTCAGCACCACCAAACCAGCTTTACAACAAATGTTAAAGGAACTTCTCTAGGTGAAAAAGAAAAGGTCACAATAAGAAATAAGAAAATTATGAAATGAAAAAGCTCACCAATCAAGGCAAACATATAGTAAAGGTAGGAAATCATCTACACAGAAAGCTAGTAGGGAGGTTAAAAGACAAAATTATTAAAAATCATCTGTATCCACAAGGAGTTAAGGGATATACAAAACAGTTAGATGTAAAATATGACACCAAAAACACTAATCCTGAGGGGAGGAGAGCACAAATGCAGGGTAGTTAAAACACATTTGAAATTAAGAGATCAGCAACTTAGAACAATCACATATACATAGAGAATGCTATACAAAAATGTCATGGTATCCACAAACCAAAAATCTATAATAGATATACACACAAAAAAAAGAAATCCAAACAACACTAAAAACAGCCATCAAATCACAAGAGAGTAGAACAAAAGAACAAAGGGGAAAAAAAGACCTACCAAACTATCCAAAACAATAAACAAAATGGCAGTAAGAACCTACATATCAATAATTACCTTAAGTGTATATGGACTAAATGCTCCAAACAAAAGAAACAGAGGCTGAATGGATGCAAAAACAAGACCCATATATATGCTGCCTACAAGCAACTCACTTCAGATCTAGAGACATATACAGACATAAAGTGAGGGAACAGAAAACAAGGTATTCCATGCAAATTGAATCAAAAGAAAGCCAGGGTAGCAAAACTCGTATCAGATAAACTAGACTGTAACATGAAAACTGTTGCAAGGAACAAAGAAGGACACTACATAATAGTCAAGGGATCATCCAAGAAGAAGATTTAACAATTGTAAATATATATGCAACCAACAAAGGAGTACCTCAATACATAAGGCAAATGTTAGCAGACATAAGAGGAGAAATCAACAGTAACACAGTAATAGTAGGGGACTTTAACACCCCACTTACATCAATGGACAGATCATCCAGACAGAAAATCAATAAGGAAACACAGGCCTTAAATAACACATTAGATCAAATGGACTTAATTGATATTTATAAAGCATTCCATCTGAAAGACACAGAATACACATTCTTTACAAGTGCACATGGAGCATTCTTCAGGATAGATTACATGCTAGGCCACAATACAAGCCTCAGCATGCTTAAGAAAACTGAAATCATATCAAGCACCTTTTCTGACCATGATGCTATGAGACTAGAAGTTAACTACAAGGAAAAAAACTGCAAAAACATAAACACATGTAGGCTAAGTAATATGCTATTAAACGACCAATGGATCACTGAAGAATTCAAATAGGAACTCAAAAAATATCTAGAGACAAATGAAAATGAAAACATGATGATCCAAAACCTATGGGACACAGAAAAAAAAAAGTTCTAAGAGGGAAGTTTATAGCAATACAAGCTTACCTCAGGAAACAAGAAAAATCTCAAATTAACAACCTAACTTTTCACCTAACACATCGATAAAAAGAATAAACAAAACCCACAGTTAGTAGAAGAAAAGAAATTAGAAAGATCAGAGCAGAAATAAATGAAATAGAAACTAAAAAAATAGAGATGATCTATGAAACTAAAAGCTGGTTCTTTGAAACCATAAAATTGATAAACCATTAGCCAGACTGATCAAGAAAAAAAGGAGAGGGTCCAAATAAAATCAGAAATGAAAAAGAACTTACAACTGACACCACAGAAATACAAAGGATCATAAGAGACTACTAAAAGCTACTATATGCCAATAAAATGGACAACCTGGAAGAAATGGACAAATTCTTAGAAAGGTAAAATCTCCCAAGACTGAACCAGGAAAATATAGAAAATATGAAAAAAACAATTACAAGTACTGAAATTGAATCTGCGATTTAAAAAAACTCCCAACAAACAAAAGTCCAGGACCAGATGGCTTCACAGGTGAATACTATCAAACATTTAGTGAAGAGTTAACACCTATACTCCTGAAAATATTCCAAAAATTTGCACAGGAAGGAGCACTTCCTAACTCATTATATGAGGCCACCATCACCCTGATACCAAAAGCAGACTAAGATACCAAAAACAAAGAATATTACAGGTCAGTATCACTGATGAACATAGATATAAAAATCCTCAACAAAATACTAGCAAACTGAATCCAACAATACATTAAAAGTATCATACATCATGATCAAGTGGGATGTATCCCAGGGATGCTAGGATTTTTCAATATCTGCAAATAAATCAGTGTGATACACCACATTAACAAATTGAAGAATACAAAATATATGTTCATCTCAATAGATTCAGAAAAACCTTTTGATAAAATTCAACATCCATTCCAGATAAAAACTCTCCAGACAGTGGGCATAGAAGGACCATACCTCAACATAAAATAAAGGCCATACATGACAAACCCACAGCTAACATCACACTCAACAGTGAAAAGCTGAAAGCATTCCCTCTAAGATCAAGAACCAAGACAAGGTTGCCTACTCTTGCCACTTTTATTCAACATATTTTTGGACGTCCAAGTCACAGCAATAAGAGAGGAAAGAGAAATAAAAGGAATCCAAATTGGAAAAGAAGTAGTAAAACTGTCAGTTTTTCAGATGACATGGTATTATACATAGAAAATCCTAAAGACGCTACCAGAAAACTACTAAAGCTCATCAATGAATTTGGTAAAGTTGCAGGATACTAAATTAATATACAGAAATCTCTTGCATTTCTATACACTAACTACAAAAGATGAGAAAGAGAAATTAAGGAAACAATCCCATTTACCATTTGAATCAAAAAGAATAAAATACCTAGGAATAAACCTACCTAAGGAAGCAAAAGTCCTTCACTCTGAAAACTGTAAGACGCTGATGAAAGAAAGTGAAGATGACACAAACAGACGGAAAGATATACTGTGTTCTTGGATTGGAAGAATCAATATTGTCAAAATTACCATACTACCCGAGGCAATCTATAGATTCAATACAATTCCTATGAAATTACCAATGGCATTGTTCACAGAACTAGAACAAAAAAAATTTTAATTTGTGTGAAAACACAAAAGACTCTGAACAGCCAAAACAATTTTGTGAAAGAAGAACAGAGCTGAAGGAATCAGGCTCCCTGACTCTATACTACACTACAAAGCTACACTAATAAAAATGGTATGGTACTGGCATAAAAACAGACACATAGATCAATGGAACAGGATAGAAAGCCCAGAAATAAACCCACACACTTATGGTCAATTAATCTATGTCAAAAGAGGCAAGAATATACAATGAGGAAAAGACAGTTTCTTTAATATGTGGTGCTCGGAAAACTGGACAGCCATATGTAAAAGAATGAAATTAGAACATTCTCTAACAGCATGTACAAAAATAAATTCAAAATGGATTAAAGACCTAAATGTAAGACCAGATACTATAAAACTCCTAAATGAAAACGTAGGAAGAACACTCTGCAGTCTGACATAAATCACAGCAATATTTTGCGGGAATCCACCTCCTAAAGTAATGGAAATAAAAGCAAAAATAAACAAATGGGACCTAATTAAAGTGAAAAGCTTTTGCACAGCAAAGGAAACGATCAACAAAATGAAATGACAACGTACAGAATGGTAGATAACATTTGCAAACAATGAAACTGACAAGGGCTTAATTTCCAAAATATACAAACATCTCATATAGCTCAATACCAAAAAACAAACAACCCAATCAAAAAATGGGCAGATAACCTAAATAGACATTTCTCCAAAGAAGACATACAGATGACCAAAAAGCATATGAAAAGATGCTCCACATTGCTAATTATTAGAGAATGGTAAATAAAAACTACAATGAGGTAGTACCTCACACCGGTTCAATGGCCATCATCAAAAAGTCAACAAATAGTAAATGCTGCAGAGGATGTAGAGAAAAGGGAAATCTTCTACAGTGTTGGTGGGAATAGAAATTGGTGAAGCCATTATGGAGAACAGTATGGAAGTTACTTTAAAAACTAAAAATAGAGTTACCATATGATCCAGCAATCCCACTCCTGGGCATGTATCCAGAAAAGATGAAAACTCTAATTCGAAAAGATACATGCACCCCAGTATTCATAGCAGCACTATTTACAATAGCCAAGACATGGAAGCAACCTAAGTGTCCACTGACAGATGAATGGATAAAGAATAAGTGGTACACATACAATGGAATATTACCCAGCCATAAAAAAGAATGAAATAATGCCATTTGCACCTACATGATGGAACTAGAGATTATTATACTAAGTGAAGTAAGTCAGACAGAGAAAGACAAAACCATATGAGATCACTTCTATGTGAAATCTAAAAAAGACAAAATGATACAAAATAACTTATTTAAAAAAGAGAAATAGACTCACTAATATAGAAAATCAACTTATGGTTACCAATGGGGGAAGGGAGAAGAGGGGTAAATTAGGAGTTTGGGATTAACAGATACACACTGCTATATATAAAATAGGTAAACAAGGGCCTCCTGTATGGCACAGGGAACTATATTCAATATCTTGTTATAACCTATAATGGAAAAGAATCTGAAAAAGAATATATTTAAATATCTGAATCACTTTGCTGTATACCTGAAATAACACAACATTATAAATCAACAATACTTCAATAAAAAACCATAATATAAAAGGAAAAAATATATGAGATTCACTGTGGAGGAAGGGCAAATGACCAATAAACATAATAAGATATTCAAATTCTTTAACAGAGAAATATGAAACAATGGGCTAGTATTTTCACAAAATATTTGGCATAAGTAAGAAACAATAAAAACATCTAGTGTTACAACATTTTTGGAAAAACAGTATTTATTTGCCCCACCAAAATCTAGTTTTAGAAAATATCCTAAAAAAAAATTCTATATAAGGATTTATTTCTAAAGATGGTTATTCAATATTTTTGTAGGCAGCACACTTAAAACAATCCTCATGCCTATCTACAGCAATATTTGAATAAATGATAGTAGTATATCTATACTAAGAATATGCTAAAAGAGAAAATGAATAAATAGATTGAGAGTGAATTAATGCTGTATTAATTGACTCGTAGAGATATCCATAATACATTATTAAGTAAATAAGCAATTAAAGAATTGTTATATAATGCCATATATTTATATGAGATAAATCTATATATGCATAATTTCTTTCAGCAAAGAGAAGAGTATGGATGGATCCATATGAAAAGGTTGTTACCTATTGGTTGAGGGTTAGTTGTTTATTACCTTTAAAAAATACAACTTATTCAAAGAATTCAGTAAAATAAAAAGGAACATAATGATATTAATTGAGGCTTTTTTCTGAAAGTCAAAAAGTCTTCTGGTCCACTGGTGAGGCTTTCTCCTCTTCTTTAAACATCTTCCATGTTTCTGGTGTACCAAAGGGTGGGGTAGTAGGAAAAGTTTGTCCTACGTGCAATCAATATGAAAGTATATTGAAGAAAATTTTAAAACGGTAAGCAAACCCACTAAAAGTCAGTTAGATTTTTATTATCATTATGAGCTGGCAATTCTAAACAATATCAGTGATATTGCCTCTCCCTGCCAGAGGGTCCACTATCACCCCCACCACCAACAACCATTTTTCCATGTTGCACCTTTAGTTAAGAAACTAAACTAATATAATGTTACATGGCAGTTGTATCTCAATAGAAAAAAGAAATGTTTGTCTGGGTAACTAATTTACTAATCTGTAGCTTCTATCATATCTCAATTTTAGAAAACTTTTCTCTACTTAATCCTTTGCTATTAACAAAGAATGTGTGTGTGTGTGTGTGTGTGTGTGTGTGTGCGCCTGTGTGTGTTTGTGTGTTTTTGAATGTACATATTGAATGGTTTTTGTGTATGTGTATATATATATATATATATATATATATATATATGTATATTTGTGTGTATATACATATTCTGGGGGTGGCATTTAGTAACTATTATGAACAACATTTTTCTTTAGTTAAATCTACTTTCATCACAATAGAAATATATATTCACAAAAAAGGAAATATCCTCAAGAGGGTTAATAGAATCTCCAATTCTATCTCAAAAGGACGACCAATGTCAACCTCTTGGGGTGTATCATTCCATAAGCAGATATTTGTTCCTTCTGATCTTTTTAGACTAAACAAACAAATTCAACCATTTCAAAATTCAGTTACATGGTTTTCTAAATGTTCTTAAATATGCATTATCCTGTGTTGTGCTATTTATCAAATTATGTAACTTGACTTCATATGTATTCCAAATAGCCTGAGTTTTATAAAGTACTATATGCACTCAATATAAACATAAATATTCTCAAATACGCCATTTTGAAATTTTGTATGATGTATATTTTATGCATATCTAATTTGAGAGTTCAGAGGAAGAAAGAAATCCTTTTATTTACCATTTAGATCTGCTTGCCTTATAAATGTTGGTTTTGCATTATATGTGAAACTGAAGAACTAATAGTGCTTAGATAAATCAATAAACACTCAGAAAATGTTTTCTTCAAATTCGAGTGGTATTCTCTTTACAATATTAAACTTTAACTGTTATGAACCTCTTCTTGGAATACTAGTTTTCATTTTTTCCCCAACAGTGAAACACTGTCTTAAAATGGCTTTTTAAATAAGAAGCCAAATAGGATAAACAGATACAATTGCAGTTGTCATGGTGAATGGTTGGGTGGCTACCCTGACCTGCTACTCCTTTTCTCCCTAAAGCCCACATCCAAGAGAGTCCAAGAGAGGCACTTTCTCAAAATCTCTATGGGTCTCCTGGGCAGTATTTTAGTATTTTACTATGGATGAAATGTATGCCATATGAAGGAATCACTTCAATGACTTCTATAATTCTGAAGAATATTTGAGAAACACTGAAATAATAGGAATAGCATATTATTTTAATAATATGAATATTACTGTTTTCTTTTATTGTTCCAACTGGAGACTGTGGTCAGGAGACACCTGTGGTCAGGAAACACTCAGACAAAGGAGACTAAAGTTTAAACTATGTGATAATCAATATATTCTATATGATACAATAGTGTATAAAATTCTATAAAGATGCATTTTGTATCATAAATCATGTATTTTAAGAATTACATTTCATAATGTACACTGAAAAATACTATCATATATATATAAAACATATCAAATTCTCCTTTGCAAAATAATGAAATTTTTCCACATTATAAATCACAGAATATTTAGTGAAAAACTAACAGCACATATCAGCAAAGCAAATGTGCCTCAGATCTCAATCAGCTGTTTTAGAATCACATAGCTCCCATTAAGAGAGTTCATCCACAATGTTTCCCTAATCTCATTGCCTCCATATTTTGTTTTATTGTTAATTATCTATTTCTGAGGGAGAAGACTTGAATCCAAATCACAAAATAATTGTCTCAATTACTTTCATTTTATTTTATAAAATGAAAACATGTATTTTATAAGCTGAAAGCTCCCATAATCATAGCTTATTAAAAATAGTGGTTCTAATAGAATCCAGTATTATAGTAGGGTAGGTTTTACTACATGTTAATTTCTGTTTCTTTATATACTCATAGCTCCTAGAAAGGAGACTATTTTGAGCATGCCTCATTAATTGTCTGTTGGTTTGGTTACTGGTCCTTTAAATTCTGTCTGATCATTCCCTCACAATGCCCCGACCAGCACATAAAAAGTAAGCAAGGAATAACAAAACCGTTTCTGGGCACTTGCACTCCTTCTTGCCTTCCTGACTTCCTGACAAAGAGATTTCTGTCTCAGTATTTTAGCTTGTGTACTTCTGTATCTGTGTCTTTACGTGGCATTTCTTCAGTCTTCCTTTTTGACTCTTTAAGCTTGGTCTTTCTATTTGGTTTGGCCTGTGTCTCTCTCTTTTTTTTTGTTTTTGTCTTTATAGTCATGGGTCAGAAACAATTAATTTTATCCCTCCCATACTGTGAGTGCTAGACTCAAATGTGCAGCTGCCTACTACCTTCATTGTCTCAGCTCTCCCTCAGACATATCAGACTCCAGATGTCCAGAACTAAACGTAATATCTTTCTGCCTGATTCTGCTCTCCCACTGTACCCTCTCTAATGGTGAGTTATAGCAACATCCTACCAGTTCTTTTTGAGTTTTTACTCTATATCACTGCTGTATCTAATTGGACAACCCATCCACTGTTTCCAATGAATCCCCAACTTTCTCTCCTAGATGTTATTATAGAGTAGCTTGATTCAATACTACGTCATTTCAGGTTTTATTTCATCTTTATTCAAAAAGAAGACAAAAATGACCATAGTAATTCCAAATCCAAATTCAGAATGAACTCAGTTTTTACTATAACGTATTAACATGCATTTAAAAAATTATAAACATTATTGCATTGTTATTATAGAAAACTGAGCACTCTGTGAAGCCAAAAAAAAGGTGGATTTTTAATAGTACTACCTGAATATCATGATTATGTATTTTTGCCTGATTTTTAAAAAATGCTTCTTGCCATGTGGGAGTATTTCCAATCTTTGTTTTTCTGACCCATGTTTTCTAGAAAAGTGGCAGCTCGTTTAATGGTCTGACCAAAATACCACAAAGTTTTGAATGTACTAAACTGGTTGTATGTGTTTTTTGTTTGAGTTCTGCTGTAGATTTTGTTTTTGAGTGGAAAGAGAAGTTAGATGGTAGAGAGAAGGGAGGTTACAATTTTTTAGTTATGTGAGAAATCTGAAAGCAGCTTGACTAAATAAAATACATTTCTCAAATATCTTTTTCCTCATTTTCCAATTCCACTGCATAGGCCAGACTACCACAAGGCTATTTGACACATGAAAGAACTTTCTCTGCCTAAGGGGAAGGAAATGGGATTCAAGTGAACCAGGAGGGAGTTGATTTGCTACTCTACAGTGTTTATAGGGCAGAGGAAGAAATTTAGTAGTTTAGAGATCAGGTTTATAATGACCACCTCCAGAGAAACTTTGAGCTATTTTTTTTTTTTTTGTTACCACTTTTAAGTATCTCTTCTTCTAAAAAGCTCAAAGCCTCCAGACAGAACTTTACGTAGAAGTGCACATTATATATTTAGGAATTTGAGAAAGAAAATGGTGTAAAGCATGGAAGGAGAGAAGACTGATGAGGGACTCCGATTCTACATGACATCAATGATAGCAACCTATCCAATTAAGTTCTCATTTCCAGAGAGCACAGAGGTCACTGGAGGTTTTCTTTTTTCCTGATGGTCCATCAGAAAAGAAAAGATAGTGCTCACCCTTCATTAATTAAAACAAAACAAAACAAACTTAGTTGGACATGAATATGAATTTTAAAATCCAAAGAAATCACTTTTTATTATTGCTTTCAAATATTAATCAGACTGAATACACAAGTTTTTCACTATCACAGATTTTTAAAGAAATCATTAAATGAGGAAAAATGTTCAACAGAAATATTTTATGCACTAATTTATCAGAATCATAAACATTTATTTCTTTTAGCTTTCATTGTTTATAGAAGACATTGATGATAGGCTGTTAAAGTATAACTTAATCACAGGATTTAGCTTTAAGAGGATATATAGTAAAATCATTTAAATATGGTAGTGTGTCTTTTTCCTATCACCTTACTTTCTTCTTTTAGAGGTAATATAATGCTTATACTCTACAGTCTACAGTTTTCCATATAGATGCCTTACCAAGTAAAGAATCCATTCTTACTGTAGTATACAGAGTTCTATCTTTAAAAAAAATGGCAAAGCAGTTTTAATAACTCCATCAGCCACATTCTTATTTAAATCATAGGATGACTTTTATTTAGTGTCCAGTTCCTGGCAGTGTTCCTTGATCACAATCTAACTATTTTGCATTTGTCTTCTCTGAGTTTGCATTTATCTCCTGAACCCAGTCACCAAAACGGTCTAAATTTTTTAACCTATTTACCAGCTTTCACTTTTTTTCTCTCCATTTTTAATGTAATTTGTTAACAGACTAGTCTCCTTTCAGTAGTTTTAAAAATTATTATTAATATGCTTTGTGATTCATATTACCTAAATACTGTATGACTGTAAAATGAATTCTTGAACATGTTATACATGTAATTTATTTTAAAATTGAAAATTTCTTTTGGTGAATCATCATCTGGTGATTCTGTTCTACTTTTGTCAATAGTAAATTAACAGTGATACTTCTGGAATCTTTTTCTGTATAAATAAAAGAAATAGATTAATTATAATAATATATAATTAAGAATTTGCTTTTATCCCATTTAAAATATTTAGTGTTCTTTTAATCCCATACTTTTTAACATTTTAGTTAAAAAAATTCTTTTTAGAGGTGCCATGAAAACCAAAAATGGGTATTTTGGAAGATTTTGAATATATTCAGGGAATCTGGCTTCTAACTTCCATCTGTAATAATGTCAAAGCACTGTCTGGTTAAAACTCCCCCATAAGATGGGGTTAAATTCAGTGGCTATGCAATTCTCATGACCTTTTTCAGATACTGGAGATAACTTAGTCATTTTCCATTTCTCAGCTATAATATTTCTTTTGAATATTGTGAACTTTTAAAAAATGTCACTAAAATGTTAACTATTTTTTTTTCTTCACACATTTGTGGATTTTGACTATACTAACATGGGTGTGAAAAAGTCTATTGCAAATATCTTTAACAAACTCTGTATTTCTCAACTTATAGATAATCCTGTTTCACACTTCAATGCATGATTTATGGCATTGAATAATCTATGATCTAGTC
Organism: Balaenoptera physalus; assembly: GCF_965194825.1. Classification (NCBI taxonomy): domain Eukaryota; kingdom Metazoa; phylum Chordata; class Mammalia; order Artiodactyla; family Balaenopteridae; genus Balaenoptera; species Balaenoptera physalus. The sequence goes on along the minus strand of NC_138884.1, from coordinate 17,573,352 downwards.
TTCTGAAAGGACATGGAAAAACATCTCCGGTTTCCTTTTTTATTCATTTTTATTTGTTTAAAGTAACTCATTTTTTACTCTTAACATTTTTACTATGTTGTTCATATACTTTTTGGATGATTTTGTTAAACTCTAGGAGGGTGTGAATAATGTAACCATAAAATGGAAGAACCCCACAAAAGACAAATGTGATAGACTTATCCATCAAAAAGTAAAAACTTTTGTATGAAAAATAAACATATTTAAAATCTTCAGAAAGAAATAAAAAATATTATTATTATCAAATACTATAGATAGCTAACAGATGTGGATCATTTACTATGTGCCCACTTCTCTTCTAAGAATGACTCATTCCTCTCAGTGGAAAATGAAACCAATCACCTATACCCAACTCACAAAACTATTAAGAGGCAGTGGTTGGTTCTAAATCTAGAAAAGTATAGCTTGAGAGAAATGCCCTTAACCTCTCCACTAAGAGTTAAAAAAAATATAAAATTATTTCCATTATGAGTGAAGGAATTCAGAACATGGCACCCTAAAATAAGCCACTCTGGTGTACTGACTATTCTGAGTTAAAGGCACTTGAAAAATGGCAAATACAAAAAAGAAAATAAAATAACACTCCAACTTTCAAAGCAGGAGGTGAAATTTCCATGTGAAATATGTCCTCCCTACATCAAAAGAAAAGTAATGTTCTTATCATCAAGGATGAGAAGCTGGGACTAAGAGAATTCTGTACAAGTAGACCTTGTTAAAATAATTCTTATCTCCCTTTAGCCTCTCCACATAGGTTAGTTACTTTTCCACAATTGCCTCTCTTTTTTCAACCTAATATAAAAGCCTGTAGATTTTGCGATTTTCTTTTTTCACTTCTTATGAAGGCTCCCATGTCATGTAAAATTGTATTAAATAAATTTGCATGATTCTTTCCTGCTGATCTGTCTTAAGCCAATTTAATTCTAAGGCCCAGTTTAAAAGAACTGTAGTTGGGTGAAGGTAGAACTTAGACTCCCCTGTACTAGTAACCAAAGAAAAATCATTAAAAGAACTAGATGACAATACATGTCAATCAAGTTATCAAAAACTTTTTCTTCAAAAAGATACACAATGACAATAAAAATCTGATGAAAAAGACGACAGTATGAATCAGGCCTCTTAAAAAATTCGAAATATGATTCCCTCTGGCTAAGTAATTCTATGTCTAATCATTTATCTTAAAAGTGAAAAACTGAAAACAGTACAAATTATATATATTAAGTAAATGTTGAAGTAAAATATGACACAACAACACAGTGGCATATTATGCATATGCAGCCCTAAAATATGTTTTTGAAAAGTTTGAATAGCCTAGGGGAAATCCTGATATTGTATAAATAGTGTAACCACTGCTACTTAACACAAAAACAAGCAAGCAGCAAGAGGCAACAATAATGAATCCCATAAAGGAATACGTAGAACAATGATTAGGAAACATCTAGATATTTTAAAACTAAACTGATGTAGAAGATGAATCCCAACTTCTGTCAATTACGTTTCAGAATGGTTGTATAAACTCCTGAAAGTTTACAGGCTCTCCGACCTTGGTGCTGGATGTTGGGTGTGGCTGGGTATTGAGTAGGAGAAATCTAAGCCATAGGCCTCCCATTAATCATAGGTGTGGGTCTACTTTTTATTACCTTTTGGTATGATAATAAATAGATATAAAGAATTATTTAAAAACTCCAGAATCTTGTAAAAGCAAATACAACACTTCTTTGTAGGATTATTTTCAGTACTGAACAGATTTTTCTTTCCTAACTCCTAAAAATGAGCTAACGATGAAACATTACAAACCACTATCAGGAAGAATAAGCATATGTAAATAAAAGGAGAATTAGCACACTCAGAAACAATTTATAATAAAACAATGTGATGAGACTTTAAAAATACATATGATGAGACTATAAAATACATATGATTAAACAAAAGATTTAATAGAAACCAGAATGAAAAATCTGGGAAACAGAAACACAAAGATTTTAAAGATTTCTAAAATACTCACAGACTTCTGATTTCAGCTCTAACATATGTAGAGCATGGAAATCATCACTCTTGTCTTCACAACAAGAAAAATCTGGACAAAAGTGGAAATCAATGACTTTTCTTAGACCCGCCTGAAAACTGAAGTTGCTGGGACAACTACTGCTCTGAAATCTGAAGAGAGAGGCACATCCTGAGAGATACAGAGACTGAGGTCTACTGACCTGGAGCAGAAGCTGCTTGAGCCATAAACTGGTAGGGATACTTACAAGAAAAATTCGACAGATGGCTAGAGGCTGAGTGTGGACGAGTCTAAGAATGAGAAACTCATGGGGGCTGCAGGCTTAAGGGGGTCCCCTCTCCAATTGCTTCACCACTAGGTTCTTCTGGTGAGGACTAGAAAGATCCCCTTAGAAACCCAGCAAGCAGCATAACTACCACTGTGAAACAGGCCAGAGCCTTCTCCATAATAAAAGGTCTACTCTCCAGGGGGAAGGACTTTTCCTGAGGTAATTCTGAAAGTTTATACCAGCTGAAGAAAACTGAGGCACAGAAAAAATAGGTGACTTTTTTTTTTTTAAAGAGTGCATATTTTAAGAGGGCTATAATTATTGGAGTGGACAGAAATGTGAGCTTTTTGGCTATTGATATATGCCTACATGATAATGCACTTACATTCCTTGCAAATATTCTGTGAAATAATTCAGTTCATCCACTATTTATCATTACTATTATATAGTGACACATACCAGGCATAGTGACAGGGCAAATAAGCATATAAAAAAATATGCTCAACATTATTTATCATTAGGAAATGCAAACTGAAAGAGCCATAAGATCCTACCACAAACCTATTAAAATTACTAAAATCCAAACAACGGAGAATACAAATTGCTGGTGAGGATGTGGAACTATAGGGACAGGAACAAAATTCATTCTTGGTGGGAATGCAAAATAGTACTGCTACTTTGGAAGATAATTTGACAGTTTCTTACAAAGCTATACAGTCCTACCATACGATCCAGCAATCATGTTTCTAGGTGTTTACCCGACTGATTTGAAACTAATGCCACACAAAAACCTGGACATAAATGTTTATAGAAGCTTTATACATAATTCCAAAGACTAAGAGAAACCAAGATGTCATTCAATAGGTGAATGGAAAAACAAACTGCAATACATCTATACAGTGAAATAAAATTTAGTGAAAAAAGGAATGAGCCATGAAGTCACACAAAGACATGACTACTAAAACTGAAAGTACAGATACTTTATGACCCAACAGTTACTCTTTTAGGTATATAACCAACAGAAATGTGTACATATGTGCACCAAAAGACATGCATAATGATGGATAGCAGCACTATTTATAGTAGCTAAAATCTGGAAACAACCTATAAATGGTCTTTAGAAGTAGAATGGACTAAATACATTGTTTATATAATAGAATGCAAAAGAATGGAGAATGTTATACACAACTACTTGAATCCATATCACAAGCATATTGTTGAATGAATGAAGCCAGATACAAAAGTAGATTCTCTGTGTGATTCCATTTATGTAAAATTCAAATTCAGGCAAAACTGATCTAATAATGTTCTTAGAAGTCAGAATACTTGTGACTTTTGCAGGCTCTGAAGTGGATCTGGGGAGTTGTGACTGCCTGGGGGCACACAGGAACCTTCTGGAGGACTGGTAATGTTTTATTTCTTGACCTGGGTCTTTTTACACAGCATGTTCACTTTTTGAAGATTCATTATATTATACTTATTTCTACATTTTCTTCTATGTATGTTATGCTTTAGTAAACACTTACTTAAATAAATACATGGAGAATGTTTAAGAAGATTAAACAATGTCTAATAGCAGTTCCAGAAAGAGGAAATAAAGAAAATGGAGAAGAGATACACACATACTCTTAGTTGAGAATTTTCCAGAAATGAATGAAGACCTGAAGTCCTCAGAATTCTAAAACAAACAAACACACATAAAACCTCTCAGGTCTCTGTTACAGAACGAAAGACAAAAACTACTTCTAGTAAGCTAGATAAGAAATAAAGCAAGATGCAAAATAAAATCTATAATATGTAACTGAGTAGTAAGTAGAAAACATAAAGCAGAGAAAGAGTCTATGAAATATTGGGTTTGGGAAGCAATGTGGAAATCTTAAGTGGAGCTTCTAGGGAGAGCCTTACTGAATGTAGAGAGATATAAAGTATACAAATATAGGCAGGCAGGTAGATGTGGTTGTGGGGGTTGATAGAAGAGGGTGAAGTAAGATATCCTTCTACAAATACTGTAGTTAATTCTCTGTAGTGAAATCATAATTCAGTTACCTATTACCTGATTGTGAGGGATATTCCACGGTGTTATCTAAGGACCCTGTGGAATGATTTTATATGTCAATCGTTAACGTACTGTATCATTTGCATCTCCCTCTCCCTCTCTGTGCCCCTTCTACCCCATACACTTAGTAAATGAAGCATAATGTTGCTTTCACTATCATTCTCTAACTATCTGAAAGAGGAAAAGGTCAAAGGATCATACTATTTAAGAATGACAGAAAGACAACAGGAAAAACACACTTATCTTTAGTACTTGTAAGGGTGTTGGATGGTGTTCATGCAAATAGACTTGATGATTAGGAGGACCCAACCAGCTCAATAATACAGATTTTACAAATTTCTAGCAGAAAAATCTGGGACTGTCTAACATCAAAACTGATATTGTTTAAAAGAGGCATCCTTTGAACCGCATGGTATGAGACTGAGTAGTGGGCAGAAGATTTCTGATTCCAGGGAAAGAGGAATTGCAACCAGAATATTAGCTAAAGAGCAATTGAATAGTTTAAGTCCTGAAGAGAGCATGTTTTGAGTTTAAATTTTGTTTCAACATTTATTTTGAAAAAATTCAAACTTCAATACACCAACTGTTAGCATTTTGTATCATTTGCACTTTCTCTGATCTGTCTTTTTATCTTTCCGTCTGTATCTCTTACACACTCTCACACATGTATACACATATATTTCACTTTATTATTATTATTGTGAAACTATATATTGTATAACCATTTGAATATACCAAATATCACAGTCTTTCACCTTTAAATATTTCAGCCTGTGTCTTCTGACAATGAAGATGTTCTCTTACATGACAACAAAACAATGATGAAATCCTGGAAATTTTACATTGTTACAGTCCTTATTCTAATTTTTCTAATTGACCTAACAATATTCTATATCCAGGATCATCTAATGCCTTTAATCATCATGCTCCTTTACTTTCTTTTAATCTATAACTGTTCCTCAGTCTTTCTTATCTTTCAGGACATGGACCTTTTTGAAGCTGTTTAGTAAAATTAGTTTCAATATTTGTTTATTGTCTCTTCTAAATGCATACTTCTAATCAGTAGTACAAAAGTTATCAGGTAATTGTCCTTTCATCCTTCTCTGACAGGGAACAATGTAATGCATTTTTTTATTTTAATATCCCACAGTGACATGAAAAGACATTCATCATGCCAGGAAAAATATAATCGTTGTTATCCTACCAAACAAAAATACCCCAATGATTCATTGTGACTAAAATATCTTAGGCAGTGTGATTTATTTCACATAACAAATAGATACCATATCATTTATAATTTCAGTGAAAACTATAAACATGGCAAATTAGAATATAGTCATTTTAGCTTTTATTTCATTATGAGTTTGAGAAAGAAAACATATAGCTTTGAACATTGAATTGATTTTACTTCAACTGTAATTCAAATTTCAAAGCACTTATCATAATTTCAATGGAATGGCATATATAAATTGTTCTTTAGTTCAGATTAATCTTAAATCAGTTTTGCAAACCATAGAGCACAGAATATAAAAAGTCTAAGTGGACATTAGGCAACTTGCTGCAGACAAATAGTTGCAGATATTTTTGTATTCTGAAAGCTACAATCTGAACATGGTTTCAATGCAGATCAAATATACTTAAAAGCCATCTCGTATTCATTCTAACTCCAGATGGAAAACGCTTGGAATACAAAATAAATATTTTTATCTCCATATAGCAAGGATAGCAGTCTTTTTACTTCTCCTACTTGCATATGCTTGAAGAAAAAGCAAATTGTTAATTAGATGATGTTTTTGCATAGTTAAGAACTCATAATTATGTGCTTTCATACATATAACTTCATTTTTTTGCCTAACGGTATAATAAGCGTTAAAGTTTAGTTCTTTGGATATTGTCGCCTCTCATCATGTAATTTAGTCTTTTCCAAACCTAAGCTGTCTCTTCATATACTTGTTTATTGTTGTTCTGCAATTTATTTGCAGTATTAATGACTTTTAACCCTTTATTTTATGTTGCATACCATCCTCAGCTTCTGAGTTTGTATTTTCAATGATAATAAATAGATGTATTCTTGAAAAATTTACTATGAATGTCTTATTTAACTTATATTAAAGAATATGATATGAAATTACATTAAAAATAGTGCAAGAGGATGAATTAATGTTGTCTGGCAAGTAAGAGGTTAGGATGGAAAATGTAGGACATGGTAACATTTGAGTTTGATAAAAGTTGTTTCCACACAAAAATGTGTCAATAGCAAACCAGTACATTTCTATTTTAATCATTATGGCTATTTAAATCATTTAATTTATAACAAGGCATGCTCACTTTGGCAGCACATATACTAAAATTTATAACAGGGCAAGTTTTTTCTCCTTAGTATTCTTTATAAAAAATTACCAATCTATTCTTTCTTGTCTATTCTTTCAGATGAATGTCAGAATTACTCCACGTTTTTAACAGACTATTTTTAGGGCAGTTTTATGTTCATGGTAAAATTGAGTGACAAATACAGAACATTCCCATATACTCCTTTCCCCACCCAGCCTCCCTCACTATCAACATCCCACACCACAATGGTACATTTATTACAACTGGTGAAACAACAGCAACACATCATTATCACTTGAAGTCCATGGTTTACATTAGTGTTCACTCTTGGCGTTATACATTCTGTGGGTTTGGACAGATGTGTAATAACATGTATCCAGAGGGGAATGATCAAGATAGTGGAGTAGAAGGACACAGCGCTCACCTCCTCCCACAAATACATCAAAAATACATCTATACCTAAAAATACATCTGTGGAACAATTCTCAAAGAATACCTACTGAACACTGGCAGAAGACCTTGGACTTATGAAAGGGCAAGAAGAATCCCCACGTAAACGGGTAGGATAAAAGAAAAAAAGAGAGAGAGAGAATCAGGATGGGACCTGTGCCCCTTGGAGGGGAATGTGAAAGAGGAGAGGAGCTTTGCACCCTGCGGAGCCCCGCAGCCAGTGGGGAGATCAGCCAGGATGGAGGGGGAGCTTCGGAGCCTCGGAGGGTAGTGCAGCAGCCAGTTTGCAGAATGGAGAGAGACATGCACAGACAATCCCTGCCACCATCCTGCATTCCCCAGACTGAGACACATGTCCACTGGTACAGGCAGGGGCTGGGTGCTAAAGCTCAGGCTTCGAAGGTCAGGCCTAGGGAAAGGTATGGGGTTGGCTACGCAGAGACAGTTTGAAGGGGCTGGAGTGTGTTGCAGGCGCAACCGAGGGTATATGTGGAGGGAGCCTGGGACTGCCATAGATGTGGGCACCAGCTGCTGCATGTGCACACCCCCTATTTAGGGGATAACAGCCAGCACATGCTGAAGAAAGAGGTGGCATGCATCCATACTAAAAACAACTCTCACACCAAAAATATTAAACCCACACAAGCTATACAGGGACACTCTCACATAAAAATAGCCCTCCAAGACCACAATAGATAATTGTTTCTCTTAAACTCACAGAGTAAGAGAAATATAAGTAAAATGAAGAAGCAGAGGAAACACTCCTAGTTAAAAGACCAAGAGAATTCCCCTGAAAGAATGAAACAGACCTCTTCAGTCTAACAGATATTAAGTTCAAAAAGGAGAAAAAGAAAATACTGAAGGAATTAAAAAAGGCTATCAACAGAAATGCATATTACTGTAAAAGGAACTAGAAACTATAAGGAGGAACCAAGAAAAATTAGAAAATTCATTTGCTGAGATGAAAGCTGAGCTAAAGGCAATGAATAGCAGAATGAATAATGTAGAAGAATGAACAAGTGATTTGGAAGATAGAATAATGGAAATCACCCCATTAGAATAGCAGACAGAAAGCCCAATTTAAAAAAAAAAAGGCACTATAAGAGACCTATGGGATAATACAAAGCATGCCAATCTATGCATAATAGGGGTTCCAGAAGGAGAATAAAGAGAAAAGAAGATCGAAAATGTATTTGAAGAAATTATGGATAAAAACTCCCCAAGCCTAAAGAAGGAAACAGATGTCCAGGTACAGGAAGCACAGAGGGTTCCAAACAAAATGAACCCAAACATACCTACACCAAGACATATCATAATTAAAATGGAAAATGTTAAAGATAAAGAGAGGATCTTAAAGGCAGCAAGAGAAAAACAAAGAGTTAATTACAAGGGAACCCCCCTAAGGCTATCAGCTGATTTCTCTAAAGAAATGCTGCAGACCAGAAGGGAGTGGCAAAATATATTCAAAGTCATGAAAGAGAAAAATCTGTAACCTAGAATAGTCTACCCAGCAAAATTATCATTTAGAATAGGAGAGAGAAAGAATTTCTCAGACAAGCAAAAACTAAAAGAATACAGCAATACTAAACTTATCCTAAAAGAAACATTGAAAGGTCTTCTCTAAATAGAAAAGAAGTGAGAATCTTATAGGAAAGAGAAAAATCACAATTGGAAAATAAATCACTTAAATAAACCAGTATACAGATTAAATATTTTTTAATTAAAAAAATTTTGTGAAAGTGATGATAACCAGAATGAACAGCAAAAGGATAACCATGAAGATGTAAAAAAAGACATCAAAATCATAAAATGTAGGGGGAGGAGAGTAAGAAAATGAGAAGATGCTTTTTTTTAGAATGTGTGTGAGCCTATATGACTATCAGTCTAAAACAAGTAGATGTAGGAGGGGGTTACATACTTGAAAAACAGAGTAACAACAAGTGAAAAACATACAATAGATTCACAGAAACCAAAAAGAAGAGAACACAAGCATAAAATAAAAGGAAATCATCAAACCATAAAAGGAATAACAAAAAGAAAAAGAAAGGTACAAAGAAGAAACAAAGAATCAATTACAAAACAAGGTTTAAAATGGCAATAAATACTTATCTATCAATAATTACATTAAATATCAAAGGACTAAATGCTCCAGTCAAAAGATATGGAGTGGCAAGTTGGATAAAGACAAAACAAGAGCCTACAATATGCTGCCTTTAAGAGACCACTTACAGCAAAGGACACACATAGATAGAAAGTAAGGGGATGGAAAAAGATATTTCATGCAAATGGAAATGACAAGAAAGAGGAGGGTTGCAGTACTCATACTGGACAAAATAGACTTTAAAACAAAGTCCATAAAGAAAGATAAAGAAAGACACAATATAATGATAAAAGTATCAATACAAGAAGAGGATATTACTCTCATCAACATACATGCACCTAATATAGGAGCACCCAAATACATTAAAAAAATACTAACAAACATAAAGGGAGAAATTGACAGGAATACAATAATAGTAGGAGACTTTAACACCCCACTCACATCAATGGACAGATCTTCTAGAAAGAAAATCAGTAAGGAAACAGACATCCCAAATAATACAATAGAACAGTTAGACTTAATATTTTCAGGACATCACATCCCCCAAAACTGAATACACATTCTTTAAAGTGCACATGGAACATTCTCTAGGACTGACCACACACTAGGGCACAAAACAAGCCTCAACAAATTTATTGAGTATAGAAAATATTTCAAGCATCTTTTCTGACCACAGTGGCATGAAACTAGAAATTGACCACAGAAAAAGAAGTGAAAAAAATGATTACATGGAGACTAAACAACATGCTACTAAAAAACCAATGGGTCAATGATGAAATCCAAGAGGAAATTTTAAAATGCCTTGAGACAAATGACAATGATAACACAACCATGCAATATCTATGAGTTATATATAGCAAAAAAGTAGTTCTTAGAGGGAAGTTCATGGCAATACAGGCCTTCCTCAAAAAAAACAAGAAAAGTCTCAAATAAACAACCTACCCTACAACCTAAAAGAATTAGAAAAAGAAGAACAAACAAAATCTAAGTCAGCAGAAGGAAATAATAAAGATAAGAGAGGAAATAAATAAAATAGGGATTTAAAAAACAATAGAAAAAAATCAATAAAACCAAGAGCTGGTGTTTTGAAAGGGTAAACAAAATTGACAAGCCTCTGGCCAGGCTCACCGAGAAGAAAAGAGAGAGAACTCAAACAAAATAAGATAGGAAAAAGGAGAAATAATAACCAATAATGCAGAAATATATTTAAAAAAAAGAGAATATTATGAACAATTATATGCCAACAAATTCAACAATCTAGAAGAAATGGACAAGTTTCTAGAAACATACAGCCTACCAAAACTGAATCAAGAAGAAACAGATAATTTGAAAACACCAATCACTAGAAGTGAAATAGAATCTGTAATATATATATAAAAAAACAAACAAAAACCTCCCTAAAACCCTACAAACAAAAGTCTAGGACCAGAGGGCTTCACAGGTGAATTCTACTAAACATACAAAGAATAACTCATACTGATCCTTCTCAAACTCTTCCAAAAGATTGAAGAGGAGGGAACGCTCACAAAGACATTGTATGATACCAAAACCAGACAAAGATACCACCAAAAAGAAAATTACAGGCCAATATCTTTGATGGTTATAGATGCAAAAATTCTCAGTAAAATATTAGTAAACTGAATCCAACAGCACATAAAAAAGGTCAAACACCACAACCAAGTTGAATTCATCCCAAATTCACAAGGATGGTCCAACATACATAAATCAATGTGGAACAACACATCAACAAAAAAAAAGGAGAAAAACCACATGATCATCTCAATAGATGCAGAGAAAGTATATGACAAATTTCAACATTCATTCATGATAAAAAAATCTTTAAAAAGTGGGTATAGACAGAACATATCTCAACATAGTAAAAGCTATTTATGACAAACCCACAGCCTATATAATAATGGTGAAAAGCTGAAAGCCTTCCCACTAAAATATGGAACAAGATAAGGATGCCCACTCTCACCACTTCAATTCAACATAGTATTGGAAGTCCTAGCCACAGCAAGAAAAAGAAATAAAAGTTATCCAGTTTGGAAGGGGAGAGGCAAAACTGTCACTATATGCAGATGACATGATACTATATTTAGAAAACCCTAAAGACTCCACATAAAAACTGCTAGGACTGATAACTGAATTCAGCAGGATAGCAGGATACAAGATTAACATACAGAAATTGGTTGCATTTCTTTACACTAAGAATGAAATATCAGAAAGAGAATGTAAAAAAAAAAAAACTTTTAAAATTGTGCCAAAAAAATAAAATACTTAGGAATAAACCTGACCAAGGAAATGAAACACTTATATGGAGAGAACTATAAAGTATAAAACATTAAAAAAGGAAAATGATGATGATTCAAAGAAATGGACAGATATCCCATGCTCTTGGATGGGAAGAATTAATATTGTTATAGTGGCTATAGTACCCAAAGCAATCTACAGATTTAATGCAATCCCTGTCAAATCACCAAGGGCAATTTTCACAGAACTAGAACAAATAATCTTAAAATTTATATGGAACTGTAAAAGACCCAGAAGTGTCCAAGCACTCCTGAAGAAAAAGAACAAAGCAGGAGACATAACCCTCCCAGACTTCAGACAATACAACAAAGCTACAGTCATCAAAATGGCATGGTATTGGCACAAAAACAGACATATGGATCAATGGAACAGAATAAGAGGGCCCAGAAATAAACCCACACCCCTACAGTCAATTACTCTTTGGCAAAGGAGGCAAGAATACACAATGGGAAAAAGACAGTCTCTTCAGCAAGGGGTGTTGGGAAGTTGGATAGACGCATGTAAATCAGTGAAGTTAGAAAACAGCCTCACACCGTACACAAAAATAAACTCAAAATGGCTTAAAGACTTAAACATTAGGCATGATACCATAAAACTCCTAGAAGAGAACATAGGCAGAACATTCTCTGACATAAATCATACCAGTGTTTTCTTAGTCTCCCAAGGCAATAGAAATAAAAGCAAAAATAAACAAATGGAACCTAATCAAACTTACAAGCTTTTGTACAGCAAAAGAAACCATAAACAAAGTGAAAAGACAGCCTATGGAATGGGAGAAAATATTTGCAAATGATGCGACTGACAAGGGCTTAATTTCCAAAATATATAAACAGCTCATACAACTCAACATCAAAAAAATAAAAAGCCCATTCAAAAAATGGGCAGAAGACCTAAATAGACATTTCTCCAAAGAAGACATACAGATGGCAAACAGGCATATGAAAAGATGCTCAACATCACTAATTATTAGAGAAATGCAAATCCAAACTACAATGAGCTACCACCTCAAACTGGTCAGAATGGCCATTATTAAAAAGTCTAAAAATAACAAATGCTAGACAGGGTGTGGAGAAAAGGGAACCCTCTTACACTGTTGGTGGGGATGTAAGTTGGTGCAGCCACTCTGGAAAACAGTATGGAGGTTCCACACAAAACTAAATACAGAGTTGCCGTATGGTCCAGCAATCCCACTCCTGAGCATATATCCCAACAAAACTATAATTTAAAAAGATACATGCACCCCTATGTTCATAGCAGCACTATTCACAATAGCCAAGACGTGGAAGCAACATAAATGTCCATCGACAGAGGAATGGATAAAGAAGCTGTAGTACATATATACATGGAACACTATTCAGCTGTAAAAAAGAATGAAACAATGCCATTTGCAGCAACATGGATGGAACTCATCATACTAAGTAAGCCAGAGAGAGAAAGACAAATACCATATGATATCACTTATATGTGGAATCTAAAATATGATACAAATGAAACAGAAACAGACTCACAGACATAGAGAACAGACTTGTGGTTTGCAAGGTGGGGGGGTAGGGGAGGGATGGAGTCAGAGTTTGGGGTTAGCAGATGCAAATTATTATATATAGAATGGATAAACAACAAGGTCCTACTGCATAGCACAGCAAAGTATATTCAACATCCTGTGATAAACCATAATGGAAAAGTATATATATGTATATACATATGTGAATCACTCTGCTATACAGCAGAAATTAACACATTGTATATCAACTCTACTTCAATTTTAAAAAAATGTATCCAGCATTCTAGTATCATACAGAATATTTTTCCTATTCTAAAAATCCTTTGTGTTCCAACTATTCATCCTTCCCACACCACTAACCCTGGGTAAGCTCTCATCTTTTTACTGTTTCCATAGTTTTGCCTTTTCAGAATGTCATAGTTGGAACCATACAGTATGAAGTCTTTTGTCTTCTTTCACTTAGTAATATGCACTTAAGTTTCCTCGATAGGTTTTATGGCTTGATAACCCATTTCTTTTTAGACCTGAATCAAATCTCATTGTCTGGGTGTACCACAGTGTATTTATCCACTCATGTACTGAAGCTTATCTTTGTTGCTTCCATGTTTTGGCAATTATGAATAAAACTGCTATAAACATCTGTGTGGAGGTGTTTTGTAGACAAAAGTTTTTAACTCATTTGGGTAAGTACAATTCATGTGGACTGTATAGTAAGAATAAGTTTAGTTTCGTAAGAAGCCACCTAACTATTCCAAAGTAGACGTACCATATTACATTCTGATCAGCAATGAATGAGTTCTTGTTCTACATCCTCATCAGTATTTGATGTTGTCAGTGTTTGGGCTTTTGGCCATTCTAATAGATGTGTAGTGGTATCTTGTTGGTTTAATTTGTAATTCTCTAGTGACATATGGTGCTGAGCATCTTTTCATATGCTTATTTGCTATGTGTATATCTTCTTTACTGAGATGTCTGTTTAGATCTTTTGCCCATTTTAAAATCAGATTGCTCAGTTTTAAGAGTTCTTTGTATGTTTTAGATAATGGTTCTTTATCAGATATGTCTTTTGCAAATATTTTCTCCTAGTCTGAGGTTTGCCTTTTCATTTTCTTGACAGTATTGTTGGCAGAACAGAAGTTTTCAATTTTAATGAAGGCCAATTAATCATTTCTTTTATGGGTTATGCCTTTGATGTTGTACCTAAAAAGTCATCGCCAAACACAAGTTCATCTCGTTTTTCTACTATGTTATCCTCTAGGAGCTTTATAGTTTTGCATTTTACATTTAGGTCAATTTGGATAATTTTTGTGAAGGGTGTAAGGTCTGTGTTTAGTTCCTTTTTGTGTGCATATGGATGTCAAGTTGTTCCAGCACTGTTTGTTGAAAAGACAGTCTTTGCTCTGTTGTATTGTCTTTGTTCCTCTGTCAAAGATCAGTTGACTATACTTGTGTGGATCTTTTTCTGGGCTTTTTATTCTGTTCCATTTATTTTTGTCTGTTCTTTCACCAGTACCACAATATCTTGATTACTTTGTCAAATGTAATGTATAGTAAGTCTTGTAGTTGGATATTTTAAAAATAAAGAACAGTAGCCATTTTAGAATCATATAACTAATTTTATAAAATGACAATTCTATTTTTGCTATATTGGGACTAATTTATAAAACATTATCAGAAGTTCTTTCTAGAAAATTTAAAAGACTACCAGCATACTTATTATATAAAACAATACAATAAATATCGTCTCATATACCAGTTTGTGAATAATCAGGATGATTTCCTAAAATAAAATCCTAGACCTGCTATACATTTGTGTTTTCTTCTATTTATTCTACTGTTCCATTTTTTAAAAATTTAAACATTTATATTTGCATGAGCCCACAATGTGAAGATACTATTTATACTCATTTACAAATCTCATTATTCCAGTACCTATGACCTTTGAGTACATCCTTTTCCTGTTGACTTGAAATGCCAATTTTACCATATGCTAAATGAATATGTTTATTTTAAGCCTAGCAGGTTACTTTTCCACTGAATTTACCACCTGTCTTGGGGCTTGAGCCATACTGTTTTAAGTATTATAGATTTATATTATTTTATAATGTCTGGTACTATCTCCCACACCTCTCCAAATCTTTCTCAGATGGACCTTCAATTTCAGACCCTTTCAGTTCCAGAAGCCTTTGGGGAAAGGTATAGAGAGAGAACTGGTGCAATGAATAGCCACTAGAAGAGTTTCATTTCTTTCCTCTGCTCTAGATAAAGCCTGACATACCTCCACTCCACTTCTATGTCTCCACTGCCCATATTCAGACATGCTAGTGTCTCAGCTTTGTCTGGCTCCTATTGTCAGAAACAAAGTTGACCATGATAATGTCTAAGTTCATTTCGTGTGCTGTGCCATGATTGAAACTAGGGTCCTCACAAAACTATACTGACTCCAGAGGAGAGAAGACCAGATGGCAGAGTAGAAGACCTTGTGCTCACCTCCTCCCATGAGAACACCAAAATCACAACTAACTGCTGAATAACAATAAAAAAGACTGGAACTTACCAAAAAAGATATTCTACATCCAAAGACAAAGAAGAAATCACAAGATGGTAGGAGGGGCACACTCATGATATAATCAAATCCCATAATCAGTGGGTGGGCAACGCACAAACTGGAGAATAATTACATTGCAGAAGTTCGCCCATAGGAGTGAGGATTCTGAGCTCCACGTCAGGCTCTCCAGCCTGGGGGTCTGGCGTCAGGAGGATAGCCCCAAGAGCATTTGGCTTTGAAGGCCAGTGGGTCCTGATCACAGCAGCTCCACAGGACTGGGGGAAAAAGAGACACCACTCTTGGAGGACACACACAAGATCTCCATGTGCACTGGGACCCAGGGCAAAAGCAGTGACTTTATAGGAGGCTGGGCCAGACCTACCTGCTGGTCTTGGAGGGTCTCATGGGGAGGTGGGGGGCAGCTGTGACCCTCTCTTGGGATATAAAAGCTGGTGGTAAATATATCGGGGAGTACTCATCTGAAGGCTGACATCTTGCTTGGGACATTAGCACCAAGGTGTGATCCAACCAACAGCCTTAGGTTCCAGTGCTGGGTTGCCCCAGGCCAAACAACCAGCAGGGCAGGAAAACAGTCCCACCCAGACAGAGAGGCTGCCTAAAAACTTCTGGAGCCCACAGCAACCTCTAGACATGCCCCTTCACATGGCCCTGCCCACCTTAGGGCCAAGACTCAACTCCACCCATCAGTGGCAGGGACCAGAAGCAAGAAATATAAAGTCCCACATCCTGTGGAACTGAGTCCACAAACATAGGTCAGAACCTACCCTTGGACCAGCTGGTCCCTGGCCATTGGATGACAAGAGGGGAGTGTACTGCTGGGACACATAGGACATCCCCTACAGAGGGCAACTTCTCCAAGGTAAAGAAACATAACTAACCTTCCACATACATAAAAATACAAATAGAAGTTTAGACAAAATGAGACGGCAGAGGAACATGTTCCAGATGAAGAGACAGGATAAAACCCCAGAAGAATAATGAAGAGGCATGGAGATAGACTATCTACCCAAGAAAGAGTTCAGAGTAATGATTGTAAAGATGATCCAAGAACTCAGGAAAAGAATGGATGCACAGAGTGAGAAGTTACAAGAAGTTTTTAACAAAGAATTAGAAAAAACAAAGAACAACCAAACAGTTGAAGAACACAATAATTGAAATGAAAAATGCACTAGAAGGAATAAGTAACAGAGTAAGTGAGGCAGAAGAACAGATAAGTGAGCTACAAGACAGAGTGGTGGAAATCACTATGGAACAGAGTAAAGAAAAAAGAATGAAAAGAAACAAGGACAGTTTAAAAGACCTCTCAGACAATGTCAAATGCACCAACATTCACATTATAAGGGGTTTCAGAAGGACAAGAGAGAGAAAGAGCCTGAGGTAATGTTTGAAGACATAATAGCTGAAAATCTCCCTAACATGGGAAAGGAAGCAGTCACCCAAGTCCAGGAAGCAGAGAGATTACCATACAGGATAAACCCAAGAAGGAACACACCAAGACACAGTAATCAGACTGACAAAAATTACAGATAAAGAGAAAATATTAAAAGCAATGAGGGAAAAGCAACAAATAATACACAAAGGAACCCCCATAAGGTTATCAGCTGATTTTTCAGCAGAAGATCTGCCAGTAAGAAGGCAGTCACAGGATATATTTAAAGTGATGAAAGGGAAAAACGTACAACCAAGAATACTCTACCCAGCAAGCTCTCATTCTGATTTGATGGAGAAATCAAAAGCTTTACAGATAAGCAAAAGCTCAGAGAATTTAGCACCACCAAATCAGCTTTACAAACAAATGCTAAAGGAACTTCTCTATGCAGAAAAGGAAAGGGCACAATTAGAAACAAGAAAATTATGAATGGGAAAGCTCACCAGTCAGTAAAGGCAAACATACAGTAAAGGCAGGAAATCATCCACACACAAATATGATATCTAAACCAATAATTGTGAGAGGAGAAGAGTACAAATGCAGGGTATTTGAAGTGCATTTGAAATAAAGCAATCAGCAACTTAAACAATCATGTATATATATATATATAGACTGCTATAACAAAACCTCATGGTAACCACAAACCAGAAATCTACAATAGATATACACACAAATAAAAAATGAAATCCAAACACAACAATAAAGAAAGTCATTAAATCATGAGAGAAGAGAAGAAAAGAGAAAGTAAGGAAAAAGACCTACAAAAACAAATCCAATTAACAAATGGAAATAAGAACATACATACTGATAATTACCTTAAATATAAAGGGATTAAATGCTCCAACCAAAAGACATAGACTGGCTTACTGGATACAAAAACAAGACTCGTATATGTGCTCTCTACAAGAGACCCACTTCAGATCTAGAGACACATACAGACATAAATTGAGGGGATGGAAAAATCAGACAAAATAGACTTTAAAATAAAGGCTGTTACAAGAGATAACGAAGGATACTACATAATAACCAAGGGATCAACCCAAGAATATATAACAATCATAAATATATATGCACCCAACATAGGAGCACTTTGATATACAAGGTAAATGTTAAGAGACATAAAAGGAGAAGTTGACAGTAACACAATAATAGTGGGGGACATTAACACCACACTTTCATCAATGGAAAGATCATCCAGACAGAAAATCAAGAAGGAAACACAGGCCTTAAATGACACATTAGACCAGATAGACTTAATTGCTATTTAATTGATGTTTATAGAGCATTCCATCTGAAAGCAGCAGAATACACATTCTTTTCAGGTGCCCATGGAACATTCTCCAAGATAGATCACATGCTGGGCCACAAAGCAAGCCTAGGTAAATCTAAGAAAATTGAAATCATATAGAGCATCTTTTCTGATCACAATGAGATTAGAAATCAACTACAAGAAAAAACTGCAAAAAGCACAAACACGTGGAGGCTAAATAATATGCTGCTAAACAACCAATGGATCACTGAAGAAATCAAAGAGGAAATCAAAAAATACCCAGAGACCAATGAAAATGAAGACACAATGATCCAAAATCTATGGGATGGAACAAAAGCAGTTCTAAGAGGGAAGTTTATAGCAATATAAACTTACCTCCAGAAACAAGGAACATCTCATATAAACAACCTAACATTACACCTAAAGCAACTAGAGAAAGAAGAACAAACAAAACCCAAAATTAGAAGGAAAGGAATCATAAAGATCAGAGCAGAAATAAATGAAATAGAGACTAAAAAAACAATAGAAAAAATCAATGAAACTAAAACCTGGTTCTTTGAAAAGATAAACAAAATTGATAAACCTTCAGCTAGACTGATCAAGAAAAAAGGGGAGAGGGTCCAAATCAATACAATTAGAAATGAAAAAGGAGAAGTTACAAGGGACACCACAGAAATACAAACAATCATAAAAGACTACTACAAGCAACTATATGACAAATAAAATGGACAACCTAGAAGAATTTGTCCATTTCTTAGAAAGATACAATCTCCAAGATGGAACCAAGAAGAAATAGAAAATATGAACAGGCCAATCACAAGTACTGAAATTGAAACTGTGATTAAAAAACTTCCAACAAACAAAAGTCCAGGACCAGATGGCTTCACAGGTGAATTCTATCATTCTATCAAACATTTAGAGAAGAGCTAACATCTATACTTCTGAAACTATTCCAAAACATTGCAAGGGAAGGAACACTTCCAAACTCATTCTATGAGGCCACCATCACTGTGATACAAAAACCAAACAAAAATATCACAAAAAAGGAAATTACAGGCCAATATCACTGATGAACATAGATGAAAAAATCTCCAACAAAATAGTAGCAAACCAAATCCAACAATACATTCAAAGGTTCATACACCATGATCAAGTGAGATTAATCCTAGGGATGCAAATATTTTTCAATATCTGCAAATCAGTCATTATGATACACCACATTAACAAATGGAAGAATAAAAACCATATGATCATCTCAATTCATGCATAAAAAGCTTTGGATAAAATTCAACATCCATTTATGATAAAAACTCTCCAGAAAGTGGGCACAGAGGGAACTTACCTCAACATAATAAAGGCCATTTTTGACAGACAAGCAGCTAACATCATACTTAACAGTGAAAAGCTGAAGGCATTTCCTCTGAGATCGAGAAGAAGACAAGGATATATGCTCTCGCCAGTTTTATTCAACATAGTTTTGCAAGTTCTAGCCACAGCAATCAGAGAAGAAAAAGAAAGTAAAGAATCCAAATTGGAAAAGAAGAAGTAAAACTGTCACCGTTTGTAGACGGCATGATATTATACACAGAAAATCCTAAAGATGCTACCAGAAAACTACTAGAGCTCATCAGTGAATTCAGTAAAGTTGCAGGATACAAAATTAATACACAGAATCTGTTGCATTTCTATACAGTAACAATGGAAGATCAGAAAGAGAAACTAAGGAAACAATCACATTTACCATTGCATGAAAATAATAAAATACCTAGGAAAATACCTACTTAAGGAGGCAAAAGACCTGTACTTCAAAAATTGTAAGATGCTGATGAAAGAAATTGAAGATGACACAAACAAATGGAAAGATATACCATGTTCTTGGATTGGAAGACTCAATACTGTTAAAAATGACCATACTACCCACGATAATCTACAGATTCAGTGCAATTCCTATCAAATTACCAATGGCATTGTTCACAGATCTAGAACAAAAAATTTTTAAATTTGTATGGAAACACTAAAGACCCTGAATAGGCAATAGCAAACTTAAGAAAAATAGAGATGGAGGAATCAGGCTGCCTGACTGCAGACTATACTACAAAGTTACAGTAATCAAAACAGTTTGATGCTGGCACAAAAACAAAAATATTGATCCATGGAACAGGATAGAAAGCCCATAATTAAACCTATGCACATATGGTCAATTAATCTGCGACAAAGGAAGCAAGAATATACAATGGAGAAAAGACAGTCTCTTCCATAAATGTTGCTGGGCCAACTGGGCAGATACATGTAAAACAATGGAATTAGAACATTCTCTAATACCATACACAAAAATAAACTGAAAATGGATTAAAGACCTAAATATAAGACCAGATACTATAAAACTCCTAGAGGAAAACACAGGCTGAACACTCCTTGACATTAATTGCAGCAATATCTTTTTGGATCTACCTCCTAGAGTAATGAAAATAAAAACAAAAATAAACAAATGGGATCTAATTAAACTTAAAAGCTTTTGCATAGCAGAGGAAACCATAAACAGAAAAAAAGACAACCTATATCATGGAAAAAAATATTTGCAAATGATGCAACTGACCAGGAATTAATCTCCAAAATATACAAATAGCTCATATAGCTCAATATTAAAAAAGCAAACAACCTAATCAAAAACTGGAAGAAGATCTAAAAAGTCATTCCTCCAAAGAGGACATATAGATGGGCAACAGGCACATGAAAAGATGCTCAACACTTATTTATTAGAGAACTGCAAATCAAAATTACAATGAGTTATGACCTCACAGGGATCAGAAGGACCAACATCAAAAAGTCTACAAATAATAAATGCTGGAGAGGGTGTGGAGAAAAAGGAACTGTGGGTGGGAATGTACATTTGTACAGCCACTATAAAGAACAATATGAAGTTTCCTTAAAAAACTAAAAATAGAGCTTCCATATGATCCTGCAATCCGACTCCTGGGCATATATCTAGAAAAAAACGTAATTCGAAAAGATACATGCACCCAATGTTCATTGCAGCACTATTTACAATAGCCAAGACATGGAAGCAACCTAAATGTCCATCAACATATGAATGGATAAAGAAGATGTGGTATGTGTGTGTATATATATACACACACACACATATATATGACTATTATATATAATATTATTATATATATAATGGAATATTAGCCTTAAAAAAGAATGAAATAATGCCATTTACAGCAACATGGATAGACCTAGAGATTATCATACTAAGCTAAGTAAGCCAGACAAAGACAAATATCATATGATATCATTTACATGTGGAATCTAAAAAAAGTGATACAAATGAACTTATTTACAAAACAGAAATAGACTCACAGACGTGAAAAACAAACTTATGGTTACCAAAGGGGAGGGGGGAGGGATAAATTAGGAGTTTGGAATTAAAATATACACACTACTCTATATAATATAGATAACCAACAAGGACCTACTGTATAGCACAGGGAACTATATTTAATATCTTGTAATAACCTATAATAGAAGAGAATATAAAAAAAGAATATATATATATATATGAATCACTTTGCTGTACATCTGAAACACATTGTAAATCAACTATATTTCAATAAAAATTAAAAATAAAAAATTCAAAAAAACCCTCTACTGACTCCAGTATTTTAATCTCAATATTACACTACTTAATTATCTCTAGATTGAGAATGATAAAATTTCAGCTTCCTGAAGTGAATATTTCTACTTGGAAGTAGGTTGAGGATGGGGGATAGGAAGCCTGAATCAGCTCTCTAAATCTCCTTCAGTCCATTCCCATCACTATTATATCTACCTGTAATTGTTTGAAAATTTCAGCAGATAGATGTTCCATCCCTGTTTTTCATTAATAGAGTTTTCCCTAATCATATGTTTCCTTGGCCATATCTGGGGGAATTTGAGTAGGAGGAACACTTGATGCCAGCTATAAAGACAAACCAACAAAAAGACATCAGATGGAAAGTCTCTCATTTACATTTTATTTAATTCATAAATTTATATACATCTGGCTTTATCTCATAATCCTTCCAACTGCTACAATAGAAACTCATTCATTTTTTCTAATACTAGTAACTCCAAATATCTTATGCTATGGATTTTATCCTCTTTCTATATTTTCTGGGACATTTTACTATCGGTTATGCCCTCTTATTCTCATCAACAGGGTAATTTCTCATCTTTAAATAGTTTTAAATCTCCTCTGTTAAAAAAATAAAACTAAAATTATAAACCAGTATTTCCAGATTCTTCATTTACCTCTGGTTTTGTCTTTCTCTTTTCTATCCTTGAAGCTAAGTTCTTGAAAAAGTTTCTCATTAATGCTGTACTTTCTTCTCCTCTTCTCAACTTCCTCCAGTCTGGCTTATATTCACTTTAGTTTACCTCAACTAAGTTAATTAGTGTACTCCTTTTGTTTCAAAATGAAGAATGTTTTTCAGTCCACTTATTATTAGACTTCTCAGCAGTGTTGAAATCTTGGTACACTCTCTTCTCTTGGCTTCGCTGACATACTACTCTGCTTTTCCTCCTGCCTCTCTGCCTGCTCCATTTTTGTCTTTTATAGCCTCCTTTCCCATATATGGCCATGAATTTGGTTTTGTAAATTTGACCCTGGGTCCTTATCTTGTACTATAATCTCTCTATAGTCTATTTGCAGACAACCTGCAAATTTTCATCTTTAACCCATTCTTCTCCTCTGAGCTTCAGACTATAGTCTTCCCTGCTTCCAGAAGATAATTGTAACCTGAAAAACCTCTTGCTGAGTAATTCTCATTTAAGAAAATAAACAAAAATAAATAATTCCCATTGAAATTGGTGATACACAATTATTTCAGTAATTAGATAATACACACATGCTATTCAATGTTTTTATAATAAAAGCATTAATGCAAAATATAGTAATGAATGATCTTTCTAAAAAGTAAATCAGAAAATCATCTCTCACCCTGTTTTTAATAAACCTCAGTGGTCTCTAATCACGTTCATCATAAAGACTCCTTAACTTGGCTTATTTACCTCCAAAGCATCATCCCTCGTGATGCCTCTGTTTCTTTATTCCACTCCAGGCCCACTGGTCTTCTTTCAGTTATTAGAACACTCTACAGAGTCTTTGCTTATATTGATCTCTGAGGCTGGAGTACCTCCCTCCATCCCCCCATCACCATTGCCTAGCTAAGCTCTATCCTTCCTTCAGACTTCAGTTCAAACATCACTTCCTTAATGAAGCCAATTATTGCCCTTCCTTGGTCAAATCTTCCAATTTGTCTTATGTACCTCTTCTTAAGAGTTCTTATCACTGTTTGATTTTACGTTTATTTTATGATTATCTGATTATTGGTAGTGGATTTCACAAGGTCTGAAATTTTATCTTATTTCTTGACAATTTTAACATTAGACCCTAGTACAGTGCCTGGTATGTTGTAAGCACTTGATATCCACTTGTGGGATAAATGAGAGGAAGGCGGAATAAATGGAATTTACCCAGTTTTCCTTTTTTAAACCATGAAAATTTTGGATTACGACTATATTTTTGGGAGTAATTCTATGAACATTGGTTCATTGTTCTGTTTTGTAAATAAGTTCATTTGTGTCTTTTTTTTAGATTCCACATATAAGTGATATCATATGATATTTGTCTTTGTCTGACTTATTCCACTTAGTATTATAATCTCTAGGTCCATCCATGTTGCTGCAAATGGCATTATTTCATTCTTTTTTTATGGCTGAGTAGTATTACATTGTATATATATACCACATCTTCTTTATCCATTCATCTGTTGATGGACACTTAGGCTGCTTCCATATCTTGGATATTGTAAATAATGTTGCTATGAACACTGGGGTGCATGCATCTTTTCAAATTAGTGTTTTCATTTTATTTGGATATATACCCAGGAGTGGAATTGCTGGATCATACAGTAGTTCTAATTTTAGTTTTTTGAGGAACCTTCATACTGTTTTCCTTAGTGGCTGCTCCAATTTACATTCCCACCTATGGTTTTCTGGGGTTCCCCTTTCTGCACATCCTGGCCAACATTTGTTATTTGTAGACTTTTTGATGATAGCCATTCTGACAGGCATGAGGTAATATCTCATTGTTGTTTTGATTTGCATTTCTCTAATAATTAGCAATATTGAGCACATTTTCATGTTTCTGTTAGCCATATGTTTATCTTCTTTGGAGAAATGTTTGCTCAGGTCTTCTGTCCATTTTTTGATTGAGTTTTTTTTTTTTTTTTTTTTGATATTGAGTTGTGTGAGCTGTTTTTATATTTGGGATATTAACCCCTTGTTGGTCACATCACTTGCAAATATTTTCTCCCATTCCATAGGTTGTCTGTTCATTTTGTTGATGGTTTCCTTTGTTGTGCAAAAGCTTTTAAGTTTCATATTTTCCCATTTCTTTTAAGGTTCATTAAGATCCCATTTGTTCCTTTTTACTTTTGTTTCCTTTGCCTTAAGAGACAGATCCAAAAAAAATATTGCTATGATTTATGTCACAGTGTTCTGCCTATGTTTTCTTCTAGTAGTTTTATACTATCCCATTTTACATTTAGGCCTTTAATCCATTTTGAGTTTATTTTTATATATAGTGTTAGAGAGTGTTCTAATTTCATTCTTTTACATGTAGCTGTCCTGTTTTCCCAGCACCACTTATTGAAGACACTGACTTTTCCCCATTGTCTATTCCTTCCTCCTTTGTCATAGATTGACCATAGTGTGTGGGTTTATTTTTGGGGGTCTCTATTCTGTTCCATTGATCTATGTGTCTCTTTTTGTGCCAGTACCATACTGTTTTGATTACTGTAGCTTTGTAGTATAGCCTGAAGTCAGGGAGTGTGATAACTCCAGCTTTGTTCTTTTTTCTCAAAATTGCTTTGGCTATTCAGGGTCTTTTGTGGTTCTATATCAATTTTTGTATTATTTTTTCTAGTTCTGTGAAAAATGTCATGGGTATTTTGACAGAGATTGCATTAAATATGTAGATTGCTTTAGGTCGTATGGACATTTTAACAATAGTAATTCTTCCAATCCACTTAACAGGATATCTTTCTGTCTCTTTGCATCAGAAATTTATTTTTAAGTAACTTGATGCAAATATTTACTTTCTGGGAGGACACTATACAAGTAATAATAATAATAATGACAATACTTGATACTTAAATAATGGTGTTGATATGCCAGGCTTGATATGCTTTAAATATATTAATTCATTTAGTCCTCAATACAATACTACAAAATAGGTATTATTTTATCATCCTCATTTTCCAAATGTGAAAAACAAAGCACAGAGAGTAAGTAAGTAAGTTGCTTAAGGACACAAAGAAAGCACATAGCAAGGGTGTGGTCATAGAAATTCCATGCTTTTAATCACTAAGCTATATTGCTTCTCAAGAACAAAGACTACTTTCTATATTTAATTCAATTAATATACCAAGAAAGTTTGTATAGGGTGGATAACATTGTCTCTATTTGAAAAATTAGGCAACTGAGGTTCATAAAGGGGAGATAACCTTCCAAACATCACAGATATTATAAGTGTACAAGTCTAAAATTTCACTGAGATCTATTAAGTATCCTTTTTCATGAAACTGGTTCTAAATCTGTAATTCTCATCCTATCACATGTAGACAATGAAACAATATACATCTATGAATGCAGTATTCTCAAAAATATGTACTTATCGGCTGTGCATCTCAATACCCAACTTCTTTGTATATCCTGTTACACAGTGTTCTTGGTGGGGGCATGAAAAAAAAGGATATGTGTTGATAGGGCTATGTTAGGACTGATACCAGTCACATAGGAGGCACTCAATCCATATTGGTTGAATGAAATTCCATAATTTTGTCCATCAGTCATCTCCTTCTAGCAAGAGATTCAATGGGCATTCCTCACAGCAGTTGAAAATTAGGCACTGGGGTTTTGTTTGTTTTTGTTTGTTTTCTAGTTTTTAGAGTAGTTTCAAATTTTGTCTTTCTCAATATTTTCATTGGTATGTGAATGCTGAATGCAAATGAACTTTTGTTACTGCATGTTCACAATACTAAAGATAGTTTTGGACAGATGGTAAGCATTTAATCAATATTTGTTGAAAGGATAAATGTTGAGAGAAGACACATCTGGGAAACGAATATCTACTTTCATTAGAAGTAAAATTTGTTTTGAGAATAAAATTATTTCATATTAATATATGCAAAACACTGTATTTTTTTCAAAAAATGGTTAAGGTTTCACCAAAGATTTTGGTCTCTCTCAAATATGTATGCTTTTTGGGAAAACTATTAAACATACTTTAGTTAACCTCATGACTAGTAACTTTTTTACAGTTTAAAGTATATTTATATATATTAACCCTAAGAATCTAAATGTGTAAGATATTAATGAATAGTGTTAGTATGTTACAGAAGTTATTTACATTAATGAATCCATTATTGATTTATGTAAAATAATTTTTCAAAGTTTATGAATGATATAATTAAGATGTTATTCTTTTGTTTGAATATCCATAGCTCAGTCCGTTTTTAAGACATTCTGTTCTGAAAAGAACATTTAATGTCACTCTATCAAATCTTTTCCCAATTAAAAGAGAAAATGCTTCAGTTATAGAACAAAAGAACAAACAAAAACACCCGGGAAGCAAAGTAGAATCTTCTAAATGGTAAGTGTGCTTGCTTGTCCTCATTGAATCACATGGCTGCTACATTTTTACAATCCATAATTTAACTGTCATACAGAATCTCTGGGTGACATAAAGTTTTTCTGTTTTCAAAGCAATATATTTGCATCCCTATTCTAAAGATTGGTTATATTTATGGCCCCAAGGAGTAATTAAGGGATTATAGTAGAGGACAATCTGCATGCTTCTAGAAATGAGTACTAATCTGGTCAAGAAGAGCTATTACATTTTCATTTTTATAGAGCCTGCTTTTCATTTACCTTTGTTGGCAAGATAGAAGAGTTACCTTAATGAGGTAAAGGTGACAGACTTTCTTTTAATTAACATGTTTTTCAGTACAAAGTAATTGAAAATTAAGGCAATGCTTAAGTCAGTTATTGTGAGATTACATTTCATTGATATTTAGGCTTTTTTGACCAAATTGTACAATCAAGCAAGATTGCACTAATATCGATAAATAGATGCTACTGAATTATGGGTTAAATACTGACTATATAATAATGACTGTGACAGTGGTTTTGACTTTGATTTGGGGGGCGGGGAGGGGGCTGGATTTAAACAATTTGATGTTATTGTATTCCAGACAAAAATTCCTTTTCACTTCGGTATCCATACCACCAAGTGGCATTATATTTCAGGAACTAACTGAGATTATATTAATTGCTAGGGAACTAGACTTTAAACAGAAAATTATTTATTAAAGTATTACAATAAAATATAAACTTTAATATCTGATATATCATTAGACTAGTTACTGGTCAGTAGATCAAATTCATATAGATGTCATCTGAGTTTATTCCTGCTTACAGTCTAGACCTCTGCTGTCCATTATGGTAGCCACTAAGCACATGTGACTATTGAGCACCTGAAATGTGGCTATTTCAGTTTGAAATGAGCTGTAAGTCTGAAATGCACACCAGATTTTGAAAACTTAATTTGACAAAAAGAGTATAAAATATCTGATTAATAATATTTTATATGTTGAAATGATGATATTTAAGATATATTGTGTTAAAATATACCATTATGCTTATTTTCATCTGCTTATTTTTACTTGTTTAATATGGTCATAGGCTCATATTATATTTCTATTGAACAGTGAGGATCTAGAACATCCATGTTTAGGAATAGTGAATTCATCAGTAAATTATGCTGAAAAAGAATGTCTACAATAATGTCTCATTTTCAATTCCATTTCACACATTATACTTTTGCTTTTGTTATGTTTTGTTATGACAGGGAGCAATAGCCCATTAACTTTACTCATAATCATTATTAGTTATTAATATGCAGTATTTCCTTTAAAATGCAAAGATTTAAAAGCAATTTCATTTCATTTAAAACCACTGCCTTACCATTTATGGTATAATTGTCATAATATTCAATTCTATATCTATTTTTGACCCCAAAGGGGTTATTATCATTTCTTGAGTTATATTCATTTAGATTTACCCACGTGTGTATCTGTTCCATTGCTCTTCATTCTGTCTTTCATTTCTATGCTTCTATTTGGGATCATTATTCTTCTATCTAATGAACTCCTTTTAATGTGTAGGTTCATGTAGATTTGCTGTTGAGGAGTCCTCTCAGTTTTTGTTTGGAAACATTTTTATTTCATTTTCATTTTTGAGAAATATTTTTCCTGGATAAAGAATTCCTTGTTCACACATATTTTCTTTCAGCATTTTAAAGATGTCACTTCATTATCTTCTGCATGTTTCTTTTATGAAATGTTTTTTCTTTGACTATAATGTGTCTTATCTGGCTGCTTTTTCAAATTTTCTTTATGCATTTAAAAAAGTTAATTTTACTCTAATATGCCTAGGTTTTCTTTCTCTCTGCCACAATCCTCCTTGGTATTTGCTAAAGTTCTGGATTGTGTGGATTGATGTCCTTTTATCAATTGTGGAAAATTTTCACATTATCTGTTAAAATATTGCTTTTATAACATTTTATAACATTCTCTCTCTTCTTATTTTGAAAATATAATTACAGATATTAAATCTTTTTATTGTATGTCATATATCCTGGATTTCTTTTCTATATTACAGACTCTCTTTTCTCTCTGTACTTCAGTCTGTATATTTGCAAACAACCTCTCTTCTAGATCACTAATCCTCTCTTCAATAGTCTAATCTGCAGTTAAACACATCTGTTGCATTCTTAAGGTCAATTATTTTTAATTCTATAATTTCCATTTGATTATTGTTTATAAATTCCAGTTATATGGTGAGATTCTCCATCTCATCAATAATTTTGTTAAGCTTCTTACTCTTCATTATTTTAAAGGCCATAATACATAACTCCAACTCTGATTCACCTTTGGATCTGCTCATATTGTTTATTTTCTTAGTTTCTGTCTTTTAATTCTATCTCCTGGCATGCCTAATAAATTTGATTAAATATTGGTTTCAGCTTATGAAAAATTATAGAGATAATTTGATGTTTTGTCTCATACTATCTTCCTCCAGACAGAATATTCTTCTGCTTTCTCTCAGGCACCTTAAATATGGAGCAAACCAATTTTTTCCAGTGTGGGATTTTGCTTCTTTAGGACTGAGCTTCCCATTTTTGTGAGAATTGATCTAATTCTCATCATCCATGTTCCTAGGGTATAACATTTCTATGATCCTAACAGGAAGTCAGTGGTAATCACTAGAGTTCCTCCCCTAACATTTTTTCCTCCATCCTGTGAAACTGCCAAACACTCTGTGCAGATGCCCAGATCTTTACCTTCCACTTCTGACTCGACTTCTTAGACTCTTGACCCAACATCAAATAAAATTTAGCAATGGCTTGAGGGGCCAAAAAAAATGACACAATGCTAGACTTTCATCAGTGTTCTCTTTTCTTTGGAACTTTTGTCCCCTCAAGTCCTGCTATCTTGGACCTGAACTATAAGGTTTGTTTCTATAGACCCTAAGAAGGCCAGAATCTCAGCTTAGATTCCTATCTACTTCATGGCTGTCTTCTAAGCCTTAGGAACTACAACAGTCCTCCAAGGCAATGTTACGCTCAAAGTTGTGCCCTCCCCATCCTTCTCACCAGGTTCCTGGCCCTTACAAGACATGGTTGTCTGTGTAGCTCTCCATTCTCTTGACTAGATATAAACAACAATAAATTCCCTAATTTTTCTCAGAGATTTGGTCTGCAACAAGTTACTCTGCCATATCTGAAATTCTTCCTTTACTATAGTTTGCCAAGCTCTTTGCCTTTTACCACTCAATTCTTGAAATCATATGTCTTTGATGAACATTTATAACTAAATATAATATTTCCTAGACATGTAACTATATGCTCATCACCCAACTAAAAGTATACAGTATTTTTAAGAAAGTATATTTATTAACTTACTTGCATATTTATTTCTCTGAGGATTATTATTGTCACATTATAAACTAAAAGAACATGTTAAGATTATATGTTTAATTATTTATTTTTACATGGTGCCACAAAATAAGTCCTTCAAAAATGTTTTCATGTCCCAGATGTGCCCACCCGCATCCCAAACCCTCTGTGCAATAAACCTTCAGAAGACAAAGCAGACTAGCTCCTTGTTTAACATTTCCATTACAGATGAACAAAAAGACTGATTCCATCTTTTCTCTTTATATACTCTCCTATCATTACCACTAGAGAACCTCAAAAAAAGGACATCAGAATTATTCTGCATTTCAGTAAATATAGTGTCATTTAGAGGCTCCCTGCTTTAATTAACTTTCAGGAAAAACAATTTTATTTCACAATTAGAGAGGAGTTTAATGCTTGGCTGAGCTACTACATTAACTCTAAAGAAAAATGAGTGAGTTAACATGTTCAAGTGGCTGCTATCAGCTCCACTCATGTTTGGGTGAAGGGGGAGCAAGCTAGATAACAGAGGAGTGTTGGAGGATTGAAAATTGGGAAAGAATCGCCAATTGAATGTCAAATAGCAAGGATGATGTCACCAAAACAAATTCTCTGGACTTCACAGGTTTAGCCTGGATCAAATAACCACATTTTGCTCAACTGTTCCTGGTCATAATGGAAATAAACATAAAATATTTTTGGCATGTATAGTCTCACATACATGAAACTTCGTGAAAAAATTGATTTCTCCTAAGATGAAATCTAGTACAGCCTTTTATGTGCTACAAGTACATTTTAAAACCAATTATATTATAAAGGATCTTCATTCCCCAAATATTCATCAATGAATAAATCAGTATATCAAATTATATTTTGAAAGTTTTATCAGTTTATTTAGTTGTGACTTCTGTTCTGTCAGTTGATACTTCATCTTACTAAATTCACTATTATTACGATGTAACATCCAAACAATTGCAGGTATAATATGTATTTTAATATGTACTTTCAAGTACCCTGAATCTCTAGAAGAGTCATTAGGACAATCCAAAAGCTAGGATTTTGGCATAATATGAAATACTTGATATCAGTGATACTTAGTCAATTTGGTTAGGGGAAAAAAGGTATTTTGTGAAATTTTTGTATTTTTTTAAATTTGAGGTAATGTAACTAGAGGAGCAATCTGAGAGAATATTTTGCCTTAGGTTGAGTAGTACAATAAAGATACCACTTACTGAAACAGGCTTTCTTTCCCCACAGATATATTCCAAAGTTATTACCTATTAATATAAAGGTAAGCTGACAGTTCTCTCACAAAGAAGTAATTCCATTTTGATGATGTCCTCCGTCAGCTGCTCAAAGAAACATAATTGCTCTTCTAACCTCAAGAGATAGAAAAATCTGTTCTTGCAAGACATTTAATTATTTTTTCCTCAGAAATTTTCCTATTACAAAAACAGTATGTGTATTTGTTGCATTCTTTCTCAATATATATTACTAGTGCTTTCATACAAAATATAATGCTGAATAAAGACATCTGATGAAAAGTCTTTTTCACTTTAGACTCTCATTCTGTGTCCAGAGAATGCAATTACTTTCCAAATACCAGGCATGCTGAAACAAAGCAAATGATGTTATTATGTGTATGTGTTATCCACTTGACTTATTTTCTTACTCTTTATTTCTCTGAAATTATAAAAGTGGAGAATAAAAATCATAAAAGGAATGGTCAGTATGTTTTACTTTTTGTGGGTTTTTTGTGCAAATAAGAGAGCAAGGAAAAAGTGATTGAATTGTGGTAACACAATTTAATTCCAGTAGCCAATATATTTGGGGAAGATAGATAAATATGAAATTCCAAGACTTGGGGTTAATGTTCTACTTCTAACATGGTCTTGAAAAGCAAATCAGTTAGAGATAAGGATTTGGATCAATGGATCTTAATTTTGGGGGGGAACATAATTATTTCCCCTTTGAAATTTTGATAAAACTTATGGAAATTTAATAAAAATGGACTTATGCTATTTTTAGAATGGCATAAATTTTAGAACCTAAATTTTATCTAAATTTTAGAACCTAAAATTTAGCATAATTTCAAAGGATTCAAGTCCTGAAATCTTTCAATATATTCTGGTTTAAGAAAACTTTATCTAAAATATTTCCACTAGCTCACCTAGAATTACTCATCTAAGACTGGAACAATAAAACCCAGAATAAATGGTCAATGAATACTTGCTCTTCCATTGGATTCGTGAATTAAATTGAATTGAATTGGAAAAACAGCACAGAACTGAGAGTTGATGGAAACCTTGAGCTCATGTCTTGGCTAGGAAACGCTAAGTGAATTACTTAATCACCTCGTTCTTTGTTCTATGGCTGTAGAATAAACAGTTGGTGTGCTAGGTTAGTAGTTTTCAAACACAGACACTGCTTCACAATTACCAAATGAGTTGATAAAACAATACGACTTCCCCAACTACTGTGGTCTGTATCCTTGGATGGAGCCCTGGAACCTGTATTGTCCTCTAGGTGTTAATGTGATGAAGTTAAACTGTAGCTACATAGTCCCCAAGGTTTCTATTATCCATATGGTATTTTTTTCAGCAGTTACTTTTTTATGTCATGTGACCATGTAAAATAGAATTCTGGTCACAGAAAATTCAGATGACCAGGAACATTTGAATTGTATTACATATGTTGCAACACGCTTGCATGTATTCTTTTATGATAAAACTTTATAGAATAATTTTTATTGTCTTTGTCTTAATTCTATTCTTCTATATTACATGATATGAAAATCTGTTCATGAAAGAAAAATGAAAATTTAGAATGCGGGAGACAGTTGCCAGTCACAGCTCTTAAGACAATACAGTTCTTACATCTGTAATCTTGAATTGTTTAAAAATTTTCTAGACCAGAATTAGTTGGAAAAACATAAGTTGGAAGAACTTCCTCCCTACCCACCAACTAATCCTCTCCAGCAATTTCATCCAGTAAGTCTCTTATTTGCTTTTAGTTAGTTTTCATCTCTTTCAACTGAACTATCACTATCACTTAAAACATTAGGTTTTCTTGAGGAAAGTTATTCTTATTTGATGATTATAGAGCTCATTTCAGGGAGGCAGTTTTTTTGTTTAGGAATATTTTTTAATCATCTTCTGTCCTTTAATGTTACTCACCAATTTAATCTTTGCTTAATATGTTAATGTTCGAGATATTAAATGCTATTACAAAAGGGATTTCATAAGCAGGACAATCCATCATGTGGGCACTCTCAAAATTTATACCGTTACTCTTACACTGTCACTTTTTTCTTGTGTTGCCCAGGGTTGTCATTAGCCGTGGTAACATAAACAAATTCCTGCTCTTACTCACACCAGCGTATGTTGCCTAAAGTTCCCCATGTGGGAAGCAGCTAAATTATGCTATGACTTGAATAATCTTCCCTTGTGACTTCTAATTCTACATCCAATTTTAAAGACATTTGTTTTCTTGCTCTCTGGCATTTTAATTAATATAGCTTATTTCTCCCAATCAGTAGCTATTTAAAAACTAGTTTTGTACCTCAGTTTTAGCAGTTCTGGAAAATTATTATCTAACTCTTTACCTCCAAGGTTGCTGAAAATGTATTTTATGTGCCTTATTTTAAGTTTTCCATTATTTTAAATCAGACCTCCCCAATGATTATTCCCAGTAATTACTACGGTACTAAAGGAGATCTGCAGTTGGTTAAATCCACAGATGCAGAACCACAGGTTTGGAAAACCTATGGAAAAGTTATATGCAGATTTTGCAGTGTGCATGCATTGAGGGCCCTAACCCCTGCATCGTTCAAAGCACTATATACATATATTTTAAAAGCTGAGTTTTACCTATAAAATGGAAGATAAAAAAGGTTCTTTGATTTGTAATCTTGTGCTCATAAATACTGAATATTTATTTATGTAGGTTAAGTGGTATTCTTAATATTACTTATACCTAGAATTCTAATAAATGTCAAGCACTAAGAAAATCTTAGAGTCTTGTCTACAGAATTATCTCTTATATGTATTTATTGAATTTATAGTAAGCTATCTCTCAATTTTTTTACCTAATTCTTAAAAAGATATGGCGTATGTTTTCTTTATGCTCTTTTGAAAGTAAGATACTATAGAAGAAAGGATACAAAGATTTTGGGGATGGTTTTTGAGCCAATGATATTCAGTTGGAGATAAAACTTTTGAGTGGGGCTTCCCTGGTGGCGCAGTGGTTGAGAATCTGCCTGCCAATGCAGGGGACACGGGTTCGAGCCCTGGTCTGGGAAGATCCCACATGCCGCGGAGCAACTAGGTCCATGAGCCACAACTACTGAGCCTGCGCGTCTGGAGCCTGTACTCCGCAACAAGAGAGGTCGCGATAGTGAGAGGCCCACGCACCGTGATGAAGAGTGGCCCCCGCTTGCCATAACTAGAGAAAGCCCTCGCACAGAAACGAAGACCCAACACAGCCAAAAATTAATTAATTAATTAATTAATTTAAAAAAAAACAAAAAAAAAACTTTTGAGTGATGGGGATTAACATAATGAAGAATATAATTTTCTGAACAATAAGAAATCCACATAAAAGAAGGTAACATCAAATCATGAGGTACCAATTAATTTTTCACAAGGCAGTTTCTCATAAAGATGCAACAGATAATTAAAAAGCAAACTGACATCAAGAAAGAAAATTCAGGGCCCATGTCTTGGTCAGGGCCCCCTCAAGACTAAATCTCTTTGTAATACATCTGTGTCTAAAATCATATTTTGCTATATTAAGTAACAAATATTAAATAATAATGGCTAAGGTGTCAAGAAAATTTCATTACACATCTTCTACTTAACATGACAGTGAAGTGCAGAGTAGGTTGAAGAAATGTGGCTATTAAAAATAATTAAATTTTTTAATTGATAGTATTTAAAATGTTATAGCTCAGCTATCGAGATAATTCAGATATCCAGAATGATATATACTTGTGAATTATGATTTTATCTTTATGTGAGGTAGATCTTATTGATGAATTGTCTTCAGTTTACCTTGGTGCCTATGCATATAGTTTTCTTTACAATCAAAGATCTGAAGTTGGATTTAACATTCTTCTTAGCAGATGATATCATAGGGTAGGCATAAATTCTTTACTGAAGATTATCTTCTCTTCCCATGGCTAAATATGTCTTAAATCTTGTAAAATGATTTGTAAAAAGAGACATTATTCCAAAAATGCAAATTATCTCATTCTGAATTTAATCTTGTAAACTGCTTCGAGGGTGGATAGAGAGCTACGTAATCTATAGGATCACATGGAACATGACACTTAAGCCCATCTTCTTAGACAGTGGTTCTTACTTGCCTAAATTTTTGTTCTTTTTTAAACAATAGTGAAACAGGGAAATTGAATATAGCATTAATCAGAATTTTATGTAAAAATAATAATATATTGTATGCTGTTTGCTAAGGGGTCACAGAGCAAATTTTTAAGCAAAGGAAGGGTTACTGTCCCAGATCCTGTGCCTAAAGCTGTTCACTCTCAATTAAAGTCATGCAATTAATACCCAAGGATAATTTTTCATGAATGTCAAATAAATGTAAACTGCTGATCCTATAACAAGAAGTTAACTACCAGTTGATCTTTTGTGCAATAGGTCATTGTTTTATTCAGCAATAAAAATGCTTTAAATTTCCTTTATCAGTTGAAAAGGTCTTGCTATATTATAGTCATTCTCAATGTAACTGGTGGTATAAATTCATAGAATTACAACATTCAAGGACTTTTCACAACTTCCAGCTCTCAGAGTATAAACCAAATTCTGCAATGAAGAAATGTACACAAAACTGAAGAACTCCATAATATTTTTCTTAAATTGCAGGGAGTAGATCTAAATGTCTTTGTACCCTTGGTATTTTTATAAATACAATATTACAAACTCTTAAAAAGCAAAGTCCTCAACTTGTATATCTTCGTATTACCCAAAGCGCACAGCAAAATGTTTTGCATGTAATAGTCAGTTAATACATGTAAATTTACTGAGATCAATCTGGCATGAGCAGAATTTATGATAAAATAAGAGATACAGCAAAACAAAGTAAGGTTTTTCTTTTTCTTTTGCTCGGGCTAAATGTATTAGGCCACCTTCAACGTACATATCTTACTAGAACTTGTTGTAACTTACTTGTGTGTGTGAAAAAAATTTCATATGTATATGATTGAATTGTGTCCTCAAAAAAGATGTTGATGTCCTGATTCCCAGTACCTGTAAATGTGATCTTATTTGGAAATAGGATGTTTGCAGAACTTTATGTTAAGAAGATCAGGGTAGACCCTAATCCAATATGACTCTGCCCTTATAACAGGGAGAATTTTCTCTCTGTGTGAATGCACATAGAGAGAACTCCATGTGAAGATGAAACAGAAATCAGGGTGATGCAGCAGAAGCTAAGGAATGCTGAAGATCGCCAGAAAACTACCAGAAGCTAGGGGAGAGGCATGGAACAGAATCTCCCTCATAGCCCACAGAAACAGCCAACCCTGCCAACACCTTGATCTCAAAGTTTCAGCTGCCAGAACTGTGAGACAATAAATTTCTATTGTTTAGGCCACCTAGTTTGTGGTGCTTTGTTCTGACAGCCCTAGCAAACTAACAGAATATGCATGAATCACAAACAACTTAAAATTTAGATTTAAATACTTAGGTTATATAAGAATGAACTTTGTGTTTAACCTTTCTGTTACTAGTTAAAATGTGCTTTTGCAGGCAAAAACAAATGTTTGTGATGCAAAGTTAACAGAAATCTATATACAATATCAGATTTTGATTTAAGGAAATTAAAAAGTCTGTACAAACCAGTGTTGGAAGCGAAAATAGAAAAGAGAACCATAGATGAACTAATACTGTAAAATTATTATAGAAATTTTCCTCTCCCTGTTCCAACTTTCTATTCTTTTTGCCCTTTTTCAATTTTATTAATAATCCTCATTTTGTCCACCAACAGTAAAGTGTAGGTGAATTCTATTTTCTTATGGACGGGAGGAGAAGAACAACACCACCTGTTTTTTAATTCTGGTAATATTCATTTGAAAAAAAAAGGAAAGGCATATCCTTGACAGTATACTTACACACACTCCCTTTGACCACTATGTCTGTATTAGCTCGAACCTTAATTCTCTACTTGATATTATCTAAGTCCTTCCATTTTTTATCATTTTCTTTCAATCCTCTATTATCTCTGAAAATATGTATATAATTCAATAATCTGGATAAATTTTTCTTTACATATTTTCTGTAATCTGTACATTTTTACCATCTGGATACATTTTCTTTACATATTTAGAAGTGGGGCTCCTTGGAAAACAGTCTCTGGTATGCAGTTTAATGTGCAGAATGTCTTTTAAGGATCCTTGGGATCAACACTTATGGGAGGGAGGGTGTGGAAGCAGGACCGAGCAGAGGGAGAAGTTGAGCTGCAATCATAGCTCAACAGCAGCCCTAGTCAACCCAGCAGGGTGCTCTGGAGAGAGAATGGGCTTTCAGAATTGTTCTAACTTGGGCTAAAACAGCTGGCCTTTGTACTCCTGCATAGATCAGTCATTGGAGTGGGCCACCCCACAAAGAGTGTGACCTTGTGCAAGGTGGCTCTCTGCAGCTGAGTGAATCCCTTGAAGGTGCTGACAGTTCAAAGCTGTCTGTCACAAGCACTTCCCATAGCTGAGGCAGCAAGTCCTTCACTGAAAGGAACGTGGGTGCCACATTACAGTGCCCATTACAGGGAAGAATGAATATCCCCACAAGTTTACCTTGTAAAAGATGCTCTCCTAATACTATACAGGGCTTGATTTTTTTTTAAACTGGAACCATTTTAATTATGAGACAAGAGATGTCATATTTAAAACTTTTGTAAATGAAGGATGCTTTAATTCATAAAGGAAAAAATCACCCACTAGTTTAGATTTTTAGCTTTAAGATAACTAATATATTCACATGTTGACCTTGCTGGAGGCAGGGTTCACCTCTATGAACACCCTGTGAAATTTTGAATGCTAAATGATTTCCAACACTGACGGATGCTGACCTGAACTTTCAAACACTATTAGATCAGCATGATAAAGCAGACTTAGAGCAAACTCTAAAGAGCAACTCCCTTTTTTGTCACTGATCACCTCTTCCTGCTACCACTCAAGGGAATTTAAGCTGGGACTTTAAAACAAAATTATTTAAAATGTCATGTCCTTGATGCCGTAAAATTTATCCTTTGTACTTGCTTTAAAATATTTTCAGCCAGTTACTTCACACCTCTGCCTAGAGAGCTCGGGTTCTATGAGTACTGCAGATAGGGATGTTATGGGTTGATAATTCTGCTGCTTAAGCTCTCTGCACGTTGCTTACTTTGTTCATTAAGCTCTTAATGTGAAATCTGATTCTTCCCCAGGTTTTTGTCCCCTGGCCATGAATCATCTAGTTCCTTCAATTTTCCTTTGTGATCAATCTCATTCCTGAGCCAACCTATTTCTGCTTCAGCTCTTTTTCTTTATTGCTAGAGAATAAAGTTCTTATTCCCACCCTTTTAATCACGTAATTATCTCTGAGCTAGATTTTTTCGGTGGCACTTAGTCTCTTCCCCCTAATCATTGTTAAGCTTTTAAATTTTTTATGAATCCTTTCTGCTTTAAATTCGCTCAACGCTTTATGACATAAATTTTGTGTGTTTATTTTCTTTGTAGTGGCAGACTTTCTGGTGCTCTGGTTTAAACTTGTCTGCAAATACTGTGAAGTTTTTACCAATAGATAGACAGGTCCTATGTGCTATTTAAGATAAACTTGCACAAGAAATATATCTGAGTCTAAAGTGTTAAAATACATTTTTATATCTCCTGACCATTTCTTTAAAAATCGATTTTGCTTAGCTCCTAATTCTTCTTTGCTTTCTTCAGTGGTTCATAGGTCTTGGGCTGACAGGTTTATTATTTACCCACCAGACAAACAATGTTTTGTTAACAAAAATAATAGTCTTTCTGAAAGCAAGAGTACATTGCAATTGTTCTGGTCATATGCAGAAAGGTTTATTTTAAATTCATCAATATTTTGTGGAAGAGGTATATAATAATAGCCATAATATCAATTAAAATAGAAATGTGATAAGAAAACAGTCCCTTTTTTTTTTTTAATGTAATGGTTTTTCTGAAGTAACTCATTGTACCAAGTTATTCAGGCATTCTCTAGTCTGTTTTTGACTAGTAACTATAACATAGAACATAGTTTTATGAAATGAATTCATCAAAGTTGGAAGATACATGACCAATATGCAAAAATCAGTTGTATTTATATATACTAGCAATGAACAATCCAAAAAGGAAATTAAGAAAACAATTCCATTTATAATAGCATAAAAAAGAATGAAATATTTAGGAGTAAATTTCACCAAGGAGGTACAAGACTAGTACATTGAAAACTATAAAACATTGCTAAAAAATATTTTAAAAGACTTAAATAAATAGAAAGACATTGCATGTTCATGGGTTAGAAGACATAATATTGTTAAAATGGAATTATTCCCCATTAGATTAATGCAATCTCTATCAAAATCTAAATGGCCATTTTTTTTTAAGAAGTGGAAGAGCTGATCCTAAAATTCATACGGAATTGCAAGAGAGCACAAATACCCAAACCAATCTTAGAAAAGAAGAACAAAGTTGGAACACTCACACTTCTTAATTCCAAAACTTACTACAAAGCTACAATAATCAAAAAAGTGTGATGCTAACATAAGGGTAGACAAATAGATTAATGGAACAGAATTGAGAATCTAGAAATAAACCAATACATCTATGACCACTTTATTTTGACGAAGGTACCAAAACCATTCAGTGGGAAAGAATAGTGTCTTTAATAAATGATGCTAGGACAATTGAATATCTACATGCAAAAGAATAAAATTAGATCCTTACCTCATACAGTATATAAAAATTAAGTCAAAATGGAGCAAAGAACTAAGTGCCAGAGCTAAAACTAAAAACTCTTAGAAGAAAACATAAGTAAATCTTCATGACCTTGGATTTGGCAATGGTTTCTTAGATATGATATCCAAAACACAAGAAACAAATTAAAGCAAAACAGATGAATTAGACTTCATCAAAATTAAAAACATTTGTGCAAAGGGCACTATCAAGAAAGTGAAAAGGCAACCCACATAATGGGAGAAAATATTTGTAAATCATATATATATAGAGAGAGTGTAGTATCCAGAGTATATAAAGAAACCTTACTAGTCAACAACAAAAGCCAACCCAATTAAAAATTGGGTGAAGTACTTAAATAGAGATTTGTCCAAAGAAGATATACAAATGGTCAACAAGCACATGAAAGATACTCAACATCATTTTTCATTTGAGAGATGCAAATCAAAACACAATAACATACCACTTAATATCCAGTAAGATGACTATAATAACAATAAAAGTAGTCAATAACAAATATTACATGGACATGGAGAAATTGGAACACCCATATATTACTGGTGGGTATGTAAAATAGTGCTGTGACTGTGGAAAACAGTTTGGCAGTCCTCCAGTAAGTTAAACACAGAATTACCATGTGACTTAACTATTCCATTCCTAGGTAAACACTCCAAAGAATTAAAAACAGATGTTCAAACAAAAACTTATACATGAATATTCATAAGAGTACTATTCAGAATAGTCAAAAAGAAATAAACAACCCAGAAGTTGATCAACTGATGAATGGATAAACAAAGTGCGGTATATCTAGACAATAGAATATTACCCAGCCATAAAAAGGAATGAAGCACTGATGTATGCAATAACATGAATATCCTTAGAAGCATTATGCTAAGTGAAAGTTTAAGCCAGACACAAAAGACCATATACAGTATAATTCTGTTTATATGAAATATTCAGAATAGACAAATTGGTAGAGACAAAAAACAGATTAGTGGTCTGCCAGGGATTGTGGGCAGGGAGGAATGGGTAGTGACTCATTAATGGGTATGGAGTTTCCGTTTGGGGTTTTGAAAGTGCTCTGGAACAAGACAATGGTGATGGTTTCACAATATTGTGAATAGTATACTTATTTATTTGTTGCACATGTTCATTAGTATAAATGCCATTGAACTGTATAATTTAAAGTAGTTAAAATGGTGAATTTTATGCTATGTGAATTATAATACAATAAAAAACAATTTTTAAAAAAAATGCCCCACCAATGGATCGTGTACATTCTTTTGAAGTTTAATTTCTCATTAAAGGATAAACTTTTTTCCAAATACTTGTAATGGGTGGAATTTTATCTTGAAATCCAGGTGAAAGAGTATCTGAGAACTTTCCCTTATTTATTAAGTGTGAGAGCATATAATGGTAATTAATTTGCTTGGTCTGTTAGAAAGTAATTTAGCTCAGTAGATACTATGACCTTACCACCAAAGAAGAAATTCTATAATTAAAGAGTGCAATTTGGATCATAAAATTAAGTCTAATTATGTGTTCATTTTATTGAATTGTAAAAACACTGAAATAAGTTTTAGTATACTCTGTGTCATAGATTTGTGGCAGCTGTTTCCACACGTCACCCCCAATTTGTAATTTCCATCTGGAAGTCTTTGTGCCAGAAGAGCTCTAGAACTGAGTGACATCAATATAAATAGATCATCACACTGATTCTTAACTCTTCTGCCTCATTGTGGTAAAAATTGATCAAACTCAGAAGGGTCATCTTTACCCAGCAGCTTGCTTTCAAAGAGCAATCTTGCTCTCTAAGCACTGGTAGAACAGCCATTGATTTTAGAATCAATGCGACATCAGGGCAACACTGGATCTCTGATTGGCAGCAGGAAAATGGGTTAG
Organism: Balaenoptera physalus; assembly: GCF_965194825.1. Classification (NCBI taxonomy): domain Eukaryota; kingdom Metazoa; phylum Chordata; class Mammalia; order Artiodactyla; family Balaenopteridae; genus Balaenoptera; species Balaenoptera physalus. The sequence continues at coordinate 17,531,093 of NC_138884.1, read as the reverse complement.
AACATCTCAAACTTTATAAAATAAAGGCAAAATAAACATTAAACTTCACGAAATCACATCTGCTCTGGCTGCTTGCATTTTAGGATTTAGCTTGAAGCAGACATGAAATGTCCAACATTCAACTTCAGAAATTTGAAAATCAGCCAGCCACCCCAACTTTGTGTCCCATTGCCCAACATTCCAGTTGAGACTCAAATGTGGACTTACCCTTAAGGGCTCTTTATGATATCTCATTTTGAAATTTTTTATCACTTTTCAAGAACTGGGATCCTAGGTTGGTAGGCTGGTAGAATCTGAGCATTCCCAGAAGACTCACAACACAAAGCCCAGCATTGTTTTACAGGTGATAATTTGACAAACGCTAAGTGTATAGCTGCAAGAGTCAGTAAAACATGCTTGTTTGAATAAATGCCAAGTCGTGGCTTGACCTCATAATAAAATGACAAAGTAGAAACAGTGATTTTGTTCAAATTAATGTAAACTTTTAGATGAAATTATACTAAGTAATGGAATGTTTGTTCTTTGTACTTTTTTCTAAGCTTTGTCTCTCCTGGCCCCCTCTCCATGCCTCCACTGATAGTTTTCATCGGATTCACCTGTCAAACTAGTGGCACATAGTAGAGTGTCCTTAGTTTTGTGGATGCTGTTTTGGGGAGTTGACTTTAAGTTACAGTGTGTTTCATTTTGATTTTGCAGCTTAGATTCTAACACACTGTACATAATTTGTACTTAATTTTCTTTGTACCTTTTGTTTCTTTGACAGATGGCTGCTGCCAGGAATCAGCTTGGGTGGGGAGCTAAAGTTCCAAGAAATATAAGAATTGCATACATAGCTAATATCCCCTAGGTTTATTCCTGCACTCTACATGATAAACAGAGACCCAAGCCACAGTTCCTGCCTTCTGGGATGGTCCTTACCAATGACGGCCTTGTCTCTTGCCTGAGTCCCAGTTCCCTAGTCTGTAAATCAGACATAATTTGTTTGTCATCCCCTTTACTTCACCAGGGGATTTTAAGGATTGAGAAACCACGTAGCACTTGACGATATAAAATGTTATGGTGATGGTTAAAATGAAGAATGACCTTGTCCCGCCAATGAGTAATTTACTCCCAGGGAGTAAGTTAGGTATCTGGGATGTGAATTAACTCTCTCACATCCATCAAGGCACCATTTTCAGCTGAGTGCTATAGGGCATTAAAGAATACACTATTTCCATGAGAAGCCAAAGTACTTCTGCCCTTCCCACTATGCCTACATTTTTAAAGCAACTAAAAATTTACAAGGAGATATTAGACACTCTTGGGAAATACCAAAAATTAAATCTGGAAAATCATCCCAGTCTTATACACAATTATTGAAGTAACCGCGAATGTTTATCCCTGTGATATAATAAACTGAAAATTTTTCAAGCTTTCTGTTAGGTTCTTCCTCTAAGTCAGCCTCAGACTAGAAGCACGAACATATCACAGTTGTCCTTCACAGCTCCTTTTAGCTTTATGAATTTATACAGACTTTGTTTTATCCTATTGATAAGCTGATTATCACTTTGTAGTGGTGTGTATTAAGTTTACAACTTATTTTCTAAGTTAATAATAATCAATTTCTAATAGTTTTCTAGGGCTGCTGTAACAAAGTACCACAAACTGGGTGGCTTAAACAACAATAAAGTGCCTCAAAGTGGGTGGCTTTGTCTCTTGGTTCTGGAGGCTAGAAAATGGAGATCAAGTTGTCAGCCAGATCAGTTCCTTCTGAGGGCTGGGAGAGAGAAATCTGTTCATTCCTCTCTCCTAGCCTCTAGTGGTTTGGTAGCAATCTTTATCCTTCATTAGCTTCTGCTGCATCACCTTGATCTCTGCCTTCATCTTCATGTGGCAGTCTCTGTGTGCATGTCTATGTCCAAATTTCCCCTTTTCATAAAGATGCCTGTCATAGTGAATTAGGGGCCCATCTTACTCCAATATGACCTCATCTTAATTTAACTAATTACATCTGCAACAACTATTTCCAAATAAGGTCACATTCTGAGATACTAGGGGTTAGAAATTTAATATACGAATTTGGCAGTCGGGTGCACATAATTCAACCCATAACACAATTTTATTTAATCTAAGTTAAATTTATTCAAGCCACATGAAATAATAACTCATTATAGTCTAAAATTTATATTTGAAGCCATATTCATTTTTTTTTTTTAACACTCTTCATGGCTTTTAGATTTGTCACCTACTCTTCCAGCTTTTATTTTCAGTGTCTATGGTGTTCCAATTGCTTTCATGCAGGTGTCTTACAGTGTTCTTTCTTACTCTTTCTAGGGTAATTTCTACATTCTTAGGGTCTGCAATTCCATTACCATTGTTTGGATTATCACTGCATACATGTGTTACGTATCACTTGTTCACTCCAAAATTCATAAATGCTTCAAAGCCTGGCACCTAAGCTGGAATTTTAATTTGAGTCTGCCTGGTAGTAAATCTATGACCTTAGGCGAGTCATAGTCTATGACCTATGAGTGAGCTTCCTTACTGGTAAAGGGATTCATGATATTTGTAATAGGGATTTAGAGAAGACTGAACAGGATACTGAAAATAAAGTTGGTAAAGCTGTTAGCATAAAGCTTGAGATTTAACAAATGTTCAGGTAATTTACTTGTTTTCATTTTATTATTCAAAATGGCTTAGTGTTATCTACAAATTGAAGAGCAAACAATGCAGGCCTTTCTCCAGGTCACTCAACAAAATTTACACAAGGCTGTGTCAATTTTCTTCTAGATTAGTTTGCTGTAACAAATGACCCTCCCTCAAATCTCAAGTAGTTTATAAGAACAAACTTTTTTTGTAGTTTTGTTTTTGCTTTTTTTCTTGTTTCTGTTTTGTTTTATCTACTTGTCACACTAGTTCTGCTCCTGCCCCACATTTCTCCCTCATTCCAGAATGCAGGCTAAAAATAGAGCCTGAAGACCCTATCTAGAACATGCTATTCTTGTAACAGAGGAAAGGAGTCCAAACCAAAGTACTCAATGGCTCTTAAAGCTCTGCTCACAGCTGGCATATTCTCACTTCTACTCAAATGCAGATCATTTGGGCCAGCATGGTGCCACGACGTTGGGAAGTATACTTCTTCAATAGAAAGGCACTGCAAGTCACATTATAAAATGTAGAAATGTAATCTTCTAACAAGGAAGGAGGAAGAAAATAATTTGGAACAGAATACACTCTATTACAAAGACCAATCATAGTTCTGATACCTAAAAAACACCAATATTGGTATTTTTCTCTTCATGGATGTACCCCTTTATAGTCACCTCTGTTCTTTCCGTTGTTGTTATTGTTTCTCATCTGGAAAAACATAATACTAATCTTGAAATGACTAATATTGATCGCCCGCATAAAAGGCCTTTTGAAAAACACTTAATCAGATTACTTTTATCCACATACATGATTAATCTCTTCAAACTCCCCAAATCAACACAAGGTTTCTTTATATGCAGGTTCATATTACTTTTCCCAAAATTTATACCCAAATATTTAGTGCCCTGTTAGACATCTTTTGTTTCTGCCTGCTTTAGATAACATTCCAGCCTTTTCTGGTAATAATACTCCAATTTTTAAAAAAAATCACCCTTTAACCATTTTCAAACCCCTGTCTCAGTTGGATATTCTGTGCTTTAAAATGTGTGAAAATTAATAAAAGAAAACCTCAACTAAAATTGGAGTCAGGAAGGACTGTACAGGGAACTCAAACACAGTACCAATCTTGGTCAACTGCAGACCCCAACTGAAAGAGACTACACTGCACTCCCAAACAGGAAGTGTAACTACTTTCCTAGCCAGCAGGGGGAAGGAAGATCTTCCTGCCCAGCAACAAGCCCAGTCAATGGATTTGCCACAGCTCAGTCAATGAGAAGCTATCATCACCTGAGCTCTTATTTTCCTTCAATGAACTTTCATTTTTCTCTTGCTGATGACTTCCTTATCCCACTTTCTTTAAAAGCCTTCTATTTTGTATAACCCCTCAGAATATCTCTCTGCTTGCCAGATGAGATACTGTCCGATTCATGAATCATTTAAAGCTTCTGCAAACTTAGGTCTTCAAATTTACTCAGTTGAATTTTGGTTGTTAACAAGGGTCACTTGAGTAGATATATGAATCAGGCTGAACTAAACAGAGCCAATAGGTGTGAGCCAGACTATGGGGAAACACCTTCTATTTTTTGTATGGGGTTTATGAGGTACTACCTGGAACCCATACCTGGAACTACTGGTAACTCTCTGGCCACCATGAGAGTATAGCTTCTCTGAATTATCCAGACCAGAGAAAAGAATTTGACAATTGAAGAGAAAAAGAAAATATTAGTAGTATTGTTTAAACACCTAGATACAACCTTAACTGAAGCTTTACTCCCTGGATTTGTGAATCAATACATTTCCTTTTTTTGCTTAAAGTGGTTTGAGTTGGGTTTCTGTCATTTGCAACTAAAATAGTCTTGACTCATATGCAACTTTCTAGAATCTTCTGAAATGTGAATGAATATATGCTTTCTTTCTGTTTCCCTTACATTTTCCTTTTTCTTCAGTAAAGGTTTTCATTTGATCAGAGTTGTATAAAACTGTTTTATTTGTTCACTTGACATCAAATTAGTATGACGAAGGATTATAAAATAAATATACCCTATGACAAGGAAATTTTACTTCTGAGCTCCAAGATTGCAAGGAATGAAAACTACGGTAACAAATAATTTACTATAAATTATTTTCAAGTTTCAAGAGAAGGGAGTGGCATTATGATGGCAAGGGAAAGAAAAGTATTTGAAATTAATGGATCTGAATTAGAAATCTTGTTCTGCTACTTACTACCGTTGTGACCAGGGAGAATCATTTAACTTCACAATATCCTTTCTTAATTTTTAAAATGGTATAATACTAGAATTCTAAGAGAGCTATTATGGGGATCAAATAAAATGGTACTTGTGAAAAGAATTTTTTAAAGAGGGGATATATGTATACATATAGCTGATTCACTTTGCTATACAGTAGAAACTAACACAACATTGTAAAGCAACTATACTCCAATAAAAATAATTAAAAAATAATTTTTAAAAATTTTATAGAAATGATCATAATTCTTACCACAAGGCTGACATACAGTTCCAATACTAGCAGCATTTGCATCACCTGGGAGCTTGTTAAAAATTCAAAATTTCAGATCCCAGCTCTACTGAATAAGAATTTTTGAGGATGGGGCTCAGGAATTCATGTTTTAAGAAACTCTCTAGGAAATCCTTGTGAGAGCTATACCTTGAAAATCATCACCTTAAAATTATTATACAAATAAAAGAAGCAAGTCACCAGGATATCTATACTGCTGAGGAGGATTCAGTGAACTATAAGAGGAAGCACATTTACCAAAATCTTTCTGATTTAGCCATAGAGAATTTAAAGAGTCACTATATAAGATAATGGTGAGATATAAGGCATTATGTTTAATTATCAAAGCAATGACATATAATAAGTGATATGAAATTTAAAAGAAAGGATAATTAAGCACTACAGTTTTCTCAGAGCAATAGATTGAAATATATTCTCCAAAGTATGGGTAGAATTGGGCTAAGTTAAGTGAGTGGAAAGAATTCCAGATAAAAGAATTAGGGTGAAAAACAAGATGGAAGGGCAAGGCCAGGAGTAATTTCAGCATGACTAGAGCATAGAATGCTTTGGGGGGAAAAAAAAGGAGAAACAAGAAAGGAACTTGGGATAAGCTAAAAATGGCTTTTGGTGATAATCAAATGTATTTGGACTTCATCTTGTCAGCAGTGACGAATTTATAAAGAGAGAATTAAAACAGTGCACACACACATCATGCCATAGTGGTTTAAAACAATGCCTCAGTGTTGCCTGGATTTAAATCCTAAATCATTACTATCTGTATAAATTTAAAATACTTTTAACTACTCTATCTCAAATAGACAGTGGGAATATAATTTACCTACAGAGTTTAGTGCTTATTTTGTTACTATAATCTACTCTGCCTGGTTTAAGCATGGAGAAAGTTACTACAGAATGGCAAATGGCCTTTGGAAGCATTTGCTGAGTTTTAAAAAATGATGCCCAAAGCCAATGAAGAACTGGACCAACATGGATATACAGCTGCTCCTGCCATAATCAGGAAGCCACTGCTGTATCAAGAAGTTACCATGACATCTTCAAGTCCAGAGTCACGACATCTTTGCTACAGTTTGTAATAGAAAACATACACCTCCAGTTCTGCATCTCTCTAGACTTCACTCAGTTCTGATTCAAGTTTTGCATGAATGCATATGAATGATGCACTTGGTTGGAAATGAGTCTGGGGAATGTGGCATTTAGCTTTCCCACTTTCCAGCCCAGGAAGGTACACTGGGAAAAAGTTAAGATTAAATGTTGAAGGAGCCAGTCCACATTATCACCTCCTAACTCTCAGGGTGACTGTGAGGATTAGATGAGCTTGTTTGTGAAGCCTTCACCATGATGGCTTACATGTAGTAAGTGCTCAGCAAATGGTAGCTTACAAAAGATTTTAGGATCAAATATTTGAATAAAAACAGAAGCAAGAGAGTCATTTATGAGATAATTGCTTTAGTTTAGAATAGAATAAATAATGGCATAGAAAATTGTAAATATGACAAATAGAATGGATATATGTGCTATTTCAAAGACATTATGGACAGGATTTGATGATAGAATGCAACAGCTAGTTTCTAAGTTTATTGCTCAGATTGCTAGCGATTATCAGTATAAGGCTACTTTTTAAAATTTCAACATGCATATTAGAAAGGGAATCAAATAAATTTCAGATAGGAGAATTGGTTGCTTGGCCTTCTTGTGTTTTCAGATGCAAACATTGTGAGTGTAGACATCTGAAGAGTTTGTGGCAACTCAGTATTCTCCCTGAAAGAGTAAATTTCAATAAACATGTTCTGGATGGCTCTTATGCAATGTCTCAGAAACTAAACAGGTATTTACCTGGAGCCAGAACTAAAAAATTTATTTTTATTTCACAAGTCAAAATATCTTCATTTAAAGGTAGAAGTCATTAATGGAGAGAAACTTAGGCCATTTTCTGCAAGACATTTATTTCTCTGAAAAATGACTACTAGAAAGACCAAAGAATGTGTTGATTCCAAATACTCAGTAGGACATCCAGCTTAACTAGTTATACACTCTTCCAGGAAGTCAGTAATAGAGTTCTCAGTGTTTTTTCACAGTTGTTTTAGAAGGGGGAAACAATTATCATGACTCAGCACCTTGTTCATGTACTTAGTACATCAATAATGGCTGGGTTGGGGATGGAAGAAGGTATTCCATGCAAATGGAAATCAAAAGAAAGCTGGTGTAGCAGTATTCATATCAGACACAACAGACTTTAAATATTTATAAGAGACAAAGAAGGACAATATATAATGATCAAGGGATCAATCCAAGAAGAAGATATAACAATTGTAAATACATATGCACCCAACATAGGAGTACCTCAATATATAAGGCAAATACTAACAGCCATAAAGGGAGAAATCAACAGTAACACAATAATAGTGGGAGATTTTAACACCCCACTTTCATCAATGGGCAGATCATCCAGACAGAAAATGAATAAGGAAAAACAGGCCTTTAATGACACATTAGACCAGATGGACTTAATTGCTATTTATAGAGTATTCCATCCAAAACCAGAATACACATTCTTCTCAAGTGCACACAGAACATTCTCCAGAACTGACCACATGCTGGGCCACAAGGATAGGCTCAGTAAACTTAAGAAAATTGAAATCATATCAAGCATCTTTTCCAATCACAATGCTATGAGATTCGAAATCAACTACAAGAAAAAATATATATATAAAAAACAAAAACACGTGGAGGTTGAACAGTATGCTACTAAACAACCAATGGATCACTGAAGAAATCAAAGAGGAAATCAAAAAGATACCTAGAGACAAATGAAAATGAAAGCAGAATGATCCAAAACCTATGGGATGCAACAAAAACAGTTCTAAGAGGGAAGTTTATAGCAATACAATTTTACCTCAGGAAACAAGAAAAATCTCAAATAAACAACTTAACATTACTCCTAAAGCAACTAGAGAAAGAGGAACAAACAAAACCTGAAGTTAGTAGAAGGAAAGAAATCATTAATATCAGAGCAGAAATAAATGAAATAGGGACAAAGAAAACAACAGCAGATACCAATGAAACTAAAAGCTGGTTCTTTGAAAAGAAAAACAAAATTGACAAACCTTAAGCCAGACTCATCAAGAAAAAAAAGGAGAGGACTCAAATCAATAAAATTAGAAATGAAAAAGAAGTTACAACTGACACCCCAGAAATACAAAGGACCTTAAGAGACTACTACAAGCAACTACATGCCAATAAAATGGACAACCTGGAAGAAATGGACAAATTCTTAGAAAGGTACAGTCTCCCAAGACTGAACCAGGAAGAAGTAGAAAATATGAACAGACCAATCACAAGTACTGAAATTGAAACTGTGATTTTAAAAAACTCCCAACAAATAGAAGTCCAGGAACTGATGGCTTCTCAGGCAAATTCTATCAAACATTTAGAGAAGAGCTAACACCTGTCCTTCTGAAACTGTTCCAAAAAATTGCAGAGGGAGGAAAACTCCCAAATACATTCTATGAGGCCACCATCACCCTGATACCAAAACCAGACAAAGATACCACAAAAAAAAAAAAAGAAAGAAAATTACAGGCCAATATCACTGATGAACATAGACGCAAACATCAACAAAACACTAGCAATCTGAATCCAACAATACATTAAAAGGATCATACACCATGATCAAGTGGGATTTATCCCAGGGATGCAAGGATTTTTCAATATCTGCAAAGCAGTGTGATACATCACATCAACAAATTGAAGAATAAAAACCATATGCTCATCTCAATAGATGCAGAAAAATCTTCTGACAAAATTTAACATCCATTTATGATAAAAAATGTCCAGAAAGTGGGCATAGAGGGAATATACCTCAACATAATAAAGACCATATATGGCAAACCTACAGCTAACATCATACTCAATGGTGAAAAGCTGAAAGCATTTCCTCTAAGATCAGGAACAAGACAAGGATGTCCACTCTTGCCACTTGGATTCAACATAGTTTTGGAAGTCCTAGCTATGGCATCTGAGAAGAAATAAAAGGAATCCAAATTGGAAAAGGAGAAGTTAAACTGTCACTGTTTGCAGATGGCATGATACTATACATAGAAAATCTTAAAGATGCTATCAGAAAACTACTAGAGCTCAATGAATTTGGTAAAGTTGCAGGATACAAAATTAATACACAGAAATCTGTTTCATTTCTATACACTAACAACGAACGATCAGAAAGAGAAATTCAAGAAACGATCTCATTTACCACTGCACCAAAAATAATAAAATACCTAGGAATAAACCTACCTAAGGAGGCAAAAGACCTGTACTCAGAAAACTGTAAGACACTGATGAAAGAAATCGAAGATGACACAAAGAGATGGAAAGATATACCATGTTCTTGAATTGGAAGAATCAATATTGTCAAAATGACTATACTACCCAAGGCAACCTACAGATTCAATGCAATCCCTATCAAATAACCAACGACATTTTTCACAGAACTAGAACAAAAAATCTTAAAATTTGTATGGAGACACAGAAGACCCCGAATAACCAAAGCAATCTTGAGAAAGGAAAATGGAGCTGGGGGAATCAGGCTCCCAGGCTTCAGACTATACTACAAAGCTGTAGTCATCAAATCAGTATGGTACTGGCACAAAAATAGAAATATAGATCAATGGAACAGGATAGAAAGTGCAGAAATAAACCCATGCACCTATGGTCAATTAATCTGTGACAAAAGAGGCAAGACTACACAATGGTGGAAAGACAGTCTCTTCAATAAGTGGTGCTGGGAAAACTGGACAGCTACATGTTAAAAAAAAATAGAGCATTATTTAATACCATACACAAAATAAGTTCAAAATGGATTAAAGACCTAAAGGTGAGACCGGGCACTGTAAAAGTCCTAGAGGAAAATATAGGCCGAACACTCTCTGACAAAAATCTCAGCAATATCTTTTTCAATCTGTCTCCCAGAATAATGGAAATAAAAACAAAAATAAACAAATGGGACCTAATTAAACTGAAAAGCTTTTGCACAGCAAAGTAAACCATAAACAAAACAAAAACACAACCCACAGATTAGGAGAAAATATTTGCAAATGATGTGACCAAAAAGGGATTAGTCTCCAAAATCTACAACCAGCTCATGAGGCTTAATATCATCAAAACAAACAACCCAATCAAAAAATGGGCAGAAGACCTAAATAGACATTCCTCCAAGGAGACAAACAGATGGCCAAAAAGATCATGAAAAGATGTTCAACACTGCTAATTATTAGAGAAATGCAAATCAAAACTACAATGATGTATCACCTCACACCAGTCAGAATGACCATCATCAAAATGTCTATAAATAATACATGCTGGAGAAGGTGTGGAGAAAAGGGAAACCTCCTACACTGTTGGTGGGAATGTAAATTGCTATAAGCACTATGTAGAACAGTATGGAAGTTAAAACTATAAATAGAGCTACCATATGATCCAGCAATCCCACTCCTGGGCATGTATCTGTAGAAAAACATAGTCTGAAAGGATACAGGCACCCCAATGTTCATTGCAGCACTGTTTACGATAGCCAAGACATACAGGCAACCTAAAAGTCCACTGACAGGGAATGGATGAAGGAGATGTGGTATATATATACAATGGAATATTAGCCATTAAAAAGAATGAAATAATGCCATTTGCAGCAAGATGCATGGACCTAGAGATTGTCATACTGAATGAAGTAAGTCAGAGAAATAGAAATATTGTATGATATTCCTCATATGCAGAATCTAAAAAGAAATGATACAAATGAACTTATTTACAAGACAGAAACAGACGCACAGACTTGGAGAACGAACTTATGGTTACCAAGCGGGAAGAATGGGGGGGAAGGAATAGTTAGGGAGTTTGGGATTGACATGTACACACTGCTATATTTTAAATGGATAACCAACAAGGACCTACTGTATAGCACAGGGAACTCTGCTCAATGTTATGTGGCAGCCTGGACGGGAAGAGAGTTTGGGGGAGAATGGTTACATGTATATGTATGGCTGAGTTTCTTTGCTTGTGCACCTGAAACTATTACAACATTGTTAATTGGCTATACTCCAATATAAAATAAAAAGTTAAAAAAATTTAAAAATTAAAAAAAGCATTTTCTAAAAAAATAAAAATAAAAATCACCACCCTGAAAAAAAATAATGGCGTTTTTTTTTTTGTTTGTTTGTTTTGTTTTGTTTTCCCCCTGATCTCTAGTCAGGGTCTTTGACTCCCAATCTTCTGCTGGCTTCTGTTCATGGCTCTTCCCCTTCTTTCTTTTATTCATATATAAACAGTGCAGGCTGTTTAGTTTAACTAATATGGTTTACTGATCACTGATTTCTGTCTGCCTAAAGCCTCTGTTTAGCTAATACAAAGTGACACTTACTGCACTTGGTTACCCAGATTGATCCCTTGAAGGATGCTGATTCCTCAGGCAGTATATTCATGACTTATTTGAGATTATTCTAACCTCTGAACTTTTGAGTATGTGGGCCAGATTAGAAGAGTGTTGCATCTTTTCTCTCAAGAACATTCACTAAACCTGAAAGACTCCACAGAAAATCTACTAGAACTGATAAATGAATTTAGCAAAGTAGCAGGATACAAGATTCACATACAGAAATCTGTTGGTTTTGTTTACACTAACAATGAAATATCAGAAAGAGAAAGTAAAATCACTTTTAAAACCAAATCAAAAAAACAATAAAATACTTAGGAATAAACCTAACCAAGGAGGTATAAGACTTATATGCTAAGAACTATAAGACATTGAAAAAGGAAAGAGAAGATGAGTTAAGAAATGGAAAGATATCACATGCTGTTGGATTGGAAGAATTAATATTGTTAAAATGGCCATACTACCCAAAGCAATCTACAGATTTAATGTGACCCCTATCAAATTACCATGACATTTTCCCCAAAACTAGAACAAGTAATCATAACAGTTATATGGAACCACAAAGGACCCAGAATTGCCAAAGCAATCCTGAAGAAAAGAACAAACCTGGAGGTATGATCTTCCCAGACTTCAGACAATACTACAAACCTTAGTAATCAAAACAGCGTGGTACTGGCACAAAAACAGACATATGGATCAATGGAACATAATAAAGAGCCCAGAAATAAACCCACACACCTACGGTCAATTAATCTTCAACAAAGGAAGCAAGAACATACAATGGAGAAAAGTCTCGGAGAGGAACCAAGATGGCGGAGTAGAAGGATGTGCTCTCACTCCCTCTTGTGAGAACACCAGAATCACAACTAGCTGCTGGACAATCATCGACAGGAAGACACTGGAACTCACCAAAAAAGATACCCCACATCCAAAGACAAAGGAGAAGCCACAGTGAGACGGTAGGAGGGGTGCAATCACAGTAAAATCAAATCCCATAACTGGTGGGTGGGTGACACACAGACTGGAGAACACTTATACCACAGAAGTCCACCCACTGGAGTGAAGGTTCTGAGCCCCACGTCAGGCTTCCCAACCTGGGGGTCTGGCAACAGGAGTAGGAATTCCTAGAGAATCAGACTTTGAAGCCTAATGGGAATTGATTGCAGGACTTTGACAGGACTGGGGGAAACAGAGACTACACTCTTGTAGGGCACACACAAAGTAGTGTGAGCATTGGGACCCAGGGGAAGGAGCAGTGATGCTAGGGGAGACTGAACCAGACCTACCTGCTACTGTTGGAGGATCTCCTGCAGAGGTGTGGGGGGGTGCTGTGGCTCACCATGGGGACAAGGACACTGGCAGCAGGAGTTCTGGGAAGTACTCCTTGGCGTGAGCCCTCCCAGAGTCTGTCAGTAGCCCCACCAAAGAGCCCAGGTAGGCTCCAGTGTTGGGTTGCCTCAGGCCAAACAACCAACAGGGAGGGAACTCAGCACCACCCATCAACAGTCAAGCAGATTAAAGTTTTACTGGGCTCTGCCCACCACAGCAACAGTCAGCTCTACCCACCACCAGTCCCTCCCATCAAGCCTCTTAGATAGCCCCATCCACCAGAGGGCAGACAGCAGAAGCAAGAAGAACTACAATCCTGCAGCCTGTGGAACAAAAACCACATTCACAGAAAGATAGACAAGATGAAAAGGCAGAGGGCTATGTACCAGATGAAGGAACAAGATAAAACCCCAGAAAAACAACTAAATGAACTGGAGATAGGCAACCTTCCAGAAAAAGAATTCAGAATAATGATAGTGAAGATGATCCAGGACCTCGGAAAAAGAATGGAGCAAAGATTGAGAAGATTCAAGAAATGTTTAACAAAGACCTAGAAGAATTAAAGAACAAACAAAGAGAGATGAACAATACAGTAACTGAAATGAAAACTTCACTACAAGGAATCAATTGCAGAATAACTGAGGCAGAAGAATGGATAAGTGAACAGGAAGACAGAATGGTGGAATTCACTGCTGCAGAAAAGAATAAAGAAAAAAGAATGAAAAGAAATGAAGACAGCCTAAGAGACCTCTGGAACAACATTAAATGCAACAACATTCACCTTCTAGGGGTCCCAGAAGGAGAAGAGAGATAGAAAGGACCAGAGGAAATATTTGAAGAGATTATAGTCAAAAACTTCCTTAACATGGGAAAGGAAATAGCCACCCAAGTCCAGGAAGCACAGCGAGTCCCATAGAGGATAAACCCAAGGAGAAACACGCCGAGACACATAGTAATCAAATTGGCAAAAATCAAAGACAAAGAAAAATTATTGAAAGCAACAAGGGAAAAACGAAAAATAACATACAAGGGAACTCCCATAAGGTTAACAGCTGATTTCTCAGCAGAAACTCTACAAGCCAGAAGGGAGTGGCATGATACACTTAAAATGATGAAAGGGAAGAAACTACAACCAAGATTACCCTACCCGGCAAGAATCCCATTCAGATTCGATGGAGATATCAAAAGCTTTACAGACAAGCAAAAGCTAAGAGAATTCACCACCACCAAACCAGCTCTACAACAAATGCTAAAGGAACTTCTCTAAGTGGGAAACACAAGTGAAAAAAAAGGACCTACAAAAACAAATCCAAAACAATTAAGAAAACGGTCACAGGAACATACATATCGATAATTACCTTAAATGTGAATGGATTAAATGCTCCAACCAAAAGACACAGGCTTGCTGAATGGATACAAAAACAAGATCTATATATATGCTGTCTACAAGAGACCCACTTCAGACCTAGGGACACATACAGACTGAAAGTGAGGGGATGGAAAAAGATATTCCATGCAAATGGAAATCAAAAGAAAGCTGGAGTAGCTATACTCATATCAGATAAAATAGACTTTAAAATAAAGAATGTTACAAGACACAAGGAAGGACACAACATAATGATCAAGGGATCAATCCAAGAAGAAGAGATAACAATTATAAATATATATACACCCAACATAGGAGCACCTCAATACATAAGGCAACTGCTAACAGCTATAAAAGAGGAAATTGAAAGTAACACAATAATAGTGGGGGACTTTAACACCTCACTTACAGCAATGGACAGATCATCCACAATGAAAATAAATAAGGAAACAGAAGCTTTCAATGACACAATAGACCAGATAGATTTAATTGATATTTATAGGACATTCCATCCAAAAACAGCAGATTACCCTTTCTTCCCAAGTGCACATGGAACGTTTTCCAGGATAGATCACCTCTTGGGTCACAAATCAAGCCTCAGTAAATTTAAGAAAATTGAAATCATATCAAGCATCTTTTCTGACCACAACACTATGAGATTAGAAATCTATTACAGGGAAAAAACCGTAAAAAACACAAACACATGGAGGCTAAACAGTACGTTACTAAATAACCAAGAGATCACTGAAGAAATCAAAGAGGAAATCAAAAAATACCTAGAGACAAATGACAATGAAAACACAATGATCCAAAACCTATGGGATGCAGCAAAAACAGTTCTAAGAGGGAAGTTTATAGCTATACAAGCCTAACTCAAGAAAAAAGAAAAATCTCAAGTAAACAATCTAACCACACACCTAAAGGAACTAGAGAAAGAAGAACAAACAAAACCCAAAGTTAGCAGAAGGAAAGAAAACATGAAGATCAGAGCAGAAATAAATGAAATAGAAACAAAGAAAACAATAGCAAAGATCAATAAAACTAAAAGTTGATTCTTTGAGAAGATAAATAAAATTGATAAACAATTAGCCAGAGTCATCAAGGATAAGAGGGAGAGGACTCAAATCAATAAAATTAAAAATGAAAAAGGAGAAGTTACAACAGACACCACAGAAATACAAAGCATCCTAAGAGACTACTACAAGCAATGTATTGTCAATAAAATGGACAACCTGGAGGAAGTGGACAAATTCTTAGAAGGGTATAAACTTCCAAGACTGAACCAGGAAGAAACAGAAAATATGAACAGACCGATCACAAGTAATGAAATTGAAACTGTGATTAAAAATCTTCCAACAAACAAAAGTCCAGGACCAGACGGTTTCACAGGTGAACTCTACCGAACATTTAGAGAAGAGCTAACACCCATCCTTCTCAAACTCTTCCAAAAAATTGAAGAGGAAGGAACACTCCCAAACTCATTCTATGAGGCCACCATCACCCTGATACCAAAACCAGACAAAGAAACTACAAAAAAAGAATATTACAGACCAATATCACTGATGAATATAGATGCAAAAATCCTCAACAAAATACTAGCAAACAGAATCCAACAGCACATTAAAAGGATCATCCACCATGATCAAGTGGGATTTATCCCAGGGATGAAAAAATTCTTCAATATACGCAAATCAAACAATGTGATACACCATATTAACAAACTGAAGAATAAAAACCATATGATCATCTCAATAGATGCAGAAAAAGCTTTTGACAAAATTCAACACCCATTTATGAGAAAGTGGGCATAGAGGGAACCTACCTCAACATAATAAAGGCCATATACAACAAACCCACAGCAAACATCATTTGCAATGGTGAATAACTGAAAGCATTTCCTCTAAGATCAGGAACGAGACAAGGATGTCTACTCTCACCACTGTTATTCCACATAGTTTTGGAAGTCCTGGCCATGGCAATCAGAGAAGAAAAAGAAATAAAAGGAACCCAAATTGGAAAAAAAGAAGTAAAACTGTCACTGTTTGCTGATGACATGATACTATACATAGAGAAACCTAAAAATGCCACCAGAAAACTAGTAGAGCTAATCAATGAATTTGGTAAAGTTGCAGGATACAAAATTAATGCACAGCAATCTCTTGCATTCCTATACACTAATGATGAAAAATGCAATCCCTATCAAATTACCAATGGCATTTTTTACAGAACTAGAACAAATCATCTTAAAGTCTGTATGGAGACACAAAAGAACCCGAATAGCCAAAGCAGTCTTAAGGGAAAAAAACAGAGCTGGAGGAATCAGACTCCCTGACTTCAGACTATACTACAAAGCTACAGTAATCAAGACAATATGGTACTGGCACAAAAACAGAAACGTAGATCAATGGAACAAGATAGAAAGCCCAGAGATAAACCCATGCACCTGTGGTCAACTAATCTATGACAAAGGAGGAAAAGATATACAATAGAGAAAGGACAGTCTCTTCAATAAGTGGTGCTGGGAAAACTGGACAGCTACATGTAAAAGAATGAAATTATAACACTCCCTAACACCATACACAAAAATAAACTCAAAATGGATTCGAGACCTAAAGGTAAGACCGACACTATAAAACTCTTAGAGGAAAACATAGGAAGAACACTCTTTGACATAAATCACAGCAGGATCTTTTTTGATCCACCTACTAGAGTAATGGAAATAAAAACAAAAATAAACAAATGGGACCTAATGAAACTTAAAAGTTTTGCACAGCAAAGGAAACCATAAAGAAGACGAAAAGACAGCCCTCAGAATGGGAGAAAATATTTGCAAACGAATCAACAGACAAAGGATTAACCTCCAAAATATATAAACAGCTCATGCAGCTCAATATTAAAGAAACAAACAACCCAATCCAAAAATGGGCAGAAGACCTAAACAGACACTTTTCCAAAGAAGACATACAGATGGCCAAGAAGCACATGAAAAGCTGCTCAACATCACTAATTATTAGAGAAATGCAAATCAAAACTACAATGAGGTATCACCTCACACCAGTTAGAATGGGCATCATCAGATAATCTACAAACAGCAAATGCTGGAGAGGGTGTGGAGAAAAGGGAACCCTCTTGCACTGTTGGCGGGAATGTAAATTGATACAGCCACTATGGAGAACAGTATGGAGGTTCCTTAAAAAACTAAAAATAGAATTACCATATGATCCAGCAATCCCACTACTGTTCATATACCCAGAGAAAACCATAATTCAAAAAGACACATGCACCCCAGTGTTCATTGCAGCACTATTTACAATAGCCAGGTCATGGAAGCAACCTACATGCCCATCAAGAGACGAATGGATAAAGAAGGTGTGGTACATACATACAATGGAATATTACTCAGCCATAAAAAGGAACGAAATGGAGTCATTTGTTGAGACGTGGATGGATCCAGAGACTGTCATACAGAGTGAAGTAAGTCAGAAAGAGAAAAACAAATATCGTATATTAACTCATGTAGTGGAACCTAGAAAAATGGTACAGATGCACCGGTTTGGAAGGCAGAAGTTGAGACACAGATGTAGAGAACAAACGTATGGACACTAAGGGGGGAAAACCGCGGTGGGGAGGGGATGGTGGTGTGCTGAATTGGGCGATTGGGATTGACATGTATACACTGATGTGTATACAACTGATGACTAATAAGAACCTGCAGTATAAAAAAACAAACAAGCAAACAAAAAACAAGTAATACTAAACTTTCTTTGGGTTATTTTTATGGAAATATGTTAATATAAATGTTTCAGACATTACATGAAATTTCTAAAAATCCTATATGTTCTGGTATAATGTTATAATTCTAGTTATTACTTTAAAATATATATCTCAGGAGGAGAGAAGATGGCGGAAGAGTAAGACGTGGAGATCACCTTCCTTCCCACAGATACAGTAGAAATACATCTACACGTGGAACTGCTCCTACAGAACACCCACTGAATGCTGGCAGAAAACGTTAGACCTCCCAAAAGGCAAGAAACTCCCTCCGTACTTGGGTAGGGCAAAAGAAAAAAGAAATAACAGAGACAAAAGAATAGGGACGGCACCTGCAACAGTGGGAGGGAGCTGTGAAGGAGGAAAGATTTCCACGCACTAGGAAGCCCCTTCGCGGGCAGAGACTGCGGGTGGCAGAGGGGGGAAGCTTTGGAGCCACAGAGGAGAGCGCAGCCACAGGGGTGCGGAGGGCAAAGCGGAGAGATTCGCGCACAGAGGATCGGTGCCGACCAGCACTCACCAGCCCGAGAGGCTTGTCTGCTCCCCCGCCGGGGCGGGCGGGGCTGGGAGCTGAGGCTCGGGCTTCGGTCGGATCGCAGGGAGAGGACTGGGGTTGGCGGCGTGAACATAGCCTGAAGGGGTTAGCGCACCACAGCTGGCTGGGAGGGAGACCGGGAAAAAGTCTGCAGCTGCCGAAGAGGCAAGAGACTTTTTCTTGCCTCTTTGTTTCACGACGCGCAAGGAGAGGGGATTCAGAGCGCCGCCTAAATGAACTCCAGAGACTGGCGTGAGCCGCGGCTATCAGCGCGGACCCCAGAGACAGGCGTGAGACGCTGGGGCTGCTGCTGCCGCCTCCAAAAATCCTGTGTGTGAGCACAGGTCACTCTCCACACCGCCCCTCCCGGGAGCCTGTGCAGCCCGCCACTGCCAGGGTCCCGTGATCCGGGGACAACTTTCCCGGGAGAACGCACTGCGCGCCTCAGGCTGGTGCAACGTCACGCCGGCCTCTGCCGCCGCAGGCTCGCCCTGCCTCCTCCGTACCCCTCCCTCCCCGGCCTCAGTGAGCCAGAGCCCCCGAAGCAGCTGCTCCTTTAACCCCGTCCTGTCTGGGCGGGGAACAGACGCCCTCAGGTGACCTGCACGCAGAGGCGGGTCCAAATCCAAAGCTGATCCCCAGGAGCTGTGCGAACAGAGAAGAGAAAGGGAAATCTCTCCCAGCAGCCTCAGAAGCAGAGGATTAAAACTCCACAAACAACTTGATGTGATGCATCTGTTGAATACCTGAATAGACAACGAATCATCCCAAATTCAGGAGGTGGACTTTGGGAGCAGGATATATTAATTTTTCCCCTTTTCCTTTTTTTGTGAGTGTATATGTATATGCTTCTGGGTGAGATTTTGTCTGTATAGCTTTGCTTTACAATAGCTTAATTTTACTTCACTATATTATAGCCTCTTTCTTTCTTTCTATTTTTTCTCCCTTTTACTCTGAGCCGTGTGGACGAAAGGCTCTTGGTGCTCCAGCCAGGCATCAGGGCCGTACCTCTGAGGTGGGAGAGCCAACTTCAGGACACTGGTCCACAAGAGACCTCCCAGCTCCACGTAATACCAAACGGCAAAAATCTCTCAGAGATCTCCATCTCAACATCAAGACCCAGCATCACTCAATGACCAGCAAGCTACAGTGCTGAACACCCTATGCCAAACAACTAGCAAGACAGGAACACAGCCGCATCCATTAGCAGAGAGGCTGCCTAAAATCATAATAAGGCCACAGACACCCCAAAATACACCACCAGACGTGGACGTGCCCAACAGAAAGACAAGATCCAGCCTCAGCCACCAGAACTCAGGCACTAGTCCCCTCCACCAGGAAGCCTACACAACCCACTGAACCAACCTTAGCCACTGGGGACAGATACCAAAAACAACGGGAACTACGAACCTGCAGCCTGTGAAAAGGAGACCCCAAACACAGTAAGATAAGCAAAATGAGATGACAGAAAAACACACAGCAGATGAAGGAGCAGGGTCAAAACACACCAGACTTAACAAATGAAGAGGAAATAGGTAGTCTACCTGAAAAAGAATTCAGAATAATGATAGTAAAGATGATCCAAAATCTTGGAAACAGAATAGACAAAATGCAAGAAACATTTAACAAGGATGTAGAAGAACTAAAGAGGAACCAAGCAACGATGAAAAACACAATAAATGAAATTAAAAATACTCTAGACGGGATCAATAGCAGAATAACTGAGGCAGAAGAAAGGATAAGTGACCTGGAAGATAAAATGGTGGAAATAACTACTGCAGAGCAGGATAAAGAAAAAAGAATGAAAAGAACTGAGGACAGTCTCAGAGACCTCTGGGACAACATTAAACGCACCAACATTCGAATTATAGGGGTCCCAGAAGAAGAAGAGAAAAAGAAAGGGACTGAGAAAATATTTGAAGAGATTATAGTTGAAAACTTCCCTAATATGGGAAAGGAAATAGTTAATCAAGTCCTGGAAGCACAGAGAGTCCCATATAGGATAAACCCAAGGAGAAACACGCCAAGACACATATTAATCAAACTGTCAAAAATTAAATATAAGGAAAACATATTAAAAGCAGCAAGGGAAAAACAACAAATAACACACAAGGGAATCCCCATAAGGTTAACATCTGATCTTTCAGCAGAAACTCTGCAAGCCAGAAGGGAGTGCCAGGATATACTTAAAGTGATGAAGGAGAAAAACCTACAACCAAGATTACTCTACCCAGCAAGGATCTCATTCAGATGTGATGGAGAAATTAAAACCTTTACAGACAAGCAAAAGCTGAGAGAGTTCAGCACCACCAAACCAGCTTTACAACAAATGCTAAAGGAACTTCTCTAGGCAAGAAACACAAGAGAAGGAAAACACCTACAATAACAAACCCAAAACATTTAAGAAAATGGGAATAGGAACATACATATTGATAATTACCTTGAATGTAAATGGATTAAATGCTCCCACCAAAAGACACAGACTGGCTGAATGGATACAAAAACAAGACCCATATATATGCTGTCTACAAGAGACCCACTTCAGACCTAGAGACACATACAGACTGAAAGTGAGGGGATGGAAAAAGATATTCCATGCAAATGGAAATCAAAAGAAAGCTGGAGTAGCAATTCTCATATCAGACAAAATAGACTTTAAAATAAAGACTATTACAAGAGACAAAGAAGGACACTATATAATGATCAAGGGATCGATCCAAGAGGAAGGTATAACAATTGTAAATATTTATGCACCCAACATAGGAGCACCTCAATACATAAGGCAAATACTAACAGCCATAAAAGGGGAAATCGACAGCAACACAATCATAGTAGGGGACTTTAACACCCCACTTTCACCAATGGACAGATCATCCAAAATGAAAATAAAAAAGGAAACACAAGCTTTAAATGATACATTAAACAAGATGGACTTAATTGATAATTATAGGACATTCCATCCAAAAACAACAAAGTACACATTTTTCTCAAGTGCTCATGGAACATTCTCCAGGATAGATCGTATCTTGGGTCACAACTCAAGCCTTGGTAAATTTAAGAAAATTGAAATCATATCAAGTATCTTTTCCGACCGCAACGCTATGAGACTAGATATCAATTACAGGAAAAGATCTGTAAAAAATACAAACACATGGAGGCTACACAATACACTACTTAATAACGATGTGATCACTGAAGAAATCAAAGGGGAAATCAAAAAATACCTAGAAACAAATGACAATGGAGATATGATGACCCAAAACCTATGGGACGCAGCAAAAGCAGTGCTAAGAGGGAAGTTTATAGCAATACAAGCCTACCTCAAGAAACAGGAAACATCTCGAATAAACAACCTAACCTTGCACCTAAAGCAATTAGAGAAAGAAGAACAAAAAAACCCCAAAGCCAGCAGAAGGAAAGAAATCATGAAGATCAGATAAGAAATAAATGAAAAAGAACTGAAGGAAACAATATCAAAAATCAATGAAACTAAAAGCTGGTTCTTTGAGAAGATAAACAAAATTGATAAACCATTAGCCAGACTCATCAAGAGAAAAAGGGAGAAGACTCAAATCAATAGAATTAGAAATGACAAAGGAGAAGTAACCACTGACACTGCAGAAATACAAAAGATCATGAGAGATTACTACAAGCAACTCTATGCCAATAAAATGGACAACCTGGAAGAAATGGACAGATTCTTAGAAATGCACAAACTGCCAAGACTGAACCAGGAAGAAATAGAAAATACGAACAGACCAATCATAAGCACTGAAATTGAAACTGTGATTAAAAATCTTCCAACAAACAAAAGCCCAGGACCAGATGGCTTCACAGGCGAATTCTATCAAACATTTAGAGAAGAGCTAACACCTATCCTTCTCAAACTCTTCCAAAATATTGCAGAGGGAGGAACACTCCCCAACTCATTCTACGAGGCCACCATCACCCTGATACCAAAACCAGACAAAGATGTCACAAAGAAAGAAAACTACAGGCCAATATCACTGATGAACATAGATGCAAAAATCCTCAACAAAATACTAGCAAACAGAATCCAACAGCACAGTAAAAGGATCATACACCATGATCAAGTGGGGTTTATCCCAGGAATGCAAGGATTCTTCAATATACGCAAATCAATCAATGTGATACACCATATTAACGAATTGAAGGAGAAAAACCATATGATCATCTCAATCGATGCAGAGAAAGCTTTCGACAAAATTCAACACCCGTTTATGATAAAAGTCCTGCAGAAAGTAGGCATAGAGGGAACTTTCCTCAACATAATAAAGGCCATATATGACAAACCCACAGCCAACATTGTCCTCAATGGTGAAAAACTGAAACCATTTCCACTAAGATCAGGAACAAGACAAGGTTGCCCACTCTCACCACTATTATTCAACATAGTTTTGGAAGTGTTAGCCACAGCAATCAGAGAAGACAAAGAAATAAAAGGAATCCAAATCGGAAAAGAAGAAGTAAAGCTGTCACTATTTGCAGATGACATGATACTATACATAGAGAATCCTAAAGATGCTACCAGAAAACTCCTAGAGCTAATCAATGAATTTGGTAAAGTAGCAGGATACAAAATTAATGCACAGAAATCTCTTGCATTTCTATACACTAATGATGAAAAATCTGAAAGTGAAATTAAGAAAACACTCCCGTTTACCATTGCAACAAAAAGAATAAAATATCTAGGAATAAACCTACCTAAGGAGACAAAAGACCTGTATGCAGAAAATTATAAGACACTGATGAAAGAAATTAAAGATGATACAAATAGATGATGAGATATACCATGTTCCTGGATTGGAAGAATCAACATTGTGAAAATGACTCTACTACCCAAAGCAATCTACAGATTCAATGCAATCCCTATCAAACTACCACTGGCATTTTTCACAGAACTAGAACAAAAAATTTCACAATTTGTATGGAAACACAAAAGACCCCGAATAGCCAAAGCAATCTTGAGAACGAAAAATGGAGCTGGGGGAATCAGGCTCCCTGACTTCAGACTATATTACAAAGCTTCAGTAATCAAGACAGTTTGGTACTGGCACAAAAACAGAAATATAGATCAATGGAACAGGATAGAAAGCCCAGAGATAAACCCACACACATATGGTCACCTTATCTTTGATAAAGGAGGCAAGCATATACAGTGGAGAAAAGACAGCCTCTTCAATAAGTGGTGCTGGGAAAATTGGACAGGTACATGTAAAAGTATGAAATTAGAACACTCCCTGACACCATGCACAAAAATAAACTCAAAATGGATTAAAGACCTAAGTGTAAGGGCAGACACTCTCAAACTCTTAGAGGAAAACATAGGCAGAACACTCTATGACATACATCACAGCAAGATTCTTTTTGACCCAGCTCCCAGAGAAATGGAAATAAGAACACAAATAAACAAATGGGACCTAATGAAACTTAAAAGCTTTTGCACAGCAAAGGAAACCATAAACAAGACCAAAAGACAACCCTCAGAATGGGAGAAAATATTTGCAAATGAAGCAACTGACAAAGGATTAATCTCCAAGATTTACAAGCAGCTCATGCAGCTCAATAACAAAAAAATGAACAACCCAACCCAAAAATGGGCAGAGACCTAAATAGACATTTCTCCAAAGAAGATATACAGATGGCCTACAGACACATGAAAGAATGCTCAACATCATTAATCATTAGAGAAATGCAAATCAAAACTACAATGAGATATCATCTCACACCGGTCAGAATGGCCGTCATCAAAAAATCTAGAAACAATAAATGCTGGAGAGGGTGTGGAGGAAAGGGAACACTCTTGCACTGTTGGTGGGAATGTAAATTGATACAGCCACTATGGAGAACAGTATGGAGGTTCCTTAAAAAACTACAAATAGAACTACCATACGACCCAGCAATCCCACTACTGGGCATATACCCTGAGAAAACCATAGGTCAAAAAGAGTCATGTACCAAAATGTTCATTGCAGCTCTATTTACAATAGCCAGGACATGGAAGCAACCTAAATGTCCATCGACAGATGAATGGATAAAGAAGATGTGGCACATATATACAATGGAATATTACTCAGCCATAAAAAGAAATGAAATGGAGGTATTTGTAATGAGGTGGATGGAGTTAGAGTCTGTCATACACAGTGAAGTAAGTCAGAAAGAGAAAAACAAATACAGTATGCTAACACATATATACGGAATCTAAGGGAAAAAAAAAAAAAGGCCATGAAGAACCTAGTGGCAAGACGGGAATAAAGATACAGACCTACTAGAGAATGGACTTGAGGATATGGGGAGGGGGTGGGGTGAGATGTGACAGGGTAAGAGAGTGTCGTGGACATATATACACTACCAAGTGTAAAATAGATAGCTAGCGGGAAGCAGCCGCATAGCACAGGGAGATCAGCTTGGTGCTTTGTGACCACTTAGAGATGTGGGATGGGGAGGGTGGGAGGGAGGGAGATGCAAGAGGGAAGAGAAATGGGAACATATTTTATATGTATAACTGATTCACTTTGTTATAAAGCAGAAGCTAACACACCATTGTAAGGCAATTATACTTCAATAAAGATGTTTAAAAAAAATATATATATATATATATATATATCTCAGAAAGAACTAAATTTCCTTGTCAATTGCATTGTTATGAACTTTCATCAAACCTTTAACCATGGTCATTTTTAATTCTTTTGTCATTTACAGACAGTTCTGGGTGTACTCTGATGCTTTTGCAAAAATGTTCCTATAAAAGGGTTTCATCTTCAAGGAATTCATGAAAAGACTCTGACAAGTACAGGTTTCTGGTAACTGACTATACTGCTGAACTGCATGAATAAGCATTTTCAGAACTCTAATGGAAAACTAATGAATTCATAAAAGTGCTAACAAAAGATCCAGATGAAAAAAAATTAATTACATGGGACTGAGTGAACTGATGAGGATGATTATAATTTTTGTGACTTTCTGTTTGAATAAAAAAAAAAAAGAAATCAGGGACAGCAGCTACCTTTGAGGGAGTTGTGCCTGGAAAAGAAACATGAGAGGAACTTTTGTGTTCCTGGCAATGTTTTGTTTCTTGATCTAGATGTGAAATACACTGTTCATTTTTTGAATTTGCAAAAAAAAAAAAAAAGAAAGCTGACCTCTATTTAGCCATCACTTATAAGAGCTACTCATGCCAAATGCTTCATTCACCATTTAAAAAAATAAAAAATAAAAAAGAACATCAACAAAAAGCCAAGGTTGACAATATACTAACGTTTTGAACCTCTGTTTTTTAATTGAATAATGGGTAATGTGGAAAAATATAAGGTCATTATAGGAGTAATATGATTTCAAAAGAATATAAGAATCATGAATCATGTCCACTCTCTTTTAGAAAATAATAACAAAGATTTTATATCTTGATAAGTGTAGTTAATGGAGGCAGGAATGAAGAAGCAGTGATGTCAGGAGTCTTCCTTAATTTCTATTCAGTATTAATATATGAAAAGTGACAGAGGAATATTTTCTTTTCTTCCCTTACATACATCAATCATATAATTAACTGGCTGGTAGCTAGAAGGAAATATATGTGTATATATTGAACTCCATCTGTGTTTAGAGTTCGAAAAGCAAGTTCAAAAATGTACAACTATTTCTTAATAATAAAGAATATTTTATGTTTCTTCTAGTAAAAAAAAAAAAAAGAAAGAAATGTCTCTTCAGCAAGTGGTGTTGGGAAAGCTGGACAGCTGCATGTAAATCAGTGAAGTTAGAACACTTCCTCACACCATACACAGAAAAAAACCCCTCAAAATAGCTTAAAGACTTAAATATGACATGACACCATAAAACTCCTAGAAGAGAACATAGGCAAAACGTTCTCTGACAAATCATAGCGATGTTTTTTTAGGTCAGTCTCCTAAGGCAAAAGAAATAAAAGGAAAAACAAACAGATGGGACCTAATCAAACTTATACGCTTTTGCACAGCAAAGGAAACTATAAACAAAACAAGAAGACAACCTACAGAATGGGAGAAAAAATTTGCAAATGATGTGACCATCAAGGGCTTAATTTCCAAAATATACATACAATTTGTACAACTGAACAAAAAAAGAAACAATCCAATCAAAAAATGGGCAAAAGGCTTAATAGACATTTCTCCAAAGAAGACTTACAGATAGCCCACAGGCACATGAGAAGATGTTCAACATCCTAATTATTAGAGAAATACAAATTAAAATTACAATGAGGTATCACCTCACACTGGTCAGAATAACCATCATCAAAAAGTCTACAAATGATAAATGCTGGAGAGGGTGTGGAGAAAAGGGAACCTTCCTACACTGTTGGTGGGAAGGTAAATTGGTACAGCCAGTAGGGAGAACAGTATGGAGGTTCCTCAAAAAACTAAAAATAGAACTACCATGGATTCTAGCAATCCCACTCCTGGGCATGTATCTGGAAAAAACCATAATTTGAAAAGGTACATGCACCCCAATGTTCACAGCAGCACTATTTACAATAGCTAAGACATGGAAGCAAGCTAAGTGTCCATCAACAGATGACTGAATAAAGACGATGTGGTGTGTATATATATATATATATATATATATATATACACACACACACACACACATACATACATACAATGGAATATAACTCAGCCATAAAAATGAACGAAATAATGCCATTTGCAGCACCATGGATGGACCTAGAGATTATCATGCTAAGTGAAGTAAGTCAGAGAAAGACAAATATCATATATTATCACTTATATGTGGAATCTAAAAAATGATGCAAAAGACCTTATTTATAAAACAGAAACAGACTCAGACATAGAAAACAAACTTATGGTTACTAAAGGGGAAAGGGGGCTATAAATTAGGAGCTTGGGATTAGCAGATACAAAGTGCTATGTATAAAATAGATAAACAACAAGTTCCTACTGTGTTTGTAATAACCTATAATGGAAAAGAATCTGAATAAGAATATATATATATATTCAGTTTATATATATATCTATATAAACTCAACCACTTTGCTGTACATCAGAAACACAACATCGCAAACCAACTGTACTTCAATTAAAACAAAACAAAACAAAACTCGTCCAATGGCACACACATGCAGCAAGGAAAAGCAGTTCAGGTATGCAAAAAAGGCAGCTGGATTCCAGAATCAAGGGAAATATAAGTGTATGCTATCATGTGAACTAAGATTTTAATTTTTTAATGCTAATATGAAATTGATTCACTAAGCAGTTTCTTAGGAAAATTAATACTAAATGTCACAACAGATGGTATACTAGTTTGTTGTCTTATTCTATCCTTTGCTGCTTCTGGCTTCAAAATTTCAGTTAGGAAAGTCAAAGTTAGAAAAACTGAATGAGAAAGAATAGAACCACAAGGGGGCAAATCTATCAGAAAGACAAATTCAGTATATTTTTCAATAAGGAAATAAAAAAAGGGATACTGCTTATTTCTAAACTACTTTTTAAAGAGCAAGAGTTTTAAGGGAAAAAAAATCTCATTCTTTAAGCAAAATTGTGGTAATATATGTCATGATATCTACGTGTAGCATGCATTAGTATTGCTTGCATCTGCAGAATCCAGAAACTCAGCTATCATTTCTTTGCTTTTGTTTCCCTCTTTTCATATTTAATCACCTGTAGTGAGAAATCGATAGTTTGTGGCCAATGAAATGCCTACTCCAAGACATGCGGCAAAGTGGAGGGCATTTCCATCATTCCTGGAAGTCACATGGATATTTCAAGACAAAGAGACACATGAGCTACCTGCATCTTAGAGCTTCATCCCACCAAAGTATTGTAATAAATTCTAGTGGTCACTATCACAGAGGTGTCTCTGTAACTTCCCTTTCATTTCTTGCCATTTCCAGGTTTTACAATAGCTTATGGTGGCAGCTCAGTGAGCCAAAGGCTTTGTCTGAACAAATCCTTGGCTTCTTTTTGTCTTTCTTTGGTCCAGCTTTTGACAGTGAAACCTGCCTGAAGGGCCCAGTCTGGCAAGGTAAATTCCCAATGATTTATGCAATGTCACTTTCTTGATGATTAACCTGAATAAATCATGCTGGTCTTTTCAGCAGTGACCTTTATATTCTTATCAATTTTCAGAGCAAGAAGAAATTAGCCCAGTCCTCTCATTGATCTTGTGAGGGAAACTGTACCTCATAGCAGGGGTTCTACTGATAGACAATGAACACTACAAATAAGTTATCAGTTTACTTTTAATAAAGCGTCTCACAATGCATTATTCTAGCAACGGGTCTAAATCACTGTAACTATAAGTGTTGTTTTCAAAACCTTTTAATCTAATTGGAAAATCTTCCTTCGTACTAGTAATAAACACTCACTAAACTGTCTGCACCTAATTGAGCTATAATAATTTATGGGTACCCTCTACTGTTTTCCCCCTTTTTAATCAGACAGACCGCTTTATGTCTTTAACTAATGAAATCTCAGAATCCACCCAGTAGATCTGGTCAAATGTCACTAGTGAATAAATCTTCATTAACACTGGCAGGTTCCAAACCTAGTCTCCATCTTGATTTAATTATTGTCTCACAACTGTACTCTTGTCAGATTGCAAACACTTTTTCTCCATTTCTTCAAATAACATGCCTTCATCACCAGATCTACTTGTGGAGCACAGCCCTCTGACAGCAAGTGTCTGTGTAGCCCTCGGAATGAAAGCAGAGCTGACTTGCTAGTCCAAGCAAGACCATGTGTCCCAGTCACGGGCACTGCTTCTGTTTCAGCTTCCTCTGCAACTTTTTCTACTTCTTACCTTTGTCAGTGTAAAA
This sequence comes from Balaenoptera physalus, assembly GCF_965194825.1. Taxonomy (NCBI): domain Eukaryota; kingdom Metazoa; phylum Chordata; class Mammalia; order Artiodactyla; family Balaenopteridae; genus Balaenoptera; species Balaenoptera physalus. Next base: position 17,501,677 of record NC_138884.1, on the reverse strand, counting down.
GCACACTTCTGTCAGTTCACTCAAGCTGTCCAAACCCTGGTAAATTAAAGTACACCACCCCAAATCAGAAAAGAACAAAAGATAAACTAAAATAATTTTAGGAGGAATAGAATAGTCCCACAATAGCTATTTATCCCAGCAGGAAAGTTTTCTTGGGAAACTGACTAAGGTCCGAGCAAAAGGAGTTAGATGATACTAAGTTTGGAGCAGTGTCACAAAGCTGGCCCCTACCAATGACCAATCAGATCCTCTGGAAAGTCCTCATTAACTATATTTGCAATAAACTGACATAGCATTTATTTCCCTGAACTGTTCTCAGAAACACTGGCTGATCAGGTTTACTTTGAAAGCTTGTTTTTTTAATCCCATCTGCTTCATTTTGAAACATGCCATTATATGATTTATATAATTCCAAAAAGTATGTCACCCACAAGTGACTTAGGTACCTTAAAATTAATAAAGAGAAATAGATGCTGGGAAGCAGGAGCTGGATCGAAGGAGAAAGCAACACTATTATCATGAGGAAGCCAGTTTCATTGCCAGTTAACAAATGCTTATGTAGTTTTAACCATATGCCAGTTACTCTTCTAAGTCCTTTGCAAATTTTAACCTTTACAAAAACGCCAAACAAGTTGCTCTTATTAAAAAAAAAAATAAGATTTTCCAGCTGAGGGAACTGAGACACAGGAAGTTTAAGCACTTTGTTAGAATCACACAACCAAGGGGCGGTAGAACTGGAATTTGAATCCTGGTAGACAGGCTTTGGAGTTAATGCTTTTTCCTCTACATTATGCTATCACTTTGCACAACTGAATATCTGACTTGATTGAGTTCCCGAATGTAGGGCAAAAATGGAGTGTAATGATACCTTAGGGAAGACATTCCTCTTGGTGTTTAATTATAAAAAGGTATCTTTGCACTTATTCCAGGGAACTATAGTCTCTCAGAATAATCATCCAAAAAAGGATTCCATGGCTTAATGAATTGGGGAACTTCACCCATGTTATAACTTCTTTGGAAATTCACAAAGCACGTCAGTATGCTAAAGGCTCTGGGATGTACAACGACGACATATGTATAAGTAGGTGTTTGTAGACCTGCTCAACAGCGGAACAATGTTTTCTGGAAGACTCACTAAAATCTTGCAGAACTAATGACTCACCATGAATCATCTTTATGGAAAAGTCATAAAAGTCTTGTTTAATGTGGGTCCTTAGAGGGGCACTGAATAATATATTCAACATATCCTTGACACAAATCCAAAAAAACAAATACTGAATTGGTTTTTACATACTTTCATGAACTTTTTTTTTAATTAAATGATTAACACTGAAATACAATGTGTTAAAGATTGTCCTGAATGAAGCTAAACTACATATAACATTCCTATGGTTATTAGATGGAATGAAAATGTAGTATCCATCACAATTTCCAAAACTATAACTTACTTAGGTTTCAGATTAGTTGCTTCCCAATTGAAATTTTGGAAAATACGTATTAACATAACCTTAAATCAGGCATTAAATGGGGGTAAAGTGATTGTATTCCACGATACAGGAGTTTTTATGTCCATAAGAGAGGTCATTTTTTCTCACCATTGGGTCAATTACTGATCCCCAGAGCCTTGTTTTTCTGAAAAGTTTTATGTAGCCTTTTCTACTTGGGGCCTACAGTTGACTTTTCTGTTGTGCCTACAGTGTATCTTTGCACAGCATTGGAGAAGTCCCAGTCTTTCCCATTTCTGCTTGGATATTCTTCAGTGGTTCAGAGTATGAGATCTAGACTGGTCAGAATGTGCTTAGAAATCTATCTCCCATTTGATAGTTCCATAACTTTGGTCAAGTTACTTTACATTGATAAGCCTTGGCTTCCTGACCCATACAACGTGAGTAATGATGAAACTTGATTCACATGCTTATTGTGATGACTGACAAAATGCTTACAATTAAATGATTAACACTGAATCTAGTGTGGTATACTGGTATCACCCAGTAACTGGTGTCTACTCCTATCATAGCTTCAAACTTTAGTTTCCATCAGACACAGTAGAGGCTTTTTAACACAGATGTGAGCTTTACCCCCCGAGTTTCTAATTCAGTGGATCCGGGACGAGGCCTGAGTATCTGCATTATTGATAACTTCCCAGGTGATGCTGATGCTATGGTTTGAGGACCACACTTTGAGAATCACTGCCATAGAGTACCTGACAAACGTTCTATAAGAAGAGAAGCTGTCAAAGTGGTCACGTTGTAGCAGGTGCATTTATCAGAGGCATTCAACAGATGTGCCTGTCAGAGACGTTGAAGAAAAGGGCCTTTAGGCAGCATTATTGTCTTAACCTAGAGTCTGCCAAGAATAGAACTTTTGAAGAGGTATACAAATGTCTTCAGCTGGTAATGCATTGGTCTTGTATTGGCCTGGGATGGTTTCTTCCTCCAAAACAGTACTGCATTCAAGCTTGGTGCTAGGTAGCAATGTTTTGTTTCATTGTTGTTTTGTATCAAATTCCCATGCTGTCACATAATGGTGGTCTATTAGAGCCCATTTTACACTCTCCCAGGTGTCAACGGTGCCGTTAAGATGGCTCTCCCCTAAAAGTTATCCAATGAGAAGTAACACTCATGAGTCACTGGGGGCCCTGAGCATGCAACCTGGACTAGAGTCATTGGAAAGTTCATCTTTTCACCTTAGAACAGATGGAAGCAGCTAGAGAAAATGATAGACAGAAGGGGAACAGAATTCATTATACCTTCTGAGTTAATATTGACCTGGGAAAAATACAATGATTTCAAAGTTTGTTCTGATAACTGAGAAAGCCTTCTTAATTAGAAGTAATGTCAAAAAGGTGGCTATTCCCCCAAATTCCTGCTCACTCACCATCTGCTGCTGATAAAGGCTGGCAATTAAGGAACGTTAAGAGTAAGTTCTAATTACCTTCCTACCTCTGTACTTTGTTCCCTTGTTGCTCTTTGATAGCTTTAATTGAAGCCCACATGTGAATCACATCTTCTGCTTCATGCTGGCTCCTTCTGCCTGAATATGCAGAAATCATCATAAATCCAAAGTTGCCCTCTGGTAAGTATCTGTTGTTAGAAACACTCTTATCCATTTCAGCTTCTCTGTGTGTACTCATCGTGTTTTCCCATCATTACTCTGAGTGTGGCGGTGATAGCAGTCCTAAATTTAATTTCATGGCACTTGTCATTGGCTTAATCCTCCTCTTTGGTAAATTTGATGATGCAGTGGAAGTGGCAGCCTTTCTCACCAAGCCCTCACCAAGTGTATTGAAATCTGTGTGGTCCTAATTCATGTCACCTCTTCTTTTATAAGTCACAGAAACAAATTTTAGAATCTCTATTTTTAGTAGGGAAAATTTTGCTTCCTATGCTTTGGTACTGCCAGTAGAGAACAGAAAAAGAAGAGCAGTATTATGCTGGAAGTAATTTATGACTGCTGAGGCTTTGGCTGTATAGGAATCAGAGCTTGTTTACCCTCCTACTGTCAGATAAAAACTATGACATTCTGGCTCCATGTTGCTGTGGTGTTTTTTGGAAGAGAGATTCACCTCACTGCACTGACCTGGAAAAGTACAAAATAACTGTTTCATTGAGGCCAACATAAATATATCTCTACAAGTGGTGCCCAGAATTCATAGATCTCTAAATATCTGAGTTTATGAAATTTATTTATATCCAGCATCTGTTCAATTTTTTCACCAATTATTTTAGCAAAAAGTGAAGAGCCAGATCCTGATAATTTTCCACTTTATCACACAATTCAGAAAAGCAGCAACATACAGGCAGTTATTCTTTGTGGAGCACTTACAGGAGCAAAACCATATGCTGTTCTTGTTTGGGATAATTATAAATTTTTAAACATTTAAATGTAGTTATCTTTAAAAGTGGTATTAACTCCCAAACAATTTAACGTCAACAACTCAATACCTGGACTGTCTATCATACAAAATAGTTAATTAGGTTTATATGTGTATCACTGCAAACAGTTGCAAATGGCTTTCATGGGTTTGCATGAATAATCAAAGTAGGTTATACATTAATACATAATTTTTTCCTTTTAAAATAGTTCACTAGGACTTGAAGTCACTGAATTTTAAAGTTAGGACTTCAAAATCATCTAGTCCAGTGATGTGCAAGCTTGAATATGCATTATAATAAGCTTTGGTGCTAAAGCATATATACTTGAGCTCCAGGTATGTACGAATAAGAATTTGAGATGCTTATTCACTGGATGAGTAAGAATGAGAACCTGGCATGTATATTTTTAGATGTGTAACAGATCATTCTGATGGGCACTTGTATTAGTTTCCTAGAGTTGCCATAAAAAATTATCATAAACTGGGCTGCTTAATGCAACTTAAATGTATTCTATCACAGTTCAGGAGGCTGGAAGTCTAAAATCAAGGTGTCAGCAGAGCCATACTCTCTCTGAAAGCCCTGAAGTCGGAAGAATCCTGCCTTGCCTCTTCCTAGCTTCTGGGGGTTGCTGGCAGTCTATATCATCCCTTGGCTTGCAGCTGCATTGCTCCATTCTCTGCTTCTGTTGTCACATGGTCTTCTTCCCTTTGTGTCTGTGTCTCTATATCTCTCCTTATAAGGATACCAATCACTGGATTTATGGCCCAACCTATCCAGAATGATCTCATCTTAACTTGATTACATCTGCAAAAATCCTATTTCCAAATAAGGTAACATTCACAGGTACCCAGGGTTAGGAATTAAATATATGGGTGTAGGTAGGGAGGTGACACAGTTTAATCCACTAAAGCACCCAAAGTAAAAAGTTCTGATCTAGTGTCTCTAAAATCTACTGACATCACTGTGTTTAAAATAGAAAGTTAAGCAACTTATATTAGTTTTCTGTTGCTCCATAAGAAATTACTCCAATTAAAATAATAAACCTTTATTATTTAACAGTTTCTGAGGGTCAGGAATCCAGAAGAAGTTTAGTTGTGTTGTTCCAGCTCAGGGTCTCTTATGAGGTTTTAGTCAAACTGGTATCTGAGGTTATAGTCATCTGATGGCTTAAACAGGGTTGGAGGATCCAGTTGGAATCTCACTTAGTTCTGCAGTGTCAGTTGGCTTTAGGCCTCAGTTCCTCACCAGGTCAGCCTCCCCAGAGGGATGTTTGTGATATGACAATTAGCATCCAGCAAAGTGAGGGATATGAGATAGAAAAAGAGAAACCAAGACAGAAGCCACAGTGCCTTTGGTAACCTAATCTCAGGCGTGAGATACCATCTATTCTGTCATATTTAATTGGTCACACAGACAAAGGAGGGGACTTACAGTGTTTAATAGTAGGAGGCATAGATCACTGAAGGCCATGTTGGAAGCTAGCTACCATAAGTGGGGAGTCAGGCATTTTGACTTCAGGACCAGAGACACACCTTTGCCACTCAAGGTGTGGTCCAAGGGTTGGCAACGCTTGGGAGCTGAGTAGAAATGATGAATCTCAGGCTTTATGTCAGATCTAGTGAATTAGAACCTATATCTTAATAAGATCTCCAGGTGATTTGTATGCACACTACATTCCGAGAAGCACTAGGCTAGAATTACTGACTCAGACACATTGCCCTTTTGAAAGCAGTGCCTTGAGTAGTACATCTAAGTCCAAAGAGACTGTCATTGCTTGAAATCTGCTATGAACTTTGCTTTGGGACAGAGCATAAGACACCCCAAGAAATCAGTATCTTCCCCTTGTGGCCACACTATCTTACTGTACCCATAATAACATTTTACCCTTTGGTCACACAAAGTTTATTTAACCAGGTTGATTCAAAGATGTTTAATTCATTTTAAAATACCAAAAGTCCACTTAAAGAATAAAAATCTATTCTACAGTAAAGATATTAAAAATGTATTGCATCCTCCAAAGATCATATGATCCCAAATCATAATGCTGTTTTCAGAAACAGCGCCATGCACTTCTAGCCTCTCAGCTTCTAAAGGGAAGATTACGATCTTGCCCTCAAATAACTGAAGCCAGTGGTGAACTGAACCTAACTAGAAGTACAACAAAACTCAGACCAAAATAAAATACAGATTACATTAACTCAGGCCCCTATACCAACAGCTTGAGAGAATGAGAGGCATAACGTCCAGAAGAACACTGTATACTGGTTCCCATTTCCAAGGGAAGACTCCTCAACTACATGGAGAGTAGCAAAGATCATCACTGTGCCAACCACCAGGAATAGGAATCCAGACACCTCTGCCCATTGCATCTTGGTGTTGGAGTTTCCAAGGAAAACAATGCATCAAGCACTGGATGAAATAATGCTTTACTTACATAGAGAAGGGACAGAACGAGATCAGCTTCTGTAGTGGGTGTCAGTTCCCCATGGCCTGCAGGTCTCTCTCTCAGCAGCCAATGCAGGGCAGTTCTATGTGCAGCCCTCCCGTGCTGCAGTGGAAACACCCCGTGCCATCCCTGTGAAGGACAGACATAGCGGTAGGGTTGATCAAGTGCTGAAGATATATCCTATAGCACACACATTTAAGGAGAACCACAGAGAACCCACTGAACATGAAACAGGGAAAGGTATTTCCACACAAGGTGATAAGTGTGGCATAGGCTGTGTGAGCTTTTTTGAAGTATTTTTTTAAAACTTAAAAAAAAAATCGAACGAAAGATTCTTTAAGTTCTATAGTGCTTTACAGTTTTCAAAAGTTTTACACACATGATTTCATATAATTCCCAAAATAACCCTTTTTAAAATCCTCTACCCCTATATTGCCTCTTCTCCCTTCCCTCTCCCGACTGGTAACCACTAGTTTGTTCTCTGTATCTGTGAGTCTGCTTCTTTTTTTTTATTCACTAGTTTATTATATGTGGAATCTAAAAAATACAAGTCATCACATACAGTATTGGTCTTTCTCTGACTTATTTCACTTAGCATAATGCCCTCCAAGTCCATCCATGTTGCTGCAAATGGCAAGTTTTGTTCTTTTATAGCTGAGTAGCATGCCATTGTGCACATATACCACATCTTCTTTATCCATTCATCTGTTGATGGACACTTAGGTTGCTTCCATATCTTGGCTATTGTAAATAACGCTACTATGAAAACTGGGGTGCATGTATCTTATCGAATTAGTGTTTGTGTTTTTTTTCAGACATATACCCAGGAGTGGAATTGCTGGATCATATGGTAGTTCTTTTTTTAGTTTGAAAAATCTCCATACTGTTTTCCACAGTACATTCCCACCAACAGTATAGGAGGTTCCCTTTCTTTTGGTAAGGAAGTGTTCCAGGCCCAAGGCCCATTCTTATGAGGACGAGTGGGAGTCAAAAGCCTGTAAACATGAGACTGCCTTTCCCAACACACAAACTTTTCTAAGTGGCAAAAAATATTTAATGTCATACTTTTTTTGTTGTTTTTTATACAGCTACTGTCATGTGATAAAACACATATGTGTTTTTATTATAAGATAAAGTAAAAACATATATATATATATATATATATATATATATATATATATATAGTCAAAAGAGAAAAGCATCAATAAAATCAGACTCAGAGATGGCCCAGATGTTGGAATTTTCAGACAGAGACTTAAAAATAACTATGAGAAATAATGTTAAGTGTTCCAGAGGAAAGATTAGCAACTTAAGGGAACAACGGGAGAGAGATGGAAACTATAGAAAGAACCAAAAGGGATTCCTAGGGATAAAAATATACGATATGAATCATAAAGAATTTATCTGAAAACAAAAAGAATTTATCTGATGAGCTAATGTGGTCTGGGCACAGATGGAGAAAAATTTAGTGAACTCGAATCAATGTCAATAAAACTTATCAAATCTGAAACTTATGAACATAGACACAAAAATCCATAACAGGATATAGTGCATCAAATCATACAATACATAAAAAGGATAATCCATCATGATCAAGAAGAGTTTCTCAGAAATGCTAAGTTTGTTCAGCACTAACATTTTTACCAATTTAATTACCATATTATGAAGAAAGTATCATAAATTAACCTCAATCGATTCAGTATGGGCATTTGATTAAAATTTAGCACTCATTTTAATAAGAACTTGCTGCAAGTGAGAAATAAAAGGAAACTTCCTCAGCCTGATTTAGGGCCTCTCTGAAAAACCTACAGCCAACGTCATGCTTAGTGAAGAAATAGTCATCATTTTTCCTTTGAGACTGGGATGAATGCAAGAATGTAGACTCTGACCACTATGCTAGAACATAATGCTGTTTTATTTTAGAACCACAGATTCTCACCAAGTAAGCTAAGACATCTTATTCAGGGAAGTCTTGTCCTCTACCTGTTTTCTTCCACCCTAGAATTTGAAGGTAAATATACAGTAGTGATAGTCTCAGACTTTGGTGTCCTTCAAAGTCACAGGACATCATTCACTTTATTAATTCAGAGTCTACTATGTCTCAGGCACAGTGCTAGGTGATGGGGAATTATTTATACTTCTTTTCTTTAAAGAACATACAGATAGGTGGAGGAAGTAAAAAAACACATTGTGTTTTACAAAGCACAAATGACAGTGTGCTTCTACAGAGATAAGCACAGGCTGTCACGGGCACATTGGAGGGCGTTAACCTAGCCTGGGAAGGAAAGGCCAGGGGAAGTGAGGAAAGTCTTCCAGGAGCAGGCAAATATTAATCCTCAGATTTGACTGCGATCTAGTAGTTCTTGCTGTAAGGTCCCAAGTCACAAGCACCAAATCCAATGTAGCCAGAAGAATTTCCTAGTGTCCCCAAGGGCAATTGGCCTTCTTTATTAGCAATAAGCCAGAGACAACACATTCATTTATTCCCACTTGAGAGCAAGGGGTGTGTACCCAGCCTCAGCCTAGCCAAGGCTCATGTCCATTGCAATATACTGTTGGACCTTCTTTTAAACTGGGTACAGTGTGTGCCCACTTGTGCTAATCAGTCCTTCCTGGTCTTGGTCCTACTTTGTCTGGAAGCATCTGAATTATAATTTTCTGTATCCACTACTCCTAATTTATGTGTATAGAGAGGACTAGATAATGGGCAGGTGCTAACACTTTTACACGTTCCCAAAGGAAAGAAAGGAGAGTGAAGATGTGTTTTGACAGAAAGAATAACAAATGCAAAGGCTTGAAGGTAAGAAGAGCATGACTCTTTCAGGGAACTGATAGTGCTTCAGAAGGAGTAAATTTTGAATGGCTACCGCGGGAGGAGCAAAGCCATAAAAGGGCCTACATGTCACACTGAAGAGTTTAAACTTTCCTTTCCCTTGGGCCAACAGAGAGCTATTGAAGGGTTTTAAGAAAGAAACTGTGTCACTACATAATTCAGGTTTAAGAAATATTACCCTGGTGACAATGTGAAAAGTGAACTTAAGGGGGCAAGACAGGAGTCATGGAAACCATTTAGGAAATTGTTACCATAGTGGACTGCGAAATGATGATGCCATAATTCAAGGTGCTGGTGCCCTGGTGGAGAGAAAAGGACAGATTCGAGAGATTGAACAGATAGCACTTGGCGGCTAATCGGACATGAGGAATGACATAGGATAATTATGCTTTAGCCCTTCCTCCTTCATCAAAGGATGTTTTTGTAACACTGTGTTACTCTATGTTTTATATTGATACTTCTACACCAAGCATGTATTTCACACTTTGTTAAAAGCCCGAAAATGTTCATCCATTTATAATGTTTTTTTACTGTCAGTTCCTAAGATAGCAAAGATAAAATGTATCTTTGAACAAACTCTCACATCACTTTCCAGCAAAAAACACCTTGAATACTCAGGTACAAATAAGATAAACACAAGATACAATTTTCATGTATTGTGATACAGCATTACATATTTCAGTGGAAACTTGAACTAAAAGAGATCTAAGAAAAGAAGTGTTTAAAATCATTTTCTGGTTAACCTTAAATTAACCAGAATTTTCTCCTTATTTCAATATTCATAATTGAAAATCTTATTAAAATTAAACTGTTAATCCTTTGCTTTACTATCTACATCATACCAAACATAATTTTTTGATGAGTCAAGGTTATTTTTGTACTCTTTAAGTCATTCTTATAAATATCAATAATTAATCACCCTTCAACCCACTCTATATTCAGTAATGACTTTGCTCATTAAGCATATCAAAGGAAGAGTAAGATGAAGCTTCTTTAAGAAACAAATATCCTAGTATAAAAAATAGCATAGTTTCAAGGGGGATATTTTAGAGAAAGCTTTCAGGAACACTATGGAGTGTAGACAATCTGTGTGTGGTCATGGCAGGAGGTGGGGGGAAGGGGGTGCAGTAGTGCAAAGGCCTCAAGGAAGGGGCCTGGATGGTGTGTTTAAGGACCAGAAGGGAGTGAGTATGGTTAGAATTGAGTGAGAGAAGAGAAGAGGTACAGGGATAAGCTCTGAGAGGTAGCCAGCTATGGTGGTTTCGAAACCTAATTCTCAGATTCTTTGACACTTCCCTCATCAAGAGGTGGGGCTTATAGGTCTCTCCCCCTTGAATGGAGGTGGGTGAGTGAGTGACTGACTGGCAATGTGGTTGAGGTTATGCTGTGCCAGTCTCTAGGTCCAGACCTTAGGAAACTGGTAACTTCTGCTTTCTGTTCCTTGGATTGCTTGCTCTTAGAACTGTGAGAGGTGCAGGCAACGTGGAGGGGCTGCGTGTAGATCCCAGCTAACAGGCCACGACCACCTACAGCCAGGATTAGTTGTCAGTCTTGTAACTGGGAAAGCCTGTCAGATGATTCCAGTCCCTGCCACCATGAAAGAACCTGAGAAAGAACCACCTAGCTGAGCTCAATCAACCCCAGAACCAAGAGAGAGAGTAATAAAATGATCACTGTGGGGTGACTTGTTACACAGCAATAGGTCATCAGAACACCAAGTTCTATGTCCAGTAAGGCTTTTTAGGCCATTATAAGGCTTAGACCCTGAGTGATAGGACTGCCAATTTGAAGATGGATAAGATTTGACTTCTCTTTTAAAAGGGTCACTATAAGTGCTGGTTTGGTAAAACACTATAAAGGGTAAGGGGTGGAAGCAAGGAAATTAGGCCACTGATGTAACTGAGGTGTGAGTTCACAGTATTTCCATTTAAGGTGGTAGCAGTGAAGTGGGTAACAATGGCTCACGGGCAGGATATATCTTAAGGGAGACTGAAGATATATCCTGACTTGATTTCCTGAAAACAATGTGGGTGTGGTCCATTTTTATAAGCATATTCTCCCAGGATGATCCTGATTTATAAACATTTTCCTTCAGTACAGAGGAGGGTACATATATATTATTTTTCCCTTGTTTCAGTCTATTTATTAACATATTTGAAGGGAATATTGGAACAGCAGGTACTTGCTGTTTCTGTACATTCTACTTCATTCTACGAAGCATATTTCACTTGTCACTGGTGGCCACTTTTACAGCTTTCTTTAAACTTCCACAAATAAGTGCTCCCTCTTCCTTCTTTGTTTAAAGTAAGATAAATGAAAATTAGAGTGGACTGGATTTTATCTGGAGCCCACCTCGATGTTTTCACCTGATATCTGTCACCTAGGGAAAGATTTAATTAGATGGCTACTGTTCTCACTGTTATGCTGTGAAAATTTTTACTTCAGTGGCTTATCTTGTCTTATAAAAAGAAATATATAATTAAGCCCTATGGGAAACCATGCACTTTGTGGCAGCTTCCACATTTGTTACACTCTTGTAAAAATACAGTATGCCAAGTCAACTATGCATAAAAACAAAGTTCACTTTATGTGAATAGTCTGTTCAAAAATGGTGAAAAGAATGAGTTTAGAGCAAGGGCTCAGGAGGTAAAAGAAATGGCAAAAGAAACAATGCAAATATAATACAAATAACAGAAAAAGGAAGGATTTGGGGATTCTGGTTATGAATGTGTTTAGGGAAGAAGAGCTGATGAAATTACTAATTGTCATAAAAAATATAAGTAACTGAGCTCCCTGAGACCAACTGCTCACAGCTGCCCTCTAACACTGAAGTGTGAGTACGTGTCACATCAATCTGAGCTCAGTTTGTCTCATGCGGCCTGAAGGTCTGAACCATTTCACTAATATTTCACACAACTTTAAGGCACAATTTCCCCAATGAAGAGAACCACCAGTCTACCAGGTAATGCTAATTTTGCTGATGAGATCTCATAATTCAACCCAGAAGACACCAAATACTAGCCAAATAGAAAGTGCCCTTCACTCACAGCTTGGCTCTGAAAGCATTAAATGTGGAAGATGGGAAAGTAATATTTTTACTTTGACTTTACACTTAAAGATAAGAGCGACTCTATCAGAATTTCTACAAAATTATAAATAGAAGAAAAATGCGATGCCTGGTTATAACAGCTGCTGGACCATTTGCAACACCATTTCCCGGGGTGGGTAAGAAATGAAACATGAAAATATAGTAGAGGCACCATCAGAGAGTCACATGAATCTTTTGAAATTATAACCTGATTAGGCCTATGGGAAGAGAATGCCTTGCCAAATGCAGGTATTCATCTATCATATTCTGAAATATCATTTCTTCTCATTATTTTTCAAATATATTCATTGAAAATAAGCTTTGTAATATTGTCAATCAAGAAAAAAAGTGAAGCACCATTTAGTGGAAAGAATTAGAGTTTTAGACCTTTCTCTATCACTAACATGTAAACCTGGACAATTCCTGACGTGTCTGGTCACAGTTTCCTCATCAGTAACACTGCAGTTTAAATACCTCTCCCCACACTCCCCCTCAAGCCCTTGCTTTGTCTTGTTTGTAGGTTGGCTCAGCCTAGACTATGGTGGGGAAATGTAGATGCTGGTCCTTGGTTGCTTCTGATTTGCACATGTCCCAGCATCTCTGGGATCCCCCACTCACAGTAATGCTGACCACCTTCTAGAACTCCTCCTCTCTTAGGTACAGCCTGCTGAGCATGGGAGTTAGTGCAGAGGTGGAGGTTGTCCTCCTTGGTCATCTAGGTCCTTCAAATAAAACCAGGACCATAACACCAAGACAGCAGGGCTAAAGGACTGTATTACTGAAGGACTCGGTTACAGTACAAGGGCAGTTATGATGGAGGAGGGCAAAAATCAGCAGCATGCACTAAATATCTTCTCCAGAGTAAGTGCTGCAAGGAAAAAGTACCATTCTGGAGTGCATCTCCCTTCTTAGACAAGCTTCCCCACCCTCAGGTTCTACAGGATAGTGGAGGTAAGAACCAGGAAGAGGCTTTGTATTTCAGGCTTCTTCTTCTACTCTTCAGAAAGAGTAGAGATGAGTCTTTGAGGCCCTGTCACTTGTGCAATAGTGTAAACTGCAATAATGTTCGTCTCTAGAGCTTTTACTTCTAAATTTTTAATGGTTACGTATGTTGAATTATAATATATGCTCACATCTCCCCCCAAAATTTTCATTCATTCACTCATTCATTTTAAGTATTAAATGAGAGCCTACTCTCTGCCAAGTTAATAGTAAAATAGTAAACAAGTCATTTAAGCAAGAAAATCTTGGATTGTGATTAGTGCTCTTAAGACATTAAACAGGGAGATGAGTGAAAGTTGCATAAAGGGGGTGCTACTTTAGGTAGGATAATCAAGAAGGTCTCTGAGGAAATAACATCTGAGGTGAGATTTTGTCTATGAGGTTAAGATAACAATTGTATCTACATTAAAGTTTTTGTTGAGGATTAAATGAGATAATGTATGCAAAGTGACTACCACTGCATGGCTCATAGTTGGGACTCAGTAAATATTAGCAGCCATTATCCATGTTATTTTTATCATTAATCATCATAACAGCCTGGCAAGATGGGCAAAGAGACTATTGATATTATTTTATAGATAAGGAAACTGTAACTCAGAGATGTTAAATCACTTCTCTATGGTCACACAACTTATAAACGGTAGAACCAAAACTCAAACCCCAGTCTTTTGACTATTATTCCAATGCACTTTCAATGCACACTGTCATATCACTTGGGAGCAACACCTCTATCTATCTGGCTATCTGGCCATCACTCCCTCTCTCCATCCATATCCATTCACCTATTTAACTAATTAGTCAGGGTTCCCCAGAGAAAAAGAACCAAATGGATAAACATAGATTTATCTCCTATCCTATGTTCTTTCTCTCTCTCTCTATCTATATATACATACACACAAACATATATATAAAATGAAAAGAACACATAGGATTAATATATATATAGATATAGATATATCCCTATATCGCAGCAAGATTGTATGTTGCAGACTTGAGCCTGAAGATCATCTAGAGGGAGAAAGCCTTCCTTTGCAAGGATCCCAGTCTTTTAAAGTCTTCAACTGACTGGATGAGGCCCGTCCACATTACGGAGGGTAATGTGCTTTACTCAAAGTGTACTGATTTAAATGTTAATCACATCTAAAAAATACCTTCACAGCAGTATCTAGACTGATATTGCCAAAAAACTGGGCACCTTTGTCTAGTCAAGGGGAAAATTATATACCTACTTTCCTACCTATCTAGGAGTGCATACTACCTTTTGTCATAGGATTTACATTGAATAAAAGGAAGCTCTTAGTTTCAGCTGTGGGTTTGTGAGGTACAGGCAGACTCAGATTCCTGGCAAGCATTCTTCCATGGATTCTTCCATGGATGCCCCCTGATAGAATGTGTTTGTTCTAAATGCCGTTATAAATCATATTTTATTTTAGTTACATGGTTATAGTGGATGTACATCAGTGTTCCAGGTATGTGGTATAACTATTTCTTTTCCTTTAGCTCAGCTGAACAAACAAAATGCTTTCACAAAATAATTTCCCACAAGCTCATTCTTCCATAACAGTATCAAAGAGACCCCAAGAGGAGAAAAGTAGTCTTCTCTTTGTGTATATGAGGGTATTGGTTTGATTCTTGGTTATTCATTAAATTATATAAAACAAATATTTTGCAAGTTTGATAAAGAAGTTGGTTGTCAAAATAAGGTATCTCAGTTCTACCCACTGTTTCTGTAATATAATGCCTAGATATTTAAGGTAATAATCTGCAATGTATATAATGATTTATGTACATAAATATTTGGAATTGTGAAAATGAACACAAACGAAATATTTAATAGGCAAATGGCTAACTATATTAGAGTATGTTTTTCAGTCCTTCAAAATGCTGAGTTTTTTTTTTATAAAGACATGGAAAACTGCTTATGAATTTATACAATTAAAGTAGAATTCTCTTTGTCTCTATTTATAATATCCCAATTATGTAAAAAAATGCGTAGACCAAAAGGATATCTACCTAAAAAGTATATAGTTATCTATAATGACTATTATCTCTAGATGGTAGTATGGATGATCTTATTTTGCTTCTTTATATTATCTTTATTAAAATTAGCTTTTATGCCATACATGTACATTTTTATAAGTAAAAAATTAGCTTAAAATTAAAAATAAAGAAAAAAAAAAAAACCCCTAAGTATCCTAGTTCCATGTGGTGAGCTTAAGTGGCATACTATACTTGTGGCATATGATCTCTTTTTAATGCTCAGTCTTGTATATACTAATAAAATAAGAAAAACATAGCATATGCCTAGTCCATTCTATTGGCTATCAGATTTTTATCACTTAATTTAGGAGAGAAATTCTAGGAAAAAAGTAAAACCATTTCTCAGTTTCAATTTGTACGTCTAGATCTTCACACCATGAAGTTTCTTTTAAAACTGGTGAGCAGTTTGTGTGACTGTGCTCACATTGTTTCCCTGCCTGGAAAACTCACATCTTCTCTCTCATTCACTTTGCTCTAATTTCAAGGTGCTGAACAAGACTTGACACCTCCAAGAAGTTGTCTCAGATACCTCAAGCCCAGAGTAATCTTTCTTTCTCATATTCAGCACATGATGTATTACAGTTGATGTAAACTGAACCCTTGACTTCATCTCTCTCTTCCATTAATTGTTCTTTATTTCCATTAACCTTCCTTCAGATTTATCATCGAGTCTTTTTTTTTCAACAAACTTACTAAAAGCACCAGTCTTAGAATTAGTTTTATTATAACAACAGTATACAAACTAGAACGAGCCAAAAGGAGAGATACACAGGGCAAAGTTGGGGAGAGTTCCAAATGCAAGCTTTCCAGGGATGTGTTACCTTCTCAGAACCAAAGTGTGATAATACTCAAAAAGTATTGCCAACCAGGGTACTTCAGCTAAGCTGCAGTGTCCAAAGTTTTCAATGAGTCTTCATTCTGTGGGCATGACTGATTAAAAGATTTGGCTATGTGATTGAACTCAATCTCCATCCTCCTTACCCTCCTCAGAGGTAGGACAGATATCACCTGGGTCAAAGCCCAAACCCTCTAATTACACGATTGGTCTTTCTGGCATGGCCAGCCCCCATTTTGAGTCATTTCATTAGCATAAACTATATAGGGGCCCACCACGATTCACCTTGTTAGCATAAACTATCAAATGTGGTCCAGGGGCCCACCCTGGATAACAAAGACAGTCCTATCACTTGGGAAGTTCGAAGGGTTAGGAGGTTATTTCCTCAGAACTGGGGTAACAGCCAGCCAAATCCTTTATCACACAAAATAAGTACACAAATTTAACAACTTTCTTACCAAGCAGAAGAAAATTTGGCTCCTTAGATTTCCATGCGTGCATTTTTAAACATGAGAAAAAGGTCAGTGGCCGTAGTTTATAAAGTATCTATATCTTGATTCTCTATTACATTTATTAAAATGAATAAAACACAATATCAAGCAATTAAATACTGTTCATATCCTAGATTTTCATTTGAAACAGAAGGGGAAATATTTTTTGCTGCCAAGCCATGAAAAAAACGTGAACAACACTTTTTGCTATCTGAACTGAAATCTTGAAAAATGAAAGAGTAAACGATAAGCTTAAAAGTAAGTGAATTTAAAATGGATCAAAGACCTAAATTTAAGAGCTCATACTATAAAACTCTTTGGAAAAAAAAAAGGAAAATCTTCATGACATTGAATTTGGCAATGATTTTTCAAATATGACACCAAAATCACAGGCAACAAAAGAAAAAATATATAAATTGGACTTCATTAAAATTAAAAACTTTCGTGTATTAAAGGAGACTATAAAAAGAGTGAAAAGACAACCCACAGAATGGGAGAAAAATTTTGCAAATCATATATCTAATATGGATTTAATATTGAGACTAAAGAACACTTACATCTTACCAACAGAAGAAAACAACTCAATTATAAAATGGACAAAGGACTTGGATAGACATTTCTCCAAAGAAGATATACAAATGGTCAATAAACAAATGAAAAGATACTCATCACTAATAATTAGAGAAACACACATTAAAACCACATTAAGATAGTACCTCACACTCAGTAGGATGGCTAGTGTGAAAAAACACACAAAAACAACAACAACAACAAAAACCCAGAAAATAAGTATTGGCAAGAATGTGGAAGAATTGGAATATATCAAAGGTATATTTGTACATTCACGTTCATAGTACCATTATTCGCAAAACCCAAAAGATAGAAGTAACCCAAGTATCCATCAACAGATGACTGGATAAACGAAATGTGATATATACATACAATGGAATGTTATTCAGCAATCAAAGGGAATGACGTTTTGATGCATGCTACAACATGGATGGACCTTGAAAACATTAGGGTAACTGAAATAAGCCAGTTACAGAAGAAAAACTATTGTATGATTCCACTTATATGAGGTATCTAGAATAAGGCAAATTCTTAGGGGCAGAAATTGTTACCAGGAGCTGGGAGGAGGGGGCAATAGGGAGTTGTTGCTTAATGGGTAGAGAGTTTCTGTTTGAGATGATGATAAATTTCTGAAAATAGATAGTAGTGATGGATACACAACATTGTGTATGTACTTTATACCACTGAATTGTACACTAAAAAATGGTTAATTTAATATTTATGTTACGTAAATTTTATCACAATTTTAAAAAGAGTCAGTGAAGTAAAGAAAAAATAGAAGAATGTATCATTAGATAGCTAGATACTAAAAGCAAAATAAAAAGTTATGACAGTTGATAACTACCGAGAGGCTTTCAAATGGGCCTCTATACAGAGAGGAAAAGAAAGTGATGGAATCAATTCCAAACAAACATCACAAAAATTACACAAGAGAAAACTCTTTTGAGATACCATTTCCCCCAATTTAAAGATGTTTATGGCTCTATGCAGCTATTATTAAATTATAATTTAACTTACTTGAAGAATAGTGTGGTAGGCAGAATAATGGCCCCCCAAGGTGCCCACTCTCTGATTCCCGAAACCTGTGAATATGTTGTGGTTACATAGCATAAGGGACTTTGCAGATATGATTAAGATTACAGTACGTGGGGCTTCCCTGGTGGCGCAGTGGTTGAGAATCTGCCTGCCAATGCAGGGGACACGGGTTCGAGCCCTGGTCTGGGAAGATCCCACATGCCGCGGAGCAACTGGGCCCGTGAGCCACAGCTACTGAGCCTGTGCGTCTGGAGCCTGTGCTCCGCAACAAGAGAGGCCGCGATAGTGAGAGGCCTGCACACCGCGATGAAGAGTGGCCCCCGCTTGCCACAAGTAGAGAAAGCCCTCGCACAGAAACGAAGACCCAACACAGCCATAAATAAATAAATAAATAAACCCAAAAGTTAAAACAACGCAAAAAGCATTATTAAAAAAAAAAAGATTACAGTACTTGAGGTAGGGAGATCATCCTGGATTTTCTGGATGTGCTCAATCCAGTCATATGAACCCTTAAAAGCAGAGAAATTTCTCTGGCTGTTGTCAGAGAGATGCAACAGGAGAGAAGGGCAGCAGATAGGTGAGGCAGAGAAATTTAAAATGTGAGAAGAGCTTGAGCCCCTTTGAAGATGGAAGGAAAGTGGTCATAAGCCAAGAAATGAACTCACCTCTAGTGTTACGGAGTCCAAGCTTGTACTGCTCGCCACAAAACGGGCCAATCACTCGAGAAACAAGGTTTTGGGGCAAGGAATAGTAAGTTTATTCAGAGAGCCAGCAGATCGAGAACATGGCAGACTAGCGTCCTCAAAAAGACTGCCTCCCGCGAGATTGAATTCAGCCTTCTTTTATACTAAAAGGGGAGGGGCTACAGTCCTGCTTCTGGCAGGACTCCGGAAGGGATGCGTTAATTTATTCTCGTCCCCAGCCATTCACAGGTGGGCCTGGTCGAGATGCTCCTGTGAGTTAACCCAAGGTATTTTAGCTTAACCTTCATTACCTGGGAGGCAAGGTTCCCAGAGATGGATCATTACATAATATTTAAGCTTATAGGCAACATCCCTTTAGTGATTAACTTAACAATAGAATACAAAGTTTCTTCCCTATTACACTTGGAGCCAACAGCCAGCAAGGAAATGGGGACCTCAGTAGCACAAAGCCATGGAATTGAATTCTGTCAGTGGGTGGATTCGAAAAGGATTTGGAAATGGATTCTCCCCAAGAACCTCCAGAAAAAAGCAGAGCCCTAGTGACACCTTTTGGTTTTGGCCTTGTGGGACCCTATGTAAAGAAACCAGCCAAACCCACTGGATTTCTGACCCATAGAACTATGAGAAAATACATTTATGTTGTTTAAATGGCTAAGACTGTGGTGATTCTTTTTGGTAGTGATAGAAACCATACAAACAATAAATCAGGAAACACTTTGTAAATACATCTAAATTTCTTCCAAACACTATTTAGAATTAAACATCAACATCACTGTTCCCTTCAGATGATTTCCTGACATTTAATAGTCATTGAAATTAAGCAACCTAACTCCAAAGTTTCTGAAAATCAGTTATTTTTCCCTGGGTATGTTTTGACTTTTTATAAAGGGCACCCAAGAAAATCAAGGGGCAGCAAGAAAAATAAAAGAATAGTGTTATTTTTTTTCCTTGTGTGTTAGCAAAATCTCAACTCAAATATTACATATTTGATGTTGAATAATAATGACTCAGGAGATGATTTCTCACTTGCAGAATAAAAATACTTTAACTTGAGAGAAAGCAAAACTTCTCTCCACTTGACATGAGGTAGCTCTGAGCACTATCCATTTTGGGATTTGCTCTAGGCCTCAAGGTCGAGATCACTGAGGTAACTGCAGAAGTCTAGAGTCGGTACCTCAAGGATGGATAATGCACACAGATATGGTTCAGATGCAAGTGAATTAAAACAGAGATATTTTACTTTCTGAAATATTCCTGCCAAGCCTGCTTCTCATCCTGCATTAGTTTTATATTCTCCATAAAAAATTACCATAAACTTAGCGGGTAACACAACACAGATTTATTACCTCTTATTCTCTATAGGTCAGGCGTCCTGGCACAGGACTGGTTTCTCTGCTCAAGATGAAGCAGGGCTGCAATCAAGGTGTTTGTTGTCTGAACTGCGTTTTCATCTGGCTCAGCTGGGAATGTATCTCCTTTTAAGCACATCCAGGCGGAATTCATTTCCTTGTGCCTGTAAGCCCGAAGGCCCTGACTTTTTACTGGCTGTCAGCTCTCATCTGAGGCTCCCCTCAGGTCCTAAAAAACACCAGTGATTCCTTGCCAGGTGGGCTTTTTACTTCATCAAGCTAGCAAGGAGAAGCTGTGAAGCAATTTGGCTAGCAAGACTTATACAATGGGATATAATCACAGAAAGTTCCATCCCTTTCTCATATTCTAGTGCTTACAAACAAGTCACAGGTCCCACTCCCACTCAAGGGGTAGGAATCTTGAAGGGCATGAATGCCAGATAGCAGAGATCACTGGGGTCACCTCAGGGTCTGTCTGTCACACCCAGTTAAAGATTTCATGATTTTATGTTGTTTTTCTAAGCTTAGAAAATGAAAAGATAACCCGACTTGGGTTGATTTTTTTTTTTTAATTCCTGTACTCATTTAGAGGCAAATATGGTAAGCATTGATTAAAAGCATTGGTTTTGGAGTATTTACATAGGCCTGGGATCAACTACCAGTTCTAATGTGCAATTTGGGGCTAGCTGCTTAATTGCTATAAACCTTGACTTACTCTTATAGGAAATGCAGATAAAATTACTTACAGTTATTCTGTGAGAATTAAATGACAGAATGCATATTTAGTAAAGTGAGACAATTCAAATTATTTATTTTATATATTTTTCATTTTTATTGAAAAAAATCCTCCTGATCCACAGGCAAGAGTCAAAGTTAGTATCTGGGCAAAAATAGTATCTGTTACACATGGTGTCTGTAGCATAAACCAATCTGTCAAACAGATGCAATATATGCCATGTAAAGAGATTTTACTGAATACACATTTCATTTTAAGTCATTCTTTAGTAATCCATAACACCAGTTTTGGAAATTTCAGTTTCACAAATTTCTATTATAAGAAATACCAAACGTAAAGCTCACATTTTAAATAATTCCTTCTCTAAAATTGGATGGAACTGGATTGACTTATTTATTTATTTGAAGACATTACAAAATAATTGAACTCCTCAACAATTTTTTTCTTTTTGTTTCTTCAGTGATCCCCCTTTAAGTAATGACTTTGCATGAAGTGTGAAACCATGGGAGTACTTAAATATACAAATCAAGTGGAGGTAGAGGAGGCCATTTTTCTAACAACCGTTTTATTGTTATGCCATGTGGGCCCCATTCAGTTTCACATAAATTGTTGGAATATAAAGCATGGTACATAATATGAGTTCATGTACCAGCTGAATTTATTTTTGTCAATTAACAGCTGCATATGCTGTTGAGATCCTTTGGCTAATATGCTACATTTAGTTCATATTACAGCATCCAATACAGATCACACCAGGCCATGGCTGTCTTGCAGAGAACAATTTTATAGTAATTATTATTGTGGCCAGGAAATATTTCCTTTTAGTTTTTTATTTTTGTACTTCACTCATCGTAGACATAAAAATAACTAGATAAGTAGGTAGGTAGGTAGATAGATAGATAGATAGATAGATAGATAGATAGATAGATAGGTAGATAGATGGATAGGTACTTCTTGTGGGTGATTCATACTAGATCATTTTGGCAAATGAGCCATAGTAAAGGTGCTGTACTAAGAAATTTATTAAATAGAATTTTTACAAATCAGAGAAAGTATATACTAGAATCGAGGGAGAAAGTTAATTTCTGATTTGATGGGTTTGTCTACTCTTGTCTATGTTTTTACTACTTTTTTCTTTATACATTTTTGTGCTTCACCATTATTATTAAAATGAGCATGACATTCAGGAAAAAGATGCAGACTTGTAGTTTAAAGACCTGGGACCGGGCTTCCCTGGTGGCGCAGTGGTTGAGAATCTGCCTGCCAATGCAGGGGACACGGGTTCGAGCCCTGGTCTGGGAAGATCCCACATGCCACGGAGCAACTGGGCCCGTGAGCCACAATTACTGAGCCTGCGCGTCTGGAGCCTGTGCTCCGCAACAAGAGAGGCCGCGATGGTGAGAGGCCCACGCACCGCGATGAAGAGTGGTCCCCACTTGCCACAACTAGAGAAAGCCCTCGCACAGAAACGAAAACCCAACACAGCCATAAATAAATAAATAAAAGAACGTGAATTTCTTAAAAAAAAAAAAGACCTGGGACCATGTCTCAAAACAATAATTATTCATTTTGGCAAATCATGGAGTTCTTTTTAGCCTCAGCTTCCCTTTCTGTAACATGGGATTGTTAAACTTCTGCCCTGCCTACCACACACAGTTGTCACAATGATTAAAAACATATAAATAATGTATTTGGTGTGTCTCGCCGTTTTTATCTACGTAAGTCTTAAGATCCTGGGGTATGGATGTATAACCCTAGGACCCTGGGGCTAAGTCTGAACCAGCTGTACAAACACAAAATTTCTTTGATTTACTAGTTTTATTTTTAATAAAAATGTATATGACTTTTAAATTCTATTCCTTAATATATTACATTAACGGTAATAAAATTTTGTAGTCACCTCTGAGTAAAATTAATGCCATGCAAAGATATACTTTGGCTTTAAGAATTTCCTGGCTTATGGCTGCTTTGTAAATACAAGTGCTTTGTATATTGTAGACATTTTACACATCTGAATTATTTTTGTAGATAAAGAAGGAAAAAACTTTCTCTGTGAAATAAGCTAATAATAATTTTTATTTCTCTAATAAAAGAATATGCTTGAATGAGATTAAGGAAGGCCAAAAACATGTGATAGAGTGAGAAATATAAATATTCTGTAATGGTTACTTCAAAGTACACTTAAAGTAGTTATTAGCAACAGACAGAAGAATATCTGAAAACTTATATATAAGAACTTTATGAAATAAGTGTCTTTTAAGAAGGTAATACTAAATGCTTCATACAGCTCATCATGAACAACAGGTCTAGACACCACCTTACATAATGTAGTGAGCCTTTTACTGATCATGGCAAAGTAATTGAAGGGGGCAATTCAGTGGCAATTTAAATAATCCAGTGTTATCAACAGCTATGAAGCTATTTCTAAGACCAATGTGACACTCAAGATGAAGAACTGGTTCAAGGTACAACATGATTTGCTTTTGTGTGGGAGTTCATCTGATCATTCCTGGCCCATTCTGGCTATTTTACAGGCCTGTGTGGCAGAGGCTGGGACTCCACTGTTTTCCAAATGTGCACATTTATCCCTATGCCTTCTTCACCCAAGAAAATCTTAGGTTAGTGAACATTTAAATGTCACCATTTGACTGATGTCCATAGAGCTTCTTTGCATTTTATAACGATTGAAGAAATCATACAAGGCCATCTGGAGTATATAGGTTGTCATGTATCCTTAAATTCCTACTCCAGACTTACCATGGCTGTATCACTGGGACTATTCTTATAAAAACGGGTTTCCAAGGAAGCTGAATCATTTGATATATGATACAATAAATAGAGGAGAGAGAGCATAAATGTGAAATGGAGAAAATTTACAGGGTGACCATACTCTTTCGATTTTTATGTTTCTACATTATATCATTACAATTCCATTCAGCTGTTCATTCTTTTAAAAGCTGGTTAAACTGCTCCATTTAAGGATTTATGTACTAGATTCCTTACAAATATGGAACATAATTATCTGTGAATTATATTCTGAATATGGCACTTCTGCATCACTGTCACTTGAGCCTCAGAGATATAAATAGGAGGTCATATTTATGTTTGCTTGACCTTACAGCATCTAACAATCGATTTTTATAAAACACAGTAAAAAAATCCTATCAAGTGTCCTTGTTGAAATATAAAACAAAGTGTAACTTCTAATATCTAATTTTCAAATTATCTGTTTCCATCTTTAGCCAGTTACTGAAAAAGTTAGATCCCCCAACACTGAATATACTATATCTTTCTCAAATCATTTCCAGCTCAAAGTCCTGCAAATGTAGATGATTCCAATAATTGTGTTTATCTTCTTCAGCAATTTAACTCTCTATTATGTAAATTCAAAGACATTGGAAAATGTACCCCCATGTCCAGATATTGAAGAGCCCACTCTCTCATTCATGCATCAGCTGGAAGCAGGAGCTGGGAGAGCAATTCAGCTGTGGCAAGACTGCCAGAAACTGACCAATCCAAAGCAATTCAGTCTCTAAAGATAGGAGCCAGTTTTTCAATGAGGCTGGCTGGTAGAGAATGTGAAACAACACAAATTGGCCAATATTAATTTATTTTCACCATCCATTAATTTTTTGATGGGAGAAATAACTCAGCTACATTCCCCAGTTCTTAAACAAGCATGCTTCTTTCTTTAGTCTCTCTTTCGCCTCTACTCAGCTTTCTACCTGTGTTACCACCATCATCCCATGGGTCGTTCATTCATTAATTTAAGAAATATTTGTTGTGTATCAGCTCTGTGCCAAGCATCTCTATTAGGCACTGGAGATGTGGCACTGAACAAAACAGACAAAAATATCTTCCCTTATGAAGCTTATATTGGGAGGGGAGTGTGTAAGATATTAAAATAATTAAAGTGCTGATTAGAAAAACAAAGTAGGGAGGGGGGTTAGGGAATTTCTGTGTGGGAGGCAGGGCTTGCAATGCTGGCCAGAGGAGGTCTCACTGAGAAGGGGGCACTTGAAGGGAGATCAAAAGGAAGAGTTGGGATGAGCCTTGTGGCTATTAAGAAAAGAACCCAGGCGCAGCACAAATGCCCTCAAGTGAGGACGTGTTGTTTAAGGAATCACAATGAGAGTAGTAGAGCAGAGGCAACTAGCATGAGGTGAACAAGAAGTGAAGTCAAAGAGGCCACGGGAGGGAAGCAAATCACAGTGAGCCTTGGAGGGCCTTTTGAGGACTCTGGCTTTTATGCTGAGTAAGTGGGAAACCCCGTGGAGAGTTTTGAACAGTGATGAGGCATTTGACTTAGATTTTGACATGATCACTCTGGTGTCTTTTTTGAGAAGAAAATGAGGAGAAACTAAGAACAGAAATGGGGAGATCATGATTCTGGTGAGAGATGGATGGCAGCAGTGGAGGTAGAGAGAATTGGCCAGATTCTGGAACTATTTTGAAAGTACAACCAACAAGATGTGCTGACAGATCATACGTGAGTGTGAAAGAAAAAAAAAAAGAGAAGATAAGGGAGACCATCAAGATTTTGGACTAAGCCTCTGGGAAAATAGAACTAAAGGCTGTAAGAGGAACAGTGGAAACTCTCAGGAGGCCAGCTTTGAACATGTTAGGTCTGAGGTGTTGATTAGATATCCAAGTGAAGAGAATGAAGAGCTAGTTGATAGATGCCTGAAATTCAAGGGTGCGATCTAGACCAGATATATAAGATTTGGAGACACGAACCTAAAGATGGTATTTAATCCACTGAACTGGATGAAATCACCTAAGGAGTGAGTATAGATAGTAAAAGAAGTTCATAGATGGATTAAACTCCAAGGTTGATTTTAGTTTGTTATCTTACTGTTTCTTAAATTCTTTTTGTCTTTTAGTGTGATTCTTTTCTTGGGGGGAAAGGGTAGTATAAGCATGCTTTTAATTACAGTAACTCCCCTACATATGAATGAGTTTTGTTCCAAGAGTGCATTCATAACTCCAATTTGTTCTTAAGTCCAACAAAGTTAGCCTAGGTACTCAACTAAACAATTGGCTATACAGTACTGTACTGTAATAGGTTTATAATACTTTTCACACAAATAATACATAAAAAGCACAAAAAACAAAGAAAACACTTTTAATCTTACAGTACAGTACCTTGAAAAGTACAGTAGTACAGTACAACAGCTGGCATACAGGGGCATGTTCGCATCTTTGAAAGTTCACAACTTGAAGGTTTGTATGTAGGGGACTTACTGTACTTACTTTTAGGCTGGCTTACTTCTAAAATATCATTTGGAACTTAACTGTAGCTAATATATTTTATTGATTTTTATATATATTTTTAATACCCAACATATACAAAAAGGTAGTACAATACATTTTAATAATTCCCATAGTAAAAATTCCTATAATGTATATGATTATCTTGTTAATAATAGTTTTCATTATTTCAAAAAGTAACATAGGAGAGATGACTAATTCAAAGCCTGGCACTTTTTGCCCCCAGCATCTAACACACTGTCTCATATATAGAATGTGCTCAATATACATTGATTGAATGAGTAGTTATGCATGCTAATTTATTTGGCACATGAGAAATTTGAAAAAGAAATTTTATTAATAGAATTGAAAAAAATTAGTGCTCTAATTATTCCTTAATAAGATTTTTAAAGTTATTTTTAATTTTAAAAGTTATACAATTATAGAAATACAGTTAATACAGAAATGTAAAAAGAAAGGAAAATAACCTAGTCTAAAGAACACTAAAAATACACTGTTAACATTCAACTGCATTACTTTCTAATCATTTTCTATCTATACTTTAAAGTTAGTTATGATTGTTTCATATATATGTACATTAGTTTAATCTTACCTTTCTCAGCAACATCACAACAAAATATTTTCTAGCTATTTTGTTTTAAAACTATACTAATTTAAACTGTTAATCTCTTTTTAGGATATTTTTGGATATTTCCAATTTTTCATTATCAAAAAACAATGTTCAATGAATGTATTCGTACATGAATTTATTTTCTGAATTAAAAATCATTGACATATATACACTGCTATATTTAAAATAGATAACCAACAAGGACCTACTGTACAGCACAGGGAACTCTGCTCAATATTCTGTAATAACCTAAATGGGAAAAGAACTTGTAAAAGAATAGATACATGTATATGTATAACTGAATCATTTTGCTGTACACCTGAAACTAATACACCATTGTTAATCAACTATACTCCAATATAAAATGAAAATTTAAAAAAAAGAGAGAGAGACTGTGGAAGAAAAGAAAAAAAGAAAAAAATTATTTTCTTAGGTGATATTCTTGACTTAGAATATAATAAAACTTAAAAGGTATTTTTAAATGTTTTAGAACCTCAACATTAGAATATGTACATTATATCTCTGTTCAAACAGTAGCTGCCAAACAGTATAACTTCAGAGGTAGGAGATATGTTTTCTCAAGCACAAAATCATCATACTTTTGTAATATTTCTTAGGAATAAAGTCTAATATTCTGACTATACCTTCAATATATGAAGATATATTGGAAATATATCCAAATATATATATATTTGGAAATATAAATATTTCCAAATATATATTTGGAAATGTCAATGTAGCATCCCCAGGACATGTTGAAGTAATCACACAATTGTTCAACCATGGCCAGAAATCAGATATGAATAAAAGAGAATTGCCTTAAGAAGGTTAAAATTTAGAGAGGGAGAAATAGAGATAAACTGAGTATTATATTAAGGCCCACAAAACCTGGGGCACGGGGGTTCCGCATCTGCATAGACACACTTAGAGAAGCACTGAACAATAACTCATGTAAGTAAAAAGAACTTCATTCTCTACTCTTGTCTCCTGAACAGCCCAGGGTGACGCATCTCAAACAGCCCATTCACTCAGAACTCATTTGGAATCTCTCACACCTCGCACCCACCATTCTTTCCATTTCAAGTTTTCTTTTACCTAATTCCTCTCTCTACTCCCAGGTTTTTATTGCATTGATAGATTTAGCCTCTGAAGTCAAGTCCTTCACTCTTGCCTCCACCCTTTCCCACTATCCTGTTTATTCATTTACAAAATATCCAATAAATTGTATCATTCCTTTGGGGAAAGGGAAGGGATTAAGTTAGATAAGGAGGCAGAAACATTCCCATGATAATGAATCTAGTCCCTACCTCGTTTCCCCCATCTATATTTAAAAATGCACGCAAAGAGATGCCTGACATTTAATTGTACCACTAAAAAGCACAAACCCCTTTCTTCTGGAGTAAATGTAACTTCATGTGGTCACTTCTGGAGGTGCCGTCAAGCTCAGCCTATTTGTGGCAGTCAAAATCCTATTTTGAGGACTTTGACAAGGGGTGTAGGGTGGGAGGGTAAGGGGTGTTTGAGTACCAGGGTTTCAGTATTGGAGGTTGCAGAAGGGTACCCTATTACCATAGGCCCTTCTTAGTGAAAACCAAACATATACAGCTTTTGTTGGTGTGGATTTGGGATTTGCCATATGCCAAGCCCTGAAAGCAGAACTGTTATCTAAACCAAATGGTTTCATGGGAAGCATGAGCAGGCAAGGCTGTCAATGGCTGTCTCTGAGAACCTGCTATTGGAATTACTTTTCTTGCTTTTCACCACCCATGGGTACCTCCTTTAACACAAGTACAACCCTATGTCCCAGATCTGAACTATCCAAGCATCCGATGTCAGTAGTTTCCTTCAACAGTGACTAGAATTCAGATAAACCACTGGTGTGACAAAACGACATAAGATAAAAATCCTGGATTCCTGTTTTTCATGCTTCTGCTACTATAAGAGTTTATCTCCTAAGACTACACACTGGTTAAATTCTAGATGCTTAGACTTTGTTCATATTAGAAAAAAAAAACTACAGGAGAATTTTAAGAGTAGATTTAAGAGGGTACTGAAGAGAGGCACAAGGCTGTGAAATATTTTAGAATAATCTGTGAGAAGTGCTAAAGAAATTCAATTATAGAAAAACAGAAATTGGCAGCTAAATGGTAAGCTTAGTAAGTTTTGACCATATGAGGAGACATTAAGTGGCTTGCCATAGAATTCGATAAATATCACTTTAGAGAATAAATGAATCTCCTGTCACAGCTTTGAAAAAAAAAGAAAAACTCCTTTTTGGAGGTTTGCATGAATAAAATAGCCAAATCTTCTGTGAATGATTTGATACAGTTTTCCTGGGAAGATAAAAAATAAAGATACATCCTGAAGTCCCATTTAGCCTCATGGTTTTATGAGCCTCATCTTTCTTTATTTATTAGCATGTCTGAGTAACTTTCTAGGAGCAGATGTTGATTTCTCACGATTTTTGTAAAGTCTCAAAATAATTTGCAAATTGGTTTCCATTTGCATTTGTTATCAACTACGAGTTTTCCATATTTGTTTTTAAGGTACAATTTTCTGACAAATAGGTTGTTGAAAAGAAATGATAGTTATGAGTACAGAGAATAACATTTGTTTATCTTTCTGTATCATTCCTCCAGGAATTTATAAGATTTTAATACATTAATTATCTCAGAACCCCACCCAACCACACATACAGCAAAGAAATATTGCAAACTCTGTTAACTGAAAACCATCTGAACCACTATGAATCGATTACTCCAGCACCAAGATTTCTGACACTCAGTGGGTGTTCAATAAACATTTGCTGAATTTAAATAAATTGACTCAACAAACTTGAACTGAGTCTCCTGTGGTTGTTCATTTCTCTTCACAATCTGCATTGTACAAAGAAAGTGACAAATTTACTAAGAAAAGTCATTGTCTCTGAGTTTACAAATTCTAGCTCAGACAGTCACGATTAGGTAAGATGGCTTTTCGTGTATGTTGAAATTATACCTAACGTCCCTTAGAAAGGGATTACAATATATTTAAAGTATTTCATCTAGGATTCACCGAATACTATGATAGTTTCATTCTTTTCCTATTTTCTTTCTCTCCACTCTGTATGTGAGTAATGGAAATGCTATTATTGTAATCTCTTTCATAATATTCAAATCAGATCTAGTAGTCAAAAGTTTGTAAGTTGGAAATAAAGGCCAACATAGCAAAAGAAAAATAAATTACCATTAAATAAGCTTAGAGAAATGTCAATCATTGGATACAAATTTTATTTATTTATTTTTTGAGTTACTTCCTCTATATTAGTGAGTGGGGTGAAAAGTAATGCAATTATTTCTTTCTTTCATGACCAGATTCTTTTAATCATTAGTATCACTCTTGTTTTAGAATCAATGGATACATCCAGCCATTGTTTACACTCAGGCTTTGACTCCAGGCACACAGTAGGTATTCCATAAATTTTTTTTTTAGATTTATTATTTAGTTATTTATTTTTTGGCTGCGTCGGGTCTCAGTTGTGGCCCGCGGGATCTTCGCTGAGGCATGCGGGATCTTTGGTTGCAGTGCGTGGGCTCTGCATTGCAGCGCGCATAGTTGTGGCACATGGGCTTAGTTGCCCCGTGACATGTGAGATCTTAGTTCCCTGACCACGGATTGAACCCGTGTCCCCTGCATTGGAAGGCGGATTCTTTACCAGTGGACCACCAGGGAAGTCCCTCCATAAACATTTATTGGGTCAATAAATGCAAGAGTGACCTAGCATCAATTTCTATGCTTTTGAATACAGAATGAGTTAGGAAACCTTAGTAAAATTACAGAGATAAATTTCTACTCTTTGCAACCTGACCAATGTGTTTTGCCACATTTTTAAAATATGAGAAATGCTTAGATTTTTTTCATAAGGGGAAAGGTAGACCTAAGAGAGGAGTTCAGATTTTAAAAAAATTTCCTCCATCTTTGTAATTAGCTCACCCTAGTAAGGGCAAGGCAAATAGAGCTTGAGAACTTAAGAAATAGCAGTTCAATAGGTTTAATCTGACTGCTAATGTCAGAGAATTATATAAGCCATGTAAATAAGCTTATTATGTACCATGTCCTGCTTTACACGGCAAAGGGTATTGTTACTGTGTTAGAATTGTTTTTTGCTACTATCAGGAAAATTTTAGGAAACAACCTTGCACATATGCTTTTTATTATTTTTCTATTTCTTTATTATGGATTCTACAAATGGAATTGCTCCCTGTGTTGATTCAGATTGCCGACTCTCCTTCCAGTGTGGCAATATGATTCAGTTTGAACTTCTGCATATAATGTGCTATGTTCATTTCTCAAAATCATGCCAACATCGAATAGCATCGTTTAATTCTTTGCCTAAGTAATGAATGAAAAATCTCTCATTAGCTACCGATGCATTCATTTAAAAAAAAAAATTCTCACAGAACACCACTAGGTAAGAACTAATACTGTCTTTCTTTTATAAATAAAGACACTGAGACTCACTAAGACTCAGAACACCATGTATCTTACCATAGGTCACAAAGCTGGAACCCATGTCCTTCTCACTTATGAGCTAGTGTTGTCAACAATGTATCATTCAACATTTCCTACTGAAAAGGAACATTTCAAAATTTCATGTCCTGAATACTGGCATTTTATAAAATCTATTCACGACTTGTATTTTTTTACTCACAATATTTTCCTTTGGACCACCATTGTTTGTTACTGATTTTTTAAGAAGCCTGTAAATGTAAAGCAACAGCTCTGTTACACTACATTTTGATTTGCATTTGGATCTTATTCAACTTTGTGCAGTAACTCAGTATATCCATAGAATTCTGCAAAGTTTCCATAGGTTGGAAATCAGTAGTTTATTCAAAATTAGTGACTTTCAAATAAGTAATATGCTGCTTGAGCTGACATGGTTTACCACATGAATCTCTAAAGGATTTCTTCCAAGTATGTCCTGTTTCTCAGGATATTCCAAATCATAATCCATACATTAAACAACTTGCTTAATTTCTCTTCCACAATTTTCTTTCTATGAATAATAGAGTTCCTTACTGGCTTCCTAAATCTTTCCACATAAACTGTATGTTATTCTTTGTTTAAAGTGCTTTCACACACACACACACACACACACACACACACACATTAGATAAGAGTAATATTTCATTTTGAAAAATTCATTTCAAGGCATTCATTTTTAGATCTAAGAAAAATGATCTTTAAACACTTTGGCATAAGACTGAAAAATAAGTAATTGATAGATATTTTGAACAAGTAAAGAGATCTGCATCATTACCAGATTAGAAGTTGGTTTGATGAAATGGTCCAAATGCAGGGAAAATGAAGGCTATTAAGGGTCTTAAAAGCAATTTCTAAGTAGAATTGTTTTCATTTATTGAGTACCACCTTAAATTTATTGGAAAGCTTCCTGAAGTTGTTCAGCAGGAGTTCTATAAAATGTATCTTTAACCCCATTTTCCCTTCTTTTCTCTCATCTAAAAACAGCTTGAGGATACTTGCCCAGTTGGTTGTCATCTTGAGAGGGCCTTTTAGTAAACATGTTCTGAGTAGGAACTCCCTGGCACTATAAGAGACAGTTGGCTCTTATTAACAAACTTTGCATTACAAATAGAGGCAGGCGCATCACACATGGGGGCTTGTGCATCTATTTTCCTGCATTCCAGGCAAGTGTTCTTCCCACAGAGGCCAACTCTCAGGCACTTTTATTTTAACTATAGATAAATTATAGGGAACATGTGTTTTCCTTTTGAGAGCGCTGCGTAGCCTAGAAGCAGTTACCCGACTGCAACCACAAATGTGAAACAACAGTCTCCCAGAATAGAAGTAAACACAGGATCAAATATTCTTGGGAAAGAAAGAATAAATAGCTAACAAACTTTATGAAAAGATACATAATATTACTAATAGTAAAAGAAACACAGTTTTGTGGGGGTTTTGCAAAGATTATTGGTAAAGGTATGTATGGATAAAAATACACTTTGATGTACAATTTCATGTTTGTATGTACCTACATACATATATATGCAATATGCACATGATACATACACAATACTTACATGATATATGTGTGTGTATAAAACCTATTTGTAAGAATATAATATACACATGTATAACATATCTATATGCATATAGAAAATTCATCATCAAAGTTTATATTTCTCCATTTGTACCCTTATCAATAATCTTTCAAGAAACAAAAACTGTTTTTCTTCTATTTGTTTTAGTATGTACAGTTGACCTTTGAACAACACAGGTTTGAACTACATGGGTCCACTTATACGTGGATATTTTTTAATAAATACTATAGTACTGCACTATCCACTGCTGGTTGAATCCTCGGATGTGGAACCATGGATACAGAGGAACCTTGAATATGAAGGGCAGACTATAATGTTATACATGGATTCACCTGCTTGGGGTTGGTGCCCGTGAGCCCCACCATGTAATCAAGGTGCAACTGTACATGCATATATGTACACACATATGTGTATCTCCCCCTTGCCACCCCAGTCTCCTGGAACCCAGCTAGTCTATTTATCCTACAAAATTATCCTTTGAAAATGATTGGACAAATATACATATATATATGTATAGGATTGCTTATTGTGACATCTATTTTAATAGTAGAAGTAGCTTACATGTTCATCCATATGGGATTAATTAAATAAACCATGGTGCATTTATACATTGGGCTGCCAGGCAACTATAAAAGAGGATGAAGTCCTCTGTTACTCCACATCTTAGTGATGTAATCAGGGACAATTTACTTGACCTCTTTGTATTACATTTTTCTCAGCTGTAAATGATAATACTTGTATCTAACACACTGATTATTATGAAGATAAAATGAGTTAATTTATGTCAAATGCTGAGAAAAATACCTGGCATATAGCTATTATATATGTTGGATTTTTATTACCTATAGTACATTTTGAAATATAACTGCTTTGCATAATTATGTGAATAAATCAGATTACAGGGTAATAGGTGTATATATGTATTTATAATTATATACACATTTAATGAATGTTTTATACACACACACATATATATATGTATACATATCTCCAAATTTTGTTTATGTACATAAGCAAGTCGGAATGGATATTTACTGACTATTGAACAGTGATGATCTCTAGGGTGATTTAAGGTGCAACTTCATTTTCTCCTTTATACATTTCTTCAGTTTAGACATTTCTATATATGATATATTTAATAATATCCATGCATTACTTTTCTAAAATAGAACAAGGTTACTTTGATTATAGAAATAATCTGAAGAGCAAAAACAACTTCCAAATAAAGGAGAAAATTTAGTTACATATGCAAAATTGGCCCAATACTTACTAGTAATTTAACAGAAAATAATTGTGATCAGATATTATTCTATAGATGCAGGTATTATAATCAGATGTAAAATCTTTTGATTTTTGTATACTTTACCAATTTCCATCAAGTCTTCTTAAGAAAGATCAAAGTAAAATATTTTTATGCATG
Organism: Balaenoptera physalus; assembly: GCF_965194825.1. Classification (NCBI taxonomy): domain Eukaryota; kingdom Metazoa; phylum Chordata; class Mammalia; order Artiodactyla; family Balaenopteridae; genus Balaenoptera; species Balaenoptera physalus. The sequence continues at coordinate 17,467,268 of NC_138884.1, read as the reverse complement.
TTAGTTTTATGCAGCTGCACTTATTGAACAATCATTATGGGTTTTATGTTCCATTTTTGCATAATATCTCATTCTTTACATTTGTTTGCCTTGCTTTATTGTAAGATTTTTAATACTAGAGAACTTATTTTTTAACTATACCAACATTCTATTATTTAAATTACAACTGTGATCATGAGTTGATTACATTAATAACATTCATTCCTGCCACCTAACCTTCCCTTACAAACTTTGTTGTTAAAATGGTAACTATAGCACTTGGACTCCTGGGGGAACTAAATGTATTTACCAGCTGCTGCCCATACTATTCTGGTATCGCTATAAACTATTTTACTGGGGATGAAGAATAAAATGGGAGCAGTGGGGAGAAATTGTAAAAAAGACTATCTCAGATATTTCAGACAGAAATGAATGACATAGTTGATCAAGACTCCAAAAAGTAGGAATTAACTGTCAGTGATCATGAAACATATAAGAAGATTTCTGTTCCACATTAGAAGGACTAATCATTTCCTTGTGCTTTTAAAGCTTTTAAAGCTATAGCTCTATAGCTATATACCCACAGTCTTGTTTCCTGATGGCACCTGAAAGTTTGCCAGACTGATCCAGTTCTGTATCTTGATGATGGGCCATTTAAGCGTTTTTATTTCCAAATATTTTGTGATGTTTCTGATATGTTATTGTTACTAATTTCTAGTGAACATTATCGGGGTCAGAAACACTATTCTGTATTGTTAATATCAATCTTTTTAAATTTATTGAGACTTGTTTTTTGTACCCACCTTATTGTCTTTCTTGGTGAATATTCTATGTATGCTTACCAAAAAAGTGTGTATCTATAGCTGTTGGGTATAGAGTTCTACAAATATCAATTGGGTCAACTAAGTTGATACTCTTGTTCAAGTCTTCCACCATGATACCTATATTTTTGTCTACTTGTCCTTTCAACCACTGAGATAAGGTTCTTAAAATATCCAACTGTGTGTGAATTTTGTCTATTTCTTCCTTTAGTGTTTAAGTTGTACTTCATATACTTGAAAGTTTTGTTGTTATGTAATTATAAAGTTAAACTTGCTAGGCCTTCTTAATGAATTTCCTCTTTTATCATTATTTCTTTAGTTCTAGTGAAAATCACCATCTTGTTTATATAGCCATGGCAGTTTCCTTGTGCTTAGCATTTGCATGGTGTATCTTTTCATGCTTTTATTTTCAATATCTTTATTAATATATAAACTGTGTTTCTTGGAACAGCATATAATCGAATCCATTTTTTAAAATCCAGTTTAACAATATCTGCCGTTTATGTGGAGTGATAAGCTCATTTTTATTCAGTATATTGTGGTTGAGTTTGTCTATCATCTTCATATTTGTTCCTATCTATACTACTTCATTAACAATGTTAAAAAGTACAATGGTATAATTCTATGCTCTTATTGTAATATATTTTATTTCTGTATATGCTACAAACATATTGCTTTAATAAGTCAGTATTCTTTTTAAAACATTTAAAAATAAATTTGTATGTAAATAAAGTAAAAAGATGTCTTCTAATTACCCATACTTTTACCCTATCTGGTCCCCTTAATGGTTTCTGCATATCTGACTTCTCTATGGTATCAATTCCTGAAGAATATCTCTTAACATTTCACCCAGTACAGGTCTGCTAGCAATCAATTCACTTGGCTTCTGTTTGTCTGAAAATGTCTTTCTTTTGCCCTCATATTTGAAGCATATTTTCACTCAATATGGCATTTCATTTGATGGTTCATTTTTGTTTTTCTTTCAGCACTTTAAAGATGTTGTTCAATTGTATTTGGTTCTCATTGTTTCTGATGGGAAGTCAGCTACCAATATATCTCTATGTAATGATTCTTTTTTCTTTAGCTGTTTCTTTATATTTGGTTCTCATCAGTTTGTGTATGATGAAACCAGTTATGGTTTTCTTTGCATTTACTCTGCATGAGGTTTGTTGAGCTTTCTCAGTCTATAGGTTGATATGGTTTATCAATTTGGAAAAAATCCCAGCAACTAATCTCTTCAAATAGTTCTTCTGGGACCTCAATTACACATATATTGCCTTACCATTTGATATTGTTCCACAGACCTCAGGTGTTCTGCACCTTTTTTTTTCCTCTTTGGGTTACACTTCGTATAATTTCTGTTGACAGGTCTTCAAATTCACTGATTCTTCCTTCTGTTGTGTTCTGTCTTCTGTTAATCCCACAGAAAAAAAAGATTTCTGATATTGTATTTTTCATTTTCTTCATTTTTATAGTGTCTACCTCTCTGCTAAAATCCATCATCTGTACATGCATGTTGTCTACCTTTTTCACTAGGCATATTTTTGCCAGTTATTTAAAAGTCACTGTCTGATAGATAATTCCAGCATTGTGGCTAATTCTAGTTCTGTTTCCATTATTTCCTCTCTTCATCAAAGGTCATATACCTTACTTCTTTTTGTTTATTATTATTATTGCTTTTTATGACAGAATTTGTACATAAGCGACCAAAGAAAATAATATTTATCTCAATAAAGGTGTGCCCTTATGTCAGCCATTAGTGATGAGGACTAAATCAGCCTAATACATATTTGACCTCCGTCTGAGTTTTCTTGAAGCTTTAGTTAAATTCAGTTAATCGTTGATTTAAAATACTTTGAAGAACTGACTTAAAATGTTTCCCTTTAGCAAGGCTTGGGATCTGGGCACTGGCAAGAGTCTGCTAACCTCTTTTTCACTAACATCCAGCTTCCAGCTTTCTGGGCCATTTGGGAGTTCTCTTTGCTCTCCAGTCCTGCTACTCGGGAGATCTCTCTCTGTCCTGCGGCCCAGTCCATAGGCTTCTGTACTGCAGCAGTACACTTGGTGAAGCGCCAGGGTTTCCCAGAGGGATTTCTCTCTGTTCTCCTGCTCTGTCCCCAGCCTTTGGCATGCTGCTTCAGTACAGTGGCAAAAGCCCAGAAAATTTTTATGAATTTCTCTTATTACTCCCTCCCTAGACCCAGCTTTCAGTGTATAGCTGCTTTTCCTTTGGAAGGCCCAGGTACCTGGAGGGGTATCTCTCTCAACTTTGCTGCTCTGTCTCTGGGCTGCAGTGTACCCTATTATGTGAATACTTGGGGAAAGACTGGGCAGGTGGGTACAGGCTTACTCTGTGGCTGAGATGCCCTATGATTCTCACCCATCATACTGATCTACATTCTGCTGTGAAAGTTCATTAAAGGTTGGTCAGATTTCTACATGTCTTGCCCTTATCTCTGGAAGATTTCTCCATTTCTCCCCTTGTTAGCAGTGAAAGCAGGTGTCCAAATGCTCATAACTTTCAGGATTTTAGTTCATTTTGGTTTCTTTGCATAGTCAATTCTCTGATTTTTTTAAAACCCTTCATTTGTAGCTTACCTAGCTTGTTCTAGTTGTTTGGATGGAGTGACACTCATTTGTGACTTTCTAGATACTAACTCCACTTGGTGATGAAAAACTAGTAATACTAATTTGAACTCTGGTGCCCTGGGACACAATGAAATTCACATCCAACCTCAGGAAACTAAGGAAAAAATCAAGCAAGTAAATTTATTTGTTCCCAAGCGCCTCCTTTGTTTCACACCTGTTCCTTTTTCATACTAGGTGTTTGCCTTTGAACATTCCAATTCATTTCTTTAGTATTCTTTTTTTGTGCTGACCTCCTCAATTGATTTGACTGTATTCTTTCTTTCTTTAGGTCAGTTTTTCTTCATATTGGTTGGCCAAAAAGTTCGTTCGGGTTTTTCTGTAACATCATACAGAAAAACCTGAACTTCATGGCCAACCTAATATAAGGACATGTGACTCTTCCTGAACTTAAATCTGAGTATTATGGTAATTCTCTTCTCTTTGAAAACCCTTCCTGTCTCTTGGAGAGGATGAGTGAAATAGCTGAGGGAGATGAAGAGGAATAAACTTCCAAATGCAAAATAAATGAGTCACAGGGATGAAATGTTCAGTGAAGGGAATATAGCTAATAATAATGCAATATTATTAACAAATAATAAAACAAACGGCAACTAGACTAATTGTGGTGATCATTTTGTAATGTATAGAAATATCAAATCACTATGTTGTGTACCAGGAACTACCATAGTGTTATAGGTCAATTATACTTCAAAAACAAACAAACAAGCAAACATACACACTCATAGAAAAAGAGATCAGATTTGTGGTTACCAGAGGTAGGGGGTAGGTGGAGGGGGAACTGGATGAAGGCAGTCAAAAGGCACAAACTTCCAGTTATAAGATAAATAAGTACTAGGGATGTAACGTTCAATATAATAAATATAATTAACACAGTTGTATGTTACATATGAAAGTTGTTAAGAGAGTAGATTCCGAGTTCTTTTCACAAAGAAAAAATATTTTTTTCTTTTATTTTTTAACTATATGCGATGATGGATGTTCACTAAACTTATTATGGCAATCATTTTATGCTGTACATAAAACAAATCATTATGCTGTGCACCTTAAACTTATAGAGTGCTGTATGACAATTACATCTCAATAAAACTGGAAGAAAAAATAAAAATAAATCCCTTTGCATCTTTTGGCAACTTCATGCAATTAGAGACTCAACACTATTTCTACTGAGAATTTTTGTAAATTATGTTTCAAATGATGCATGGCCCCATGGATCTAACACATAACTATATGGCTATGATTAATCAACACATATTTTATCAATTTGCTTTACTTGATTGAGCTCCTTTGAATCTATTACTGAGCATAACAAGAAAAGCTGATCTGCTCTAGGGAGTTTCTATGTATCTTACTGTTATATTTTTATATTTCTCTAAATGTCATAAACATATAGTTGAGCGCTGATTATTTGATGATTTATAGATTATGACATTTTTATTTTCAGTGTTATTGAGGTGATTAAATATTTGATGCAACACTACAAGCACAGACACTCATTTCAATCATTACATATAGTTGAAGTATGGAATTGTCAGGATGAATATGAGATGATGAAATCATCTTTTCATTAAAGTTAAAATATAGCTATGCTGGAGAGTTCACCCCACCCTACGGAAAGTCTAGATTCTAAAATATAGTAGTGGGATTTAGAGATTAAACTGCACAAAGTCAGTAGTGCTGCCCAAAGATGTAATGTACTTATATACATTTTGGAATTAAAAAAAATGGGTTTTGATTAGGACAAAAAATACCATATAATTTCATTCAATAAAACATCAGTTAGCTAATTCTTAATCTAATTAAATATCAAAATTTCAAGATTCAGTTCTCCCATATAGCACATTATTTTCCATTTGCAAGAAGCAAATGATCCAGAAATATTTAAGATTTGAAAAATATGTGATAAAAATGTGAAATTTGTTTGAACTCCATGTCTGAGCCTCACTGATTATTATTCAACTGAGTGCTTGAATGTGTGTGTGTTTTAATCACATAAGAGTTCTGAGTTAATCAGAGAATGGATGTCTAGTATAACACCTTTTAATTCTTCAGTTTTCAGAAGAGGGGAGAAAAATCCCATCCCACTATGTCACATAGAATATTTTGAGATGAACAGGTCCTTAATGAAGAGTAGAATGAGAGTTGTGAAAGACTATTATCTGGGGAAATGTCCTAGCAAGGAAAACAGAAGTTGTAGGAACATGTGGGTTGGATTTTTGGCATAAGCAACCAAATGTACTCACGAGGAGCAAACCTTCCCAAAGAAAACACGACTGAAGCTGTCTGCTTTTATTAATGCGCCTCACTGGTGAATCTCCAGTGGTGATGGATCACCCTCATTTAAGGAATGATGTGCTGGAAAAATGCATTATTTTCAAGAGTAATAGAGTGGATTAATGCAAGTGTGTACTGAAAAAAAAAGTCAAAACTCTCATGATATATGCTGATTTTCGGGTGTTCCCTATTTTGCACGGCTGTTTAAGCAAGCACTCTAAATGGAAATGCACTTGACATTTTTGCAACTGGATGTGGTGAAACACCATTAGAATTTAGCTGATTTCTCAGAAAAATGATTAAACCAATTTCTTTCTCATTTCTACTTCTTGCATGGAAACAGAAGGAATAAAAGACATTTAATAAAATAGATGCCCTAAATGAAAGGCTGCCTGGGAACAATAGAAGAGGGTTGATATCTTTTTTCTTCTTTCCTCCCTTCCTTCATCTGTCACAATAGTTCTGAGCTGCATACATCATCAGAGGGGAATTTTGATTACCTGTTTCCAGGCCTTGGTAAAGCCATTCATGATAAATATTCTATAAGGTACCTTGAGACTGAGTTATGCTTGCCATTAATGTTTATGTCACAAGGACTTGTTAATACAGAAACATTCTTAAACATTCCATAATAAATGATTTTGGCCTTGCAATGCCTGGTAGTGGACAACTGAGCATTAAACTCTGTCAGGGAGGTAAGAGATAACACGATAAGATGACTATGTCTGCTGCACAAGATCATCAGGCACAAGTACATATTTTATTACCTGGTACAAGTTAGGGTAGCATATAAAACAGGGTGATGACAGCAAACATAATTGTTAGGTGTGTTTGTAGCTTTTTACCTACAGGAGCATTCTTGTTCTATTGAAAATAAAATGGATCAATTACTACTTTAGTTACTAGTGCTGCATAATAAATTATCACAAAGTTAGCAGCTTAAAATAACACATATTTATTTCCTAATGGTTTCTGTAGTCAGGAGTCAGGGCATGGATTTGCTGAGGCCTCTGCTTTAGGGTCTCTCAAAGCTGCAATCAAGGTGTCCACCAGGAATGGGGTTTCACCTGAGGCTGGACTGAGGAAGGATCTACTTCTAAGTTCACATAGTTGTTGACAAGATTCAATTCTTTGCTCGCTGTTGACTGGAGGTTTCCCTCGGTTCCTTGCTATGTAGGCCTTTTCACAAGGCAGTTTGTTTCATCAAAGCCAGCAAGAGACAAAGCCAATAGTGAGAGTCTGCTAGAAGATGGAAACTATAGCCCTATGTAATATAATAATGGGAGTGACATCCACCCCTTTTGCCATATTCTGTTGGCTAAAGGCATGTTACAGGTGCTATCCACATTCTAAGGGAGATGATTATACAAAGGTGTGAATACCAGGAGGCAGGGATCACTGGGGGCCATCTTAAAATCTTCCCATCACAATTACTAAGCCCTAAACTATTTCTCTGTTTTCGAATCCAGTTATGTCTAAATAACTTTGTATTCCTGCAAAATTCTGTACAAATATTTCTGTGATGGAGAGTTTGTAGTCTTGTGAAATCCTAAGAGATGTATTACTAAATCTGTCTAGAAATTAGAGAAAAAATATATTTTAAAATTCTTTCCCGTTCCTTGCCAGCTATACAACATAGGTTAATTTCATAACCTACTGTGCCTCAGTTTTGTACATGTGAAACAGGGAAACTGTGGTTCTCTTGTCTACCTCACAGACATATTCTTATAATTAAATGACATACACCAAAAGAGTCATTTGAACAAATAAGTTGCTTATAACAACTTATTTGATATATGCAAAGGTAACTTAAATTTTCCCAAGTTTCACTAGTCTGAGATCCCAAATATAATAATGGCTTGAATGTTCTGATCCCACATCTCACAATTTCACCACACCTCCTCCTGAATTTTCTCTGAGTTTTTCTATGAGCTTCCAAGGAATGTCTCTCACGTTCTCATAAACATTTTCAATGAACTGCCAAATGCCATCTACAATTTCTTACCTTTTCTCCTGCCATGGCCTCCCTGTGTGAGGTCCTGGGAACCCGCTGGGTCCATTGCCTTCTCTAGGGACACTGCCCTGGAGCTTTGGAGGTGGCAGGCCTGTGAGTTGGGAGTTTAAATAGGGCCAATGTAGTACACACTTCCCCTCCACCTCAAATGTAGAGTCAGTTGAAAAACAGATACAGGAGTTTGATAAATAGAGACTAAAATGCCAGCTTAACCATCTGTGGAGGTGGTTAGAAAACACAGCTTGGGTCTGTGACTGTGCACAGACTTCCTGATAGCTATTGCCTGAGTTCTGATCTTAGAAAACTCCTTTCAGGAATACAGGGTATGCAGGCTGTTTACACACATAAGCTGCACCGGGAAGTCACAGTCTCATACCCATTGCCCCCTGAGAGCGGGGGCAGGGAGTGAGGCCCAGGGCTTGGGCCACTAACCAGTGGAGGAACTGGGCCAGTGGAAGGAACAACGGGCACCAGAGCCTCCTCATCTCACCGGTCAAATCAGTCAATCCTTTTCCTGTGGAGAGGGGGAGCTAAGAGAAGGAGAGAGAGGCTGGAGGAAGAAACTCACACGAACGTGGGGAAACGGAATAGGATATCCCCTAGCACCGTGTCGTGTTCTTAGGCAAAGCTGGGGACTAACTGGTCTCTCATCTTGAAATGTTGCTCTAAGATAGAGGGTATAAAGGAGGTACTGCTTGTGTCCTGGTGAAGGGTCTGGGAAAAGAGTAGGCCAGCCAGAGCTCAGCTCTGCTACCTATATGTGATCGAGAGGAAACATCACTGTTATATTATGATGTTTACTCCCTGTGAAATGGACTAGATCATTGGCTGGAATTTGACAAAAATAAACCAAACGGCATCACAATACAACAACAGCGGCAACTCCTTGCTAACACAGGTCTATTTCTGTTGATTTGTTTTGCAAGGTTACATACCTTGGCTAGTTGAAAGCCAGTGGTCACAGTTGACTGAAAACCTAAAAATACTAATACATGGCATGGTGCTGTTTACTGAGACTAATTTTATGCTTTTATTATCTAAGTCATAAATGGCTTAATATGCCTCCCAAGAAGCTTTGAAAAATCACAAGAGTCTAAAGAAGAACAAGTACAAAAGAAAAAGGAGGTGGTTTGTAAACTATTTCCACAATGCCAAGTCTGATTCAGACCATGGAAATGAAATGATAAGTGAACCTGGTTTTTAAACAATATTAAAGAGCAAATCAATTTCTCTCTGCCCCTATTAACTGTACACTGAATGCAAAACTGTTTTAAACCTGTTTGAGGTAGTAACACATAAAATCAGTCCAGGGAATTCTTATGTCCCATGCTGGTCTGTCTGTGCCTAATTGAGTTCTTAGCAAAGCAGAAGTTTTGGTTTTTATTTATGAGATACTCCACTTAGCTACATATGCATGGGGGCCATCTTAATGACTGACTGTCTTTGCTCTTGCCCTCCAAAGAAAAGGGATTTGTTAGTGTCTCTCAGCCTGAGTTATTTCCCTGGAAATTTTTCGTCTCATAAAATTAGGCTTCTCCTCAAGTTTCCAATTTTGCCCAAGAATACCAGCAGCCTAGGCTCAAACCAGGACTTCTCCTGTACTCCCATTCTCTTCTCCACTTCTCTTCAATAATAACTTGGAAATGTGATGGTGGATACGAAACTGAAATTAGGATTTAGGAATAAAATGTGCCCACTGGGCACTTTTTCTATGTTTGTGGTTGAGGGAGAAGTAAGATTCTGTCATTTGGATTAGATCATTTTATATCTACATGTAAACAGGTTGGGATTACCAGATGCTACGAATTTGTCATAATTTGGCTGTTCTCTTCTTGTGATGCCCAGCCCCGTATTTTGTTAAGTGGTCACACAATCACGAGGGCTCCGCTAAGCTGAAGGCAAGTCTGATAGCACCTTTTTTCTTGAGCAGGGTGAGCTTGCATTTGAGATTTAAAATGCACTGTATTGCAGGTGTTGACCCAACCCTTGCTAATGCAGAGGAAAGTGCACTCCCATGACAGGAAAGGGAGCTAAAAACGTTTCCTGCTGTGCTTATAGCTCTGTCATCGCTGTCAATTACTCTTTGTAGATAGTTTTACTGGCTGCTTTGCTTCACAACTCTTCCACTAAGCAGTCCTTATCTCAGAAACAGCTCAATCATCCACCCGTCCATCACCAATCATGAGTCCTGTTGTGTCACAACTAGATGGAAAACTGCTGGATAAAATACCTCACTTTTAATATAGAACCAAAACAAGACAATAAAGACGGTGTTTTGATCTTTCTTTAAAACTAATAGCGCTGATTCTAACCAGCCTCTACAATAGATGTTGCAGCAGCTACGGGTGTTTATACTAAGAGTATAACTCTTTGGATTGTAGTCCTAACTTGCACCTCTTCCCCAAATGCTGGGAGCAGTTATGACTAGAGGAAGTTCATATGCAAAGCGAATAAAATGTTTTTGCTTGGGTTTCAGAGTTTTCACTTATTTCTTGTTATCTAAAATCATACCTTCAAAACACTGACATGGGCCAGGATAACATAAGGGAATGGATGAAGGATCATTTTTATAAAGTCATTCATGCTGTATCTTTTTTGTTGGATAAATGTAAATTGAACATTTAAGGGAAATTGCTGAGAAAGGTAGAAGTGTATTACCAATAATGCCAAAAAGTTTTACTTGTAAAAGCAAAATGAAACAAAAAACCTCCCATTCTTTTTATTTTTAATCCAGATTACAAATTAAAGAATTATATGTATGTGTTATATGCTCCCTTTTTGCAAAAACTTAATTCTCTGGAAAGAATTCATATGAAGACTGCAATCATCAGAGTTTTAGAATTTGTGATGACAGCCAGGATATCCACGTTTACCCCAAGTAATTCTTATGTTAACTTTTATCACTGCTTTCCTATTTCAATGGTAGTACACAAAAACTTGCTGGATATGCTGGATAATACGATCAGAGCATAACTCTTATTAGTCATAGGCTCTATAAAGTTATTTGTTCAAAATAGAGATAATATTTTAATTGAAATAGGTTCATAAATCTTTGGCCACTGTGAATCTTATAACTGATCATAGCTTCTTTGTTGCCATTAGAAATCTAAAAGCCCATATCTAGCATGTGAAAAAGTCCTTATAATATATGTTTTTAGACTCACCTTAACGTGACTTTACTGTGTATGTGTGTTTGTGTTTGCTGCACTTTACAGTGTGTAGATGTATACTCACACACTCATATACATAGGTTCACACATGCACATGTATTTTGAATGTTTTGTATACAAGAAATGAGTTTTGAGTTTGAATGGAACAATAATTAATGAATTAATTAAATTAATGAACAAGTTAAAGCCTGTGAGGCATACCAACAATTCATCTCAAATCACCTTTCTGTTTGGATGAAGTCTTTGTGCTATTGTCATTGTTTGAAATCTCCTGATAGATGGTGCTGGTGGTTTATTTTAGCATGCTAAAAATGGGTCAGATATTTCTTTTTTTTTTTCTTTTTTTCCTCCCAAATCTCATGGGTTTTGTTTTGTTTAATAGATTCCTTCAAAAAGGTGGGCTCTTGCCCTTGGTTTCTAACGAAGCCTTTTGTTAAGTTCAAGCCCAGTAATCACAAACAATGTAGAAGGTAATGGTTGAGTGAGAGACATAGTTTGCTCTTCTAAGGATTTCAGTTACACTTCAGTTTTTATATTCAGCAAATGAGAATGCCTTTAAAACCTCTCATCTGTACATAAAAGTGAGTAAAAATAGAAAAGAAGAGAAGTGAAAAGAAGCTACAATTACAGAATATACGATAGGAATACAGAGAGCAAGATGGCATTGGTCCGTTTAAGAAAGAGAAATGCATTTTTAATATTTTTATAGAAAAATCCCTTCAGATTGATTTGCATTGCCTCTGTTTAGCACAGATAATCGAAAAGAATGTTTGATGGTAGTGGTATCGGAGTCAGCCTGTGAGGAGGAAAGACAATGACTGGATTGCGCTGGCACCGGCACCCTCCCCGCTCCCCCAAGCTGTGGGCCACTGTGTCTGCAGGCTCCTCCCCCTCCTGCCCAGAAGCACTGGCAGCTCTCTCCAGGTGTCCTGTCACCCGCCCTGACCTCGCAGACCCGGCTCACTGTGGACACCCTGGATGCTCCTGGGTCTCCTCGGTTACACTCACACACAGTGCTCTATTGTGTTTGGATTCCAGAGTCCTGACTAAAATTCCGTAACTGTCAGGAGTAGATTTTTTTTTTTTTTTTTTTAACTGCAAAGATAGTTAGAAAATAACTCAGCAAAGAGGATTTTGGCTAATTTAAGCTGTTTATCATTCTTCCCCATAAAAAGCAAAGAGAAATAAAGGGGGAGAGGGGCAAGGACAAAACTTGGAGGTGAAATCTGTCTATCCTGAAACACTCCGCTGGATGTGGTAGCCACCCAGTTACAAAGTGAGAACACAGAAAGATTATTCTTTTCAGCCTTCGTGTGCTCGGCACAGAGAGAATCCTATTATGTCCACTATTACGTTGAGAACCTGTACCCGCCTCTCCGTTATCTGGTTGAAGAATATGCTACTATGACATAATAATTACTGTGAGTTGAAGGCATTAGAGTTCCTGAAATCCCTTATTTGCCTAAAAGTAGAGCCTCCCAAAAGAAGTCAATTGTTATAAATTCCCTCCAGGGAGCCACAAGGGACAAGTTGATTCTTATCACCTGAGACAAACAATGAGTCAGCAGCACACCTAAAAGACACTGTCAAAAAGCTATGTAACTCCTGTCTGTTCTCCGAAGGACTCATTTATCTTACCGAAAACTCATCTGTTTTCCCATAAGTGCCTTTCTCTATGCCCCACCTCCCCTTCTAAGAATTTACTTGTTTTCCCATGTGTTCTTCTCCCCATTCCCTTCACCTATGTGTTCTAAATTCTAACCACCACTTTGAGGCACATTTTTTGGTGAACTCTCTTATTTACATAGGTGGTTAAAATCTGTCATTTTTCTTGCTAATCCGTCTTCTGTCAATTTAATTTGCAGGCCTCCCAAACTCAACATAAGAGGGTAGAAGAAAAGTTTTTCCTTGAAGACAGGGTTTTATGCTTATGCTTAACAATTTTAGCAAAATTCTCTCTGCCTTTTGTTTAGGGTGGCTTCCAGACATCAATGTATTAAAGAATTTCATTTGTATGTATTTAAAAAGATAAAGTTATAACATGTATACTCATATATATGCATAAATTTATTCTATATAATTTTCGCATATGGCCATTTATGTAACTATTATTTCTGAGATCCCCTTAAAACAAAAGGAATCATGAGAAAACGTTGTCTTTAGAAAAAACTGTGAACTCTGGTAAATGAAGAGTTTTCCCAAATCCTTTCTTACTACAGAATCCAGTGATTTAAAATATTACATTTTGTATGACGCATAGAAAAACTTTAAATTCAAGTTTATATTACCAAAGAATTTTTGATTTTTCCCTTTCAATTTTTTTTTTAATAGCCTGATGCTGAAGAGAAAGATAGAAACTTGGCCCTCCTTTTTATTCCTTTCTTATCATCTGTTTGTTTTAGACCCTGGGTGGCTAAGTTATGGATAGGGATAAAAAACACAACATCCAAGCAACATCTAGCAAAGAGCATATGGATATAGATATATAAAAATCTGGACTTGAATGAAAGATAGATAATGCACTGTCTGAAGTATTCTTCATTCTGCAATAAAATGCTCTATAGGAGTCTTTTTTTTTTTTTAGCAAAATGTCTAATCATATCACTCCCCTATATAAATAGTCTGCATGATATTGCCAAGGCATTTAACATGGTATTCAAGCCTAATTATTTGTCTTCGTCTATTCCTTTATAGCTCCATCATAGTACCTATCACATTCTATTATGGTTATTTGTTTACTTTTCTGTATTCCCGACTAAATTAATATTCCATAAAACAGGAACATTTAATGTCTCTATCTCCAAAAACTAACACAAATTATATCTGTATGCCAGCACCTAACTCTTATGTTTAGCACACAGTGGGTGCTCAATATATGTGTGTTGAATAAACTCATATTTGGAATGCCTCCTCTGATCTTTCTGCCTGCTTAGCTCTTAAACTTCAATTAATATTAAATTCAGAAAATCTTCTTTGTAATGGCTAGCCTGGTCTCACAGTCTGAATTAATCACACACTAATCTATGCCCCCAGGGCACTCTGGTCATACCACTAGTATCACATTGAAATACAGTATTTTAAGTGTTTGTTTCTATATGTCCTTTCAGGTAAGAACTAGATCTAATTCATTTTTATTGCTCAGAATCTAGCATTGTGTCTATCAAAAAAGAACTGCTGAATAAATGTGTGTGAAATGAATAAAGGAGCAGCCTCAATGGTGGGAAATATATGAGGTTTTATTTCCTGGGTGGAATTGCATCCCCCAAAATAATATGTTGATGTCCTGAATCCCAGTACCTCAAAATGTGACCTTATTCGGAAATAGGATTGTTGCAGATGTCACTAGTTAAAGAGAGATCATGCTGGAGTAGGGTGGGCCCTTAATACAATATGACTGGCGTCCTTATAAGAAGAGGAAGAACAGACACAGAGGGAAGATGGCCATGAAGACAGGGCTAAAGATTGGAGTTATGCTGCTATAACCTGAGGAACACCTGGGGTTACCAGAGGCTGGAAGAGACAAGGAAGATTCTCCTCTAGTGGTTTTGGAGGAAGCATGATACTGTCAATATCTTGATTTCAGACTTTTAGTGTCCAGAACTGAGACAGAATAAATTTATGTTGATTTAAGCCACCCAGTTTGTGGTGCTTTGTTAGGGAAATGCTAGGTAACCAAAACACCTAGTATGTTTAAACTGTCTTATTTATGTTACTTGGAGTTATCTTTAAAATGGAATTGGTGTAGGCAAGAAAATAAAAGCATATGTGATACTTAAGGATTGCCTCTGCTCTGTAAGGTGTTAATGGTCTCCCAACATGGCATCCGCCTGAAATGTGAGCTCTTTGAAGTGAACAAACAAATGAATGAACATATACTTATAAGTTACTGGGTAACAGTAACGTACGGAAAGTGATGCCCTTTGTTTCCAAATATCTCAAAATTGGGAGCAAACTGTCTTTAGAATCATAAAAAAGTGATAATAAATTTTTACTTAGAATCTATAATGAGAGGAGGACACAAAATGAAAGATAGCAGATTCATCTATTCATTATCCCCTGTTTTGGGGATACAGCAGTGGGCAATAAAATGAAGGTCGCTTCTCCTGGAGATTATACTTTATTGGGGTAGAGCAGAAAAAACAAAATATAGGATACATTGGATGATGCTATAAAAAAAAAAAGAAGTAGGATAAGAAGATGAGGAATATTGAAGGGAGGTTACTTTTTCAGTTGGGGTTGTCAGACGGTGTTTTTCATCCGATAGCATTTGGGTGGAATGAGGGAATGAGCCATATATATGGATCTATATAGACATATATGTATATATATACATCAGATATGTGCATGTGTGTATATGGATCTATATAGATATATATGTGTGTATATATACATCAGATATGTGTATGTGTGTATATGCATCTATATAGATATATATGTATATATATACATCAGATATGTGCATGTGTGTATATGGATCTATATAGATATATATGTGTGTATATATATACATCAGATATGTGTATGTGTGTATATGGATCTATATAGATATATATGTGTGTATATATATACATCAGATATGTGCATGTGTGTATATGGATCTATATAGATATATATGTGTGTATATATATACATCAGATATGTGCATGTGTGTATATGGATCTATATAGATATATATGTGTGTATATATACATCAGATATGTGTATGTGTGTATATGCATCTATATAGATATATATGTATATATATACATCAGATATGTGCATGTGTGTATATGGATCTATATAGATATATATGTGT
This sequence comes from Balaenoptera physalus, assembly GCF_965194825.1. Taxonomy (NCBI): domain Eukaryota; kingdom Metazoa; phylum Chordata; class Mammalia; order Artiodactyla; family Balaenopteridae; genus Balaenoptera; species Balaenoptera physalus. Next base: position 17,451,569 of record NC_138884.1, on the reverse strand, counting down.
GTATATATACACATCAGATATGTGTATGTGTGTATATGGATCTATATAGATATATATGTGTGTATATATATACATCAGATATGTGCATGTGTGTATATGGATCTATATAGATATATATGTGTGTATATATACATCAGATATGTGTATGTGTGTATATGCATCTATATAGATATATATGTATATATATACATCAGATATGTGTATGTGTGTATATGGATCTATATAGATATATATGTGTATATATATATACATCAGATATGTGTATGTGTGTATATGCATCTATATAGATATATATGTATATATGTACATCAGATATGTGTATGTGTGTATATGGATCTATATAGATATATATGTGTGTATATATATACATCAGATATGTGTATGTGTGTATATGCATCTATATAGATATATATGTATATATGTACATCAGATATGTGTATGTGTGTATATGGATCTATATAGATATATATGTGTGTATATATATACATCAGATATGTGTATGTGTGTATATGCATCTATATAGATATATATGTATATATGTACATCAGATATGTGTATGTGTGTATATGGATCTATATAGATATATATGTGTATGTTGTATATGTGTATATATATATATATATATATATATAAAATGTGTGTGTGTATATATATATATATATATATATACACACACACACAGACAGAGAGCGAGAGGGCAAAGGAAACATGTCCTAAGGTAGAAGAGTATTGTTGGAATAGCAAAGGAGCCACTGTCGCCTGTGAAGGGGAGAAACATGTGACAGGAGATTAGAGAGGTAACTGAAGACCAGATCATGTAGGCTATGAAGGCCATTTGAGAATTTTTCCTTCTCCTCTGAGTGAGTCTGCTTAGTCTGGTTAGTTGTAAGCAGAGGAATAATATGATCTAACATAGGATTTCCCGTGTCCCTCTGGTGGCTGTGTAGAGGAATTCAGCATGGGGTGAGCAATGGTAGAAGCTGACAGACTAGTTAGATGGAGACTGCAGGAATCTATTTGAAAGGTCATGGTGACTTGAACTAGTATGAGAAGTGGTTGGAGTTGTTATGTTCTGAAAATGGAATCCGAGATTTGCAGATGGGGTATATGAGTACACCTGAAATGAGTTTTGTCAGACAAGTAAACATCACGGTGAAGAGGGGAGTAGTGAAGGTGGGAGTGGAAGGGCCTATCAGAAGGCATGGAGGCTTAAGGAAAGAGTACATGCTTGAGGAATTGGAAAGCCCTTGGAGGAAGAGGAGAATAAAAACAAATGACAAGGGAGATTTCAAAGCTCAAGGGGACCTAGCTTATATAGAATCTGCTGCTGCGTTCTGGAGGTTGGAGTTTATCCTGAATGTGGAAAGGAGTCCTTGAAGGTTTTTTGAGAAGGAGTGAGGCAGTTTTATATTTACAGTGTAGGATGCTAATGCTGACAGTAGATTGGAAAATGGATGGAGAGAGGGCAAGGATTGAGGGTAGAGACCAGGCTGGAGATTTTGCAGTATCTCATTTAAGAGATGATGGTGGCACTAGCACTATAAATAAGGAGAAATAGACAGACAAAAGACATTTATGAATAAAGTGGCTAGACTTAATCATTAGTTGAATACAGGAGGTGAGGGAGAGGGAGACAGCAAGGGTAATTCCAAATTTTCTGACTTGGGTAACTGGGTTGTGATGGGCCATGACCAGCCTTGTCCACAGATACCTTCTAAAAGGACATAAACAGAAAACTCCTAGGGCCTGAGAGCAGAGGCAGAGATCAATGAAGATTGCACACAGTGCAGGCACATCAAGAATGCCAAGGCCTAAAGGCCGAGCCTTGCATGATAATTTGCTTCAAAGTGCTGATGTAGCAACAGGTAAAGAGCCAGTATGCCCAAAGTTCTGTATTTCTCTGACCTGGTGGGCATCTCCTTCTCTGTGGGTGTTCAAGAATACCAAATTTTGGAGCTTCCCTGGCGATCCAGTGGTTAAGACTCCATGCTTCCATTGCAGGGGGCATGGGTTCAATCCCTGGTCAGGGAACTAAGATCCTACATGCTGTGTGGTGTGGCCAAAACAAAAGAATACCAAATTTTGAGCACTCCTTCTCATGAAAACAAGGAATGAATTGGGAGCCATGCCTATCACTTGTATCCTTTGCACTTCCTATTGTGGCTTCATGAATAAACCATAGAGAAGTGCAAGCCAAGCCAAGCCATCACCATCTCTAAGCTTTCAGCCATTACCAGACTAGCTCATGGGTGGATGATTGTGCTATTAATTAGGTTTGTGAATAATAAAGATGAAATATGTTTGTGGGGTGGGTGGGGGAGGGTAGGAAAGACAAGAAATCCAAGAAGAGATTTCCTGGGTCTGTAATTCAAGTTTAAAACCTGTGTCTAGAGCCCCCAGATGAGGTCTGGCTTCAACCATAGATATGGATGCCGTTAGGGAACTTAGAAGATCCCAGAATGCGGTCAAAATAAGGAGACAAAAGAGTCAGGGATTGATTTTAGGAAATGTCAGAATGCAAGTTATTAATACAGGAAGAACATCATTCTAGAAGAGGAGACCAAGATGGAACTTCCAGCGAGCTAGTAAAACAAGGAGAAAGTGGATCTCAGAACCCAAGGGAGAAGGGATATTTATAGGTTGCAGAGAGACCTACTGAGGTAAGGAATTAAAACTCTCCACTGGATTTAGCAACTAGGAGGTCATAGATGATGTTAGGTGTAATCACTGTGATAATGAGGTACAGGAATCAGATTTCACTGGGCTAATGAAATGGCAGGTGAAGCACTGGAGACAGCGTGGGTTTAGCACTCTGATGCACAGGCTTTTAGGTGAAGGAGAGATCAAATGATGGCTGGAGGGGAATGTTAAATCAAAGAAGATTTATTATGTTAAACTGAAGCATATTAAAATTTTTAAGAGTTTATTTGAGCAAAAATCAATTTGAATATGGCAGCATCCAATCTAGCGGATAGAAAGGAGCTCTGAGAAGCTGTACAAAATGAAAGACTTTTATAGGCAGAAGGGAGCAGGAACAAGGAAGTTATACTAGTCAAAAAAGCAGATTGGTTACTGCAAGGTTACTTTCCTTTAGGGGATGGCAGGTAATCAGACAGATTACCTAACTAGTGCTGATCAGGTGATTCCTGATTGACTGGTTTAAGATTTCGTTTCTGGGAGAGCCAAAACAGTAATTAAGTCTCAGTTTTGGTGACCTTGGGCTCAGCATAAGTGACTCAGTTTCGGGCCTGTTTTCTCCTTTTTTAACAATTTTATGTGGCACAGCTGTAGAACTCTTGCATGTTGAGAAGAGAAGCAAGTCTTAAGCAAGTTTTTAGAGGCATCATTTGAACCACAGCTAGAATAAGCTATCGAGTGAGGCATTGGAGAAAGCAGATGGTTCCATTATTCTAAGGTTTAGATTTTACCTAGTGAGTTTGCTGGAAGAATATTTGCACTGGGTGTTAAAGTCATTGTTGGGAGATTTAACGGTTTAAGTAAATCAAGTCTAGGCTACTAGGAGTTGAAACCAGGAGGGGACTAACTCATTAAGACTATCCCTTCATCCTCACAAAAGCTGGGAGGTTAAAGCGAGAAAATGGTAATGTGGCACACGGTGAGTATTCCATCAGTGCTGGTTCTCTTTTGAATAACCTGAAAAAATATATATAAGAATGTGAGACCCCCAAAACGTGTCAAAATTAGAGAGCTCATTATTAGCTCTAAGAAAAGTTGTCTCCAGTAGGACACTGCAGAAACTGGGCAGAAAAGTCTTAACAAAGGCAAATCCGTAATTCAGTCTCTTTGTGCGCCTTAATAAAGGAAGGGGCTTGAGGAAATCCATGGCACAGTGGCACCTGATTCAGACAGCTTATCAAGAGTCCAAGAAACGCTGCACTTCTGAGTTCTTGTCGAATAGATTCTATAAATGCTAGACTCTTAGGAGACAAAGAAGTGCTAGAAATATATCTAGTGATCTCTGAGACAAATGCAGCAGACCAGCTCTGTGACTGATCTCACCGTTATTCCTATTTCAAGGCAAATGCTTCTAAATATTGGCCCATTCACACTTAACAAAGAATTCCTATGATCACGTGTGTATTTTAAAATATGCTTTAAATTTTTTCACTTTACTTTTTATACTTTCTTTTTTTTTTCCTTTACACTTTCCACAATGCTTTGAAGAATGAGCCTTTGTTGAAAGAATCTAGATTTCAAATAATCCCTCTCTATCCTCCTTCAGTTCAGGATTACTTTCCTCTCTTAGGCTGTCCTCTCCCAGCCTTCTAGATGACTGACCTCCTTGCAGGCAGAGAACCTTGCCCTTTGCACCTTTCAGGCCATCATTAGTCATTTCAAAAATTTTACAGAGTAATGATAAAGAAAACTGTTATTTGAAGGACTTGGGCTGTGCATTATTTTTTTGGCCTTGACAAATACCCATTGGTAAAATGAAGACTTCAAAGGGCCTTCGTTAGGGCCTAAGAAAGGAACAGTGGGAAAGTTAATTACCTGGAGCCCAAAATCCTATTTTCCCTTTAACAACCCAGGGCTGCACTTTACAAGCAATCAAATGGAGTGATGTTTGGCAAATAGCCTTTCTTGAAATGCTGAGTGTAAATAGATGCTCTCCTGTCTGTCATTAAAGACAAATTGTTTATAAATGGTTAACATTTGAGTACTGCACTGTCTTCAACCTTTATCATAATTATATTTCCAATATTGACTGAAATATTCTAAACTGAGAAATGGGAGCTTATTGCAAGGTTAATTGCTTGATAATAAATTACTGTCACTCTTAAGAACACTCGCACTGTTTATGTATTTTGCCTTCATTTTCTTTAGGGGTTTTGACATTTGCATTTCAAATACATTCAGAAGAAGTCTTCTGTGAAAAGAATCATCCATTCCCTGATAGTGGCTAATTTTGTTCCTAATTGGGGCTGTGAACCATTCAAAGAAAAAAACTCTCAACCCTGCCCCAAACCCACTGGCTCAAAAGAAACCCAGATGTCATTAGGGTTGTCAATGCTCCCTGATGAGAGAGAAGGGTGAATAAAGTATTTTTGACCTGTAGAGGATGTTTCGAGATTGTGATGTCATATGCTTCTCCCATGCTTGACAGCAATTTACTTCATTATATTGTATTTTAACTATTCAATGCACTATTCTAATCTGTTTATTCAACTGCACTATTCTCATTCAGTCCCTAGTCACCCTACATAAAACTAGGAAGTTCAGACAGAAGGGCACAAGAGTCAGGCTCCTGAAATGATGGTGATACCAATTTAGACTCTTCTGCATCTTTCAAATGATAAGGTTTCAAACTGGCACTTGGGTCTATTTCATCAGTACTATTTCAGTACTTTCATCTTAAGAACTGAATCTAAGAGGGTTGAGGAGAAGTTTTTTGTTCAGAATTCCGAACAAAATAATATGGATATCTTCCTAGTTATAAAATTTTGAGCATGGTGTTTCTAAGTGGTAATTCTCATCATTAAAACTGAATGTTTCAAGGTGGAGATATCAAGTCTATTCTAGGGATATCAGTAGAACCCAAATGCTCATTTCTCCATTGCCTGTCCCATAAAACCTCTATTTAATAATAAATGATAAACGATGAAAGAGTAACTTAGCCATTAGTTATTTAGAAGTTACTATATGCTAAGGGAGTGTGCCAACTCCTTTTATGTATTTTACATTTAATTTTCATAATTACCCCATGAAATAGATTTTATCCTTTCCCTGTTATAAATGAACAAACTGAGTTTTGGAGACATTATTTTCCCACAACTAGTAAATGGCAGAGCCAAAAATCTGAGGAATATTTGTCTGCTTCCAAAGCCATGTTCTTTCAAGTAGACAATTACCTAATAATCTGAACATTATAACGCTATTATTACCCACTTTTTCAAAAACAACATTATAAATACTATAGAAATAATGAAGGCTCTTGACAAACTAAGTACAGGAAATTAAGTAAAAATCTTTGTTAACAAGTTGAATTTTAACTGCATTATCTATATTTAATGTGTGTGTCCTGAACTTACAGTAAAAGTCTAGAGTAGGATCTGCAAACCACAAACCCCTAGCCAATGACTGTTTTTGTAAAGAAAGATTGATTGGAACATGGCCATCCCCATTCATTTACATACTATCTATGACTGCTTTCATTATAAAACTATGAAGGGTTCTAGAATATACCATTGTGGCAAAAGGATTACTTTGAGCTGAAGACAGTTGAGAATCAATAGATGAAGTTTTTCTTCATCAATAGATGAAGTTTTTCTGAACTCCCTTTATCTGCTTAAAAACAGAGTCTCCCAAAAGAATTCAACTGTCATAAAACCCCTCCATGGAGTTTCACAACCAGGGAAGATTGACTCCTATCACTGGAAAGAAGTCAGCAATGGGGATAAGAAATAGACAGAAATTGTCACAAAACTATCATATCTCCCATCTGTTCTGCTAAGGGCCCACGTATCTTTCCTAAAAGTCATTTGTTTTCCCACAAGTGCCCTTTCTCCTCAACCTCTTCCCCTATTGATATGGTATATAAACCTCAAATTCTAACTGCCTCTTTGAGACACATTTTGTTTTGTTTTGTTTTGTTTTTGTGAGCTCTCCTGTGAACATATGAGTAAACTTTATCTTTCCTCTTGCTAATTTGTCTTTTGTCAGTTTAATTCACAGGGCCCCAAGTAATAAACCTAAGAGGGTTGAAGAGAAGTTTTTCCTCCCTGATGACTGCTTTGTCAAGAAGTTGCAACAGAGACCCTATGGCCTATAAGTGTAAAATGTTTGCTATCTGGCATTTAATAGAAAGTTTGCTGACCCTGGTGAGGCTGAATGAATATTCAGAAATGGAACAGAGAACTTCACTATGTTTTAGCCAACTTCATAGTGAATCTGAAGTTTATAAGAAGAGGCACAGCCATATTATCTACTTGCAAATAATCATGTAGATAATGAAGGAAATATATAAGCTTCTTTGCTGCCATGTTGCTTATGTGGTCACCAGCAATGAGAACCTAGGAAACTTTCTTCTCCTAAAGGTTACTGTATAATTGTAAAAATTTTATCAAACGTCTCTAGTTTAAATTCCAATCAGATATACAGTGTGTGGTATGTATGTAACACAATAACATTCAAATACAAATAATCTGGAAAATGATTGTTTAATTTCTACTTTAAAATTTTTACAGTTTGATTATCCAATAATATAGTTATGCATGCTTCCTCTTCTGTTAATTTCTTTTTAACGTCTTTATTGGAGTATAATTGCTTTACAATGGTGTGTTACTTCTTGCTTTATAACAAAGTTAATCAGCTATACATATACATATATCCCCATATCTCCTTCCTCTTGCGTCTCCCTCACACCCTCCTGATCCCACCCCTCTAGGTGGTCACAAAGCACGGAGCTGATCTCCCTGTGCTACGTGGCTGCTTCCCACTAGCTATCTATTTTACATCTGGTAGTGTATATATGTCCATGCCACTCTCTCACTTTGTCCCAGCTTACACTTCCCCCTCCCCGTGTCCTCAAGTCCATTCTCTACATCAGCATCTTTATTCCTGTCCTGCACCTAGGTTTTTCAGAACCATTTTTTTTTTTTGTAGATTCCATATATATGTGTTAGCATACGGTATTTGTTTTTCTCTTTCTGACTTACTTCACTCTGTATGACAGACTCTAGGTCCATCCACCTCACTACAAATAACTCAATTTCATGTCTTTATATGGCTGAGTACTATTGCATTGTGTATATGTGCCACATCTTCTTTATCCATTCATCTGTCAATGGACACTTAGGTTGCTTCCATGTCCTGGCTATTGTAAATAGTGCTGCAATGAACATTGTGGTACATGACTCTTTTTGAATTATGGTTTTCTCAGGGTACATGCCCAGTAGTGGGATTGCTGGGTCATATGGTAGTTCTATTTTTAGTTTTTTAAGGAACCTCCATACTGTTCTCCATAGTGGCTGTATCAATTTACATTCCCACCAACAGTTCAAGAGGGTTCCCTTTTCTCTACACACTCTCCAGCATTTATTGTTTGTAGATTTTTTGATGATGGCCATTCTGACTGGTGTGAGGTGATACCTCATTGTAGTTTTTTTTTTTTTTTTTTGAGTGTTCCCCATTGTTTTCTTTTTTCTCACTGTAGTTTTGGTTTGCATTTCTCTAATGATTAGTGATGTTGAGCATCCTTTCATGTGTTTATTGGAAATCTGTGTATCTTCTTTGAAGAAATGTCTATTTAGATCTTCTGCCCATTTTTGGATTGGGTTGTTTGTTTTTTTGACATTGAGCTGCATTAGCTGCTTGTATATTTTGGAGATTAATCTCTTGTCAGTTGCTTAATTTGCAAATATTTTCTCCCATTCTGAGGGTTGTCTTTTCACCTTGTTTATGGTTTCCTTTGCTGTGCAAAAGCTTTTAAGTTTCATTAGGTCCAATTTGTTTATTTTTGTTTTTATTTCCATTTCTCTAGGAGGTGGATCAAAAAGGATCTTGCTGTGATTTATGTCATAGAGTGTTCTGCCTAGGTTTTCCTCTAAGAGTTTGATAGTGTCTGGCCTTACATTTAGGTCTTTAATCCATTTTGAGTTTATTTTTGTGTATGGTGTTAGGGAGTGTTCTAATTTCATTCTTTTATATGTAGCTGTCCAGTTTGCCCAGCACCACTTATTGAAGAGGCTGTCTTTTCTCCATTGTACATTCTTGCTTCCTTTATCAAAAATGAGGTGACCATATGTGCGTGGGTTTATCTCTGGGCTTTCTATCCTGTTCAATTGATTTATATTTCTGTTTTTGTGCCACTACCATACTGTCTTGATTACTGTAGCTTTATAGTATAGTCTGAAGTCTGGGAGCCTGATTATTCCAACTCTGTTTTTCTTTCTCAAGATTGCTTTGGCTATTCAGGGACTTTTATGTTTCGATACAAATTGTGAAATTTTTTGTTCTAGTTCTGTAAAAAATGCCACTGGTAGTTTGATAGGGCTTGAATTGAATCTGTAGATTGCTTTGGGTAGTATAGTCATTTTCACAATGTTGATTCTTCCAATCCAAGAACATGGTATATCTCTCCATCTGTTTGTCATCTTTAATTCCTTTCATCTGTGTCTTACAGTTTTTTGCATAAAGGTCTTTTGTCTCCTTAGGTAGGTTTATTTCTAGGTATTTTATTCTTCTTGTTGCAATGGTAAATGGGAGTGTTTCCTTAATTTCCCTTTCAGAGTTTTCATCATTAGTGTATAGGAATGCAAGAGATTTCTGTGCATTAATTTTGTATCCTGCTACTTTACCAAATTCATTCATTAGCTCTAGTAGTATTCTGGTAGCATATTTGGGATTCTCTATGTATAGTATCATGTCATCTGCAAACAGTGACACTTTTATTTCTTCTTTTCCGATTTGGATTCCTTTTATTTCTTTTTCTTCTCTGATTGCTGTGGCTAAAACTTCCAAAACTATGTTGAATAATAGTGGTTAGAGTGGGCAACCTTGCCTTGTTCTTGATCTTAGTGGAAAGGGTTTCAGTTTTTCACCACTGAGAACGATGTTGGCTGTGGTTTTGTCCTATATGGCCTTTATTATGTTGAGGTAAGTTCCCTCTATGCATACTTTCTGGAGGGTTTTTATCATAAATCGGTGTTGAATTTTGTCAAAAGCTTTTTCTGCATCTATTGAGATGATCATATGGTTTTTATCCTTCAATTTGTTAATATGGTGCATCACGTTGATTGATTTGTGTATACTGAAGAATCCTTGCATTACTGGCATAAACTCCACTTGATCATGGTGTATGATCCTTTTAATGTGCTGTTGGATTCTGTTTGCTAGTATTTTGTTGAGGATTTTTGCATCTATGTTCATCAGTGATATTGGCCTGTAGTTTTCTTTCTTTGTGACATCTTTGTCTGGTTTTGATATCAGGGTGATGGTGGCCTCATAGAATGAGTTTGGGAGTGGTCCTCCTTCTGCTATATTTTGGAAGAGTTTGAGAAGGATAGGTGTTAGCTCCTCTCGAAATGTTTTATACAATTTGCCTGTGAATCCATCTGGTCCTAGGCTTTTGTTTGTTGGAAGATTTTTAATCACAGTATAAATTTCAGTGCTTGTGATTGGTCTGTTTATATTTTCTATTTCTTCCTGGTTCAGTCTTGGAAGCTTGTGCTTTTCTAAGAATTTGTCCATTTCTTCCAGATTGTCCATTTTATTGGCATATAGTTGCTTGTAGTAATCTCTAATGATCCTTTGTATTTCTGCAGTGTCAGTTTTTACTTCTTCTTTTGCATTTCTATTTCTATTGATTTGAGTCTTCTCCCTTATTTTCTTGATGAGTCTGGCTAATGGTTTATCAATTTTGTTTATCTTCTCAGCTTTTAGTTTTATTGATCTTTGCTATCATTTCCTTCATTTCTTTTTCATTTATTTCTGATCTGATCTTTATGATTTCTTTCCTTCTGCTTACGTTGGGGTTTTTTTGTTCTTCTTTCTCTAACTGCCTTAGTTGTAACGTTAAGCTGTTTATTTGAGATGTTTCTGTTTACTGAGGTAGGATTTTATTCCTATAAACTTCCCTCTTAGAACTGCTTTTGCTGCATCCCATAGGTTGTGGGTCATGGTGTTTTCATTGTCATTTGTTTCCAGGAATTTTTTGAATTCCTCTTTGATTTCTTCAGTGATCTCTTGGTTATTAAGTAGTGTATTGTTTAGCCTCCATGTGTTTGTATTTTTTACAGATTTTTTGCTGTAATTGATATCTAGTCTGATAGCACTGTGGTCAGAAAAGATACTTGATACTATTTCAATTTTCTTAAATTTACCACAGCTTGATTTGTGACCCAAGATATGATCTATCCTGGAGAATGTTCCATGAGCACTTGAGAAGAAAGTGTATTCTGTTGTTTTTGGATGGAATGTCCTATAAATATCAATTAAGTCCATCTAGGTTAATATATCATTCAAAGCTTGTGTTTCCTTATTTATTTTCATTTTTGATGATCTGTCCATTGGTGAAAGTGGGGTGTTAAAATCTCTTACTATGATTGTGTTACTGTCGATTTCCCCTTTTATGGATGTTAGCGTTTGCCTTATGTATTGAGGTGCTCCTATGCTGGGTGCATAAATATTTAAAATTGTTATATCTTCTTCTTGGATTGATCCCTTGATCATTATGTAGTGTCCTTCTTTGTCTCTTGTAATAGTCTTTGTTTTAAAGTCTATTTTGTCTGATATGAGAATTGCTACTCCAGCTTTCCTTTGATTTCCATTTGCATGATTCCATCTTTTTCCATCCCCTCACTTTCAGTCTGTATGGGTCCCTAGTTCTGAAGTGGGTCTCTTGTAGACAGCATATATACGGGTCTTGTTTTATATCCATTCAGGCTGTCTATGTTTTTTGGTTGCAGCATTAATCCATTTACATTTAAGGTAATTATCAATATGTATGTTCCTATTACCATTTTCTTAATTGTTTTGGGTTTGTTATTGTGGGTCTTTTCCTTCTCTTGTGTTTCCTGCCTAGAGAAGTTCCTTTAGCATTTGTTGTAAAGCTGGTTTGGTGGTGCTGAATTCTCTTAGCTTTTGCTTGTCTGTAAACGTTTTAATTTCTCCATCAAATCTGAATGAGGTCCTTGCCGGGTAGAGTCATCTTGGTTGTACATTTTTCCCTTTCATCACTTTAAATATGTCTTGCCACTCCCTTCTGGCTTGCAGAGTTTCTGATGAAAGATCAGCTGTTAACCTTATGGGGATTCCCTTGTATGTTATTTGTTGTTTCTCCCTTGCTGCTTTTAATATTTTTTCTTTGTATTAATTTTTGATAGTTTGATTAATATGTGTCTTGGCGTGTTTCTCCTTGGATTTATCCCGTATGGGACCCTCTGCGCTTCCTGGACTTGATTGACTATTTTTGTTCCCATATTAGGGAAGTTTTCAAGTATAATCTTTTCAAATATTTTCTTAGTCCCTTTCTTTTTCTCTTCTTCTTCTGGGACCCCTATAATTCGAATGTTGGTGCACTTAATGTTGTCCCAGAGGACTCTGAGACTGTCCTCAATTCTTCTCATTCTTTTTGCTTTATTCTGCTCTGCAGTAGTTATTTCCACTATTTTATCTTCCAGGTCACTTATCCATTCTTCTGCCTCAGTTATTCTTCTATTAATTCCTTCTAGAGAATTTTTAATTTCATTTATTGTGTTGTTCATCATTGTTTGTTTGCTCTTTAGTTCTTCTAGGTCTTGTTAAATGATTCTTGTATTTTCTCCTTTCTATTTCCAAGATTTTGGATCATCTTTAGTATCATAACTCTGAATTCTTTTTCACGTAGACTGCCTATTTCCTCTTCATTTGTTTGGTCTGGTGGGTTTTTACCTCGCTCCTTCATCTGCTGTGTGTTTCTCTGTCTCCTCATTTTGCTTAACTTACTGTGTTTGGGGTAACCTTTTCGCAGGCTGCAGGTTTGTAGTTCCCATTGTTTTTGGTGTCTGCCCCCAGTGGCTAAGGTTGGTTCAGTGGGTTGTGTAGGCTTCCTGGTGGATGGGAGTAGTGCCTGTGTTCTGGTGGATGAGGCTGGATCTTGTCTTTCTGGAGAGCAGGACTGCATCCAGTGGTGTGTTTTAGGGTGTCTGTGACCTTATTATGATTTTAGGCATCCTCTCTGCTAATGGGTGGGGTCGTGTTCCTGTCTTGCTAGTTGGTTGGCATAGGGTGTTCAGCATTGTAGCTTGCTGGTTGTTGATTGGAGCTGGGTCTTAGCGTTGAGATGGGGATCTCTAGGAGAGTTTTCACCATTTGACATTAAGTGGAGCTGGGAGGTCTCTGGTTGACCAATGTCCTGAACTCGGCTCTCCCACCTCAGAGGCACAAGCCTGACACCTGGCCAGAGCACCAAGACCCTTTTAGTAAGTCTGAGGTCTTCTGCCATCATTAAGTGGGTGTTCTGTAGGAGTTTTTCCGCATGTAGATGTATTTCTGATGTATTTGTGGGTTGGAAGGTGATCTCCATATCTTACTCCTCTGCCATCTTGAAGGTCTCCATCTTCTGTTAATTTTCTGTTCAAATTTTACTGATCTTCTCATAAATATTTATAAACATTATATATACATGAGTGTTTGCTTTTAATACTACATGAATAAAAGTAGTGAGAGTGGGCATCTTTGTTTTGTTCCCAATCTTTGAGAAAATGCTTTAGCTATTCACCATTGAGTATGAGGTTGGCTGTAGGTTTGTCACATATGGTCTTTATTATTTTGAGGTATGTTCCCTCTATACCCACTTTGTTGAGAGTTTTTATTATAAATGAATGTTGAATTTTGTCAAAAGCTGTTTCTGCATCTTTTGAGATCATATGATTTTTATTCTTCAGTTTGTTAATGTGGTGTATCACATGGATTGATTTGCAGATTTTGAAACTTCCTTGCTTCCCTGTTATAAATCCAAGTTGATCATGGCATGTTATCCTTTTAATACCTTTGTGAATATAGTTTGCTAATATTTTGCTTAGGATTATGGCATCTATGTTTATCAATTTTATTGGCCTGTAACTTTGTTTTTTTTGTGTTGTCTTTGTCTGGTTTTGGTATCAGGGTGATGCCGGCCTCAGAGAATGAGTTTGGAAGCATTCCTTCCTCTTCAATTCTTTGGAATAGTTTGAGAAAGATAGGTGTTAACTCTTCTTTAAATATTTGGTACTATTCACCTCTGAAGCCATCTGGTCCTGGACTTTTGTTTGTTGGGAGTTTTTTTTTTTTAATTGCTGATTCAATTTCATTACTGGTAATCAGTCTATTCATATTTTCTAATTCTTCCTGATTCAGTCTTGAGTGATTGTAAATTTCTAGGAATTTATCCATTTCTTGTAGGTTGTCCATTTTATTGACATATAATTGTTTGTGGTACTCTCTAATGATCCTTTGTATTTTTGTGGTGTATGTTGTAACCTCTCCTTTTTCATTTCTGATTTTATTGACTTGGGCCCTCCCTCTTTTGTTCTTGATGAGGCTGGGTTAAAGTCTATTAATTTTTTTACCTTTTAAAACAGCCAGCGCTTAGTTTCATTGATCTTTTCTATTGTTGTTTAGTCTTTATTTCATTTATTTCCCCTCTGATCTTTATTATTTCTTTCCTTCCACTAACTTTGGGTTTTGTTTGTTGTTCTTTTTCTGTCTCCTTTAGGTGTAAAGGTTAGATTATTTGAAAATTTTCTTGTTTCCTAAGGTAGGCTTGTATTGCTATAAACTTTATTCTTAGAACTGCTTTTGCTGCATCCCATATGTTTTGGATTATTGTGTTTCCATTTTCATTTACCTCCATGTTTTAAAATTTCTTCTTTGGTTTCTTCAGTGACTCATGAGTTGTAACAATAGTAACATATTGTTTAGCTTACACCTATGTGTGTTTTCCTTCTCCCAATTTCATTGTGGTTCCTTCTTTGTCTTTAGTTGTGGAAAACCTTTTTTGCTAGTCTTCAGGTTGTTCTCATAGATAGTTGCTCTGTAAGCAGATGTAATTTTTGTGTGTCCAATGGAGGAGATGAGTTCAGAGTCTTTCTACTCTGCCATCTTGGCCACCTCTTGTTCATTCATTTTATTTTTCCAAAAATGTATTAAATAATTTGGAATTTAATTTAGATAAATAGGTAAGCATTAAATCATATCAGAGACTCCAATTTTCCAAACCTTCCTGTTAGCATAACAATGGTCACTAGAAGTTGCCAAATCTAGGAATACTCAAGGTGTCGCCTGCCCATTCTTAGACATGTTTCATTTTTGGTGTACATTTTTAACACTTTTAATTGGACACTTCTAATGCAGACAACAAAATTGCAGGTGATGTGCATTACTTCAGTGTTTTTGCTTTCAAGAAAGTGAATTTACAGCAGGAAGCTTATATAAAACTGGTAATAAAACTATGTACTTCTGCACCACCCACAGCCTAATAATCACAACTAGTACCTGATGTTTATTAGTGGGAACCAAGAGCTTAATTTCTTAATTTTAGAAATAAGAATTAGAAATACTCATATGTGAGAATATTAATTTTTTTTCTGGTATATACCAAGCATGCTGATGTATAAGTGCCCAGTAAATGTGTGTTGAATGAAAGAAAAATTGATAATATTTTCCAAAGAGTCAATCAAATCCTTGATATTGAAGCTGAACTGCAGGTTTATCCTCTCTACTCCTTCTTACTAGTCCTGGCCGAATCCTCTTGATCTTTATTCTCCCTTCTAAGACAATACATAATAAGTATAACCCCTCTTCTATATGTAGTCTTTCATATAGTTTATGATACTTTTAATTTCCTATGGAAGATACTCCTGATTTTTTAATATGTAAACTCTATGTGAATAGTATTGAATTTACTAAGGGTGATAGCCAAAATGTCTGATACACAGTAGATAATGAATAGTTTGGAGGATAAATTTTAGATACATACAGTGTTTCCAATACACTATATCCTATATTTTTAATATTTTAAATACTATATTTTAAAATCTGTCTGTAAGTAATATTTTTTCCTGTGTGTTCACATTCTTCTTCAAGCCTAGTATACAGAATTTAAGGAATTGTTATTTTGATGAATGTACTTCAGTAAATGCAGACTAAGATCATATTAGCCCTTCAACAAACATTATATTTTTAGATTAATTATACCTCCCTATTCACAAGTTAGCTGCTGAATATCTAGCATATGCACAAACAGAACGTTAAAAAGATATAAAACTGTGTTATTTTGCCATATTTATACATCTGGGATCTTTAAGCCGAGTGCACATTTGAGTGCCTTTAAATTTCTTGAATTTTCTGGGAAAAATAAAAGAAGATTTAAAAAAAAAAGGCGGGTGATGTTTTGGCTGGTGATAGACATCAAACATTAAAATGTCACAAGAAATATTTACTTTTGTTCACATCCCCTATTTGACCTGTGTCCTCTAATATTTATGCTTTTTGGTTTCCAAGGGTTGTTGAGTGTTTTAATCATAAAGATAATTAAGTAATGTCATTTACCTTTTATTGCACCTGGGATCTGATAGAAACTGCAAATACATATATATATACATAAGGCTTTAAAAAATATATTGCAATGCTTTCTCCCAAAAAGCAGGGTTTAGAAGTGCTTGAAAATTGAAAAAAATGCTCCTTTGGCACATTTGTGCTGGACAGATATTCTACTTTTTAACTATTGGGGCTCCATGTCCAGTCCTGGGGCATCTGTTGTGTTGATGTTTTCAATATTTTCTACATTTTCAAACTGGCTTCAGATTAAGCCAGACTTTTCCTTGTGTAGACTGCAGAATACTGGGATATAACCCATGGATGAGCACACATGAAGGAACACGATAAAAGTCTAATCAATCACTCTTATTTGCATAGTCCTACTTCCCAAGTACATTATAAAGACTAAGAAAAAGTGATAATTAAAGCAACCTAATAATAGGAGGCATTTAAATTATTTTTGTATTTAATTTTATTTTCCTTTGTTTGCAGCTTCAGAGTAGATAGCTAGATAATTAACAGAGGGGAGTATAAGGATCATAAGAGGAGATGGTAAATAAAATGGATGGTTCTGAATTCAAAGAATTTTCCTAAAATGGTAGATTCTAATGAATGAAAGTAGTTTTCTGAGTTATGAGTTTACAGCACAATAAAATTAACATTCAAAGTTTCCTATATTGTCTTATAAATAGCTACAATTATCTCAGATTTATAATCAGATTGACCACATCATTTCTTCTTGAAACCAGAACATTTTAAGAGTGAATGGGTGAGCTATGGGTAATTATGCCTGGGCAATAGGCATAAACACAGATTGTTCCAGCCAAACAAATACATATGGTCATGCCCACACAGTGTTCTGTAACTAAGAGATATCACTGATTTCAATCAAGTTTTGAGTTTTCGTTTGTTTGCTTTCTTTGATTCCTTCTCTTTTGTTCTTGCCTTTCCTCTTTCTTGCAATGTTTTTCCTCAGATTTTCACATAGCTGACAACTTCTTATTCAAACTTTAGCTGTAATATCTCATTTTTAGAGAGCCCTTTTCTAGAGCACCCTATGAAATGCCACCCACTCCACAGCCCACCCACTGCCACCCATCCCACTGCCCACTCACATTAATATATCATTTTATTGTTTTCTTCTCTTCATAGTTATAATCATGATCTGAAAGTATCTCATTTATTTATCAGTACTTGCTAATTGTCTGTCTCTCCCACCAAAATGTAAGCTACATGAGAAAGGGACCTTCTGTGTTGTATACTGCCAAATCTTTAGACCTTTGAAGAATCTCTGGCTCAATAAAAATGTGTTGAGTTCCTGAACAAATAACTAACCAACCACCATTACCAGCTTATATTGGTGTTTAGAACCGGAACTAGAAACAATGGGAAATAACTTGAATTTAATGTGTAGATTACATGAAACTTCTATATTACTATGATTTCATGGCTTTGGAAAATACAGATTTTGTTCTATGTTAATTATATTTAAGAAGTTTGGGTCATTTGAACAAAAGACATGGATTATGGTTTAGGGTAGAACATCCTTTATCTCAGATTCTTAGTTCACTTTATGGCAGATGTACATAAACACAGATATACCATATGAATGATTCCAAAGATTAATGCCTTCCACATGAAGTTTTTTTTTTTTTTACAACGAATGAAAATCATTCTGCCTTGTTAGGGAGGTATAGAAATAGCCAAGTACACTATGTACCAAGGGGGAGATTTAACTCTATGTTTGTAAATCTCAGGATGTTTCTAAGTCAGTTTTATTGATATGCAATTACAACCTTGAAACTCATCTATCATCAACTGTAGTGGGAGATAACCTGAAATTCTAACTGGCAGATTCCTCTCCTCTCTTCTTGAACACAGTACATAAATAATCCTACAGAAGTCTCAATCCTACTATTGTCTCAATATTAATTGCATCAAAATTCCTTGACCAGAACATTATATGCCACTGAAAGAAAGGGGAAAAAACCTCTCAGATGGATTGAATTTTCTGGAGATTTTGCCTCTTTTTCAAATTAAAAAAATTTATTAGGAAGAATAAACTCATAAAATTCTACTTAAATTTGAATGAGAAAATGGTTGTTCTTCAACTGAAACATTTTTTAATGGGTTGTAGGATTCTTCAAACAGCTACAAGAGAAAAATTATTAGAAATAAGATTAATTTTTCATGTGATATAACTATTCAGCTTGGTCTAAATGTAGTAACAGAACTAGAATTCTGCATAGACAGTGTGGGCAACATTCAAACTTTGAAGGACATTGAAAGAGCAACCTATCTAAAAATCTCTTATGCTCTATTGTCCTTACTTCCTCCCATTTTTTTGTCCTAAAAGTATTACCTTAAAATTTTATCCACAATATGTCTTTGATAAAAGATTGTTCATTCTCTTCACACTTGTCTCCTAAGCTCTTCTTTTCCATGCTTACTATCTTTTTCACGTTATTAATAAAAGTATTTTAAGTGCAAACCTTTGGTGAATTCCTGGTGACATCTTTATAAACAGTATTTTAAAGATTATTTCTAAATCTTAGTTAAATGTTATTAAGCCTTTAGGGAAAGTGGCAAGTATACTCAGTGTCACCAAGTTAGAATCTTTTAAGTATGAGGAAATTTCCAGTCACAAATAGTTGACAGAAAAAAATGCTTCTGATTCCTGACTAGAAGATCTAGCATGGCTGCTAGCTTATCCCTTCAACCTAAAACCAGAAACAGAAAGAAGAATGACACTGATGGAGTCAATAACCTAAGACAAATGGTAAGAAAATCCTGGGGAGAGAGAAGACATTTGGGATCACATCTGTAATGGGGACCCTGGGAGTTGAGGTCAGAGGAGAATTAGATGTTTTAAAGTGGGCAAAAGCCTTATAGTTGTGCCTTTCTCTCTCCCCTACTTAAGCATGGGGGGATAATTGCCTGTATTTGCACTATTCTGGGACAGAAAAACCAGT
Organism: Balaenoptera physalus; assembly: GCF_965194825.1. Lineage (NCBI taxonomy): Eukaryota > Metazoa > Chordata > Mammalia > Artiodactyla > Balaenopteridae > Balaenoptera > Balaenoptera physalus. The sequence continues at coordinate 17,432,580 of NC_138884.1, read as the reverse complement.
GACGTCACAGTGAAACCAACCAGAGGTGACAAGGTAACATCAGTACAGAAAGAGGTCCAGATGAGGTGGAGAGCACATAGTATCTAGAGCTAATAGGGGGTAGCTCCTGAAAATTTTCCTCTCACCACTCTTTGTCTAAGGGATTTTACCTGAAAGAAATGGTTCAGGGCAAAGAACAAAGCCAGGGATCAAACAAGATATACCAAGAAAATATCAATTCAAAGAAAAGCTGTGATACTGATTTCAAACTTAGCTAAAATATAATATACAGGTTTGGAGATCCTGGTTAAAATATAAATGGACTAAAAAAATATTTCTTATTTTCAGATGACATGATTATCTACATAGAAAGCCCAACAGAATCAAGAAGTTATTAAAGTGAAAAAGAGAGCTTGCTGAATACAAAAGAATCTTGCAAATATCATTAGCATTTTTCTGACCTAGTAGTAAGAAACTAGAAACTATAACTGAGAACACAGAAACTGTCCCATGTAAGCTTCGTAACTTAGAAATTTGGTCTCTTGTTCTTGCTATGGTTATTAAGAGAGAGCTAATATGTTATTTAATGAAAATTTATTGATAAACAAATACAGCAAAGCACTATCCTTGGTGATAGGCACAGAAAATTGTCAGAAAGACAAAATATCAGCTTTGCTTCAAGGGAAGAGCTTAGTAAAATGGAGGATGATCTCTACCAATGAAGGTAAGTTTGTACGTTTATATTTACTACAATAATAAAGTACATTTTTCTTAACATTATTGCTTTTGAAACTAAATTTTTGACTGAAGATGCACAAACCAGTATTATACGTATTTGTCTCTTGAGAATACTAGTAACTGTTTTTTAAAAATATGTACCCAATTATCTGACATAAATTAAGCATTCATTGTAATCTTATAGCTAGTAGTGCACACAGGTCTTTTAGACAGGAATATAAAATAGAAAATATAGTTCCTGAGTATGAGGCCCTTAGAAGCTAGTTGAGGAAATAAAACATAGGCATATGAAACAACATGATAGCAATTACAAAACAACCTGTGTAGTAAAACCTCTGTAATGAGAACTAACTAGAAATAAGCTAATTTAAACTAGTTAAATATGTACTTACTTCTTCCAGGTATATAAAATAGCCCACACTAGGCTAAATAATGCTCCATAAATTAGTATGTGCTAAATAATTTTGCATAAATAATTTCTGTGGTGGAAATAGCTCCACTGTGGACAATTTCAAGCTACCAATGAGAATTCCTTAATATTTGCAGAATTACCTTAATACTCATGAACCAGTATGAGCTGGCTCCAGCACACCACAACCTGTATTTTAAAAGCATATTCTCTTTCATTATCTCTGAGAGTTACTACTCCCTTCCCACTCTGACTGTTGGAGAGAGATGTGGAGATGTTTTCTTTATAGTCAATTTGTCTCAAAATGTCTTATTTCTCATATGTTTTGTCAGAAAAATATCTACAAATGTCATCTGAAATATTTGAATCTTTAGTCCATGAAACCATACCCTTAACCACTGTGTGGTTTAAAACAAACTTAGTGACAAGATATATGTATAGGTATTATATTTGTTAATGATATGTTCTTTGCATTTCATTGAGACTATTTGCTTCAGAGAGTATCCTCATCTGAGAGAAGACTTTATCTTCTCAGTATCCTCCAGCCAAATTCATTTTTCTCAATTTTTTTCATGTTAGTGTTTCCTAAAAACTTAGCACTTACTTGTAAAACATCTTGGACTTGGTTTATCTGAGATACTGCAATGTGGATTATTTGTAATAGGAATATTAGAGAGTTAAGCTGGATACTGTTCTTTGACAGTTTTTCTATTGATGTTTTTTCATCAGATGTTGGAAAAGCTGCTGTTCCCTGGAGCCCTTTGGCATAACAATGTTAATGCCACAAGCCGGTAGTAGTAGGTTTTGAGCTTGGGGAGTCTTGGAAGCAGGGGGAAATATAGACAGCTTGTCTGAAATTCCAGCTGTCTGTCCCTTTTGTACATGAAGAGGTAAGGATGACGTCCAGATTATTTTATTTTCCAGGAAAGACTGTGGGGGAATATACGCTTAAATTGCAAAGGCAGTTTCACATCAAATCGTTTATTAAAGTCATTACCATTTAGCCTCCATAAATCCTCACAGGTCACTTAGATGGAGAAAATAAGGATATGACATGCAGTAATATAATGTGGGCGGGGGTAAGGTGAGGATTTAGACAGAGAAAAAGGAGGAAGGAAAATGTTTTGAAAATGTATTGAAAATGCATTTATATCAGAAAGACTCATTTAAACTATATGGTTTCGATAAGGAAAGGAAAAATAACTCATTTATATCCAGGGCCATGAATAAGTGCATGTAACATATATTGAAATCTCACATAATGACTGACATAATAACTGATTCAAGTAAATTGAATCAGTTCCCTGGAGGAAGTTTCTTCATTTGATACATCATAGTATAAAATAAGAAATGTAGTGAGGTAAAGGTATGATCTTACTATGTATGGCTTTTAGAGTGTATGTAAAGATGTTTGACATTCTTATACCTTTAAAAGCATGAATTGACAGAAATGAAATAGGTAATGATGAGATGGTGCTTTCAACTGAAATTGAACAATGATTTATTGATAATGTAAATATGAAAATTATTCTGTAGGTCCTATGGTGACCACAGTTATGAATAAACTGCATGCCCTTAACCATTAAGAGCATATAATTTAGCAGAGGAAATAAAAATCATATATAATTAGATTTAAAATTCAGCAGGCCATAATAAGATCTTTATACACTGGTGCAAATAGGCCATAAGAATTTAGGGAAGAAAGAACTTAGTTCTGAGTGGAGGGTACCTGGGAGAATTTTGGTAAATATATAGCTTTGAGGCAGAATATTAAAAGGTACCTAGAAGTTATATAGGAGATATCTGGGGAGTAGGGGCATTCAAAATACAAACCTTTGCTTTTTATTGTTAATTTATTACTCAAAATTTATTGATTGTTCTATTACATGTCAGACCTTGTGTCTGATGCTGGGAGGAAGGATGAATAAGGTGTGGTCTCTGCCCTCAAAGAAATAATAGTGATGGTTCATGTTATGAAAGCAATTCATCTTTTTTCCTTTTTCCTCCTACAGTATAAATACATTGATACAAACTTTTAAAAAATTGTGTTTAACCAGTCAGTTAGGGTTATAAGTGGAGAAGATGATATAGAGAGAAAAGAAGTTGAAAAGTAATAAATCAGAGCAGGTAGCATATAAATATGATAAAATGTGGAAAAGTCAACCTAATTCTTGAACTTTAGCACCAGCGTTGTGATGGACCTAGCCTAGTTGATATATTTTTTAACATCTCTCTGTTCTCTGTGACAAAATTGTTTTGAGTAATAATTAAGTAGTATTTAATAATTATTATTATTTTTATTTGTTCTTTATTAATAAAACTTAATAATTTAAGAAGAGAATTACTTTCAATTTTAAAGCTATTAAAATTTATTAAAATATTTCATGTGTGAGCTAAAATTGCACTTAACCAATTGTAGTATTTCCTATAGCTGCTATAGCTAATTACCACAAACTTAGTGACTTAACACAAATTTATTGTCTTACATTTCTGGAGGTCAGAAGTACTAAATGGGTTTCATGGGACTAAAATCAAGCTGTTGGCAGAGCTATGTTCCTTCTGCAGGCTCTGGGGGAGACTTTATCTTTTTCTGTGTCTAGAGGTTGCCCCTCTTCTTTCTTCAAATCCAGCTATTACATCACTCCAACCTCTTGGACCCTTGTGATTACACTGAGCCCACTCCATCTCAAGATCCTTAATTCAATCACATGTGCAAAGTCCTTTTGGCTGAGTAAGGTAACATTCACAGAGTCAGGGATTCTGACGTGGACATCTTAGGGAAGGGGTCATTATTTTGCCTATCATACAAATAAAAAATATTGTGTCTTACAGTTTGCCCTTTCTTTCACTGTTTTATATTTTAAACACAAATAAAAACTCCGAATGCTCACATTGAAACTGAGCAAGACCCTGCAGGGCCTTCCCAAGAGCCCCCCTTGCCCCCCAACCATGTCCCCTTCCTCTTGTTAGTTGAAAAGTGTTAGCCTCCTAGGCTTTCCTAGAGTTCCAAAGAGCAAATTTAATCAGAGAAATGCAGAAACGAAAGAAAACAGTCAAGCAAGACAAAATAATAATAGTTTAAAAATAAACTACTCCTTTAGTTCCTTCTTAAGGAGTATATTCCCTTGAGTTTTTTTTGCAGATACTAAAACGCCCACCAGGTGGAAGAAATTAACTGCTGACCACCAGCATGTAGACACCAGACTGGTTGGAACCAGAAGGTTGAAGATGTTGACTCCCAAAATACCACCCTGTTACCTCACCATCAACCAATCAGAGAATTGTGCACAAGCTGAGCACACACCCTGTGACCCTCTCCCTCACACTGTCTTTAAAAATCCTTCCCTGAAAGCCAATAAACACTGTACTTTCCTTCGCCACAAACCTGTGTCAGTAGATTGGCTTTACTGTGCATTGGGTGAGTGGACCCAAGTTTGTTTCATGAGCATCATGCACGGATTGACAGAACTGAAGGAACTCAAGTACTGGGTATTTTGTCTGTTTGTTTTTACAATCACTGTGCTCAATTCACTTATTTCTATCTAACAAGCTAAACACAAAAATATGTTTATTTCTAATCTATTAAATAGGGGTTTTCATAGGCATTAGATAAATGAACTGCACCAAAAGTGAAAAATTTTGAATTGCTATGAAATTTTCTTGAAATAAATTTGCATAGTTGAGACTATATGTATCAGGGCCAGTTGTATAACTAGATTTTGCCTGAAATAACTTTAATGAAAGAAACAATATTTATTAAAGGATAAGCAATGAAAATGTGCTAACGTTAAACTTCCTTGTACGTTAGTGAAATTCAAGAGTAACTGTAGCACTTGTTTAAAAGTTAGACCATCAAAAGATCCTTTTCATGGAGAGGTAATTTACCACTAATATTGTTTAGGATCATGATAAGAAAAAGAAGATCAATAGACATCCTTTCACCGTCTCCACACAGGAGAGGACTGTTCCTGCAGCTCCCCCTTTGGCCATTGAATCAGTTACATTCTTTCCAGGTGCATTTTTAAAAATTTCTGTTTATCAAAGTCTAATCTGGCTATTTCAGGTACAGTAAGTGCTGCTATAATGAGACATCTGTGTGCCTAAAAATCACTATACAAATTCTCAATATTGGGACTTTGTTAAATTAACAATTATTACGTAAAGCCCTGGGTATCTGAGGTGAGCTGTGGTTCAACAAAAGACCTCAAGAGAACTGAAAAAGAGAAGTTTATTACTCACAGATCTTGGGGGAGGTAAAGGCATTCCTCAGAGACTACATGGGGAGATTAAGGCAGGGTGTAGGCAGAGAGAGCGGCAGGGCATGGGGCACATGCCTTCACTAGGGTCCGTGGGCAGAGTGCTTTGGGATTCTAGGGCTAAAACCAAATTGGCTTTGAGGGGGTCTTATATAAGTAGTGCACAAGGAGAAGGCCCTGGGAGGTGGGAGAGACTGCTTGTCATGAGGGCAGTTGCCGAGAGTCATATCAGGAACTTACATTTACTTGTGACTCTGCAGGCTATCTAGGGCATGTAATCGAGGGTGTGCCTAGTGTCAGTTCAAGGTACCTGTAGGCTGTTTGCCACATAAAACAGATGCTGGATGCCAAGGCAGTAATATAGTTAATAGTTTAGCTAAACTCTTAACACAAGAAAAAGTCAAGATCACAGGACTTATGGGAACAATGGGGTTAGAGTCACAACACTCAAAAACTTCAGTGACACATTAAAAAAAGATAGGAATCTAATAAAAATGTTAGCATAGTTTTACACATTTTAAATTGTTAAGAAATAGATAAATAATTCAATATGACACTTTATCTTGACAGAGACCTGAAGTTTACATGGAAGGGGGTTTTGGAAGGGTTGTAGCCTGAGAGTTACTGTGAAATGGCAAAGGGAGGGTTACCTGAAATCAGTCCGAAAGTTGTGACGGCAGCTGTGGATAGGTGTGGTTCATAACACACTGGATGAACTGAGATAACTAGTAGATATTTGAGGTGTGTGCCTGTATGTATTACGTATATTCATATACATCTTGGTTCAGCAGTGTGCAGTTTTTTGCCATCATGTAGCTTTTCTCACTGATGAAATTACACATAAGCAAGTGTGAAATTTGCATGATGCTCAAAATGTTCCTTAATAGATCAATTAATAAATCAATTGCGACAAATTTGTGTTTTCAAAGCAAGCATTATAGCAGAGTCCAACATAATGTCACTTCAACTCTGAGTGGCAACATGGAGAAATACAAAAGCATGTTTTCCAACTTGCAGATCAGAGAACATGCCTGGTACTGAGAGACCGGAAGGTTTCATGTCAAGTACACAGCACCTGTGACAAATACTGCCTCCATTTTTCCAGGCAATACCAACATATCCCAGTACTTTTCCCTCTTGGGTCTTAACTCTACCTCAGAATCTCTCTAAAGACAAATTTCAGGAGAACCACTGCCAATTGGCTGGAGTTGGCATCAAGAGATGGGAAACCGCTTTGCCATTATCAAGGGTGGAAAAAAGCATGGGTTATGAAGTCTTTTAGACTTGGGTTCAAATCTTGGCTTTTGGCTCTTATTTGTAAGTTGTGAGTCTTGAAGAATTACCTAGACTCTCTTGGCCTCTGTTCTCTGAACTATAAAACTGAGCTAAAAATGCCTATTACAAATAGTTGTTGTGAGAATGAAATAAGGCCATATAGACAAAGTACCTAATGCAGTGTCTGCATCAGTCTGCCTTCAGTAGTTTTCTTAACTTCCCCTTGGGCAAACAAAGAAGCAGAGAAATATCTTGATTGGGGGTAGAGGATAAGATGAAGATATATCATGAAACTCACAAACCAAAATAATTGTCTTACTTTTAAGTGTACATGCTTTCTGTGCCCTCTGCATGAAGACAAATTTGAACAAAATGTTACCAAACCACAGATACATGGCACATTTATCCTGGGTGAAATACAGATCCACTGAAATATTGCTTATCACTTCTCGTCGTCTGTCCTAGTCACCAGGCAGTGCTTTACAGAACTGAACTTTGAACAAAATATTTTGGCTGCTTCTCGTGGTACGCAGGTGTATGTGAGATGGATTTTAAAACTAAATGCAAAGATAAAGGTGCCAGTGGAGAATGCTTGGTTCTCCTCTCTCTAAAAATGTTGATGATGACTTATGATATGAACTCAGGCACACTTGACTGAAGAAAAAAAGCTCCAATTCATAATCATTTCTTAATGATATCACAAAAAATTAAGCACATAAAGCATGGAAATTCTTGCTTATATTATTCAAAAAATAATGAAATAGTTGGGCATTAAAGTAATGTTAAAAGATGTTGTTGAAAGGCAATCAGTGTATTTCTCTTAGTTGGTAAAACAGAGACCCTCTTGCACTGTTGGTGGGAATGTAAATTGATATAGCCACTATGGAGAACAGTATGGAGGTTCCTTAAGAAACTAAAAATAAACTACCATATGACCCAGCAATCCCACTACTGGGCATATACCCTGAGAAAACCATAATTCAAAAAGACACATGCACCACAATGTTCATTGCAGCACTATTTACAATAGCCAGGACATGGACACAACCTAAGTGTCCATCAACAGATGAATGGATAAAGAAGATGTGGCACATATATACAATGGAATATTACTCAGCCATAAAAAGAAACGAAATTGAGTTATTTGCAGTGAGGTGCGTGGACCTAGAGTCTGTCATACAGAGTGAAGTAAGTCAGAAAGAGAAAAACAAATACTGTATGCTAACACATATATATGGAATCTAAAAAAAATAATAATAATACTGAAGAACCTAGGGGCAGGACAGGAATAAAGACACAGACGTAGAGAATGGACCTGAGGACATGGGAAGGGGGAAGGGTAAGCTGGGACGAAGTGAGAGAGTGGCATGGGCATATATATACTACCAAATGTAAAATAGATAACTAGTGGGAAGTAGAGGGGTGGGATAGGGAGGGTGGGAGGGAGATGCAAGAGGGAGGAGATATGGGGTTATATGTATATGTATAGCTCATTCACTTTGTTATACAACAGAAACTAACACACTATTGTAAAGCAATTATACTCCAATAAAGATATGAAAAAAAAAATACTGATTGCAATCTGCCAAAAATGTGGATACTATTTCTTGAGGAGGTAAATTGCCCAGCTATAATATTTGCTATCAAAGGCATTACATTATAAAGCTTTAGTCCTCATTTCAGAGGCAGAGACCTGCTTCTTTTGTATTGTAATCTTTAGACAAGAAGATTCATGCCCATAAACATGCACAACAATAAAGCTACCCAGGACAGATGAGACTTGAACACTGGCAGAGCACATTGTCGTTTCTGCCATGGTTGTGCCAGTTACACGATCCCTACTGGAAGCTGCTCGTTGGCTGAGACCTCATTTCAATTCAGAAGAACTGAATACCAGTGAGGTTTCATGTTCTGGTATAAAAATGGAAGTGCTGAGCTAAAGTTAAATAAAAGTCAGAGCTCCAGGAAAGTAGAAGAGGAAATTGTTTCTGCTCCAAGCTAATGCTAAGGATATACAACAGATTCATGCCAAAATTAACCTGAGTTTAGACTGAATACGGTGTCAGATATGTTTTCATTGGGTAAGAATACTGATGAGGCATTTTATATGTTATTAGTATTTCCATTATTTTACTGTGAAAGTGATGATTTTCCACTATTCTAGCCGACTGTATTTCAGGAGGTAAAGGGAATATAGTATCACTGTTTCTTCAGCCTGACAAAAAGTTGTGGATTGTGTGTCTGACACTATAGAGAAGATGTGTTCTAATCTGTTAAACCAACAGTTATTTCACAGTGTGGACTAGAAGCACATGCCCTTCTCTGTCTGAACAGTTAAAGCCCTGGGATTCACCTGGAAGCCGGAGTGTTTTTGAAATAAACCTTCAGAAGTACACTGTCTGAACATCCCAATCATTGCCCGAGATTCTCTGTTTTCATTGTCAGTGGCAACAGGTCTGATGGAAAGCAGGAGATAGCCTTGTGGTGTATCAAGGTGGTACCAGTGCCCAATGAAATTGACTTCCTGCTGGAAGATGTCTCTTAATATGGCAGTATCTAGACTGCCCACCTAAACCCAGTTGACTTGCCATCTGCTCCACAGTGAAACTGGCACAGTTTCCAAGAGGAAACATCCTGCCATCCTATATAATGGCCTTTGGGATGGAAAGCCAATTGACCATGGTAAGTTAAGTTGATTAATTGTTGATGTTAAAATTAAGATTGCAAGCCAAAAAAAGAAAAAAAATTGTAAGACTCTAGTTCATCCTGATTTTTTTTTTCAGTCTGAATTTTTATGCTGAAAATGATTCAGGTTGTTTGCTAAGGTGCTGTATTTTTAGAACTCACATTTACAGTAAAATATCTATATCTATAGATATTTGAGACTAAAAAATAAGGTTTGTGAAATTATTAATTACGTACCACCAGATTTTGAGGTAGAATGCTAATTTTGTAGTTTTCTACAAACTACAGTCAGACTCAAGACACGGACACATGCGTACATCTTTGTGTTTGTACTTAGCATACTATGTTATCTGAACATCCTAAGATATTGTCCTGATAGGCAATTTTTCCTCTGCTAAGAGAAAATGACCTCAAAGTTACATTATATGACCATTAACTCACATCAGTGTACTCCTCTCAAAATAGTTCCCTTTGAAAGGGATTACTTTGTCTGATCTAGCATAGTACCAAGAACACAGAATGAGCTTAATGATTATCATTTTTATTTGATATTTCATAAAATTTATCTTCATGAAGTTCTAAGGCTGTAATTCAATGACACTTGGATTCTGCAGCCACCAGAGCTGTAGTTTCTCTCAGTGTGTGTTCTTTACCCGTGATGTGCTGTTGCATCAAAGTCTATGTCTCTCATAGTTTATCGGTAGTTTGCGGTTATTCCCATCTTATAGCTTAAGCCTTTCCCCAGTTTATAGTTTAAGTCTATGCCCATTTTATAATTCATATATAGGTAAGATCAGTTTTTAATTTGCCTATATTATGTTTAAAATTAGTCATATTGGTTTCTTTATGAATTTGTTTTCATATTTTTGGGGGTTTCCTCATGAATTCATATTTCATCTAAATGATTGTTGAACTCATGTTCAGGGTAGGAGACAGCTCTACTCTGCAAGGGCAGCAGAGAGACTAAAAAAATAAATCTAGATGGCCCTTGGTCTCACATGGGCAGGTGCACCAATCAACCTCACGGTGAGAAAGCTATAATGATGAGATATGTTATGGACTTGTTGGCTTCAACTCCATCAGTCGTGGAAAACACTGAGAGCAATTAGATTTGACATTGATACACCCTCATACTTAAAACTCTGGGGGAAGGAATTTCCCCCTGCCACAGCCAACTGCTTTCTAAACAGGATCTTTAACTGTTTTTATAAAATGTCTGGCTCCTTAAAGAGTGAAAGTATCCAAATTAAACCTAAGCAAGGGGCTCTGTTAATTCTGAATTGAAGATTTCTTCTAGGCAAGAAGGCAGATGGCATTTGGAAAAGGATTGTAAGATGATCCTTGAAAATCCTTTGGACTTTCTCTTTCCAGATATGCATGAAGACATTTATAAAACTTAAGGGAGGGCAAACCATATGGGAAATTTGATAAATTTATAAATATTAATAAATGTACAATTGTTTTGTATTTCTTTTCAATACAGAAGATTTTGAAAATACATATTTGGAGTATTTACATATGTGTAATATAGATATATTGTGGAATGAAGGTCAAACAAAGCAGGAAGACATCTTTGGTAATTGCTGAAGTTATGCATAGTATTTAGGTTTAAGCATTGCTGTGAAGATAATGTAAAATATTTGACATACTGTATATATTTTAGTAATTCTGGCTCAAACATTTAAGGAACAACTATTCCAAAAAGCAAATTAAAAAAAAAAAATCCTAAGAATTACTCCGTTTTATTGTTTGCTTAAGATTCCTTACCTGGGCTTCCCTGGTGACACAGTGGTTAAGAGTCCGCCTGCCAATGCAGGGGACACGGGTTCGAGCCCTGCTCCAGGAAGATCCCACATGCCACAGAGCAACTAAGCCTGCGTGCCACAACTACTGAGCCTTTGCTCTAGAGCCCATGAGCCACAACTACTGAGCCTGTGTGCTACAACTACTGAAGCCTGCGTGCCTAGAGCCCGTGCTCCACAACAAAAGAAGCCACCACAACGAGAAGCCTGCACACCACAACGAAGAATAGTCCCCGCTCCTCGCAACTAGAGAAAGCCTGCGTGCAGCAACGAAGACCCAACACAGCCAAAAATAAATAAATAAATAAGAATGAAATTTTTTAAAAAAAGATTCCTTACCTTAGATAAATCGTATTGTATAAATGGTTGAAAGATGATTCTAATTGTTTTTTAAATATGCTTTTTCTTTTCTTTTTTTTAAACATCTCTATTGAAGTATAATTGCTTTACAATGGTGTGTTAGTTTCTGCTTTATAACAAAGTGAATCAGTTATACATATACATATGTTCCCATATCTCTTCCCTCTTGCATCTCCCTCCCTCCCACCCTCCCCATCCCAACCCTCTAGGTGGTCACAAAGCACCGAGCTGATCTCCCTGTACTATGCGGCTGCTTCCCACTAGCTATCTATTTTACATTTGGTAGTGTATATATGTCCATGACACTCTCTCACGCTGTCACATCTCACCCCTCCCCCTCCCCATATCCTCAAGACCATTCTCTAGTAGGTCTGTGTCTTTATTCCCGTCTTGCCACTAGGTTCTTCATGGCATTTTTTTTTTTTCCTTAGATTCCACATATATGTGTTAGCATACTGTATTTGTTTTTCTCTTTCTGACTCACTTCACTCTGTATGACAGACTCTAACTCCATCCACCTCATTACAAATACCTCCATTTCATTTCTTTTTATGGCTGAGTAATATTCCATTGTATATATGTGCCACATCTTCTTTATCCATTCATCCGATGATGGACACTTAGGTTGCTTCCATGTCCTGGCTATTGTAAATAGAGCTGCAATGAACATTTTGGTACATGACTCTTTTTGAACTATGGTTTTCTCAGGGTATATGCCCAGTAGTGGGATTGCTGGGTCGTATGGTAGTTCTATTTGTAGTTTTTTAAGGAACCTCCATACTGTTCTCCATAGTGGCTGTATCAATTTACTTTCCCACCAACAGTGCAAGAGTGTTCCCTTTCCTCCACACCCTCTCCAGCATTTATTGTTTCTAGATTTTTTGATGATGGCCATTCTGACTGGTGTGAGATGATATCTCATTGTAGTTTTGATTTCCATTTCTCTAATGATTAATGATGTTGAGCATTCTTTCATGTGTCTGTTGGCAATCTGTATATCTTCTTTGAAGAAATGTCTATTTAGGTCTTCTGCCCATTTTTGGATTGGGTTGTTCGTTTTTTTGTTATTGAGCTGCATGAGCTGCTTGTAGACCTTGGAGATTAATCCTTTGTCAGTTGCTTCATTTGCAAATATTTTCTCCCATTCTGAGGGTTGTCTTTTGGTCTTGTTTATGGTTTCCTTTGCTGTGCAAAAGCTTTTAAGTTTCATTAGGTCCCATTTGTTTATTTGTGTTCTTATTTGCATTTCTCTAGGAGCTGGGTCAAAAAGAATCTTGCTGTGATGTATGTCATAGAGTGTTCTGCCTATGTTTTCCTCTAAGAGTTTGATAGTGTCTGGCCTTACACTTAGGTCTTTAATCCATTTTGAGTTTATTTTTGTGCATGGTGTCAGGGAGTGTTCTAATTTCATACTTTTACATGTATCTGTCCAATTTTCCCAGCACCACTTATTGAAGAGGCTGTCTTTTCTCCACTGTATATGCTTGCCTCCTTTATCAAAGATAAGGTGACCATATGTGCGTGGGTTTATCTCTGGGCTTTCTATCCTGTTCCATTGATCTATATTTCTGTTTTTGTGCCAGTACCAAACTGTCTTGATTACTGTAGCTTTGTAATATAGTCTGAAGTCAGGGAGCCTGATTCCCACAGCTCCATTTTTTGTTCTCAAGATTGCTTTGGCTATTCTGGGTCTTTTGTGTTTCCATACAAATTGTGAAATTTTTTGTTCTAGTTCTGTGAAAAATGCCAGTGGTAGTTTGATAGGAATTGCATTGAATCTGTAGATTGCTTTGGGTAGTAGAGTCATTTTCACAATGTTGATTCTTCCAATCCAAGAACATGGTATATCTCTCCATCTATTTGTATCATCTTTAATTTCTTTCATCAGTGTCTTATAATTTTCTGCATACAGGTCTTTTGTCTCCTTAGGTAGGCTTATTCCTAAATATTTTATTCTTTTTGTTGCAATGGTAAACGGGAGTGTTTTCTTAATTTCACTTTCAGATTTTTTGCCATTAGTGTATAGAAATGCAAGAGATTTCTGTGCATTGATTTTGTATCCTGCTACTTTACCAAATTCATTGATTAGCTCTAGTAGTTTTCTGGTAGCATCTTTAGGATTCTCTATGTATAGTATCATGTCATGTGCAAACAGTGACAGCTTTACTTCTTCTTTCCGATTTGGATTCGTTTTATTTCTTTTTCTTCTCTGATTGCTGTGGCTAACACTTCCAAAACTATGTTGAATAATAGTGGTGAGAGTGGGCAACCTTGTCTTGTTCCTGATCTTAGTGGAAATGGTTTCAGTTTTTCACCATTGAGGACAATGTTGGCTGTGGGTTTGTCATATATGGCCTTTATTATGTTGAGGAAAGTTCCCTCTATGCCTACTTTCTGCAGGACTTTTATCATAAACGGGTGTTGAATTTTGTCGAAAGCTTTCTCTGCATCGATTGAGATGATCATATGGTTTTTCTCCTTCAATTTGTTAATATGGTGTATCACGTTGATTGATTTGCGTATATTGAAGAATCCTTGCATTCCTGGGATAAACCCCACTTGATCATGGTGTATGATCCTTTTAATGTGCTGTTGGATTCTGTTTGCTAGTATTTTGTTGAGGATTTTTGCATCTATGTTCATCAGTGATATTGGCCTGTAGTTTTCTTTCTTTGTGACATCTTTGTCTGGTTTTGGTATCAGGGTGATGGTGGCCTCGTAGAATGAGTTTGGGAGTGTTCCTCCCTATGTTTTTTCTTTATTAGCCTTTTTTAAAAAACTGCTTTTTCATTTCTATTGGTCAAAGTCTATGAATATGTGAATTTTTCCCTAAATGGTCCTATGTTATTAAATAAAATGCGATTCAAAGGTATTTGTTAACTTTTTTTGAACAGGCTTGGGACAAAGCATATAAAATCATATAACGATGGAAATCGTTAAGACCACCTGATCTCTGCTTCACAGCAAAACTGACATATGTGAAATTGGACTCTAGCTTATCATCTAAAAAAAAAAACCTAAATCAATTCAAGTTATTGCACCTTCAAGATCATTTTAGGAAAAAGATATTAAGACAAGAAGCCTTATTCTTAGCCAGCGTATTTCTCTTCTCAGGGTGGAATCACTGAGAGCAGGTATACGGTCTCTTTCACATGCTCATCACAGCAGTCAATACAAAGAAGACTTCTCGTTTGTGCTCCAGGCACCAACACCTACCTTCCCTATCTCCACCTGTCTTTTTAATTTGTTGGTTTCAGTTTGGTTAGATATTTTATTAAATGACAGTAATATAAGCAAGATAGGAGTTTGTTACTTTCTTATACAAAAGAAGCCTTCTTTGATTCTAACTTTCTGCTCCTAGGATAATGTCATCATGTAATGACATCATGTCACTACATTTGAATTTCAGGCCCAAAGAGGGGGAAGACTAAAGGTGAAAAGGGAATCTCTTCCAGAAAAATTCAGAGAAAAGTTCACTGAGAATAAATTTTGTCTAAAGATACGTTGTATACTATATTAACCCCTTTCACTAGAATATTTATGAAAATGTTTATTAATTAATAGTAAGGTGATTTTCTAAAACTTGACAGGATCTGTTTATTCTTTTCCTTGTCTAGATTTACTAAAATTATGTGACTATGGATATATATATAGTTGTAGTTTTCTGTATTTAATTATGCTTTTGTGACATAAGATAAAAATCAGTTAATTCCAAAATGACATCAGTCTTTCCTAATTTTTTTTCATTCCTCATGCAATAGTAAGTTGAGAGAATCCCTTCATGTGAATGTAAGAAGAGACACTGTGGGCACGGGCTCACTACCCCAGTGATTTGATTGGACTGAGAAAGTAAGCACCACTTCTCAGTGATACCTGGAAAAGTAAATTCCTATGAATTAGGTGCCCTCACAAATAAAAGCATTTCCTCTTTATTTTTCTTTCCTGCTTAATTCTGAAGATTGATACAGAGACAGAGTCAGAATATGTCTATTTGTAACTTCAAAGACCTAGGTAGGATTAGACGCTCTGAGAGCATATCCAAATCTAGGGGTTTGCTGTAACATAGTTTCCTTGAGAAATATGTTGAGAACCTAAACTTACATGAAGAAACTCCAGAGGAGGGGGTCAAAGCTAATATTTGTTTCTTTCTTCCTACATCAGTTATAAAATCCATGATATGCTGATCTAGCTAGAATCTCAGTTATCTTTGACCACAGTACTCCTTCATTTGATCCAAATACACAAGTGGAAAAGATGGCAACTATTTATATCAACAATCAAATTTCTCAGTGACAGAAAGAATTTAGAGCTATTATATTGCACAAATAATTAATCTAACCACCCACACAAGCAACAATGCAAATTTTGTAAAAAGAACTATTTTTATGCACATGTATCAACCCAATTACATGCTCAGGAATGAATATCATTAAAGGATGTCCTTATGTGTACAGTACACTAGAATACTGAGGTCCATTGCTTAGACGTCTGGTGTCCTATGCACGCCTCATTCCTGGGATTTTAATGTGCAGCTGCACAGTGAATACACTGTACATATTTTACCACTTGCCCATTGTATTAATTTTGTAAAGTCAGAAAATCTGTCCTTTGTGGATAGAGACAAGTGGACACAAGCTTATAATCTTTGCAGAAGCATTAGTTTTATCATATGCAGCTGTGAAAGAAGGTTGGTTGCATTTAATTAGGTTATTTGCCTCATGTTGAACCAAGTGGATGCTCATTTCAACATTCCGCTGTATTGTTTTTGTAGATCTGTATGGATGTCTGGGCTGAATCAAATGTGAGGCAGACAGAGCAAATCTGTATACTTTAAAATGTAAATTTTTATTGCTTATCCAGAATGAGTCTGTTAATCTAGGAAGACATAAAGTTTATATTTATCATTTAGACTGGAGTAAAATTTATGTGCATTCCCTTAATATATAAATTATGAAAAGTCAAAATGTGTATAAGGGACTCATTACTGTGCTTGATTAGAGGTATTTTACCATGTTTTGCTTGCTTTTGTGTTTCTTTATTTTTTTAAACATTCTAATGTGTGCCAATAAGCACTCTGTGGAGTGTTACTAGACAAAATTTGAATGAAATGAGGGGGTAAAATTACATGAAAATAAAATGGAAAGAGTTTTCAGGCAGAAGAACTTTAAGTATAAAGGTCCTGATTGGGTACAGGTGTGTTGGGTCTTAGACTTAGCTAGAAAAGAATGAGATGAAGAGTGGTTAAGAGATAAAATCAAGGAGATAATTTGGGACCTGAGCATGTAAAACCTTTTAAGGACATGGTTAGGACTCTGAAATTTATTCTAAATGTGTAGCCAGTCATTGGTGAATTTTGAGCAAAGAAGTGATGTGATAAGCTTTATGTTTTAAAAGGATATATCCGGTTGCTGTGTGGAGCAGGAACTCACTATTCATAGGAACTGTCTATGAATATTACTTTTTCTTTCTTTAACATAATGATATAATTAACTGTATTGATATAAAACTATCTGTGCATTCCTGAAGTAAACTACATTTTATGTAGGGTATTACATGCAGTTGACTTTAAGTTATTATTTTCTCTGAGATATTTACATTAATGAATGAGGTTTCTTTTCTAAGCTTTATCAGGAAGTTAGGAGAAACTGAAGAAGGTACTGTTAAATCAAAACACAATTTAAACTGGGTATCTTATTGATATATTTGAAACATACCTAAGAAAGTAATCAGAAAAGAGCTGGCAAATGTAAAATTATATTTGGATTAGCAAAGTAGATTTTAAAATGAATAGGTTGGGATCAGTATTATTCACCCTTTGCTGTTAGATAGAAAGTGAGAAGTCAATCTAGCATCTGAAACAATGCAGTGGTTTGATAAAACAGCATTTTACTGGTTTTTATGCTTTCAATCTTTAGTGGAACAAAGGAGTGAATGAATAAGTGAATGGATGGATGGATGAATAAATCACCAATATTTTCATAGTACTTTTCAGAATACAAAGCTCCTTTCCCCAACATCACTCACAATAATTTTTGCAATAAAAACTCTAAGAAGTGAGCTATTCCAAGGTTTTAAAAGAAGCAATATATGCAAGTGGTTAACAACACCCAGAATTCTGGGATTCAAGTCCTGTCTGTGCCTCCTATCACATGTGTAGTATCTGGTAAACAACTTCTTTGCCTCCAGTTACCTCATCTGTAAGATGGAAATAATATTTTATGGTTTTATTGCAAACATTAAATGACTAAGGCATTTAGAACAATACCTGCAGAACAGTATGTGTTTAATAAATATCTGCTTAAAAAGATAGTGAAGGTAGTATTAATTGTATGGAATAGAACTGGCCACAAACAGAGGTTGTTTCAAAGTAGCACTCTTTCCATTAATAAGGCTAATAAAAATACAATCACAAAGGGCATGCTAAATAATTTGATCTATCAGCTCAGTATTCTCATATAAGAGAGATAATGAATATTTAGTGCTTTGCACATTAAGTGTCATGGTTATTATAAGTGCATTTAGCCAAGTTAAGGACCTAATTATTGTAAGGCTAAAGCATTTATATAAATATAGCATGTTGTTATGAAGACAGTAGCAAGCTATATACTAGCCAGAGATTTGCTGTTTGTCTCTATTGGCTATAGACAGCTCTTTTCAAAGCACAGCTTGTTATATCGTCCTAAATGCTATTCAACCCAATTTTCCTCTAGGTGTCCATGTGGACAATGGTATTTTGCAATGTTACTCATCTATTAGGAAACAATGTCATTTTCAGAGATTAGAGATGACTATGTTATCTGGCCAGGGCTGTTTGTCACTCCCCTACGTTCATTAGTAAGCACGGCAACAGAAGATTCTGCATGCAGTGCCACCTGTGTGTTCAAAAGCTTTTACTCCCATTCACTCTGAGTTTGCTCAGTTTGGAAGCATGACCAAACTCTAAAAGTCATTTACCAGCGGGGTGGGAGGAGAAATAAAAACAGGGCCAGAAAAATTCTTCCCAGACCACCTGAAGAGGTATTTCTAAACATATCACCAGACCTGAAAATGTTCTATCTGAAATGAATGTATGTACTACCTAACATGAATGAATGTATAATACTGACAAGTTTTTTCATAGTGAAATAAAATTAAATACATGACTGTGAATAGTTAGTCCTGTTTATGCTATCATCTCAAATATTTGGCAGTGATAATTAAGAACCTGGCATTTGGCAAGTTTTTCTTATAATAGTCGTAGTGTCTTTGTGTGTCTGTGGTCAAATAATAGATGGCCATTTCAGCTGAACATGTAGCAGTCTCCAGGAGTTGGCTTCTCTCTCTTTTTGGGTAAGCATTTCAAGTTGAATCTTTTTTTTTTCCTTGGTGTTGAGGTATTCTGTCTTTTATGGTAAGTGCTTTACAACGTAATCTTGGAGAAAACACATTAGCCTTATTACTATATAACCCTGTTAATAGTGAATGAGTGCATTTTATTTAAATTAATAAAATGGAAGCTCAAATAGAGAAAGATTGAGGGACTGGGATTTTGGGGGGAAATATAGAAGCTAGCATTTCTTGTAATTCATATCCTTATGAAATACTTCAGTAATATCTTCCCATTACCCTTCTCTGTGGAATTATAATTTATCCAATAAACCCTTCTGCAAATATAAAGTCTGCCTCAACTACTTAGTGAGTTTGTTTTTAAAATTAGTTACTACTCATGCACTTTTAAGTGTCTTTTGTTAAGACAGTTTTTTTTGTTTTGTTTTCTATTTAATTAATTAATTAATTAATTTATTTATTTAGTTTTGGCTGCGTTGGGTCTTCGTTGCTGTGTGCGGGCTTTCTCTAGTTGCGGCGAGCGGGGGCAACTCTTCGTTGCGGTGTAAAACAGTTTTAATCATGAGGAAATTGGGTGAACTCATGACTAAAATTCTTGAGAGAATAGTCTTAAATGTCTGGGATCATATTTCCCAAGCAGTCTTTCTGCCTCAGAAAATGATTTATTAACCAGAGTTCAGCTGCTTTTTGCTTTTGTTGTTGATGACAAAAGGCATGTTTAAGCATGTTAAATTGGCTTAACGTAGTGGACAGAAATGTTGGTTTACCGTAGGAGAATTCGCTGCCAATGCATATTTCTTCTTTGTGTTACATATAAGGAATAGTTAATCTGACCTCAAAGAAAAGAAACATATGCTCCCCTAGATAAGGTTCTAGAGATGAATGAGTCTGTCTGCTATATAGCATTTGCTGGTCAGAGAGAAGGGAGAAAAAAGGAGGGTGGAAAATAAGCAGAAAATGAGACTCACCAAAGGCCTGATTCTAAAGGGAAAAAGTGAAATAAAACAGAAATGACACATAAAATGGAAGGAAAGTGGGGTGAATAGATGTGGAATATAAAATAAGCACAGGTATATTGGCAGTATACTGCTGAGTCTCTCTGGGGTCACATTTGTTATTTGTCCCTTAGCAAATGATTCTGGAATGTTAAACAGTCAATGTGCCTGTTTCTAATAAATTAGGCTGTCAAAAATAAATAAACTCAATTTGGGGACTGTGGTCCATCAATTATATAATTCTAACAGGCACAACTATTATCCAAATTCTATTTTGGGCAATGTCTCTATGTACTCAACGAATTAAGACTGCAGTCTTAATTGGCCCAGTTTGGTGTGGTTCACGTAGCTGGAAGCTGAAAGAGGTGGTATCACCTAATTTATATCACTGGGACAATTCAGGATGGCTGTATTCAAGTTCCACAACTGCTTTGCCATCTATTACACTGTCCCATTTTATGCCTGCTTGCCTTACTCATTACCCTTTTCTTACTCTCTCTTCCACTCTACTCCATTTTCTAAGTTGGTTATACTTTATTTTGTTAGGAATACTTGTGCCAGGCAACTCCTCCTTGATCTTCCAACATTACTCGATTTACTGAACACTACTTTATTCTTAAAATTGATCCTTCTATTTTCAAGATGCTTCACTTACCTGGTTCTCCTTCTACCTTTCTGATCACTTCTTGTTTCCTTTCTTTCTCTCTCTCTCTCTCTCAAAATGTTTAAACACCAATAATAGTCAGTGAGAAAAGTGCTCTTTTGTCAAATAAATTTGGAAAATACTACACATAACACCCTCTTCTTGGTAACTTACCAAAGCATATTAGATTCTTTTACACATCCTAGGAATAAAGAATCTTGTTTGTGTTTAACTCAACATCTAGCACTATTTCAAACACTTTTTTTGGTTTCTTGTTTACTGCTATATTTTAAAGGATCATGTATCTGCAAATAACTGCATATAATGGGCCTCAGTTACTATGTCAAGCATTAATCCAACATTTCCAGTTACCTGTTGAATATCTTGGTCTGAATATTATGCCAGAACTTTGAATCAATATTAAAAGACATGTCGTTTTTCCTCTTAATAAAAGTATTTATCAGTTGGCTTCAGTGAGCCAGGCACTGCTGGGTGCTAAGGATAGAATGATAAACAGGATGTAGTTTCTGTGATGGAGATAAGTAAACATAAAGTGGGGTGCGGTTTGGGAGAGATGAGGACAAGAAGGGCGACAGATCTAAACAGAGATCAAATTGTGAAAAGCGTGGAACGTCATGCTATGGAGTTTGAAGTTTTTCTTGACAACAAAAGGCAGCCCTTGAAGGATTTTAAGGCCAGCGATGATCAGATTTTTTTAAAGACTCCAGGATGAGGTATACATTAAAGCAAGGCATAGATTCTTCATGGAGTCTATGAAATCAGCTATCGTAAGACAATAAGACGATTAAGAAATTAATCAGAATCTGCCTCATGTTATTCTTGGGTGTGAGCACTTTTCTATTTTCTAAATGTGAGGTCCTTAAGGACAGTAGTATCTTGTTTATCCTTGTATACTTGCCCATCCTTAGCATATCTCTTTGTACAGACTAGTTGCTTTCTTAATGATTGCTTGGTGAGTAAATAAACATGAACTTGTTACTGTTTAAAACATGTTGTAGAGCACATTTCCTCAACGGACTGATAAGCAAAAAAAAAAAAAAAAAAAAAGAAAGCAGTTAATGAGCACCAAGAGAAATAGGGAATTAGTGATGGGTGAAATACAATCATAAAGAAAGAAAGTAAAATTTGATGATAGGAATTGCCTATTTAGGAGACATATGAGTTCAGAGGCCTGGTAATTTAGTACAAAGACTTTCACTTCTAAGTCAAAGAACTTCAGTCTTCCCATCACCATTTAAAAAAATAAGTAAATTGTTGGGTAAGCAGCCACTGCGCAACCTGCCACCCCTCTCTCTGGGATTGCCCAATCAGTGCCCTGCACCTGGAACATTCCCTTATACGGAACACAGGTGCCAAGGTGTCAGTTGACTCCAGATTTTTCTTTCTTATTAGCAGGAAACTTTCCCATGTTCTGGGTACACAGTGAATTTCCTTGTATTGCTTACATGTGTGTCGTATGGACAGGTCCACCAGTAAATCTGCCCTCCCCAACCCAAGGTAAAGGGGTCTTCGCCCGCAGCATGAGCGAGGTGCTGAAGCCACTGCCTTGTGTTGGCTATCAGAAGGGACCTGGTGGCCATGGATGACAGCACACGCTATAGACACTGATCTCGCTGCATCTCTTCTCCTTTCTGTGAGTAAGGCTTCTTCCAACCAGCATATTATGTGTTGAGTCCTCTTTAGCAACTCTGCACCCAGAGAAGATGCAGTGGGTCGAGGGCTGTGGGCTCCTACTTCTGGAGGTTGGCATTGTCATGATCTCTGCCATCTTTCATACAGTGGAAATCCTCACTTGGCATTGGCAGCTGGTTCTGCCTGCCCAACATAAACCCATAGTTTGTCAGAACTACAACATGGAGTAAAATCAAGGGGCAGACAGTTTCAATTTGGTCACTATTTGGTAACCACACCTGAAGTAAAGCTCAGTCCAGGGTGCAGAAAGTGAGTAAAAGGGAACCTTAAAATGCTGATGGTTCCCTCTCATGCCTGTCAAGAGTATGATGTTGAAGGAATGTTTTGCATATCCATTGGTTATTATGTTTTTGAATGATAAGCTTTAAGCTAAGAGTCTAGAACTATAATCTGGTTTCAGTGAACTTGGAGGAACTCTTCTACATTCTCAGCAAATGTTAAAAAAATATAATGTGGTGTCATTAGTTTCTTGAGTATTTATTATGTGCCAGGATCTATGCTATCTCATACAAATCATCTCTACCTACCCATTATTACCCCACTGTAGAGACAGGAAAACTGAGGATCATGGGGATTAAATAACAGCTAATAACTGGCAAAATAGAGCTAACTTCAAAGTTTATGATCTTAATCTCTATATTTCATGCTTCATCACTTCATCGAAAGAAGAGAAAATAATTAGCTTTCTCATGAGCTCAGCAGTGCCTAGGAATTCTTTTGGCCTCAGTTTGGATTAAAACTGCTAAAAAGCCATTTATTTCAACTGTGTTTATTAAAAATTCTGCCATGCTAGTCAAAATATTAATAAGAATGGAAACTATAAGCCACCATTAAAAATACTTTTCCCTTGGTTATATGTTCGCCTGGGTCAAATATGTTATCTTCCTGACACCAGGAAAAATGGCTCAGATTTGCCCAGCAAAAGCTCGGGTGCCCTGAAAATTCGTATTCTAGTAGCAGAGATTCACACATTTTGATGTGATCACACAAAAATGTAGGAATATTTCTATTAGTCATATCACCAAAATAAAAATCAAAGTGTAAAAAGCTCCAATGACGGATGATACTAGCAAGTAGCCAATATTGTTCCCTATGTTTGATGAGTATCCCAGGCAAAGCCAGAGTTAATGTTTTATTCTTTCTAATAGATATTTAAAATTTTTCTTCTATTTTTAGCTTTTGAAATTGTTTTGGCTTTTGAATTGTCTTGGCTTCTGGGTGGATAAAGCTGCTACTAAACTTGGTTTTGTGTACTATGCTTAAAAGGAAACAAACAGACCATTTTAAAGTGTCAGCAGAGATATATGTAAAGACAGAAGTGAATAACTCCTGCAAAGAGTAGAGGAGTCCAGCAGCCTGAAATAGACTCATTAAAATTAACTTCATCTAGTATCACAACCAGGGGCCTTAGGAAAATCTATGGTATCTACTCTGTGGGCAAGAAATAGCTATGTCATATTTTAAAGGGAAATCATTGATTCTGTATTTTTCTCAACCTTGAAACACATAATAAAGTGCAGAAAGGAAAAAAAGAAGCTGTTCTGATTATTTTCCCTGGGACAGGGGGTAGAAAGGTTTGGACCTAATAGAAAGGTTATTTTGGAAAAGCTATGACTGTATCAATTTGAAAGTAGTATGAATAGATGCTCAACCTTGAGCAGCTTGAACAAAACACTGCAGAACTTGTGGATGCCCAGAGAGCACATACAGAAGACTCACGGAACAAGGCCTTTCAATACAGGTAGCTCATACATTTTCTCTTAAGTTTTTTGCCGAAGCTGAAGCCTGAAGTAGAATAGAGATAGACAATTCTCACCTTGGTGATAGTTACTGACAGCAGAAATGATATTAGGAACAGAGCTCATTCTGCAAACAATCAGAAACCAAGCCTTTTACTCTTAACTTGGAAACATTGATATAGGCGAGGTTATGTTGAATTAACAAGTAGAGCAAGGACTAAATCTTTTTTTAACACAAACCTGGTTCGAATGTCCTTTTGTAGAGGTGTTCTAGGGGAATTTGCTTCCACAGGCCATAAAATTTTCTACCTTTGTCCCATTCAATGAAGTTTTATGTTCCTTTTAATGAGGTGCTGAGAATTTTTGTTTCCATGATTAGAGAAATGGCTTATATATCTATGGAAGCACAACGGAATATTGGCTAAAATTCGTATTTACCTAAAGTTGATCCATTTTACTTTATTGATTGATGGGGGTGAGGTAAGAGAAAAGATATCTTGGAGTTCAGATATTGAATGGAAAAAGATAATAAAAAAATAGGAATAAGCATGTGGAGAAAAAGTTCAGCTACTTAACATTGGGGCAATATGTACTATTATAATGCTTTCAGAGGCATTTCATACAGGGAGTCTTGCTTTTGTGCTGAACTCAGGGCTACTGGAACAGAGAAGTTGATGGAACAGATGAAGTTCGAATTGATTTCCCCTAATGTTCAAGGAGGCAAGACTTTCTACTTAGAATGGAGATGTATTTTAATAATGTTAAGATAGTAGGAATAAATTCATTCAGCTTAATCCCTAGGCAGAGTTTTTCCCATGGCAACATTACCAGGTAAGCCCTAAAAGAAGGGAGCCGATACTAACAGCCATGTGGGAACACCCTGCCACCATTCCTCTACACAAAATACAAGTTACTCCATAAGCCACTGAGAAAGATCACCATTTTCCTTGTAATACTCAAATAGCAATCAGTGCAAAAACAATATTTGTATTCTGTTTTAAGAAACTTACCAAGATAAGATGACCCAAATGCTGTTTGAGTTTTATTAAGAATATGCCAGTCTTAGTGAAAATGTGAAAAAATAAAGATTGTCATAATAAAACCACTTATTGTGGTGAAAAAAAAAAAGCCAGTCTAATAGTTTCTTTTTTGTTCAATATTAAGAGAGAAAAGTAACTTTTAATTTTTATTTTAAAAGGACTCAGAAGAAGATATATATGTTGGATTGTTCCAGAATCTTGTTACACTCAAAAGTGAACATGGATCTGGTTCTAAATCATTTTCTTGGCTTAGATTCAGAAAAGGTTCCCTGCATATCAGGTAAATTGGTCCTCAAAAAACAAACAAACAAACAAACAAAAACCAAGTTTTTAACCTCCAAGTTGCCCTTAGCTGAAGCTTGTTGCTCCATAGGCTTCCCAGCTGGTGCATCTGGCTCCAGGACAGGGCGTGTCAGGTTCTATCTATCATAATGTTCCACTTGACCTCATGGTTCAGAGAGGAGTGCAGATGATGAAAGGAGATGGTGTCACTCATAATGTGAGGTCTCAGTTGGGGAAAGTCTCAGAAACCCTCCAACACATTATTAAAAGGAAATAAATTGGAAATGAAAAGCTCAGCTTGCTGGGCAAATTGAATTTTATTTGGTTCAAAATTTTATCTCAGAAAAAGTAAAGAACACATGGGAGTAAACAAAGATTACAAAGTTGGGTTTGGAGATTTTGTTTAGTTCGTAGATAGATATCAGAATTCTCCCACTTACTCAGCTCAGGCTTCATCTCACTTGCTAAAAATTCTTTTATTTATCTGACCATTATTTTAAAAATAAGTTAGAAAAGCCTATGTGGGTTTTCAAATTGATGATACAATCTAAGATATTACTTAAATCTACACAGTACTTATTACCTTTCAGAAATAAATGCTTTTTGTTTTATGCTATTTTGTAATTGGTGCCTAATGACACCAAAACATCTCTGTGTTTATGTGACATTGTTTCACATGGAGGAAAACTGAGGCTGGTCTTGGTTAAAAAGCAGATTCAGAGAGAAAGAAAAGAGAGATCTAGAGAGTAAAAAGTTAGGAATATAACTACAGAATATTAGAGTTGGAAGCTTTCTTAGAAATCATCTAATTCCTAAAATATACAGAATTAAGAATATTATTTCCACACGATGTCCTGAAAATAAAGTTCCATTGTTAAAGAAACATGAGCAGTAATGTATACTAAACCATCATCTGTAGATGCTCATTGTATATTAGTGTATTAAGGACCTGAGAATTTAAAAAATTTTTTCAAAAACTGTTTAACATGTTTCTTCATCATTTCCTCAAGTAATGTAGTGTGGCGGTGACGATTCAAACAGATTTAGCTCAGAATGCTAACTTTACTATTCATTAACTGTGTGTACCTGGTAAGTCAGTTAGCATCGCTAAGTCTGAATTTACTTACCTAGTAAATGTGGGATAATATTATTTACCACCTAAGGTTGGAGTGGGGATGAAACGAGAAAATGATAGTAAAGATCCTAGCTTTGCAGCACCTCACACATAATTTATGTCCTCTTCAAATGGTAGCTTAATTAACAAGATAGCCTTTGATAAAAATGACACAGGAAAACAGTTGTTATGGGAATTAAAGCAATGCATAATTTTGAAAAGGAAATTGTAATAAATTGTTAGTGAAAGTAAATGACATGCAATACATAGAGTTACTAGTAAGATGTGAAATCTTTGGACTCCTAATAATTGTCCTCTTTCATAATGGTTTAGTCATCTTTCATGGATTATGGATTAGGTGATTACATAGAGTAATGATAAAGGTACACAGTTTGGTACTGTATCATCTAGATTCAGATTCTAGCTTGCCAATTCCTAGTGCAGTAATGTTAGGCAAGTCACTTGACATTTTGAGCCAGTTTTCCTATTTGTAAACCATGAATTAAAATATTATTCCTCTTTCTAAGAGTTGTTGAAGATAATTAAGCTATAGAAATTTACCATTTGTTGAGAGTTTACCATATCCTAGGCCACAGTTCCTAGGTAAAAAGGTAGTAAATGTTTTGCATACAGTTAGTGAGCAACTGTTCATGAAGATGCTGTACAAACTACAATGCTATTAGTAAATATTAGTCAATAGTAACAGTTAATGCTGCTTGGCACCCCATGGTTTCTGAGTAGTTAACTAAATATCTGTATGACTTCAATGCCTAGTAATTACATGGAGGAAGAAAAGAAGATATACTCAGTCTCCAAGTAATTTTGACCTTTTAAAGAACGTTTAAAATCTGTTCTAATATCAAATTTCAAACAATGTAAGAATCCAGGTTCAATTTGCCCTGTGCAATCTGGGATCTCCTCTGTTTTCTTAGTTCAGACTTTCAAGGTGCCTGTCCCTAAGCAACTGTGGATGTGTTAGGGTTACATAAAACTTTTGTGGATGGACCCAGTAGAAATGAGAGTATGTATTATTATTCTGATTTTTCATAAGAGGAAACTGAGGTTCAGACAGGCCAACCAACAGAAAGTTAGAGAGTCAGGAC
Organism: Balaenoptera physalus; assembly: GCF_965194825.1. Lineage (NCBI taxonomy): Eukaryota > Metazoa > Chordata > Mammalia > Artiodactyla > Balaenopteridae > Balaenoptera > Balaenoptera physalus. The sequence continues at coordinate 17,405,121 of NC_138884.1, read as the reverse complement.
ATGCACCTAATTTTTAAATTTCAAAGTCTAGGCCACCTTCTATTGTGTCCAAGATATGAAAAAGAAAGATAATTTAACAGATGATTTCTAGAGCTCAAGCTCTATCAGATTAGCTTTATTAAAGGATTGATTTACTTTAAAAAATGATCCCTGGGCATATATTATGTATTTAAAAGATAAATTTATTCTGGGAAGTTTTATATCAGTTAATTATTTTTATATTCATAAGTGGTTACCAAAGATGCTTGAGGAATGTTCAGTCTGTACAGTTTTGAGGATAAGAATTATAATCTCTCATATTCCCTCTGTGGAGATAGAAAGTAAACTGGGTAATCTATGTTCAGATCTGGTACTATGTTTGTTTTTTGATCATTTTTGCTTTTCCTTCTCTAAATTTTATACGTATGCTCTCTAAAACACAGGACAAGTATTGAACAGTTAGATATATAATTTCCCAACCAATACCTATCATTTAGGATTAAAAAAATCCCTTTTGGGTGAAAATCTTTTGGGAAATGACTTACCACCATATAATCTGTATAGAACTTTCATCAGTAAACATATTTCAATGAGTATTTGTCAAACATCTTTGCAGTCTAGGTGTTGTGCAAGGTAGTAAATGGCCTTCCTGTGTTGAAAGAAGTTAAGAATCTGGTGAGTGAGGTAGACAAAGTCAGAGAATATTTAACTGATAAGGAACGTACTGGGCCAGCACGTAGACTAGGTCCTTTGCTCTGTCTGGATGTGCACACTAAGCTTCTCCTAGTGCTCTGTTCATTCATTCTTCCAAGGCACACTCACTGTGAGTCAGTCAGATATCAGGAATTTCATCAATCTCTTGTGATACTACCATAAAAAAATTAACATAGATCTATAAACCTTGTCCTCAAGAAATATGAATTTAATTGACTATTAGTGACTATGCTATTGCAATATAGATTGACATGATATAGGAAGTAGAACAAGCTATTGGAATATATGGAATGAAAACTGCCCAGACATGGGAACTCAAGGAAGTCTTTCTCAAAGTGGCATCTGAACTTAAAATTGAAGTCAGAGAAAGAGTAGCCAGAAAAAAGTTGGGGAAGTGAAGGAAACATTCCAGCCTAGAGAAAAGTACATAGGAGGAACAGCCTCAGCTTCACACTCTAGAACAAACAGAATTGAACCAATTGAGAAAAATTTTTGAGAAAGGGAAAACCATATGTGAAGTTATAGAGGAGTTAAATCCACCATGTATATGAGGCAGCACTAGTATTTTGGTATACTTCTATAAAATTCTGCAGTCAATTCAGACTATACTACAAAGCTACAGTAATCAAGATAGTATGGTACTGGCACAAAAATAGAAATATTGATCAATGGAACAGGATAGAAAGCCCAGAGATAAACCCATGCACATATGGTCACCTTATCTTTGATAAAGGAGGCAAGAATATACAATGGAGAAAAGACAGCCTCTTCAATAAGTGGTGCTGAGAAAACTGGACAGCTATATGTAAAAGAATGAAATTAGAACACTCCTTAACACCATATAAAAATATAAACTCAAAAAGGATTAAAGACCTAAACGTAAGGCCAGACCCTATAAAACTCTTAGAGGAAAACATAGGCAGAATACTCCATGACATAAATCACAGCAAGATCCTTTTTGACCCACCTCCTAAAGAAATGGAAATAAAAACAAAAATAAAAAAATGGAACCTAATGAAACATAAAAGCTTTTGCACAGCAAAGGAAACCATAAACAAGATGAAAAGACAACCCTCAGAATGGGAGAAAATATTTGCAAACGAAGCAACTGATGAAGGATTCATCTCCAAAATATACAAGCAGCCCATGCAGCTCAATATCAAAAAAACAAACAACCCAATCCAAAAATGGGCAGAAGACCTAAATAGACATTTCTCCAAAGAAGATATACAGATTGCCAAGAAACACATGAAAGGATGCTCAACATCACTAATCACTAGAGAAATGCAAATCAAAACTACAATGAGGTATCACCTCACAGCAGTCAGAATGGCCATCATCAAAAAAACTACAAATAATAAATGCTGGAGAGGGTGTTGAGAAAATGGAACCCTCTTGCACTGTTGGTGGGAATGTAAATTGATACAGCCACTATGGAGAACAGTGTGGAGGTTCCTTAAAAAACTAAAAATAGAACTACCATATGACCCAGAAATCCCACTCCTGGGCTCATACCCTGAGAAAACCATAATTCAAAAAGAGTTATGTACCACAATGTTCATTGCAGCACTATTTACAATAGCTAGGACATGGAAGCAACCTAAGTCTCCATCAACAGATGAATGGATAAGGAAGATGTGGCACATATATACAATGGAATATTACTCAGCCATAAAAAGAAACAAAACTGAGTTATTTGTAGTTAGGTGGATGGACCTAGAGCCTGTCATACAGAGTGAAGTAAATCAGACAGAGAAAAACAAATATTGTATGCTAACACATATATATGGAATCTAAAAAAAGAAAAACAAATAGTTCTGATGAGCCTAGGGGCAGGACAGGAGTAAAGATGCAGACGTAGAGAATGGACTTGAGGAGACGGGGAGGGGGAAGGGTAAGCTGGGACGAAGTGAGAGAGCGGCACTGACATATATACACTACCAAATGTAAAATAGATAGCTGGTGGGAAGCAGCTACATAGCATGGGGCAATCAGTTCTGGTGCTTTGTGACCACCTAGAGGGGTGGGATAGGGAGGGTGGGAGGGAGATGCAAGAGGGTGGAGATATGGGGATATATGTATACGTATAGCTGATTCTCTTTGTTATATAGCAGAAACTAACACAGTATTATAAAGCAATTATTCTCTAATAAAGATGTTAAAAAAAAAAATCTGCAGTCAAGTAGATGGAACAGGAGCCCTGAGGAGGAGAGGAGGGTCAAGATTAAAATGGATCTTGATGTTATTAGGTAATAGGAAACCACTGACAGGCATCATACTAAATCATTGCTTAGACTGACTACCTCAGATTTACAGGTAATAAAATGGAGGTCCAGAGAGGGTCTATGACTTGCCCAAAGGCACACAGCTAGTTAGAAAAAGAATTGGAAATATAATGCTAGTCTATGGAGACCTGCTACACATGCCTCACCTTCAGGCGTTTAAATTATTTGGGAAGTTTAAAACAATGACAAATTGATTGTCTATCAAGTAACTGGTAGAAGTGGCTCCTTCTCTCATGAAGACTCCTAAAATATGTTCTTCCCAGCGTAAATCCTGGGATGATGGCTAGATAAACACAAAGGAAGGCAATGCTTGCTTGATTTGCAATATTCTTCTTTTGTATCCCTCCCTTTACACCTCACTTATTTTTGATTATTCATTGTCTCTCACCCTGAATATGAGTTTCAGGAGGTCATTGTCATCTTGTCACAGACTGAGAGCTGTCTCCCCTGAGTTCCCCAGCACCTGCAGCACAGAGTTCACACTGATTCAGATTAGCTCTGGGTCAGCAGCGCTGTAAGGAGAGGGTTTTAACCCCTTGTAGACCTGATTTCTTTCTTGGAGTGAGGCTGAGGAAAACACATTTGCAGAATTCCTCTTTCCCTGATCTTTCCTGCTCACTTCCTGCCCTCTCTCCAGAGCAGGCCGAATTTTCTCCCTCAGCCTGCAAGCTTCTGTTTTCTGCCTGGCTGCGCTCACCGCCTTCCTATGACACCTTAGGGAATTGCCCTCTTATTACCACAATTACAATCTGTACACATTTCATTAAACTAATATCGCGTCGCACAGGCTTTCTCCACAGAACTGCACAGCTGGAGGCCCATTTTTTTCCCTCAGCTTAAACACTTTGACAGGTTAAGAAAGCTATTATGTCTGAATAACAGGTGTTGCAAAACAATGTGCATTTGATGCTTAAATGAGAGAGCTTCTTTATTGACTGGCTTTATTGCAGCTAAGGCTCTCCTTTTTCACAATGACTGGATTTTTATTGTTTTTACTGCTTTTTAAAGTGTATTCTCTTGTTTCAGAATAGGTCTGAAGTGACTGTGTGTGGTTATTTGTTATTCTGCTGTCTTCTCTTTAATATTATTATTATTATTATTAGTGCTTCTTGCTTTACTTTTCAGGTGAAGAATAGTTGCAGAAATAAAAGGGTTTTATTGGGTCTCTCTTTCTCTCTACTAGAAGAACACCCACTTCATGAACAGCTCCCAGAGGACCTCCAGTGGGATCCTTCTCTATTATTTTCCCTCCATTTATATTGCCTTACTCACTTCTCTCACCTACCTTCCAGTTACCCAATGAATTGGCTCCCAAATGAGAAACAATAAAATACAACTGGAGGGAGAGTTTACTGTTATGCTCCCTTATCTGAATATCACTCACATTTTTTGTACAGGATCTGGCTGCATAGAACATACACACTGGTATATAATTTTTGGTATTTATCCTTTACCTCTTGACATTTTGTTTATTTTTCCTTACGTTCATCAATGTTAAGCAAATCTTTATTCCTTTTCTCTTATTCCTCACACAATATCATGCTCAGCAGGATATAGTCTGTTTTATTATTTCAATAAGATGACTTTTGCTGAAGAGACAATCAAGTGTTAAAATACCATTTTTCAAAGGCAAGTGCTCAGTGAGAGAGAACACATGATTATGAAAGCATAGAAATGGATGGAAATAAAAGATGGCTTTGAAATATGTAGATGGGTATCCTTACAGTATCTAGTGTAGTTCTCTTCATATTGCAGGCACTCAAAAATGCTTATTAACTCAAAGATAGGCCATAACATACTTTTTGAAAGCAAAATTTGGGTTTCATGTTTACTTACATTTTATGGTAGTAAAAAGCCGAAAGAAAAAAAAAAGGCAAAAGAAAAAGCTCATTATTTCCTTGAGCTGAATATTTTCAATTCTCCTAGTGTAGTCAAAAGTTGTAATCATCCTAATTATCACCTATTTGTTTCCATGAAGGCAAATGAAGTCATATCTGTGATTAGGTGAGACACGTATTTTACTCAACGTATGTATAATGACTACTAGAGTTGGGACAGTGCCTAGTTACCTAGTATCTTTAGTATCTAGGTCATTTTTGAGAACAAAGTAAGGGCCCAATAAGTGATTGCCGAATGAATTAACCTTAGTCCCTTTAGAGGTGAATTCTTCACCTGGATTTCAGATGGTTCCAAGACCTCTTGAAATTCTAAGTACAATTTTGTGTATATGCACAGGAGTGGGGCAGTAAGAATTCTTGGTTTTCATCTGATTGTCGAAGGAACCTGTGACTCCAAAATTTATGAGCATCTCCTTAAAAAGAAGTCCTCTGAATGATAATAATAATAATAATAATAATTTGGTAAATGCAGGAATTATTTATTGAACCTGTAGCTTAAGCATATTTTTCTACCATAAAGTTATGCCTAGTTGAACATGGAATTTAGGAAACTAGGTAAGCTTTACTTGATCTTATAAAAATATACTCTTAAATTGTTTAATTGTTTCTTCCCAGAGCCAGAGAACAACTGTGATCATCAACCTACAATTGTAACACAAATGGATATTTTTAATAATAACACCCAAACTTGTACTTTCTGTAAGTGCTTTACAATTTAACAAGGGCTTTCTCATTTAAAGGACAACAGAAATCCATCCCACTAGAGTACTGATTCGCCAATATCCCTGGGAACAGGTGAGGCCAGTTCTATTTTCAGGGATTTCCAAGTACAGTGTGTCTAAATCTCTGTGATGCCTAGTTATTATTTTTTTTGAAGTAGTAACTCTACATTTATGAGGCACAGTTCTCCTAAGAATTTCAATGAACTTCATGAAGTTTCTACAAACTTTGTAGAACAAGACTGTGATTCTCCTCACTTAACAGGTAAGGAAACTAAAGTGCAGATATAGTTCAATGATTATTCTCATAGCTATTTGGACCATGACTGGATATGCAAATCAAAACATTAACCCTGGATTTTTCATTGATTTCCTGCTTCTAAACTAATACATACAGAAAAAATTAAATATTTATAATTTTAGGAATACCTTTGCAAAAAAAAAATCTCCTAATATATATTTTTCTTTCTGATTTAAAACTGAGAAAATAATTTTACCTTAGGAAATTGGTTCTAAAATGAAGGAAAACGTTTTATATCTTTGAGCTAACAGATTTAAATAAAATGTTATGAATACCTATCAATATATTAAAATCTAGTAAAATAGTATATGATGGAATAGTTTATGGAAATCCATTATAACAGACTTTTAGAATTATCTGCTCTCTTAAGATAATTCCACAGATGTGGGTGATACATAAATTTTCAGGAAAAGGTTTTGTTTGAAAGATGAATGAAAGATTACTATCAGATTGAGAAGGTTCTGCTTTTGAATTTTCCCTTAAGTCTCAACTATGTTAATTAAGTTATTTAGCATGACATGGATTCCCTGTATCTGATTTGTACTTTGGGCCATTTTGAAACTTTATATCTTTAGGTATTTATGTGAAAGAACATGAAAAAGTTAAATTCAGTTTTGCCTCTTATACATTCTTCCCTTTTGAATATTATTACAAGGTATGATTATGTTTGAACAGATTCTCTGATTCAGCCTATTGAAAATAATAGAGAGAGGAACCAAGATGGTGAAGTAGAAGGACGTGCCCTCACTCCCTCTTGCGAGAACATAAGAATCACAACTAGCTGCTGGACAATCATTGACAGGAAGACACTGGAACTCACGAAAAAAGATACCCCACATCCAAAGACAAAGGGGAAGCCACAATGAGACGGTAGGAGGGGAGCAATCACAGTAAAATCAAATCCCATAACTGCTGGGTGGGTGACTCACAGACTGGAGAACACTTATACCACAGAAGTCCACCCACTGGAGTGAAGGTTCTGAGCCCCACGTCAGGCTTCCTAACCTGGGGGTCCGGCAACGGGAGGAGGAATTCCTAGAGAATCAGACTTTGAAGCCCAGTGGGAATAGATTGCAGGACTTCAACAGGACTGGGGGAAATAGAGACTCCACTCTTGGAGGGCACACACAAAGTAGTGTGCACATCGGGACACAGGGGAAGGAGCAGTGACCCCAGGGGAGATTGAACCAGACATACCTGCTACTGTTAGAGGGTCTCCTGCAGAGGCGGGGGGTGGCTGTGGCTCACTGTGGGGACAAGGACACTGGCAGCAGAAGTTCTGGGAAGTACTCCTTGGCATGAGCCCTCCCAGAGTCTGTCATTAGCCCTACCAAAGAGCCCAGGTAGGCCTCAGTGTTGGGTTGCCTCAGGCCAAACAACCAACAGGGAGGGAACTCAGCACCACCCATCAACAGTCAAGCAGATTAAAGTTTTACTCAGCTCTGCCCACCAGAGCAACAGTCAGCTCTACCCACCACCAGTCCCTCCCATCAGGAAACTTACACAAGCCTCTTAGATAGCCTCATCCACCAGAGGGCAGACAGCAGAAGCAAGAAGAACTACAATCCTGCAGCTTGTGGAACAAAAACCACATTCACAGAAAGACAGACAAGATGAAAAGGCAGAGGGCTATGTACCAGATGAAGGAACAAGATAAAACCCAAGAAAAACAGCTAAATGAACTGGAGATAGGCAACCTTCCAGAAAAAGAATTCAGAATAATGATAGTGAAGATGATCCAGGACCTCGGAAAAAGAATGGAGGCAAAGATCGAGAAGATGCAAGAAATGTTTAACAAAGACCTAGAAGAATTAAAGAACAAACAAACAGACATGAACAATACAATAACTGAAATGAAAACTACACTAGAAGGAATCAATAGCAGAATAACTGAGGCAGAAGAATGTATAAGAGACCTGGAAGACAGAATGGTGGAATTCACTGCTGCAGAAAAGAATAAAGAAAAAAGAATGAAAAGAAATGAAGACAGCCTAAGAGACCTCTGGGACAACATTAAACGCAACAACATTCGCATTATAGGGGTCCCAGAAAGAGAAGAGAGAGAGAAGGACCAGAGAAAATATTTGAAGAGATTATAGTCGAAAACTTCCCTAATATGGAAAAGGAAATACCCACCCAAGTCCAGGAAGTGCAGTGAGTCCCATACAGGATAAACCCAAGGAGAAACACGCCAAGACACATAGTAATCAAATTGGCAAAAATCAAAGACAAAGAAAAATTATTGAAAACAGCAAGGGAAAAATGTCAAACAACATACAAGGGAACTCCCATAAGGTTAACAGCTGATTTCTCAGCAGAACATCTACAAGCCTGAAGGGAGTGGCATGATATACTTACTGATGAAAGGGAAGAACCTACAACCAAGATTACTCTACCCGACAAGGATCTCATTCAGATTTGAAGGAGAAATCAAAAGCTTTACAGACAAGCAAAAGCTAAGAGAATTCAGCACCACCAAACCAGCTCTACAACAAATGCTAAAGGAACTTCTCTAAGTGGGAAACACAAGAGAAGAAAAGGACCTACAAAAACAAACCCAAAACAATTAAGAAAATGGTCATAGGAACATACATATCGATAATTACCTTAAACGTGAATGGATTAAATGCTCCAACCAAAAGACACAGGCTTGCTGAATGGATACAAAAACAAGATCCATATATATGCTGTCTACAAGAGACCCACTTCAGACCTAGGGACACATACAGCCTGAAAGTGAGGGGATGGAAAAAGATATTGCATGCAAATGGAAATCAAAAGAAAGCTGGAGTAGCTATACTCATATCAGATAAAATAGACTTTAAAATAAAGAATGTTACAAGAGACAAGGAAGGACACTACATAATGATCAAGGGATCAATCCAAGAAGAAGAGATAACAATTATAAATATCTATGCACCAAACATAGGAGCACCTCAATACATAAGGCAACTGCTAACAGTTATAAAAGAGGAAATCGACAGTAACACAAAAATAGTGCGGGACTTTAACACCTCACTTACAGCAATGGACAGATCATCCAAAATGAAAATAAATAAGGAAACAGAAGCTTTCAATGACACAATAGACCAGATAGATTTAATTGATATTTATAGGACATTCCATCCAAAAACAGCACATTACACTTTCTTCTCAAGTGCACACAGAACATTCTCCAGGATAGATCACATCTTGGGTCACAAATCAAGCCACAGTAAATTTAATAAAATTGAAATCATATCAAGCATCTTTTCTGACCACAACACTATGAGATTAGAAATGAATTACAGTGAAAAAACCGTAAAAAACACAAACACATGGAGGCTAAACAGTACGTTACTAAATAACCAAGAGATCACTGAAGAAATCAAAGAGGAAATCAAAAAATACCTAGAGACAAATGACAATGAAAACACAATGATCCAAAACCTATGGGATGCAGCAAAAACAGTTCTAAGAGGGAAGTTTATAGCTATACAAGCCTACCTCAAAAAACAAGAAAAATTTCAAATAAACAATCTAACCTTACACCTAAAGGAAGTAGAGAAAGAAGAACAAACAAAACCAAAGTTAGAAGAAGGAAAGAAATCATAAAGATCAGAGCAGAAATAAATGAAATAGAAACAAAGAAAACAATAGCAAAGATCAATAAAACTAAAAGCTGGTTCTTTGAGAAGATAAACAAAATTGATAAACCATTAGCTACACTCATCAAGAAAAAGAGGGAGAGGACTCAAATCAATAAAATTAGAAATGAAAAAGGAGAAGTTAGAACAGACATCACAGACATACAAAGCATCCTAAGAGATTACTACAAGCAACTCCATGCCAATAAAATGGACAACCTGGAAGAAATGGACAAATTCTTAGAAAGGTATATAACCTTCCAAGACTGAACCAGGAAGAAATGGAAAATATGAACAGACCAATCACAAGTAATGAAATTGAAACTGTGATTAAAAATCTTCCAACCAACAAAAGTCCAGGACCAGATGGTTTCACAGGTGAATTCTATCAAACATTTAGAGAAGAGCTAACACCCATCCTTCTCAAACTCTTCCAGAAAATTGCAGAGGAAGGAACACTCCCAAACTCATTCTATGAGGCCACCATCACCCTGATATCAAAACCAGACTAAGATACTACAAAAAAAGAAAATTACAGACCAATATCACTGATGAATATAGATACAAAAATCCTCAACAAAATACTCGCAAACAGAATCCAACAACACATTAAAAGGATCATCCACCACGATCAAGTGGGATATATCCCAGGGATCCAAGGATTCTTCAATATATGCAAATCAAACAATGTGATACACCATATTAACAAATTGAAGAATAAAAACCATATGATCATCTCAATAGATGCAGAAAAAGCTTTTGACAAAATTCAACACCCATTTATGATAAAAACTTTCCAGAAAGTGGGCATAGAGGGAAACTTCCTCAACATAATAAAGGCCATATACAACAAACCCACAGCAAACATCATTCTCAATGGTGAAAAACTGAAAGCATTTCCTCTAAGATCAGGAACAAGACAAGGATGTCCACTCTCACCACTAGTATTCAACATAGTTTTGGAAGTCCTAGACAAAGCAATCAGAGAAGAAAAAGAAATAAAAGGAATACAAATTGGAAAAGAAGAAGTAAAGCTGCCACTGTTTGCAGATGACATGATACTATACATACAGAATCCTAAAAATGCCACCAGAAAACTAGTAGAGCTAATCAATGAATTTGGTAAAGTTGCAGGATACAAAATTAATGCACAGAAATCTCTTGCATTCCTATATACTAATGATGAAAAATCTGAAAGAGAAATTATGGAAACACTCCCATTTACCACTGCAACAAAAAGAATAAAATACCTAGGAATAAACCTGCCTAGGGAGACAAATGACCTGTATGCAGAAAACTATAAGAGACTGATGAAAAAATTAAAGATGATACCAACAGATGGAGAGACATACCATGTTCTTGGATTGGAAGAATCAACATTGTGAAAATGACTATACTACCCAAAGCAATCTACAGATTCAATGCAATCCGTATCAAATTACCAATGGCATTTTTTTACAGAACTAGAGCAAAAAAATCTTAAAATTTGTATGGAGACACAAAAGACCCCGAATAGCCAAAGCAGTCTTGAGGGAAAAAAACGGAGCTGGAGGAATCAGACTCCCTGACTTCAGACAATACTACAAAGCTACAGTAATCAAGACAATATGGTACTGGCACAAAAACAGAAACATAGATCAATGGAACAAAATAGAAAGCCCAGAGATAAACCCACGCACCTATGGTCAACTAATCTATGACAAAGGAGGCAACGATATACAATGGAGAAAAGACAGTCTCTTCAATAAGTGGTGCTGGGAAAACTGGACAGCTACATGTAAAAGAATGAAATTAGAACACTCCCTAACACCATACACAAAAATAAACTCAAAATGGATTCGAGACCTAAATATAAGACTGGACACTATAAAACTCTTAGAGGAAAACATAGGAAGAACACTCTTTGACATAAATCACAGCAAGATCTTTTTTGATCCACCTCCTAGAGTAATGGAAATAAAAACAAAAATAAACAAATGGGACCTAATGAAACTTCAAAGTTTTGCACAGCAAAGGAAACCATAAACAAGATGAAAAGAAAACCCACAGAATGGGAGAAAATATTTGCAAATGAATCAACGGACAAAGGATTAACCTCCAAAATATATAAACAGCTCATGCAGCTCAATATTAAAGAAACAAACAACCCAATCCAAAAATGGGCAGAACACCTAAACTGACACTTTTCCAAAGAAGACATACAGATGGCCAAGAAGCACATGAAAAGCTGCTCAACATCACTAATTATTAGAGAAATGCAAATCAAAACTACAATGATGTATCACCTCACACCAGTTAGAATGGGCATCATCAGAAAATCTACAAACAACAAATGCTGGAGAGGGTGTGGAGAAAAGGGAACCCTGTTGCACTGTTGGTGGTAATGTAAATTGATACAGCCACTAGGGAGAACAGTATGGACGTTCCTTAAAAAAATAAAACTAGAATTACCATATGATCCAGCAATCCCACTACTGGGCATATACCCAGAGAAAACCGTAATTCAAAAAGACACATGCACCCCAATGTTCATTGCAGCACTATTTACAATAGCCAGGTCATGGAAGCAACCTAAATGCCCATCAGCAGATGAATGGATAAAGAAGAAGTGGTACATATATACAATGGAATACTACTGAGATGTAAAAAGGAACAAAATTGCGTCATTTGTTGAGACGTGGATGGATCTAGAGACTGTCATACAGAGTGAAGTAAGCCAGAAAGAGAAAAACAAATATCGTATATTAACGCATGTATGTGGAACCTAGAAAAATGGTACAGATGAACCGGTTTGCAGGGCAGAAGTTGAGACACAGATGTAGAGAACAAAGGTATGGACACCAAGGGGGGAAAACCCCGGGGGGCGGGGGATGGTGGTGTGCTGAATTGGGCGATTGGGATTGACATGTATACACTGATGTATATAAAACTGATGACATAAGAACCTGCTGTATAAAAAAATAAATAAAATAAAATTCAAAAATTAAAAAAAAAACAAAACTAAACTTTCTTTGGGTTATTTGTATGGAAATATGTTAATATAAATGTTTCAAACATTACATGAAATTCCAAAAAATCTTATATGTTCTGGTATAATGTTATAAGTCATAATTCTAGTTATTACTTTAAAATGTATATCTCAGAAATAACTAAATTTCCTTGTCAATTGCACTATTATGAACTTTCATAAAATCTTTAACTGTGGTCATTTTTAAGTCTTTTGTTATTTACAGACAGTTCTGGGTGTACTCTGATGCTTCTGCAAAAATGTTCCTATAAAAGGGTTAAAAAAAAAAAAAAAAAGAAAATAATAGAATCAGTTGCCCATAACAACTCTGTCAATTAGATTGTATCAGTGCTGTCATTCTCTTGTCCTAGAAATTCATCTTCTTGAAAGCATTTGTGTTATTGAAAGCAATGGAGCCTGGTAATGCTGGCCATTACCTTTACTTCATTTGCATTTTTGTCCAATATTTTATCCCCAAGCTCCCTTCTGTCTCCTGAAGCCCCCATCACTCCACTGCATCTCATCAGGCACTCTCTCAGCCACATAGAGGCAGTCTGCTGTGCGAAAACGAACTGGGTACAAACCACAGTTCCCCATGTGTCTGGGGCTTTTCACGCTTGTTCCTTAAGCCCACAGCAGCTGGGATGACCCAGATACTAGAACGGTTTTCCTCTCTCTGGGTTTCCCCATTTCCAGGAACGACCATTGCTGCATTACCTTTAGGATTTGAAAACACAGCATGATCCCTGTGGGTGGCACAATTTTCCTCTGCTGGAAAAATTAGGGCACAATACAAGACTTAAAGCCCCAAAGAGCAAGAGGGTGAATGTAGCAAAACAGAAAGTATTAGCACGGTGTTCCATTGTGCCAGCAAATATTCCCTCCTGTGTGTGTGAAAACAGTAAGAGAATTACACACTCACCTGCCTGGTTATGGGCAACAGGCACCAAGAATAAACGCAGTTTTCAAATACAATAAGGAAACGAGAATTTGTTCAGTCTGGGGATTAAATCTAAGCAAAAAAGAAAATGTCATAAAGAAAAAACATGTATGATTAATTTAATAAGATTTATTTTCTTCCCAGCAAATGCTAAATAACTTATAAAGAACAGTCCCTGGTCATAGAAGGAAAATAAATAAATTTCTAATTTTTCTTTTGGCTTATGCTGCAAAAAGGACCTTAGCTATTAGTCAATATCCCTAAAAGATTTTATCTAAACCCGTGGTTCTTAAACTTGGGCATGTATTACAATCACCTGGGGACTTGGTAAAAGTACAGAGGCTTAGGTGCTATCTTGCTTCAATATGTTGGCCTCTGTACTCTGGTAGCCTTCCAAACAATTCTGCTACACACCCAAGTTTGAGAACCATTGATCCAAACCATGAGGGAGAAGAACCAAAATACTTCAATACTGTACATTTATTTATTTTAAATTTTTTGTACTATTTTAAGTTATAAATTTTAATAGTAACTTTGGAGACATCTTAGACTCTTTTCATATCACACATCCAATCCATCAACATATCTTTTTTTTTTTTAAAGAATTTCACTTATTTATTATTATTATTATTATTATTTTGGCTGTTTTGGGTCTGCGTTTCTGTGCGAGGGCTTTCTCTAGTTGCAGCGAGCGGGGGCCACTCTTCATCGCGGTGCGCGGGCCTCTCACTATTGTGGCCTCTCTTGTTGCAGAGCACAGGCTCCAGATGCGCAGGCTCAGTAGCTGTGGCTCACGGGCTTAGTTGCTTCACGGCATGTGGGATCTTCCCAGACCAGGGCTTGAACCCGTGTCCCCTGCGTTGGCAGGCAGATTCTCAACCACTGCGCCACCAGGGAAGCCCCCCATCAACATATCTTGTTGGTCTTTCTTTAAAATGGAGCCCAAAGCTGATCACTATTCATCATCTTCACCACCGCTATCCTACTCAAAGTCAAGATGATCCTCACCTGGGCTATAACAACTGCACAGGTTCCTTGAATCCTCCTAGTCTACCCCGATCCCAGTCATTCAGCAGCCTGAGGGATCCTGCTGACACAAATAAGACCATGTTACTCTCCTTCTAAGAACCTCCCACAGCTTGCAATGTAATTCAGAGTAAAATCCTATGAGTTCTGGACCCATTACCTCTCTTTCTTCTTCCCCTCACTCACTTCTCTCAACCACATTGCTTTCCTTGCTGTCCTTTGCACATGCTACTCTTGCTTCTGTCTTGGAACTCTTCTCCTGACCTGTTGCTTTGTTTGGATCACTCTCTTCCATAGGAACTACCTCAATCACTGACCTGCTTCATCCAAACCTCTACTCAGCAGGCTTCTTGCTCAACCTTGGTAGAATAGAACCCCAGACCCTACTGATTTAATTTTCTTATGTGTGTGTGTGTGTATTTTAAACCCTTGTTGATACCTGAAATGTTATATATTTATCTGTTTACCCTTAATAGAACATGGGCTTCATGAAGCTGAGGCTTTGTCCTTTTTGTTCTGAGGGGTGGTGTATTATTAGCATTCAACAGGGTTCTGATAAATGAATGAATATATAATTTCTTCCAGAAATACCCCAAATCACCAACTGGATAGTATTCTTGAGATTTATGTTAAGTTTATGAGTGTCATTTTACATATGAGAAAACTAAGGCACAGACCCACCTATTTATTTGAGGGCATTTATCTAACTAGATAGAACTATATTTCTCCCAAACCCCCTGGACCTGTGTCTGGAATTCAGACATCTCATGACTTCCAAAACAAAATCTTATTACATATCATCTCCTCTGGACTTCACGTTTTACATTTAAAAATGACTTTTTTTGAAGTAATATTACATATGGTAACAAAAGTTTTTTTGGTAATCATTCTGTGGACACACAGAAAATGCATCCAATTGCTTAAAAGAAAATTGATGAATGTGATACTTGGACTAAGTTTTAGTTTGTTCAGAGTTCACATCATTATCTCTTCTCAGGCAACATTTGTCTGAGTGTATTTCCTTGTATCATTCTTCCACACACCCTCCATCCCAGCCTCTCCATCTAGATTATGTTCATGGTGGGTGACTTTACAGTCTTTTATCATCCTAATATACCCAGGTTTGTCCATATTTAATGTCTCATTCCTACAAAGTCTTTATTTTGTAATCATAAAACAATTTAACTAATTTCACATATGAAGGTTTTGCTTATTTGGTAATATTCAGTATAATCCCTAGGTAAAATCCTTAGATATTTATGATAGTAAATATAAGCAGCAAGAGAAAAATATTAAACAAACGTCAGTGAAGTGGCTATTAAATTTAAGAGTGAGTGAATTAAAAAGCAGTTAATTAATGGCAATTAGCTAAGTGGATGAGTTGATTTTTTTCCCTCTAAAAGAGGTTTTCCACATAACGACAGTCTTTGCTTTACAAGAGCTGTTCGTAACCCTACTGTCATCCTACTGAGCGCATTTAGAAAGATGAAAACTGGAGTGTGAGCCTGGAGCTGAGGCTATGCCATGAGTACTGCATGTGAGGGCCAGGGAGATGGCTTGGAAGCTGCATCACTAAGCTGAGCATTTGGAATGGGAACTCCAGAACAGAGTACCCACCTTCCACTAAGGAAAGTCAAAATTGGTTCCAATAAGCCTCATGTCCCTACTTTCTTCTTCCAGAAGTCCACAAAGTCCAAGTGCACATAGAATCCAAAGAGAAGCTACAGATATATTCTCACAATTGATGAGAGGTCAGCAAGTTTCCTCAATGTAAGAGTAATATATGAAAGTACATTCCAACAACAGTTATAAAATGAAATTTATGTTGTCACCTACGACAGCAACAAAACTGTAAAGCACTTAAGAAAAAAATCTAGTAGAAAACATGCATTGAAGGATAAGAGTTTATTACTTTATGACCTAATACTAGTTTTCATAAATTTTCTATGTGCTTAGAGTATATTTATCAAATCATTACTTAGAGAAAATAGATACATACATTATATGTCCTTTGGTGGAAGCTTGCTTAATTGTGCTGCTGCAGTCTTTTGAAATCTTACTATTTTTTATGCCATTTTCCAATATAATTTTTTAAAAATAATTGCGATTATTTTTAAGCATAAGGACACTGCAGTGGATACTATGGAGAAAACATAAATGTCAGTAAAGTGCCACTATCATTAGGATCACAACCTAAAATGAATTAAAATACGGGTGCCATTACCTATGGATGCTGTCACTTGGAGGAAGGCAAGCAAGGCAAAAAGTCATGAACAAACGAAAAACTTTTTCAGGTGAATTCTACTAAAGCTTCAATATAATTGTATGTTAACATTTTCCCCATTTACTAAGAAAAATGTGGCTTTGAAACTAAGTAAGAACTTATTCCCTCACTGAACTTTAAACGGGTAAGCATTTTGTAGAGTATCTCACAATCTGACCCAAGTTGTTTACTGGTCTGGGGTTTTTAACAGCCAGAGAAAACTCCGTGAAAAGCAATTATAAAATAGCCCTTGTTTGTTTCCCATTCCAAATGCAATTTTTCAACTTCTTCCACCTATCAATGAAGAAAGTACTGCTTCTGATAATACGTAATTACTTTAGATAAAAAGTTTTAGGTGGTTTAACAAGTCTTATAGTTCAAAAATTAATTTACCTTTTAAAAGAGAATTCAGTAAAGATGGCAATGAATCTTTTGGTTATCTAAGATTCTTATGTTAAAGTAAGATAAGTAGGCAAGGTAGTTAATAAGTTCAATTAATTATTTGTCAAATTGATACGATTCCTTTTTTTTTGTTTTCACCATGTATTTCTAGGTTAAGGGTATGTCATGTTGCATTTTGAACAAGAAGGCACAGCACATTTTCCAGTCCTGTATGCTCTTCTAGAACCTAGCCACTTCATCAATCAAGAGATAGAGTCTCTTTGCCCTCTGCTTAAAATTAGGCTGGTCTTTGTGACCGCCTTAACAAGTAGAATGCAGTAGAAGTGATGATGCACAACTTTCAAGGACAGGTCATAAAAGGTAACGTAGCTTCGACCTGGCCCAACCCCTGCCCCAGCTCTCTCTCTCAAATGCTCACCCTTAGAATCCAGCCACTGTGCTGTGAAGAATTTCAGGTCACGTGTAGTGGCCACAAGTAAGTGTTCTGACCAGTATCCCAGCTAAGGTCTCAAATGAATGACATTAGCTTCCAGACATGTGAGTGACCAAGCCTTTAGATGAATACAGTTTCCAGCCTTGGGGCCACCTCACATGATGCTGAGTACAGCAGAGATAAGCTAGCCCTGGTGAGCCCTTCTCAAATTGCAGATTCAAGAGCAAAATAAATGTTTTAAGATGCTAAGATCTGAGGTGGTTTGTTGCACAACATTAGGTAACTAGAAAGAGGAGAAATAAGAATTTAACATCAAGAACCAAAACTACAAATTCTTCACTATTTTGTACATATTATAAGAATCTATACGTTGACTTCATGTAAGTCTGTTAACTTTTGTTTTCCATATTTTGGGATGATGCTATTAGATGCATGCATGTTTTGAATTAATATATATTATCTATACGGTGAACTAATTCATATTAGATGTGTACATATTTATATTTATAATATATATGGCAAATTAATATTTCGTATGTTGAAAGCATTGTATTTCCTAATAAATTTTTTATCTTACAGTATCATTTATTTGATGTTCATATAGCCGTATCAACTGCCTTCTGGATGGTATATGCCTAGTGTACTTTATCCATTCTCTTTTCTTCAAATTTTCTTTGTCATTATGCTATAAGTGTGTCTCTTATTTTTAAAAGCATATAGCTGGATTGTTTAAAAAATGTCAATTTTTGAATTTCAACTCATAAATTTAATTCACTTATATTTATTGTGATTATCAACATATTTATATTTGTTATTCCATTTTATTTTGTACTTTCTTTTTACCCAGCTATCGACATGCTTTTTATTCCCCTTTTATCTTGCAAGCAGGGTTTTTTTTCCCTTTCATTTATTGATTTTTTTTTCTCCTTTGGATTGCATATTATATATTCTCTTTCTATTTTTTTAGTGCATACTCACATTTTCAGTTTGCATATATAACAAAGATGAATCCACATCTCAACCCTCCTCCTGAACAATTTTAGGAACTTAGAATGCTTTAACCCTGCTTTTCTTCCTTTGACATCTTTCATGTCATTATTTTCCTGTATTTTAATTCTATGTTGTTATTCTAATTCTATAGACTAATCACTAATTTGTCATTGTTTTATGTCATAAGTATTCACCACATTCCAGCAAAAATTTTTCTCATTATTCTTTGCTGTATCTCAGTACAGCTTTTGTGGTTCAATTTCCATTTTCCTAAGATGAAGTTTTTGAACACCCTTTAGTGAATGTGATGATAGCAAACACTGTTTGATAATTAGAAAATATCTTTACTTTGCCTTCATTCTTGAGTATTAGTTATGGCAGAGATTTACAAAAAATTTTTATTTTATATTGGAGTATAGTTGATCAATAACGTTTTGTTAGTTTCAGGTGTACAGCAAAGTGATTCAGTTATACATATACATGTATCTATTCTTTTGCAAATTCTTTTCACATTTAGGTTATTACAGAATATTGAGCAGAGTTCCCTTTGCTATACAGTAGGTCTTTGTTGGTTTTCTATTTTAAATATAGCAGTGTGTACATGTCAATCCCAAACTCCCAGTCTATCCCTCCCCTGCACCCTTCCCCCCTTGTAACCATAAGTTGGTTCTCTAAGTCTGTGAGTCTGTTTCTATTTTGTAAATAAATTCATTCATATCATTTTTTTAAAGACTCCACATATAAGTGATATCATAAAATATTTGTCTTTCTCTGTCTGACTTACTTCACTTAGTACAATAATCTCCAGGTCCATCCATGGTGCTGCAAATGGCATTATTTCATTCTTTTTAATGGTTGAGTAATATTGCATTGTATATATGTACCACATGTTCTTTATCCATTCATCTGTCAATGGACATTTAGGTTGCTTTCATGTCTTGGCTACTGTAAACAGCACTGCAATGAACATTGGGGTGCATGTATCCCTTCAGACCATGTTCTTCTCCAGATATTTGCCCAGGAGTATGATTGCTGGATCACATAGTAGCTCTATTTGTAGTTTTTTAAGGAACCTCATACTGTTCTCCATAGTGGATGTACCAATTTACATTCCCACCAACAGTGTAGGAGGGTTTCCTTTTCTCCACACCTTCTCCAGCATTTGTTGTTGTATTAAGAGATTTTTTGATGATGGTCATTTTGAACAGTGTGAGGTGATACCTCCTTGTAGTTTTGATTTGCATTTCTATAATAATTAGCAATGTTGAGCATCTTCTCATGTGTCTCTTGGTCATCTGTATGTCTTCTTTGGAGAAATGTCAAACATCGGTAAATGTCTTCTGCCCATATTTTGATTGGGTTGTTTGTTTTTTTGATATTGAGCTGCATAAGCTGTTTGTAAATTTTTGAGACTAATCCCTTGTCAGTCGCATCGTTTGCAAATATTTTCTCCCATTTTGTTTTGTTTATGGTTTATTTTGCTGTGCAAAACTTTTCAGTTTAGTTAGGTTCCATTTGTTTATTTTTGTTTTTATTTTCATTACTCTAGGAGGTGGATCAAAAAAGATCTTGCTGCAATTTATGTCAGAGAGTGTTCTATGTTTTCCTCTAAGAGGTTTTTTGCTGTTGTTTGTTTTTTAATTGGAGTATAATTGCTTTACACTGTTGTGTTAGTTTCTGCTGTACAGTAAAGTGAATCAGCCATATGTATACATATATCCCCTCTTTTTTGGATTGCCTTCTCATTAGTTCACCACAGAGCACCACGTAGAGTTCCGTGTGTTATACAGCAGGTTCTCATTAGTTACCTATTTTAAACATATTAGTGTATATATGTCAATCCCAATCTCCCAGTTCATCCCACCCCCCCTTCCCCCTTGGTACCCATATTTTTTTGTCTATGTCTGTGCCTCTATTTCTACTTTGCAAATAAGTTCATCTATACCATTTCCCTAGATTTTGTGCCCTTACATTTAGATCTTTAATCAATTTTGAGTTTATTTTTGTGTATGGTGTTAAGGAGTGTTCTAATTTCATTCTTTTACATGTAGCTGTCCAGTTTCCCAGCACCACTTATTGAAGAGACTGTCTTTTCTCCATTGTATATTCCTGCCTCCTTTGTCATAGATTAGGTGACTATAAGTGTGTAGGTTTACCTCTGGACAAGATAGGACAATATAGGAATATCTTGTTCCACTGATCTATATTTCTGTTTTTGTGCCAGTACCATACTGTTTTGATTACTATAGCTTTGTAGGATAATCTGAAGTCAGGGTGTCTGATTCCTCCAGCTCCATTTTTATTTCTCAAGATTGCTTTAGCTATTTGGGGTCTCTGTGTTTCCACACAAATCGTAAAATTTTTTCTTCTAATTCTGGAAGAAAATGCTATTGGTAATTTGATAGGGATTGTATTGAATAAGATACTGATGAATGAAATAAAAGATGACCCATTTGTTTATTTTTGTTTTTATTTCCACTACTCTAGGAGATGGATCAGAAAAAGATATTGCTGCAATTTATGTCAAAGAGTGTTCTGCCTATGTTTTCCTCTAAGAGTTTTATAGTATCTTGTCTGACATTTAGGTCCTGAATCCATTTTGAGTTTATTTTTGTGTATGGTGTTAAAGAATGTTCTAATTCCATTTTTTAAGATGTAGCTGTCCAGTTCTCCCAGCACCATTTATTGACGAGACTTTCTTTCCTTCATTGTATAGTCTTGCCTCCTTTCTCAAAGATTAATTAACCATAGGTGCATGAGTTTATTTCCTGACTTTCTATCCTGTTCCATTGATTTACATCTGTTTTTATGCTAGTACCATACTGCTTTGATGGCTATAGCTTTGTAGGATAGTCTGAAGACAGGGAGACTGATTCCTCCAGCTCTGTTTTTCTTTCTCAAGATTGCTTTGGCTATTCGGGGTCTTTTGTGTCTCCATACAAACTTTAAGATTTTTTGTTCAAGTTCTGTGAAAAAGGCCATTGGTAATTTGATACGGATTGCATTGAATCTGTAGATTGCTTTGTGTAGTATAGTCATTTTCACAATATTGATTCTTCCAGTCCAAGAACATGGTATATCTCTCCATCTGTTTGTGTTGTCTTTGATTTCTTTCATCAGTATCTCATAGTTTTCTGAGTACAGGTCTTTTGCCTCGTTAGGTAAGTTTATTAGGTATTTTATTCTTTTTGATGTGATGGTGAATGAGATTGTTTGGTTTTTTTTTTTAAGATTTTATTTATTATTTATTTATTTAAATAATTTATTTATTTTTGGCTGCATCAGGTCTTAGTTGTGGCACACAGGATCTTCATTGAGGCATGTGGGATCTTTCATTGCAGTGTGCGGGCTCTTTATTGTGGTTCACGGGCTTCTCTCTAGTTGTGATGTGCATGTTTTCTCTTCTCTAGTTGTGACGCACAGGCTCCAGGGCACGTGGGTTCTGTAGTTTGCAGCACGCGGGCTCTAGTTGAGGCCTGTGAACTCAGTAGTTGTGGCATGCAGGCTTAGTTGTCCAACGGCATGTGGGATCTTAGTTCCCTGACCAGGGATAGATCCCACTTCCCCTGAATTGTAAGGTGGATTCTTTACCACTGGACCACCAGGGAACTCCTGGGATTGTTTCTTGAATTTCGCTTTCTGATCTTTTGTTCTTAGTGTATAGAAATGCAACAGAGTTCTGTGTATTAATTTTGTATCCTGCAACTTTACCGAATACCTTGATGAGCTCTAGTAGTTTTCTGGTAGCATCTTTAGGATTTTTTTATGTATAGTATCATGCCATCTGCAAACAGTGACAGTTTTACTTCTTCTTTTCCAATTTGGATTCCTTTTTTTTTTGTATATATCTTTACTGGAGTATAATTGTTTTACAATGTTGTCTTAGTTTCTGCTGTACAACAAAGTGAATCAGCTATATGTACAGCTATATATACATATATTCCTATATCCCCTCCCTCTTGAGCCTCCCTCCCACTCTCACTATCCCACACCTCTAGGTTGTCACAAAGCGTTTCTTTATCTTCTCGGATTGCTGTGGCTAGGGCTTCCAAAACTATGTTGAATAAAAGTGGTATGCGTGAACATCCTTGTATTATTTCTGATTTTAGTGAAAATGCTTTCAGCTTTTCACATTGCGTATTATATTAAGTGTAGGTTTGTCATACATGGTCTTCGTTATGTTAAGGTATGTTCAATCTAGGCCCACTTTCTGGAGAGTTTTTATCATAAATGCGTGTTGAATTTTATCAAAAGTTTTTTCAGCATCCATTTAGATGATCATATGTTTTTTATTCTTCATTTTGTTGATGTGGTGTATCACACTGATTGATATGTAGACACTGAAAAATCCCTGCATCCCTGGGATAAATCCCACTTGATCATGGTGTATGATCCTTTTAAGGTACTGTTGGATTTGGATTGCTAATATTTTGTTGAAGATGTTTGCATCTATGTTCATCGGTGATATAGGCCTGTAATTTTCTTTGTTTGTGGTATCTTTGTCTGATTTTGGTATCAGGGTGATGGTGGTCTCAGAGAATGAGTTTGGGAGTTTTCCTTCTTCTACAATTTTTTGGAATACTTTCAGAAGGATAGGTGTTAACTCTTCTCTAAATGTTTGATAGAATTCGCCTGTGAAGCCATCTGGTCATGGGCTTTTGTTCCTTGGAAGTTTTAAAATCACAGTTTCAATTTCAGTACTTATGATTGCTCTGTTCATATTTTCTATTTCTTCCTGGTTCAGTCTTTGGAGCATATACTTATCTAAGAATTTGTCCATTTCTTCCAGGTTGTCCATTTTTTTGGCATGTAGTTGCTTGTAGTAGTCTCTTACAGTCCTTTGTATTTCTGTGGTATCCCTTGTAACTTCTCCTTTTTTATTTCTGATTTAATTAATTTGAGCCCTCTCCTTTTTTTTCTTGATGAGTCTGGCTAATGGTTTATCAATTTTGTTTATCTTTTCAAAGAACCAGCTTTTAGTCTCATTGATCTGTTCTATTGTTTTCTTCGTTTCTATTTAATTTATTTCTGCTCTGATCTTTATGATTTCTTTCCTTCTGCTAACTTTAGGTTTTGTTTGCTCTTCTTTCTCTAGTTGCTTTAGGTGTAAGTTTCGGTTTCTTATTTGGGATTTTTCTTGTCTCCTGAGGTAAGGTTGTATTGCTTGTCCCATAGGTTTTGGATCCTTGTGCTTTCATTTTCATTTGTCTTTAGGTATTTTTTGATTTCCTCTTTGATTTCTTCAGTGATCCACTGGTTGTTTAGTAGCATACTGTTTAGCCTCCATGTGTTTATATTTTTTGCAGTTTTTTTCTTACAGTTTATTTCTAATCTCATAGAATTCTGGTTGGAAAAGATGCTTGATATGATTTCAATTTTCTTAAACTTACCAAGGCTTCCTTTGTGGCCCAACATGTGGTCAATCTGGAGAATGTTCTAAGTGCACTTGAGAAGAATGTGTATTCTGCTGCTTTCAGATGGAATGTCCTATAAATATCAATTAAATCTATCTGGTCTAATGTGCCATTTAAGGCCTGTGTTTCCTTATTGATCTTCTGTCTGGATGATCTGTCCATTGATGAAAGTGGGGTGTTAGAGTCCGTCACTGTTATTTTGTTACTGTTGATTTCTCCTTTTATGTCTGTTAGTTTTGCCTTATATATTGGCATGCTCCTCTGTTGGGTGCATATATATTTACAATTGTTATATCTTCTCCTTGGATTGACCCCTTGATCATTATGTAGTATCCTTCTTTGTCTCTTGTAACAGTCTTTATTTTAAAGTCTATATGAGTGTTTGTCTGATATGTGTGTTTCCACTCCAGCTTTCTTTTGATTTCTATTTGCATGGAATATCTTTTTCCATCCCCTCACTTTCAGTCTGTATGTGTCTCTAGGTCTGAAGGGGGTCTCTTGTAGCCAGCATACATACAGGTCTTGTTTTTGTATCCATTCAGCCAGTCTATGTCTTTTGGTTGGAGCATTTAATCCATTTACATTTAAGGTAATTATCAATATGTATGTTCCTACTGCCATTTTCTTAATTGTTTGGATCTGTTCTTGTAGGTCTTTTTTCTTCCCTTCCTCTTTTTTTCTCTTCTCTTCTGATTTGATTACATACTTTAGTGCTGTGTATGGATTCCTTTTTCTTCTTTGTGTGCTTATCTATTGTAGATTTTCAGTTTGCAGTTACCATGAGGTTTTGATATAGCAGTCTATATACAAGAAAGATCCCTTTAGGCTGCTGGTCTTTTAATTTCAAATGTGTTTTCAATATCCTGCATTTGTGCTCTCCTCTTCTCACAATTTCTGGTTTTGATACAATATTTGTGTGCAGATGATTTCCTACATTTATTTTATATTTGCATTTACCAGTGAGCTTTTCCATTCATGTTTTCCTTGTTTCAAGCAGTGGCCTTCTCTTTTCTTTTTTTGGAAAATGTGTTTTAATTAATTAATTTATTTTTAATTAATTAATTATTATTATTATTTTTGGCCATGCCACACAGCATGTGAGATCTTAGTTCCCTGACCAGGGATTGAACCCATGCCCCCTGCAGTGGAAGTGCAGAGTCTTAACCACTGGACCACCAGAGTTTTTCTTTTCTGCTTAGAGAAGTTCCTTCAGCATTTGTTACAAAGCTGATCTGGTGGTGCTGAATTCTCTTAGCTTTTGCTTGTCTGTAAAGCTTCTGATTTCTCTGTTGGATCTGAATGAGAGCCTTGCTGGGTAGATTATTCTTGGTTGTAGGTTCTACCCTTTCATTACTTTAAATATATTGTGCCACTCCCTTCTGGCCTGCAGAGTTTCTGCTGAAAAATCAGCCAATAACCTTATAGGAGTTCCCTTGTATGTTATTTGTTGACCTTCCCTTGTTGCTTTTAATATTTTTTCTTTGTCTTTAATTTTTGTCAATTTGATTACTGTGTATCTTGGCGTGTTCCTCTTTGGGTTTATCCTGCCTGGGACTCTCTGTTCTTTTTGGACTTGGGTGACTGTTTCCTTTCCCATGTTAGGTTAGTTTTCAGCTATTATCTCTTCAAATATTTTCTCAGGTGCTTTCTCTCTCTCTTCGCCTTCTGAGCCCCTTATAATGTGAATGTTGGTGTGTTTAATGTTGTCTCTGAGTTCTTCATTTCTTCTCATTTTTTTTTCTTTATTCTGCTCTGTGGCAGTTATTTCCACCATTCTGTTTTCCAGCTCACTTATCCGTTCTTCTGCCTCAGTTACTCTGCTATTGATTCCTTCTAGTGTAGTTTTCATTTCAGTTATTGTATTGTTCATATCTGTTCGTTTGTTCTTTAGTTCTTTAAGGTTTTTGCTTTGATGTTGATGACTGATCAGGGTGGTGATTGCTGAAGACTGGAGTGATGGTGGCAATTTCTTAAAATTAGACAACAATGACTTTTGCCTCATTGACTGATTCTTTCATGAATAATTTCTCTGTAGTATGCAGTAGAGCATCTTTCAAAATTGGGAGTCAATCCTCCACTCAAACCCTGCCAGTGCTTTATCAACTTAGTTTATGTAATATTCAAAATCCTTTGTTGTCATTTCAACAAGTTTCATGACCTCTTCACCAGGAGTACATTCTTAAGAAACCACTTTCTTTGCTAATCCATAAGAAGCAAATCCTTATCGGTTAAAGTTTTATCATGAGAGTATAGCAATTCAGTCACACCTTCAGACTCCACTTCTAATTCTAGTTCTCAAGCTATTTCCACCACACCTGCAGTTCCTTCCTCCACTGAAGTCCTGCTTTCTTCAGAGTCATCCTCGAATGTTGAAATCAACATCTTCCAAACTCTTGTTAATGTTGGTATTTTGACTTCCTCCCATGAATAATGAATGTTCTTTTTTTTAAAAATGTATTTATTTCATTTATTTATATTCGGCTGTGTTGGGTCTTCGCCGCTGCATGTGGGCTTTCTCTAGTTGCAGCGAGCAGGGACCACTCTTCACTGCGGTGTGCAGGCTTCTCATTCTGGTGGCTTCTCTTGTTGTGGAGAATGGGCTCTAGGCATGTGGGCTCAGTAGTTGTGGCTCATGGGCTCTAGAGCACAGGCTCAGTAACTGTGGTGCAAGGGTCCAGTTGCCCCACGGGTGTTGCCCCCAGTTGCAGCACCCGAGCTCAGTAGTTGTGGCGCACAGGCTTAGGTGCTCGGCGGCATGTGGGATTTTCCCAGACCAGGGATTGAACTCGTGTCCCCTGCATTGGCAGGCAGATTCTCAACCACTGCACCACCAGAGAAGTCCCCATGAATGTTCTTCATGACATCTAGAATGATGAATTCTTTCCAGAAGGTTTTCAATTGACTTTGCACAGATCCATCAGAGGAATCACTATCTTTGGCAGCTATACTCTTATGAAATGTATTTCTTAAATAATAAGTCTTGAAAGTCAGAATGACTCCTTGATTCATGGGCTACAGAATGGATCTTGTGTTAGCAGGCATGAAAACAACATTAATTTCATTGTACATCTCCACCAGAGCTCTTGGATGACCAAGTACATTGTCAATGAGTAGTAATGTTTTGAAAGGAATCCTTTTTTTTTTCTGAGCAGTAGGTCTCAACAGTGGGCTTAAAATATTCAGTAAACCATGTTGTAAACAGACATGCTGTCATCCAGGCTTTGTAGTTCCATTTATAGAGCAAAGGAAGAATCATTTAGCATAATTCTTAAGGGGAATTCTTAGGATTTTCATCATGGTTAATGAAAACTGGCTTCAACTTAAAGTCACCAGCTGCATTAACAAGAGAGGCAGCCTGTTCTTTGAAGCTTTAAAGTCAGGCATTGACTTCTCCTTTCTAGCTATGAAAGTCCTAGTAGGTGGCATCGTCTTCTAATAAAAGGCTGTTTTGTCTACATTCAAAATCTGTTTCTCATGTAACCACCTTTATTATCTTAGCTAGATCTGGGTAACTTGCTGCAGCTTCTACAACACCACTTGATGTAATGGAGATGGCTTCTTTCCCTAAACCTCATGAGCCAACCTTTTTTAACTTCAAGCTTTTCTTCTGCAGCTTCCTCACCTCTCTCAGCCTTCATAGTTTGAAGAGAGTCAGGGCCTTGCTCTGGATTATGCTTTGCTTTAAGGGAATGTTGTGGCTAGTTTGATCTTCTATCCAGACCACTAGAACTTTCTCCATAACAGCAATAAGACTAATTTGCTTTCTTATCATTTGTGTGTTCACTGGTATAGCACTTTTAATTTCTTTCCTTCAAGAATTTTCCTTTGCATTCACAACTTGGCTAATTGGTGTAAGAGGCCTAGCTTTTGGCCTATCTTGGTTTCAACATGCCCTCCTCACTAAGCTTAATGATTTCTAACTTTTCATTTAAAGTGAGAGATGTGTGAATCTTCCCTTCACTTGAACACTTAAAAGCCATTGTAGGGTCATAAACTGGCCTAATTTCAATATTGTTGTGTCTCAGGGAATAGGAAGGCCTGAGGAGAGGGAAAAAGATGGAGCAATGGCTAGCGGGTGGAGCAGTAAGAACACCCACCACACTTATCAATTAAATTTGCTGTCTTATATGGGCACAGTTTGTGGTGCCTCAAAACAATTATAATAGTAACATCAATGATCACTGGTCACTGATCATAAGAAACTAATAATAATGAAAATGTTTGAAATTTTGCAAGAATTACCAAAATGTGACACAGAGATATGAAGTGAGCAAATGCTGTTGGAAAAATGGCGCTGATAGACTTGCTCAACACAGGGTTGCATTACCTGCAAAGCACAATGAAGTGAAGTGCAATAAAGCGAGGTGTGCCTGTAATATCTTTATGCTGGCCATTTCTAACATTTGTGTCACTTTCCATTAGCGCATAATAGAGCAGTGTTGTACAAACTTATCTGATCACATGAATTAGCTAAGGATCTTATTAAAAATACTAATTCCAGGCTCCTCTTCTGGAAAGTCTGTTTGTCAGACACTGTAAGTACCCCATCCATATCCACTCTTGGTCTCACTGTTCTGGCATATGTCTCTTGCTTCCCACTATGAGCACTTGCGACTCTCCTTCTGGGTACTCTTTCTCTTTTTTTGTCTATGCAGAGCAGACAAGAAGTAATGAAGCTGCATGTTCCTGGGGATAGACCTCAGTCAATGACTAATGGGAGCCAGAGCTTCCTTACCCTTTGGATGGAATAACTATTTATAATTATTTACATGGTCCCACAGTTCTCCAACATTGAGCCTCAGCTCAACAGTAACATGCTCAGCAATGAGCAACTTGTTGGCTTCCTCTCCTTCCCTGTTTCATTTCCCTATGCCCTTAACTGCTTCCTGGGACTCCCCCCACAAATATGATATTTGTACTCAAATACTTTTCTCAGTTTTCTTTTTTGGGGGGGTCACCCAATTTAAGAGAATCTGATAGGTTTGGAATGGGACTAGGAATCTGCATTTATAACAAGCATTCCATTATGATTCTTGTGATAAGTTAGGAGCAGTATCTTACTGCCAGATAACAATCTATTTTTTTAATAGCCTGCAGGATTTTTCTCCTTGAAACTTCTGTGTTGTGAACAACTCAACTATGAACTATCCTCCTATAGAGATATTTTATTTGTTCTCTTCCTGTATAGCTTTCTAAAAGATTTTTATAGCTTTGAACTCCAATAAATTTTCACTTTGGTTATTGCAACCTCTTTGCTATTTTTGCTTATTTTCATGGTAATCTACATAAATTTGAGTTCATCATACATTAAAAATTTTTTTCTATGTAACCTCTTGCCTTTTTATAACCTGTAATACAATGCTAAGGAATCAGCATTGATGGGGTTGTGTTCTTACAATTTCATCAAATTCTACATTCTTTTGTGCGATAGTTCAGATTTAGTTACACTGAATAAATTTTGTGATTATACAAAGTGAATAGTGGTAGGAAGAGAAAGGGGCTTTTATTCAAAATGAGCCTATAAAGTATTCATTCCTTTTCTAGACCTCCTCAGTAGTGAACACTATGATTCATTTCCCAAATACATCTATAGGACTGAAAGACATATTTTCCCAGCTACTAGGAGTGGGTTACCTCATCTGTAAACCCTCTCCAGAAATTGCCCTCAGATGGAGAAAGCTGTCTCAATCCAGGCTATATTCCTTTCTCAGAGGCCAACTACACTCAATGACCGATTGATATGTGAGTATTAAAGGTCTGGACTCCTTGTCACAAGCAGGTTAAATCTAAAAGGTTATTCCAGCTTCAGAGCTTCCCAAGGGGTCAGCTGAGTCTAATGTGGATTGTATAACAACATAACTTCTCCCTTGCTCAATCCTGCTTCTTTCCTTTCCTTGTACCAGGAGTTGATCCCAAGGACACTCCCTAACACATTTGCTGCATGCTAATCTCCATCTCAGAATCTGCTTTCAGAAGAACCCAACCTACAGCATTTGGTTCTATGAGTGGTATTAATAATGATATAAGAAAGCAGATGCTAAGATGGGATTCTGGAGCCCATCATTCTTCAGCTCACTTGCACTGAGGACTCCATCACTGGTGGTAAGTAGAGTGTGCATAGTTGCTGGCTTAGCGTAGCAGATGCAATCCTTAAAATGTTCATTGGTGGTGAACTGCAACAATAAGACTGGAAGGGATTCCATTAATGGGGACAGTATATCAGGTGTTTGAGAACAATGGTGAAATAGTAACTATAAGGATAAGGAAATTGGATGTGTGTTGCTAAGTACAATTGACGGTTTAGAGAAGGATAATGAAAAAGGCTGAGAGGACTAACTAGGGATTAAAACTAAGTGTAAAAGTCAGGAGTCCTCCTGCTAGAATATAAAGAGGCTCTCACTGGGACTTCCCTGGTAGTCCAGTCATTAAGACTCTGCACTCCCAATGTAGGGGGCATGGGTTCGATCCCTGGTAGGGGAACTAAGATCCCGCATGCTGCACGGCATGGCAAAAAAAAAAGGCTCTCACTTTTTAAAGCTTGAAGACAGAAAAATCTGAAGACCAGGACTTAATCATAAATATGGCAGAGCTCCTAAGAAAGTTATGTACAAAACCTAATTAAGTCAGCCACCAAAAGTCAGGGCCCAGAGTTATGGAATGGGACATCTGTGTTGAGGCGCTCAAAAACTCAGGAATCTCAAATATTCCTGAACTCTCAGCTTGGCAAAATGGTCCATGTCTCCTTATTAAGGACTGGTGTATCCCTTGGCTTGATGAAAAGGCAGAGACCTCTACCTGTAAGACAATATGACACATATATCCGCAATCCCTCTGAATCTCCCCTACCCCCATTTCTGGACACTAAGACAACAATTAGGGATAAATTCCAACATAACCTGGCTCAGGAAGTGCCGTGCCTGCCAATGGAGAGAAAGAAATATACTCCCAAGGAGCTGTAGAACATAGGCAACATATACCAGTAGGTACTAGGAGATACTCATGGAACTGGATTCTGAGGGTGATATATCAAATGGAGGGAAAGAACATAAAGTTGGATAAGTTACAGTATGGGTCTGCTGTCATGGGATATAGGATTCAGCACCCAAACAAAGATCCTAGCAACACACTTCTTAGAATGGTTCTCAGAAGCTGAAAATAATCAAGCAACAACACAAAGTGAGGTAGAAATGCCAAAACTGTCATAGCAGACAGAGAAGAAGGGATGCTAGAATAACTATGCTAGGTGAGGTCTGAAGTACCACCAATGATTATGTTCCTTAGGAGCACCCAGAGTGTTCATTATTTACCAGAACAATAAGGGATAGGTTGGTGATAAGGGAATCAGCATCACTAAGAAGTTCAGTTATGCCTCTTCTCTGTTAAACCAAGGAAGGTGGTAAGATATGCCATTACAGAACTGCATTCTCTGACATCAGTGGGGATGATAGGACTCCCAAGCAATAGAGGCCAGGTGGGGAGGCTTAACCGACATAATCTAGGCGGATGCAATTATTGCAATTGGTGGCAAGGTCACAGTGTGGAAGGGAGGAAATGGGGTGGCTTGACACACAGAGAGTTTTGGAGATAGTTAATAGAACATGGCTTTCTTCGGGGAAAGACATACGGTAGCCAATAAGGGGATCTAAATAATTCAACCATCTAAATAACAAAAACCAGTCAAGAATGATGGTCAGGAGGTTAGGGCAGTTGTCCCAATAACATTTCATGACGCCTTGCCCAATTTTAAGAACAGGAACCCATTGCCTGGTCCTATCACACATCACACTATCCAGAAGCTTCTAGCCTGACACAAAGATGGGTTAGTCTGTGGAAAGCACAACTACAGCACCAGACAGTATTTTGTAAACATGGGGCACCATCATCCCAGATTCAGTGTACACTGAAGGTGCTGTTTCTCCAATAGCTAGAATATATGGATCCAGGAACCAAAGGCTGGAGGCAAGAGTGACTGTGCTTCCCATCACTTCTGTCACTCACTTGGGAAATTTGAGTTTCTTGTTCTAGTAATGCTGGGCTTTGTGGGTTTAAAGATTCTAATTTCCAAAGCAGGGATGCCTACACCTGGACACATACCAAAAGTTCCACTGAACTATATAAGTTTTGACTTTTCCTGAGGACTTTGGGCTCCTCAGACAAGAGGACAAGAGGAGGACTCACCATCCTGGCAAGGATAACTTACCCGGATGTTACTCAGGAGGGACAGGGAGGAAGATGTTTGGCACCAGGTGATTCACTTTAGTACCTGTTGCTACTTCCTTGCTCAACTTTGACAGTAAATTGACTAGTGCAGAAACCACAGTCTAAAAAGGGCAAGCTCAGATCCCATAAGGATGAGTGTCACAGTCACATCATTCAGTAAGCCACCTAGACAAGGAGTGTCAGCTGAGGATAGAAAAATCTAGAAAGTAGTATAGATGGGAGACCTGAGCATAATTTGTGGCCCTGAAACCAGCTGTACCAGTGGGGCATAGTTTGTCCCACTAACCTTCCTCTTCTAAGTTTTCCTAAGGAAAATAGGTACACCAGAGTTCTAGAAGATTTGCTCCAAGAATTTATATAAAGAACTGTATCTGAGAGGCAGAAAGAGTGAAATGGCAGTGGATGTTGCATTATTTCCTAAGTCTCCTTTCGGAACTCAAAGACTGAATCTCCCAGCTGCCAGCTGATCCCCCTGGAAGTCAGGGTCCTCTGGAAATTGCCCTCAGCTGGAGAGATCTGGTTTGTCCAAAATCACACTCCTTCCTGGGAAAGTCTGCATTCAGTTGACAGGTCAATATGGGACTATACAGCCTCAGTCCCCTTTGATACAACTCTGAAGGGTCATCTTAGCTTCAGAGCTTCCCCTTGGGTAGCTGAGGCCTTTGTTGAGACAGCCTCCAGACCGAGATCCTCACGTTGCTTAGTCCTGCCACAGCTATTGATCCTGAGAGCACCCCTGCTGCACTCTCCATCTCAGAGTCTCCTTCCTGGGGAAATCAACACCTTCAAATGCTGTTTGCTCTTCGACTAATCACGTCCCTCAAGTAGGATCAATGGGTTTTCTGTTTCAAAAAAATGTGTTGTACTAATCTCTTAATTCAGAACCTCTGCTCAGGATGTCTGGCTTCAATGCTTGCCTTTTTTCCAGTGCTTTTACACAGCACAAAGTCTCAATCCACATTGACATTCCCCTGCCCTTCATCTGCAAGACTATTTATGCTCCTCATTCCAACTAAGTCATATAGTTTATATTTCCCTGTAAATGTATTCTTCTGCTAAGTAAGAATCATTCTTTAAAATTTGAGATTATGTTTTAAATGATTTGTGAATTCTCTAATAAATCCTGTGTAAGACGAGGCACATTATTTAAAAGAGCAACAAGTATTTGTTAATTTGTAAATTACCTAATAAATGTAATCTACACCTTTCCCTCTCTGCCTCTTACCCTATAACTCACTACATTCAAGTTCTACCTCCCTCTCTAAACCTTCCCTGCCACCCCATCTTCAGTATCAGTTACTGAATTAACTGTGGCAGAAAGAAGCCTCAGCTATTGTGTTTACTCCATAAATGTTGGCATTTAAATGAGTGTCTGAATGAATAAATGATTAACTTATTAAGTCAAGTTCCCCCAGACCTAGAATCTTCTTACTGAACCATGATTAATAGATCCTTGCATAAATCTACACACTTACATGAACCCACCTTACCCCTCTACCAATGCTCCATTGTCTCCACATCTTGTCTGTGGCCATCTAGGTAAAAGATCTGGTGTACTGCTAAGGAGAATGGTAAAGTGGAAGAAAATCAAGGCTCACTGAGCCTCTGGGTTATAGCATTTCCTATCTTCCTGTGATTCTTGGGCCCACTGTTCTCCATTCTACTCTATGTGGTAATCAAGGATGGTGGTCCTGCTCTAAACCTCAACCAATACCTAAGGGTCCTGGTACTTCATTAATTCCTGCCAATCCTCTTACCCTAGATCTAAATCCTGCTTAGTTTACCTCAGGCTCTTGTCAAAGGATCCTTCTTTGCATGTACAAATTGCCTGACATAGAACTAAACACCACCCTGCCCCATTTCAGAACTGATTTATTACCTAATCTCTTTTTATTGCTATATCCCAGAATGCAGATTGGGATGCTTGGTATGTAACAGTGACTAAGCTTATGCTCACTAGACACAGGGCTTCAAATGCAAACTTGCTCTCTTGTGCTCTTCTTGGGTAAATGTGTAGGGTAGGGGAAACTTCTGCAACAAACATTGCTTCCTCAGTTCCATTCTGAATGCCACTGCATTGATTTCTAATGAGTCTTGGCCTTCCCTGATACATTAGTTAGCAAGGGCTGCCATAACAAAATACCACAGAATGGGTGGCTTAAACAACAGAAATTTATTTTCTCATTGTTCTGGAGGCTAGAAGTCTGAGGTTAGGTGTTGGCAGGTTTGGTTTCTTCTGAGGCCTCTCTCCTTGGCTTACAGTTGGCTGCCTTATTGCTGTCTCCTCAGATGGTCTTCCCTCTGTGCACAGCGTCCCTGGTATCACTTTTTGTATCCTGATTTCCTCTTCTTATAAGGACACCAGTCAGATTGGATTAGGGCCTACCCTAAGAGCTTCATTTTAACATAACTGCCTCTTTAAAGGCCCTGTCTCCAAATACAGTCACCTTCTAAGGTAACTGGGTGTTAGGGCTTCAACATAAACATTTGGGGAGGGGGCACAATTCGACCCTTAACAGTGGCATGTACTCTGCTCTGTGCTGCTCATGTCTTAGCAGTTCTCACATTTGAGCCATCCCATTTATTTTATTTGTTTATTTATGGCTGTGCTGGGTCTTCGTTTCTGCGCGAGGGCTTTCTCTAGTTGCAGCGAGTGGGGGCCACTCTTCATCGCGGTGCGCGGGCCTCTCACTATCGCGGCCTCTCTTGTTGCGGAGCACAGGCTACAGACGCGCAGGCTCAGTAGTTGTGGCTCACGGGCCCAGTTGCTCCGCGGCATGTGGCATCTTCCCGGATTAGGGCTCGAACCCGTGTCCCCTGCACTGGCGGGCAGATTCTCAACCACTGTGCCACCAGGGAAGCCCTGAGCCATCCCATTTATTAACTAATCTATTCCTCAGCAGCTCATCACTATTGAAAAACAAACTAAAGAGCTCCCCCAAATATTTTGTGATCATTGCTGCTATTAATACAGTTTAGTTTTTTTATAAACAAATTTACTGGCTTCCACTTTGATTTGTTAAGTAACAAATAGTTAACAATTCAAAAATAAGAAACTCTCACCCACCCCCATCCCCAGATCCTAAGTATTTCTGTATATTCCAAGGGAAAATATTACATTTTGTTTAATTGGATAAATATGCATTTCAAAGACAATAAATTCTTAACTGTTTAAATTTGTGGCTTTGACCTCTGTTAGTAGTTTTTCTATTTCTAACTATCTGCACTCATTCTCAATATACTCTCTGGGAAATTATGCTTTTCTGTGTGAGTGAATAAAAATTTTATTGTTTACATAGTCTAAATACGTATAAGAGATTTATTATAACATATGGGAATTTGAGAGACCATGGAGATCTTGAAGATTTGGAAATATTGGTCTAAGATGTCATATATTTATACATTCCTTCATAAGTTTATCAAATCCCTGTCTGAATCTCATTCCTATAGTACTGTGATACACAGACATAGGCAAGGTTATAAAGAATACAGAGCCACAATAATGTTATAAAGATTGTCTCTTTGTTACAATGCTAAGGAAAGTACCAGGATTTGTGCTGTTTTATCACTGCTCAGAGACTGACTACTCCTGATGGCAAATTTCAGATGATAGATTTTTCAGGAAATTAAAATGCCCAGGAGTGGATATTGAAGGGCTATCTAAAGGATCCCATTATTGACAACAGAGAAAAGAAAACTTGCAATGATATATAATTTTAATTGGACTCTGTCATGACAGGCTGACCACTTGCCAACAGTTATCCTGAGAAAAAATAACATGAAGGGGTGTAAAATTTGCTATATGTCTTCCCAGGTTGGTTGGAACAGCTGTGACAGTTTTTAATTCATTTAAAATGCCTCTTGTCTTGGGCTTTCATTTTTAAAACTTCTTTGACAAAGAAGTAATGGAGGAGGGGGGCAGCCAGACAGTGTTAAATTGTCTAATGAGGAAACTTTACACTAGATATTACATGGGCAATAGAAACAGTCCTTAGACTGTGTACTATAAAACGTATATGTTTCTTTATTTCACATTTTAATATGTCTCAAATGGAGGAAATACTTTCAAACCTCCCCCCTCCCCCAAACTTGTTGTTTCAGGAGTGAAAACCAAGGATGGAATGCAGTTACATTATATACTGGATTTACCATGATAATATCAATTTTGCTGGGTCCTTGAAAGCTCTTAACCCTGATGAATCTAATTATTTGTTTCTCTGGTAGTTCCTAGAAAACAGAGGTGGTATAATCCGGGCCTACAAGGCCCCCAGCCTTCAGGTCCATTTTGTTTGGCCCTCAAAATGTTGGCCCTTGAAGCACTTAAAAAAATAACATTTTAGCCAACTATTTTCAGATAGGCCCATTTTCCTTGAAAAATGGAAGTTGGAAGGTCTGATGATACTGCTTCCTCATTCCTGCATGGTAAAATATCACCTGTGAGTTTATTACTCTTATAAAATTGAAGGGAAAATTAGTTTTGCTTTTCTTTTCCAACTAGAATCTCCATTTCTAACTCTAATAAATATGGCTAATGATCAAATTTTAAGTTTTAATTTAGTTCATTTTCCTAGACATGTTGTGGGTGAAAGGAAATAAAGTGTTTTCTACGTTTTGCCTTGAGATCCTCAAAAAGACGTTCTGTCTGAGATCATGCAAGAATCCACTAAGGTAAGCTTGAAATGATTATAATTATGGGTTTGATCACTACATTTTATGCATTTCTCTCTTCATTTCAACATCTATTATTGAACACCTGTACTGAGGTCAAAACGGTACCATGGGCTTTGAGAGATGCAAAAGGGATATGCAACAGTATTTTCAAATAAGGGTATTAAAGTCTATTTGGAGAAATAACAAATGTACAAAGGAAATAGTACTAAAATAACATGAAACCATGCATATTTAGAAACCAATGAAGGTTGCACAGATAATGTTGTAACTTCAGAGAAGGGAGATATCAATCTAAACCAGAGTGAACAATGAAGACTCCAAGGAAGAGGTGACTCATAAATCGCATGTGTTAGGCCTACAGTCTCGGAAAACAGGACAGAATATTTAAAATAGCAGTGGTATAAAGGCTTCAAGGCAGAGATGATTTTAAAAATATCTACAGGGACTTCCTTGGTGGTGCAGTGCTTAAGAATCCACCTGCCAATGCAGGGGACACAGGTTCGATCCCTGGTCCAGGAAGATCCCACATGCCGCAGAGCAACTAAGCCCGTGCACCACAACTACTGAGCCTGTGCTCTAGAGCCTGCAAGCCACAACTAATGAGCCCATGTGCCACAACTACTGAAGCCCGTGTGCTTAGAGCCTATGCTCTGCAACGAGAGCAGCCACTACAATGAGAAACCCATGCACCGCAGCGAAGAGTAGCCCCCGCTCGCTGCAACTAGAGAAAGCCTATGCACAGCAACGAAGACCCAACACAGCCAAAAATAAATAAATAAATTAATTTAAAAAAATATCTACAAAGAGGCTTGTTTGATATGAATACCTTGGGGTCATGATGAGAGAAAAGGATGAATACACAAGACATTAAAAAGTCATGATAGAATGCAGTAGTTATTTGAAGCAAAGAAAAAAGTGTTACTTCCACCATCACTTTCATTTCATTTTTATAGTTGTTTTCAAATTTAGCATAACTCACTAGTGTTAATAGCCAGTGCGTCATTGGAAAATCCATAATAAAGTAAAGAAGTCACGTAAAACCCTAAGACCTGTCTTAAGCAGCTATGATCTTAGGCAGCAGAGTGTAGAAGGTTTACTAATGCTCCGTTCTTCATCTCTGACATCTAGACCCAGGTGTGATGAAGAAAACCCTCTTCTCACAAACCACTGAGGTTAGGTCACAAAAATAAAGGTGAATACATACGTGCCACTAACTGCACAAACACTCATTCATAGGTAAAAAGACATATCCTTGCGATCAAGGATTTCACAATTGTGAAGAAGAGACAAACACACACATACATGTTAAAGTTCTCTGTATGTGAAAAAGAAATGTGCTATTTACAGTAATAGAACTGTGTACAAGACGTGATAACATGCTCTTTCTAGGAACGTTTACAACATACTTCAATGGAAAAGGTGATTCCTCATTAGGATTTAAACAGAAAAATCAAATTTTGCAAGATACACTGAGACTGAAAGGGTATTCCAGGCAAGAGACATGACATGGGCAAAGGCAGTAAGGCATACACACCTATAATGTTAGGGTAACCACGGGTATTTTTTGATATTATTGGAGGCTGAAGAAAACAGGAGGATAGTGCTGAGAAGTAGAAGAGGGGCAAATAATTAAGGAGTCACAGCTTTGTTCTATTGGCCATGGAGAGCCACTGAAGTGTTAAAGCTAGGAAGAAACATGATAAGATTATTCTGCTTGCAGTGAAGAAAACATTAAATATAGTCTAGTCTAAAGGCAGGAAACTCAGCTGGCTTTCCTCAGAGAGGAAAGCTCTGAGAGCTTTCTAGGAAATAAGATTTACAGGACTTGATTAATTTAGTAATGATAATAATGAGGATGGTAATGATCATAACAATACCTAATGTTTATTGAAACTTATTATATACCATGCTCTTTGCAGAATGCTTTTATTTTCACATTAAACCTTTGAGGTAGGTATGTTTAATTCCCCCAAAACTTGTTTACCTCTAATGTGTCCCAGCTCAGTAACTAGAACCACCTTTCACCCAATAGCTTGATTCAAATGCCGTCACCCTTGATTAATCTTTCCCTTCCACTCTTCCTCCAATTCATCAGTAAAGAATAGTCATTCCTCACAACCTCCATGGCCATAGCCCTTGTCCAATCTGCAGTCATCTCTCTCCAGTATTAACTGAAACTGCTTCCTAACTGGTTTCCTTGTTCTTGTCTGTTTCCCTACATCCTATTCATCCTACA
Source organism: Balaenoptera physalus (assembly GCF_965194825.1). Lineage (NCBI taxonomy): Eukaryota > Metazoa > Chordata > Mammalia > Artiodactyla > Balaenopteridae > Balaenoptera > Balaenoptera physalus. The sequence continues at coordinate 17,365,997 of NC_138884.1, read as the reverse complement.
ATTGTTGGAGTGACATTCCTCAGGCCTCAGAAACACCAATTGATTCTCATCGTACTTAGACCTAAGTCAGAAGTCCTGTTGAAGACCACCAAGGCCCTACCTGAGCAATCACTGGTCACTTCTCTGACCTAATGTCTGCCAGTTTCCTCCTCCTCTCTCATTCTGCCCAACACATACCTCTTTGTTGTTTCGTGAACACACACAGGCATGTTCTGCTTCAGGGCTTTTGTACTTGTTCTTCTCTCTGTCTGGAACTGTCTTCACAGAATTCCCTCCCACAGAAAGATCTCTGTTCAAACATCATCTCCTAAAAGATGCATTTTGTGACCATTCTATCTAAAATAGCTTCGTTTTCTTTTCTCTACCATCACTCTCTAGCCTCCAACCAACTCTGTTCTTCTTCATTTGTAATTGGGTATTGCTACCCAATGAATATATCTATTATTTGTTAACTGACTATCTTCTCTGGTAATATAAGTAGAGATTTTATTTGGCTTGTTCCCTGTTATATCCCTAGGACCTACGGGCAGTCTCCTGCATTCTGTTGGTATATAATACTTGCTCAATAAATGTAAAAATGAATGAATTAATGGATTAATGCTCTTTTTATAGATGAAGAAACTTTGGCATAGAGAAATAAGTAAATTTCCCAAGCTCCTACAGCTATTAGATGTCAAGAGCCGGGTATTAAGCCTAAGCAATATCACTAAGAACATGCATGTTTATGTGCCTGTGACTTAGTGGAAACTGATTCACAAAAGAAGGTGTTAGAGAAAGACTAGTAAATTCCCTCTCCTTCCCCAATTTACATATTTTAGTTAAAATTTTAGGCTAGATGTGATTTCATAGGAAGGGCATATTCAATATAGCAAAAAATAAAAGCAGATTGAAGATGGAGTCAGTCATTGTGGTGTGCTAGAAAAATGACGACTTGGAGTCAAAAACACTGCTTTCTATTAACCTCCACCACATAGTCATATAGGTGGGCTTCATTCCTCCTATATATAAAAGATAATTTCTAAAGATAATTTCTACCTCAGATATTGTGAAGATCAAATGAGATAATATATGTGAAATATTTTGCAAAATATTATAGCAATGTTGGTTTTCTTTACCACTATAATAGGGCATGATCTGGACTACAGTGAATGCAATGATTGTGGGTTAGAGCATATCGTTTCTTCTCTTCCTAATGTGCTATATATTCTGTTGTGGCCTAGGTGTGTTATATGGCTAAACACCACTTGCCTAGATGCTTTTGGCTCTTGCAGACCCGGCGGTCTCCTGGGAAACCACGTACATACTGGGGAAATTTGGCTCAATCCGTGCTAACTGGCTGATGGAACTGACCTTCTGTCTTACAGAGCATAATTGCAGCCCTTGTATCGAGAGTTGCTAACAGTGAGATCTGCAAAGAAGTTCAGAGACAAATTGACCCTTTGCGCTTTTTTTCCTATTAAATCCATTACAAATTGTTGTGACTGGTTAGTTTAAACAAGCTGAAAACGAGCCTCTTATGTGCATAAAAAACATGTAAAGCAAAGTGGTGTCCCTAGAATTGTTCATTGTTTATTCAAATCAGAGGTGTTGGAAGGACTCGTTTCATGAGAAGTAAAGGGAAAAGTTTAAAAGGTTAGCCATGGCAATTACTGGGAGCGTGTTTTCTGTCTCTTCTCATAGAAACACATGCATCTTATCCTCAATGGCTGCCAGCCTTCTTGTCAGACCAATTACTTTAAAACAATTGTTTCATTTGGAATAGATGCCCCAGCCCAAGTGATTGTCCCTTGTCAGTGACACATTCAATTAAAACAGCTCTGAATAGGAGTTCTGGGGGGCCTACTGTGACTTGTCCAATCTTATCAGTCAACAAAGAACAACCTTGGAGGATTCAGTGCCTACTGGGTCCACTGTCAGTTGGTTCAAACATGTTGCACCTTCCCAGGGTTCCTCAGAGTCTTCCATCCCTGTGCCTTTTACAGCCAATGACGGGCGCCATCTCAGCAGTGTCTGGGTCCACAATGCCAAGAAAGCTTATGGCAGTAAATAAGATGGCAGCTGTGACAGCCTTGACAGCTGGCTGGAGCTCAGGGTGGCAGGCTGAACCACACTGGGAGCAGTTGGAGCAGCAGTGAAGTATGACCACCATTACTGGCTGGCAGATGCCAGTTTCCACACCACTAGTTACTACATGATATGACGGGCACACTTGCCTTATTAGATAGGCAGGCACAACTTTAAACAAACTCTGCGCACCTAGTACGCTGTTTACCTTCCTTTGAGTTCAGGAAAATGTAAACATTCTCATCAAGATGAAAATTCCTTGCCTTTATAGTAGTACATGTACAATTGAAGAAGAATTTTATGAAGTAGCAATAGCAGAGAGTTGAGTGCTCCATATGAGAGCCAGAATCAATGAAAGTAAAACTGATTCCAAAGAAAGGTTTGTTGTGTTGGCTGCCATTTTAGGAGAAGCACTGTGAGTTCACATGTATCTCAGGACTCCTGTGTGTAGAAACTGTACCTGTCCCCCATACCTTTTGCATATTCTCCCATACTCTCTTTTCTTAGGCAAACTTACCATACCTCTGCTTCTTAATTATCTTTCTTATTTTTGAAGAAGAACTGGTTATAAAACAGCCTATTATCAGAGGAGATGTGTGATGTAAAATATATATTATCAAAACAGGTAAAATGAAAAGAAGCTGTTGTATTAAATCATGTGTACCACTGTGAGTTCATAGATAGGGCAAGATGGGTTTCTGTGGCCATGTCAATTCTGTGCAGAATACAGATTTGCTACTTTGTCACAGGGTCAACCAAGGTGGGTGAGCCAGGCTCCAGGTCTGGAAATTTGTCATGGATCTGAAGTTGAAAGCTGTCAGACTAGATCTGACAGCAGCTAGTTTCAGAGCTGAACCTTGTCACAGAGAAAAGTCAACAAAATGACCCAGGCAAAAACTGGTACCACTGCTCTCACATCCCGACCCCGTGGGAGATTGAGCGTGGTTCACCTAAAACCAATTCTCCTAATATCCAATCTGCCCAAATGCCCATTAGGCTAATGATCATATTCCTAATAAAAATCTGTCAAAGATGTAGCATTTCATATATAATAAGATGCCACTCTTAAGCATTTTTAGGATATAGTGGGCTTTTAAAATCTACTTTATAATACTTTAAACATTTAGTCTTAATTGGGTGAAATGTCTTGAAAATCCTCAAAGGTCAGCAAAATAGTCACTATGAAAGTTTATAAAAATGCCTCCAAGCTACTACTATTTTAGTACAGATGAAAAGTTGTATATTTGGTAAGTGAACATTTTAGATGACTGTGTCATTAGGTAAATTGATCATTATGCCAATTGATTTTAAGAAAATTAGTTTTAGGCAATTTGACATTCTCCCCCTTCCCACTCTGAAATTCTAGGATTTTTGATGTGCACAGCAAAGCCACTGCCGAGACAAGGTTTGCTCGGCCCTACCCCCAAACAAGATCAAGATTTCTAATATAAAGTTATGATAAAAGTAGTACAAAAATAATTGAGTATTTGCTATGAGCCAGGTATATGCCGATGTACTCTACATCCATTTATTCAGTAAACATTTATTGAGTATCTACTGTATGCCAGGCACTGTTCTGAGCTATCTCATGTAATCCTCACACTGACCTTGTGGTTTATCCCCAAATGTGTCTGGGGATGGGGCTGGAACTGAAGTATAGAGAAGCTAAGTAATTGCTTAATTAAGTGGTGAAGGTGGGTTTTGAACCCAGGCAGTCTGGGTCAGTGCTTTACTGCCTCAGCAGATAGGCCCTGCTGAGAAGTCATTAACTACAGCTCTAGGTGATTTTTCAAGCTGAGCAGGTTGTGGGGATGTAGGTGATATCCCCTGTATGGTTAAAAAAAAATGTTAGGGTTATGCCTTCTCAGCGATAGCATTACTGGAAGATCAAAAATCTGCTTGAGAGTGGTTCCTTTCTCTGAGTGTGTCTAATGATCTCCAGATCCTAAACAGATGAAAGAGAGTACCTATCAAAATGAGCATATAATGAGCAAGAAACTCCAGATGAATCCTATTAAAAGAACAGCAGTATGACACGCTAATAATGTTCATATTCCTTCTCCATGCTGTCCAGTTGTTGATGGAGACCCAAACTCTGTTTCCTCACCTTCCTGCCTTAATACTCCTGCGATGGATGGGAGCTGAATGTTTGAAGATGTCACTCCAAGAAGGACATTTTTGCTGGCATTCTGTGCAAGCTGCCATAAGTCGGAGCTGGCGATGGGGATCATGTATGTGTTTTCATGCTGTTGACCAGGTGAGTGACCTGGACCATCAGAAATATACTACACTAACGCAGTATCCAATATTTGGTGCTAAACATCAGAGACCTTCTGGACAATGGAAATTGTTAACCAGTGGCAGTACTTTCAGTGTCCTTCGTTAAATAAAACTTCCATTATGAGATAATTATAATGAATCCTAATGCATAGTTCTCATGTAAATTTGTTAGTAAACAAACAAACATATATATATATGTGTGTGTGTGTGTATTATATATATATATATAACTAATTGGAAATTTAGGAAACAATAGCAAAACAGAAAAAAGAAGGAAGAACACTTCAGATTGGAGTTATTTAAAACTTAAAATTAGTATTGCTTGATTTAAGCTTTAATTTGCAAGACGAAGATAAAGATAAGAAAGAAATTTTGGTATGGCTAAAGAAATATTTGCAAAAGGTAAAATGTACCTGCAATGCAACTGACCAACTGGGGACACTTTTCACAGAAGTAAAATGTCTTCCTGAGCTCAGCTGGTGATCAGTTTATGCCCTGAAGCATGATTATAATGTTAACCTTGAAAGGTCCTAATGAAATGAGTTTGGTGGTCTCAGTCTACATATTTTTGTATGCACCAGTTCACGCCTTGGAACATATCTTGATGGACTCTCTGCAGAATAGCACAGCATGTATTTGAGATTACAGTGTGACCCCCAGTCTCCACACTGTAACTCCTATTTTTTCCTGCATGATTCACCTCTCAAAATTCAGCCCAGAAGGGAGAAATGACTACTTAGTGACAGTCTGTACATTATTGATGGGGCAATAGGGTGGTAAAGAGATAACCCTAGGTGTCTTGTTTGCCAGTTGATTAACCAGAGTGAGTGCGTTCCCTAGGGAAAACATGTTTTGCAGAAAACCAGTTATCCATTCAGTCCCTCACTAATGACAATACTGCAACATTTGAGACATTCCTCTTTCCTCAAAAGCTTGGTGGAGTATGACTCTTTAAATCAGACTGCAAATTAAGACATAAAATTAAAATTGAGACGCATGCATACCATTTGGGTCAATGAAGTACTATTAAGAACTTAGGTTGAGGTAAATGACTGAATTATATTATTTGTATTTCACTGTAAAGATGACAGGTCTCCTGGGTAATCTTTCTACGTTTTAAGGCAAGAAATCTTTATATGTCTGGAAGGGATATGAGATTGCTATACCTATTACATTTGATTCAAATAAAATATTTAGAATAAAGTAATCACATTATAGGTTAAAGCTTTAGTATTTTAAGGGCTGTCTAGTGAAGTTCTAATGTGATGGTGCCACTCTTTCTTAAAACAGGGGCGATCAAGTTGCAGCTGTCCAATCTTCTGTATTAACTTTCGAACCAGTTTGGTAATGTCAGCAGTTTATTCTCAGTATCCTGGAGGAAAAGACATTTAACTTCTCTTGAATCCACTGCTTCATGACATAAACCAACTCAGGATGCCCTTCTGTTATATTATACAGAACTAGAATGTTGGATAGAATTCAGTAGCAAAGCTTTTTCACAACCAAAAACTTTGCATGTCTCACTCCTCTGAACATGAGTGTCAGGCTGATAAATAGCTTGCATTCTTTATATTTAACTTCTCTGAATGGAATTCAAGATTTTCTTCTCTGAGGCCATCAGAAATTTATGAACCATTTTTCTTTTCTATAGTCTTCAGAGAGGAATCTACTTGTATAAAGAAGACTCCAAGGCATCTGTCATTTTACAGAGTGAGACCATTAGCAGGTATTGAATACGAAACTAAGATTTTAGGAGTTCTGAGGAACTGTGGAATCAGAGCACCTGTAGTTAAAGAACAGAGACTAAGCACAAACATTTTATTCTCCCTCACTGAACATCTTTTCTTTTGTGTCTTACAGAAAACTCAAATTATAAAATTATTCAGATGTTAGCAACTTCTTTGAAAATTTCTGTTAGTTATCATGTTTTAGTAGTGTTATCTCCACACATCACTGCTCTTTTCTTAACATACTTAAGGAATGTTGGGTTCAAAATCCCCTGTGACTTCAGCATTTCTCCTCCTGGCTAATGCAAGAAATTCAGATAAGAATAAAATAAAAGAAGGAGATGAATTATTTAGCCTGCAGAAGAGAAGACTAAATGGGTTTGAGGATCAAGAAGGAAATTTAATGATAATTTTCATGTACAGAACAGATATTATACAGAGATTGATGGCTAGCTATTCTCTACATTTTCTGAGATCATAATAAGAAGAAATAAAATAGGAGAGACTAAGGCAGCAATGAGGAAACATTTCCTGATGTTGAAGTTTGTTGATTATGAATATGTTCAGTTTGTCATTCAATATTTATTAAGTTTCTACTATATGAAGTCATTGTTGCCTGGGATGGAATTGTTTACTTAGGGGTCTTCTTAGAATATATTTACATTTTGTTTGAAATGATTTATCTGGTCTTGTTTAGAGATAGAGAAACAGATCATCGGCTTTATGATTTTTGTAACTTACTTCAAAGACTCACAGCAGAAAAAATAAGATGCTGATACAAATTTTCACACAAACGTAACATAGATTTTCCCAACATCCATCTTAAGAAACATAGAGAAGAGCAGTTAAATATAAGCTCCCATCAATGTAATCATTGAAGCTCCAATACCTTTAAACCTCTTTTTTAATCAGGGTCAAATTATGGCTGATTAATCTCTTTGAGTTCCATTAATGTTCTCTTGGATAGCTGACCATATCAAGTCTCATTGTTTTGGTGGCTTTAGCTACCATTTTAGGGGCTCGTCCTGAATAAAATGATGACCATTGACTTGGGCTAAGATACTTATCCCTCTGGTTTGCTACAAATGCCACACTAACCTGCTGGTTACTCAACTCCAGTTTCTCCTTGATGGATATCACTCTTCTCTCCGTTTAAGACATTTATTCCTCTGACCCCAAATCTACATTATCACTAAAGTTAAGGAAGGTCTCTTCCTCATTAGAAAAATCATTACTTATTAAGCTCCTAAGTGGTGAGGATGTGCTCTTTCAGTTAGGACAGTTTCTACTTTTTGCTGAGTTTGAGGAAAATACATGAGATGCAATATTTTATGTGGACGTAAAACTGAAAATCCTAACTGACAATTCAGAAGTATGTAATAACTGACCTCAATCAATTAAAACACTTATTTTGAATGAGCTCCTGCCTCCCAAGGTACCCCTCCTCGTGTTTGCTGTATTCTTGGTTGTCTCCATTGCTAAAAAGAATCTCAAGTCATGGATCCTGGGGCTGTAAGTTACAAAACCATCCTACCATTTTCCAATTACAAATTAACTCATCTTGTAAATACAGCACCTGGTCACCAGTTTTTCAGCTGTGCTTTTTCGTAGTTTTCTCTCTCCCATTTCATTTAGATAGGTGGAAGTACTGAATTTTAAAAGAACCCATTAGGGTTACAAAGACGTACATTTTAGTACTCAGAAAACATTTGCTTTGGGAATTCCCTGGTGGTCCAATGGTTAGGACTTTGTGCTTTCACTGCCGAAGGCGCAGGTTCGGTCCCTGGGAGGGGAACTACCATCCCCCAAGCCACGCAGCACAGCCAAAACAAAACATTTGCTTTTGCATATGATCCTCATAAATAACTTGCAGCCATGATATAGTTAAATAGCATACACCTAGACCAGGTCAGGGAGAAAAAGGAGTCAAAAATGTGTGTGTGTTTTTCAAAGTGACCCGAATTCATAAATGTGATTCTACCCTTATTGGAGGAATAAATAAAGGTTTATTAAGTCAGAGCTAAAATTAAACATTTTCAAAATCTGAATAGTTACTGAACAGTATTTTTGTCTACTGTAGCCTGACAATATATAGGAAACTGACAAACAGCTTCAGAGAAAAACCAGAGGAAATGCTTTCCTCAGGAATTTGAGGTATAAAGAAGGTATGCAACTTCCCCAAGGCACAGCCTGGGTGGCAGAGAGGAGATTCATATTTACACAAGTCTAAGTCCAAAACACATGCTTTTTCCTCCATACAACTCAACTTTTACAGTGAATTTTAAATGATCTCACTATGTCTCGTAATACTTCAGTTCAAAATTGTAAATGTGTTGACGGCTTCAGTTGATCACTGCCTCTCCCCGAAGCCCTGTGTTTTTCACTTGGTTTCTAGGACACAACTTCTCTGGGTTTTCCTCTTGCCTTAGGAGTAATTCTGTTTTCCAAACTTGTTCTTGGAAGGCCACAGGCCTTAGTACTTCCACCTATTCATATTAAACACTTACTTCTTTGGAGATCTCATGAAATCTTGTGGCTTTAAATATGATCTATGTGCCAATGGCACCAAATTTATATCTATGTTTTAGAACTTTACCTTGAACTCCAGACATATATTCAACTGTCTACTCAATAGCTCCCGTTGGATGTCTAATAGATATCTCATATTCAACATGCCCAAAATTGAACTCCTAACTCTGCCTTCCTGCCACAAACCTGCTCTACTTTAGTCTTTGTCATATTAATGGCAACTCTGCCCTACAGTTGTTTAGATTCAGGTCCTTAGAATCCTCTTTTACTTTTTGCTTTCTCTATACCTCACATCTAATTTATGAGAAAGTTGGTGTGGCTCTACCTTCAAATATTTCCAGAACTAGACCACCCCTAAACATTTCTACTGTTCCTACGGTTATTTCCACAGCACCATCATCTCTGGCCTGGGTTACTACTGTAATCTCCTAACATTCTTCCTTCTTCCACTCCTGCTTCCTACAGTCTGCTCCCAGCAGAACAGCAAGGATGATTCTGTTTTACCATGGATGATGGAACAGTTCTACTCCACTCTCCAAAGTTTCTCAATATTTCTTAGAGTTAAAGCTATAATCCTTACAGAGTCCTTCAAGGATCTACCAGATTTGACCCTCTGTTACCTTGCTGACAGTACTGCCTGTTGCCTGCTCCCTTCCTCTTCTCCAGTCACCTGTGCCAGAATTCTTACCTATTCCTCACATACTCCAGGTAGCACCTGACTCAAAGTCTTCGTAGTGGCTCTTGCTTCTTTCTCCAGATATCTGCATGGCTCACTCCTTGATTTCCTTCAGCTCTTTCCTTGTATGTCAGTTGAGGAGGACTTTGACTACTCCTTCCCTTCCAATCTTCCTTACCCTGCACTATTTTATCCCATACCATTTAACACTTTCTAGAGTACTATGTAATTTAATTATTATGTTCATTTTTTACATTTTCTCTCTACTCACTAAAACATAAGCTCCCACAAAGCAGGTTTTTCTACTGCTTTGTTGTTGGATGAATTCCCATAGCATGGAATGATATCTGATGCAGTGGGCAGTCAGTTAATATTTTGAGAAAGAAAAAAAGAAATAAATGAATGAATAAATGAAAACAGAAAGAAAAGAGGAAAGAGAAACAGGAAGGAAAGAAGGTAACTAAGAAGAAAAAGGGTTTATTACTATTATTATGGAATCTACATACTATCTCTTACTTAAGGTGATAGCTCATTCTCTGATTAAACTATGGAAATTTAAAACTTTGGAATAGGGACTTTCCTGGTGGCTCAGTGGTTAAGAATCCGCCTGCCAATGCAGGGGACATGGGTTCAATCCCTGGTCCGGGAAGATCCCACATGCCGTGGAGCAACTAAGCCCGTGTGCCACAACTACTGAGCCTGTGCTCTAGAGCCCACGAGCCACAACTACTGAGCCCGCGCGCCTAGAGCCCGTGTGCTGCAACGAGAAGCCACCGCAATGAGAAAACCGGCGCACTACAACGAAGAGCAGCCTCTGCTCGCTGCAACTTGAGAAAGCCCACGTGCAGCAACAAAGACCCAATGCAGACAAAAATAAAAATAAATTAATAAAAAAAACCAACCAAACAAAAAACTTTGGAATAATCATTTATAATAATTATAGTGAGAGTATTTGGGGTGGTATTTTTAAACTATTGGATGTTAATTTTAAAATGCAGGTGTTGGGCTTCCCTGGTGGCACAGTGGTTGGGAGTCTGCCTGCCAATGAGGGGGACGTGGGTTCGAGCCCTGGTCTGGGAGGATCCCACATGCCGCGGAGCGACTGGGCCCGTGAGCCACAATCGCTGAGCCTGTGCGTCTGGAGCCTGTGCTCCACAACAAGAGAGGCCGCGATAGTGGGAGGCCCGCACACCGTGATGAGGAGTGGCCCCCACTTGCCGCAGCTAGAGGGGGCCCTCGCACAGAAACGGGGACCCAACACAGCCATAAATGAATTAAAAAAAAAAAAATGCAGGTGTTTACCAATGCCAAAAGATGCCTACGGAAACATGAGGACTAAATGTAATGCATCCTGAATGGGATTCTGGACACCTCACCACCACCCTATACATCTGAAACTGATTTGATCAACTGAATGTTGTAACTTTTCTGTATTCAACAATTTCCCTTAAAAGTAATATTTCTCCTATCTAGCTTACTTACTATCTCTTCATTCCAAGCCACCATTCTGCTTTAAAATTCCATCATTTATTTTTGTCATCCTCTGTTATTCTCCCATTATATCAGTAATACCACAGACTAATATACTCCCATTGCCCAACAAAGTTTCTGGCATATGATATAAAACAATATTTGTTGTGTGAATAAATAAGAAATATATAGGTAATAGTCATTCTCAGATTATTATGTGGAAATCATATATTATCCCTATCAAATTCTTCTAAGATCTGTTGAAAAGTTGGTAGAATGCTCTGGCATCAGAATTATAAACACTGATTTGTTCTCTTTGACTTTTCTCAATATAATTTATGGCAATGGATACCAGCACACTAAAATGTGCTATGCATGATGGTTGTCACTTTTTCCTTATTGTGTCTATGACTGAGTTCTCAAAATAAGAAACAACAAACACTGTATGTGTATATATTTTGTCTCTTTCTCTTCTGAAAATGTCATCTAGCTATTTTCTCTTCATTACTTTCTACGGATATTGTTTGTTTATTAATTTTTGTGTTAAAATGAAATTTAAAGGTGAATTTTGGGGTCTGGCCAATAGTTTAGAATCCAATCATTAATAAAAGCAGCAGGATCTGATAGTGTTTTGAGGAGATATTCTATCTGAAATTCTTTCACTGGATGAGGATTTTAAAGCAACCCCTTCAAACCAAAATGTCTATGCTCTATTTTGAGAACTTGGAACTAACCACACCCATTTTTAGGCTGTATTCTTAGACCATATTCAGCTCTCTCTCTTCCTTGTGCTCTTTGCTAATTTCTGTATATTATTTCTGCACATTCATACCTCTTCTTAAAGGTAGAGAAGATATTTCTTCTCCTACCCAATAACTAGAATAGTATTTTGTATGAAACAGATGTTGAATTAATCTGATTAAATATATTACAATTTGTGAAATGAATAGAATGAACATTATACTATTTCTACTAAAATTTATAATGCTTCAGTATGCTGCCAAATGGCCACGTGTATTCTTGATTTCCTGTCAATCATTAAACACATATTTTATTGTTCCATTTTACTTCATTGTTCAGAATTACCCATTTCAGCCATAATTTATTACTTGTTCTATGCTATTTAGGTCTACTTGCTGGTTCTAAATGACCACAATATCATTTTACAGATATAATTCATACTAGATAGAAAGCTTAATACAGCTTCTCAACATTTGATCACTTCATAATGTCATGTTTTTGGATTAATGGTATATTGTATCCTATTTCACTAAGTTAAAATGAGGGTCTAATAAAAATTATAGTACCTAGAAAGTATAATTTTAGCATTTAAAATAACTGAGAGAATATATCTAGAAGTCACATTTTCCCTTAATTGATCACTGTAGGAAACTTCTGATGGTGCTGTTGTTGAGTGGAGGTCACTGTCAAGGAGCATGATGTAATATATCACAGGACTCATGGGCAGATATTAGTTGAAACTGGCTTTTCCAGAACCTTCCTGTCTTCCATGTCTTCCATTTCTAAGAGATGTGTAAGTATGTAACTTTCAATTTCATAAGAACTTTATTCACTTGTAATTAGATCATTTGACAGAACCCACTGTCTTGAATCACATTTTTTCCTATTTTGGGCTATTGAGAGTTTAGCTAAGCTACTTCATGGTATTGCTGCCTTGACATCCATTTTGTTTGGCCAAGTGACCTGCAGGGCTCTTAAACCAACACTAGCCCCTCATGTAAATGCATGCCCTAGATAAGAGCTCAGAGTCACAAGCAAATGTTAAGTTCCTGATATGACTACTCCAACTGCCCTTGTGATCAACAGTCGCCCAGCCTCCCAGGGCCTTTCCCTTGTGCTTAGATAAGACCCCCATGCAACTTAACCAAAGCTGTGCTCTTTTGGTTTGAATTGACCAGTCTGGCTTTAGCCTTGGAACCCCAAAGCACTCTGTCCAAGGACCCTAGTAAAGGCATGTACCCCAGATGCTATGGCTCTGTCTGTACTCTGCCTTGGCCTCCCCATGTAGTCCCTTGAGGCATGCCATGCTTCCCCCAGGACCTGTGAGTAATAAACCTTTATATCAATTTCTCTTTTGGTCTGTCGTTAAACTGTGATTCACCATCTGGCACCCTATGCTCCACTTAACAAATGTTAATTTAACAAAATCAGAACATGGGAAAATTCATTTGCTAAAATACAATATAAATATCAAATTGAGCGAATTCATCCAGATATTTTCTTCTTATGGACAGAAGCTCGATAGATATTAAGCCCCTAAAAGGAGGACTGTAATTCTAGTGAGAAGAAATATATTGGGTAAAAAGATTATGGAAAACAATGTGAAAACACTTAAGCAAGTACAGAATGGTATGGGGAAAATTTGGCATGGATTGATAAAAAGAAAGGTGAATGTCAGACTTAACAAACCAATTAACTTTCATCAGGCAGGAGAGTCAATGAGTTCTTGACAGGGGTAAAGTAATAGACATAATTTGTTTACAGACTAAAAAACCTCTTTGACATGCTACCACATCATAGACAAGAACATGAAATTAGCAAGTTATTTATGGAGACATTATACATTGAGTGAAAAAAAGTGCACAATGGTGAAGAACACTGACAGGCATTCCAGATTACATAGAAGGAAGACCTAAATGGAAAGAGGGGGCTGCAGCTGTGCCCACACAACATATCTGCTCAGAGAGACATCTGTTAAAGGGAACAAAATTGAAAGTTGGGAGGAAGCTAGCATTGTCAATCAAGAGTATTGATTCAAACAAATTAGGATCAAATTGGGTCTGTTATTAGAAATTTATTCCCTTGATTTTTTAATGGCTTTGAATTCCTTAGAAAATATGAAAGAGTTTTTCATCAGCAATAGCTGTATCTTTCGTGCCAAAATGGATTTCACACACTAATGGATGATTAGAATATTCTGTTTAAAGGACATATACAAAAAAGGGGAGGGCAGATCTTCACTGCCTTCCTTCAATCCTTCCTTCAGTCATATATTTAGATATATTTTCTCTTCTTTCTTCTTCACTTCATGTTTTCCCATACCTATGAGCCCAGACCAGCACAGCATTATGTCTTACACATTTTGTATACTCCAAAGAAATCCCATTTTTCATATTTTCATATCAGTACTGGGTCAGATTCCAACATTTTTATACCTCAAATATTTTAATAATTTTCCAAGGTAAGACAAATTCTTAAGTATCTAACTTCAAAATTGGTTCCTTTTCATATAATTCCAAACTGGGTTACTGACATAATCCCCCAGAAGGTTAATTTTGACCCCTCCTTTTCCTTCCCCTATCCAGGGGCTTCCTTAGTATGTCTATACTTTTTCTCCATTTTTCTCAAACTGATTTTATTCAAGCCTCTAATACTGCTAACCTATATTATTCCAATCAGTACTAACAGCATCCAATTATATGTTTATTCTTCAAAACTTGCACCATGCTAATGGTTTTATAAAAATTATTTTTCATAATTTTTATAATACTACGTCAAGAAAGGTGTTAATATGTCAGTTTACAAGTAAGGGGAAGGAGACTTAGAAAGGCTAACAAACGCTGCAGGCCACACAATTGGAAGAGAAGGATCCAGGATTCAACTGATACTCTAGTGACACTTTTCTCTGATAGTTCCTGTAATTGTTTCCTATCTGATGTCCTTGCTTTACTTAATAGACCCTTTATATTGGGTTGGCCAAAAAGTTCGTTCGGGGTTTTCACAAGCTATCATGGAAAACCCCAAACGAACTTTTTGGCCAACCCAATATTACTACAAAAACACTTTTTAAAAGATTATTTGACTTTGAATTTAAATCCCTTCAGTGCAGTCCACTCTTATCCATATTGCCTTCTGGTTAAAGTCTAAACTCCTTAGCATGTCATATCAAATTCTCCCTGACCTGGTCTCTTAGGCCCCATCTCCTTTCATTCCCCACCTAACAGCTCCAGTCATACTAAACTACTAATTTCCTTTCTGGCAAGTTTTTGTCCTGACCTTCATGTTGTTACAGCTCCCTTAGAACCTCCTCCCTCATTATCCACTGGAGGATGTGTCATAATTTCACCTTCTCTGTCACATTCCATTGTTTGTGGTTAAGCCTCTTTCAGGAGGATGCTATCATTTATTTCTGCTACTGCAATGCCTAACACAGTGACTTTCACATAGGAAATGCTCAATAAGAGACTGCTGAATTAATGTACAGACATATCCCAATGATTTCCCTCTGTCTTATTATATGAATTTTGAATAATTTAACTTTTGTTTATACCCTGAATTTTTAAAATGTTTTGATTATGTGTGTTCATGTTTAATTTCTGTCCTTATGTATACAAATTTTTGTGGTCTGAATTTTTCACTTAATCTCATTTATTTAAAAATAGATATTTAGATATGGACACATATTTTTCAAAATTATGTTGGGGCAGATGCCTGTTACCTCTTTTTGGTATGCTTGACTATTTCTTTGTTGTTGAGAATTAAGACAATAACAGTGTTACCCATTATGGTTAACATAGCAATGAACATTAGGGTGGAAATATATTTTTAAAAATTATTCTGGTAAATATCTTTCTTAGGGTACATACCCAGAAATAGGGTTAGTGGATCAAAGCATGAACTTTTACATGGCTTCAGAGAAGGTGTCAATAAACTCCAGCCTGTGGGTCAAGTGTGGCACATTGCCTCTTTTTGTGAATAAAGTTTTATTGTAACACAGCCACACATTTATTTAGATATCACCTATGCCCTCTGTCATATTTCAAGGGCAGAGTTGAGTAGTTCAGCCCATAAAGCTGAAAATATTTACTATCTGGTTCTTTACAGAAGAAGTGGCTAAACTCTGCCTAGAGGCATATTACTCAACTTATTTCTGAGAGGCAGTTTTCACTACTAACAAAGTAAGTGTTGACTGATTTCACCATACCTTCACCTGTGATGAGAATTATGATTATAGTAAAACATTTATGAATTGCCTTTTCTCCATGATAGTCTCATTCTTGGAACTGAGAGGAAGATTGAGAGATCTAGAGTTTGTACCAAGGGACCTGGCAGCTTAAAAAACTGTCCTGAAGCTTGGCTATATATGCTTCCAAAGAAAGTCTATTACTATGGGAGTCACCATATTAGCACTTCAGTGACTGCCAGGTGCTTCCTCTCTCTAGCTAATGAGTTCTATGGAGCCCTCATCCTCATCTAGTTTGTAATGCCAACAACTATCAGACTTTGTAATATTGTCTACTTTACCACACTGAACTGTTGCAGATGTTTTGCATTCCAAGAGTACCATTTAATATACACAAAAGTGCCGTAAAGCAAAATTTAGGTTATTGCATAAAGGTCTGCTGACTTGCTTCAGCATGGCACTATGCTGAGATTGCAAGCCAGGTGCAAAGGGCCTATCACGTTTCATCATTTCTGTGTTGCAAAATCAGGTAACATGGGTATATTATAGGTCAGATTATCTCCTTGTAATACAATGTGACCCAATTTGCCAAATAAAAATGGAATGAAACAGCAGCTTGTAGCAACACCTAAAATATCTTCTGAATCATTATCTCTTTAATGAAAAGCAACACTGGACAATTTCAACGCAAATTGTGGTTTAGCATCTCATTAACTGAATAATAGCTTTTACACATGATGCATTTCTAAGCACCTGAAGTGTTACAAAAATGTTACACCAAAATGAATCAAGAGTCCATTCTTCTATCCATCCTAGATGACAAGTAAGATCTTTCTGTCTTTCATTATTTCACAATAATAATTTGTTTTTTCTTTTATCTTCCACAGATACTAAGTAGAACAGAGTAAGATTTCCAAGCAGCCTATTTGCAGTATTTCTATGTGTTTAAAAAATTTTTCCACTGTGGATTATGTGGCTATTTGATTCTGATTTGCCATTTGACTGGCATATTTTTTTCTTAGGAGACTTAGGGGATCTAAAAATAAAAGAGGAGTTGACTTCGTGTATGAAAGTCTCCCCAGAACATAAATTACTTCTGGGCATCTCCTAGTGCCAGTAAAACAAATCTCGCAACTTTTTAATTGAAGCCTACTGAGACCAGTATGTCTATTTTTTAGTTCATTTAAAACATACCCCTCCAGAAGTGATATTTTCCTTTCAGTAATCAAGCAATTACTAGGCTGATATCACTTCTTTTGCACAAACTTTGCCTTGTGTTCATCAGTCTGGTTCTTTCACCCTGATAAGCCCTGGCTACTGAGGCTGGAATAGCTGTTCCATACCAGGTTTGAATATCTGCAGGCATTTTCCTCCTATTTCACACTGAGTTAGCAATCAATCCCATCTGTTATTTATCATTAGGATTTCACAATGTGCTCTAAGCCATTCTTCAAGTAATGTCTTAAACTTTCGAGGCAGCTTTCTAGATAGATAGATAGATACATACATACATACACGTACACATACATATACACACAGTTTTTTATATCCTATAATTCTCACACAGATTTTAGATAATATGGATATATAGGCATCTGGAAATAATTATTTGTGAAAAAAAACCTCACTTGTATATGCTCATTGCTTTATCATTCTCTATGAAATAGTATCAGATGACTAATTGATATACCATGTTTATGCTCTTAGTAAAAGACAAGTTGTTTTTCAAAACACTCATGCATCAAGGCCAGGTAATCAATCAGGTGTTAACATTCCTTGATTTTTGCTTCAAGCAATTCTTCATTGACTTATGCAGTATTCTCATATTTGATGTGTTGTCAAAGTCAAGAATAATCAGTACCAAATCCCTCACAGGCCATTTTGTTGGGGTATTAATGTTAAAATATAGCAGTATATAAATTGGCTAGTGTATGACATGTGTTTCAAATAAAGACAAAAAACACTACCCAAGAAAGCCCTACAAAATATTGTCCTACTGTTTTATAAATGAAAATAAATGAACTTCACTTAACATTTACTTTAAAATATGAACAAATTTGAGCTGTTATGAATCCTTAAGAGTGCTGCTTCATTGTGTATGGTGTGAAGGCCTTTTAATCCAAAACTTTGCTTCACACAATGAAATCTGACTACTTCCACTGGTTAGTACGTTTCAAGTAAATACAATTATTTAATCTTTAATGTATCTCAAATGCTATTTAATATTTGATCCTTTATCCATCTCCTAAGTCTCTAAAACTAAATAAGTCTTGATCAAAATACTAGATCTGTTTCCTTAAGAGATTTGATAATACTTTTGTAGAAAATATCATTGCTTATTTTCATTTTTCAGTATTTTAGTAAAACTATAAAGGCTACTCATACCATTTATTAGAGCATAACAAGATGTCCTAAGTTTCTAAAAATAATTTCAAAGAGCTGCATAAGCTCCTTGAAACCATGAATGATGAAGTATGGAAAATCCAAAAAGTATCTACTTTATACAAATTATATTTTCGATCACTTATTAAGATACTCCTAGAATAAACACCAACTTTAATATATCAGGTTTGAAATGCAATTTTTCTGCAAAGCATAGGAATTTACCAACTAAACTTTCCCTACTACTTGTTACAGGGGACTTGCAAGTATGTTTCAGTAAAGAGAACAAATTTATTAATAAAAGCTCTTGAAATAAGATCTATAACTTTTTAAGAGTATGCCTTTTGCTTTAGAATTATTAAAGCGTAATTATTGGAACCCCTTAAAGTCAATTTACCCAAATAAGAGCATTATAAAAGCATGAACAGGGATGATTGTAAAATTATAGGCTCCACTGGTGACTGAGCTCCAGGAGGCAAAACATTTTATGTATACTTTCTTTGATATACCATATCCATGTCTGTTATATAATTTCTTTGGCATTTTTAATTGATCTTTTAGACAGTTTATAATACTGAACTTGGGGAAAATGTGATTTGAAAGTACAGTGGCATCTGTTACACAAATATCTACTAGGGGCAATTAATGCTTCGAATTTTCCCAAAATTCCATTAGGGAGGAGGGAATAGGTCAGAGAAAATTGAAGGGAATAATAGAAGGAGCATAGCAGAAGGTTATAGGCTTTGTTTAGACATCTGGATATAGAAGAAAAACAGCCTGAGTTGACATTCTCCTGTTTTTTTCCAAGCTTTAGTGGAGAGGAAGTCAACATATTGTAAATTGTTTTCCTTCCTAGCTTGTGACATTGAAAAACTCTTACCTCCTAGTTTTGATTCAAGCTAGTCATCCAGCCTCCAAATTTTGGATGAGATGTGACTCATCCCAATTCTTTTTAAGATCCAGTTGGTCACGAAATTCTACGAATTATTCCTTTAAGATATCACTTATCCAAGTTCTTTTCACTTTACTTTCATTGTCAACATCCTAATCCACAGTTTCATCACCTAACACAGAGACGAATCAAAGAGCCTTGTATGTGTTCTAACTTCAGTCTCCTCCATCTGCTCCAGCCTACATACAACTGACAGATGAACCTTGCTTAAATCCTTTTTCTAAAAATTTGTGTCATTATCTACTCATCCTTCACAATGAATTTCAACAGTACATCCTGTAATGTTTCTCTCTCTCTATCCAAACAACCATATATCATATGATTTCTCAAAGATAACTTTAGCTTAACTTATAAAAGCCTCTACATCTCAGGGTTTATGTATCTACTGGGAGTTGTTTGGATTTGGCCTATGAATTGAGCTTTAAAGAGATATAATACCATTACTGAAAAATAATTTTTCTATTTGTTCTAAGATTTTTTTCAAGTTCATCTTTTCTTGATATAGTGGCTGCATTAATTGTTCCTACAACCATTATCTAGCTTTTGATTTAGAACTAATCACCTATTAGTTATCTATTTCTCACTTAATATTTCTCAAGATATAGGTATATTTTAATTTATATTAAAAGGAACCAAATTTGAAATGTTAAGTGGTTACAAATAGATCTAGATATAATGGGATATTTTTGTTTCCCAATTATCCAAATGTTAAACTTTTCTTTTTTTAATAGGTGATTTCACAATATCAGACAGGATTAAGTAGCTATTCCCTGGGCCCAGAAATAGAGGAAATCAGGAAGTTTAACTGAATTCATTTGAGTTCAGATCTTTCTAGCTAAACAAATCCTGATGATATACTTCCTTTGGAATTTTAGGAAAGAAAATTCAATTAATTAAGTTCAAAATATTGCTATGAATAACCAGTGTTATTTTTTGTTGAAAATTAACCTAAGCATATCAAAATAGATTTCGGTTACAGGTTTGATTGTGTCTACCAAAAAGATACATTGAAGTCCCAACTCCCAGTACCTGTGAATATGACCTTATTTGGAAATAGGGTCTTTGCAGATGTAATCAAGTTAAAGTCACATTGAATTAAAGGGACTAATCCAATGACTAGTGTCCTTATAAGAAGAGGGACATTTGGACACAGAGTAGGCAGAAATACGGGGAAGAACTCCATGTGACAGTGGAGGCAGAGATTAGAGTGATGCACTTAGAAGTCAAGGAATGCCAAGGATTGCCAGAAACCACCAGAAGCTTGGAGAGAGGCATGGAAGAAAATCCTCCTCAGAGCTGTCCAGAAGGAACCAACCTTGCCGACACCTTGATTTCAGATTTGTAGCCTCCAGAACTGTAACAAAATAAATCTGTTTTTTTGAGCCACCCAGTTTGTGATAACTTTGCCACAGTAGCTCTAGGAAAGGAAAAACTGATTGTGTTTAGCTAAACTACTAATATACGTATCTATCTATGCATTCATCTATCTCTCATCATCAGCGATCAAGCTATTCAAATTCCATCCATCCATCTGTCCGTCTGTCCATCCACCCATCCTAACAAAGAGAACAAATTTTGAAGTCAGTCAAAGCCAAGTTGCAAGATTCTCAGCAAGTTCTTAGTTTTTCAAAGCCTCAGTTTTCTCATCTGAAACATGAATAGGTTTTAGGATTAAATAAAGCTTAGAACAGTACCAGAAACATTAGTAAGGAGTCAATAATTATACATACACACACAAACACATACATATACACACATATTGTCTGCTTATAACCATGTTCTCTTTATTCCTTAGCAATATCTGCCTAGCTCACTATGTATTTTTCTATATGTCCATATATACATACAAATGCATAAGTGGTTTGGTAGCAGAAACTACTGGTTGTCCTCCAGTATCCACACTTTCCTCCTTCTTTCAGAGCTTCACTTGAGTACATAAAAATCTGGAATAAAAACTGTATTTTCCACCTGCCCAAACTCACAAATTGTGACCATAAAATTCTATTCTAGCCATTAGAATATATGTTAAATTGTTGCATCAACTCTCAGTGAGAATGCTTAAGAGGAGACAGTGCACCTTTGTTTGTCAGATCAGGCCCTACTTGCTGGAACCCTATCAATGTGATTAGCTGGAGTTCAAGTAGTCATTTTGACTATCAGGTGGAAACTGCATGTTGAGAATGGTAAAGTGAAAGATAGAAGAAAGATTAATTATAGTTTCTGTCATGGCCAACTAATTGTAACAGATGTCCATGTACTAATAACTTGAGAATATTTAAATCTCAGCATAAAATTTCTCATATGAACAATGAAATATATAAATGGGTTGACTATAGGAGCTCCTATATGTGTCTATTTCTCGTTATCTCCACTATTACCACCCTAGTCCATGATTTTACCGTCTCTTTCCTAACCCATTGCAGTTGTCCCCAAGTGGTCTTCCTGCTTTCACTTTTGTGCAACACCATGGTCTATTATCTTCATAATAACTTGTTTTCTTTGTTAAATAATGGGTCAAGTTATATATTTCTCCTTCTTAAGACTCTCCAGTGGCTTCTACTGCATATACATCAAACTCCTTAAAATTTATGGTAAATTCCTTTTTGGTCTGACCTGGTTTTATCCTTTCATTTCATGCAACATGTTCCTTATAGCCAACATGCACACACTCCAGATTTATTTCTGTTTATCAAATATTTAAGGCTCATGTCATGTTACTTTCCTAAAGAGGACTCCTTATCCAAAATTATATCGCCCTCACATAGACACACCTAATCACACTCTACCAGCAATCTCTGTGTCAATACTATGTTTTATATTTTGTATACTGTCTACTGCAATACAGTGTAAAATTACCTTGTGTATGTATGTTTGTACACATATGTGTATATACTTATTTTTTATCAGCCTTAACTGGAATACAAGCTTTATGAGAACAGAAGCTTATCTATCTTATTTATCTTCTTATCGAAGTTCCTGGAACATATCTGGTACATAATAGATGCTCAATAAATATTTGATGAATGAACAAATGAATGAACTCAAAATTAAGACTTACAGAAAATACTTAAAAGGGCTTCACATGGTTATCCTGAACAAAGGAAGATTCAGGGAGAATATCTGAGTAGCTGTCATGAAAATAATCTAAAGATATTTCAAATGGAAAAATAATTTTTTTGGTATACCCTTAAAATTAGGATACCTATTTTGATTTAAGAGAGAGAAAACCATTCTAAAAATCAAATCTGTGGAAAGATAAAATGAGTTGTTTGGGGAGTTTTTTGAATAAAATCTAAATAATCACAAGGAGGGTTTCTATAGAAAGCACTGAGCCTTAGTATAGATAATGTAGCTGCATTATATATATGCCATCCTCTTATACCGAGGAGCTGCTTCCTCTTTAGCTATCATAACCCAATGTGGCATTATGTTATCTTAAAAGATTATGCAAGTAATCTAATTAAGTTTATTTTATTTTCCTCATCAAGCCTATGAGTTACTCAAAGTACTGGAAATACCATATTTTAGATCTGTCTCAATGGTATACCAACATTTAAATAGGTTACAAAAAAATCCAGTTTCCCCCCCAAAATTTTTTTATAATCTATTCCCATTTTTTTGTCCCCTCTCAACCTATCACCATGATCACTGAATCGTACTTCTGAGGAATGTGGAAGGAATATTATTAGGAGAGGCAGTATGAAACATCCTGCCACTGGGACCGTTACCCTTTTATCCAAGAAGATTCTTTCCATTTCTTGTTATGATGTCTTATCATCTTCAGCACATGACCATACACACTGGGGAATATAGGCTCTACTGTGCATTTTGGTCCTTTGTTCTTATAAGCAGTATTAATTGCCCAGTAATCAAATGGCAAGCCTAGCATAGACTCTGCATAATATATGATCTAAGGGAAAGGTGAAAAGCATGAATGGCAGTGCAGTGGTATGAAGACTGTTCCTGAATAGCATGGTCTGAAGGTAGAAGATAAGGAACTTCAGTCTGGGTTATTCTAATAGTGCTGAGCAGAGAATGAAAAGGAACAGAAATACTGACTAGACTCTTAGTTACACTGAAATCATCTAAAATAGCCAGAGTAGTTACTCAGAGTGCAGGCCCTGAGATCAACGCTGACAGAGTCTGATTCCCTGTTTTATCACTTACTTAGCTGCAAGACTTTGGACGAGTCACTGAACTTCTCTCATTTGTTTCACTGTAGAAATGAAGATAATGATGGCATGCACATGATAGCATTTGGGGAGGAAAAAGTAAGTTAATTCATGCAAAGCACTTACCAAAGTGCTCGATGCATCAAAAAAGGCCCACAAATGTTAACACTCTAATTCTTATTTTATACTTTATATGCTTAATAGCCTCTGCTTTCCTAAGTCTTCTACCTTTACCCTCCTCTGAATGGCTGTTTTTTAATCAATTGAGAATAGAGACAAAATTATAGAACTTAACATCAAAAAATTAGGATAGAGGAATGGAGAAGAAGAGAGAATAAAGGCTGGGGACTAAGGAAACATGTCTTGTGACTATAAAGCAATGAGGTTCACAATTTTCTTCCACAATAAATTCTGAAGGCAAATTCTTAAGAGGAGTTTCATTCCAAAAATGCTCAGAGCAAAGACAGTGAATTTGAATAAATTTTGTCCCCCCAAGGGATTCCTTTGAAGTAGCACTCTTGTTCTGATTATGTATCCTGTAAAACTTACTAAAAATAAAAACCACTTGGCATTATACAGACAATCTATTTTAGAACAATTTGTAAGCAAAAGAAATGTGTATATATGCACGTTCACACATACACACACATGTTCTTGCCTAGTAATTGCAGAAATCCATATCATAAGGCAGAGTTCAGATAGCAACACCTTTGATGTTACGGTTCACGATCAAATTACATCAGCTTTTGAGTCTGGCCATGGTCAAATAACAGCTTTGATACTTCGGGTCAGTTGAACAAACATTTGTTATCTACTCTCTGCAGGCACTGCAGGAGAGTCCCTCTATGATCTAGTGAGTACATCAGACACGTCAACAGCTGGAACAATACCGCTGACGGTTTCCTCTGACAGAAATGGCAAATGTGTACAAGAAAGTACAGAGGAGGGTGACAAAAATCATATGACTAAAAAAGGATTCGAAGTTTCCTTCAGGAAGTGTAACTTGAGTTACACCTCGCAGAATGGACAAAACTCTGGTAGCTGGAAAAAGTGAGGAAACAGGCTCTGAAATGGAGGGTTTAAAAGGCATATTTCCCTTGAAGTCTTAGTCACTTGACAAACTTAATTCTTTATCTCTGATGCCTTCTGGTGCTAATCCCAGATTTCCTGTCACCCTGTTATAGGAAATCTACCCAATCATTGATTTCACCACACCCACATGTTTGTTCACGAGCATGTTTTCTGAAATGATTGAACTGGCCAATGAATAAGTGGTTAGAGGCCATTTGGGGAAGAAGACTTTAAGTTCTGAAGAAACTCTGAACCTTAAATGAAAAAAAATATGTATAAAAGATACTGGGAAGAGCTCTCCAAGATCAGGGGAGAGAGAGATCTGTGCATTATCTCACATTTTCTGCATCACCACCAAATTTATTTTAGTAATTCACTTCAGAGCCTGGATGCTGCATCATCAATGACTGTACCGTGAAGCCAAGCAAAAGGGGCTGCTCAGCAGTTCCCTGCCGCTTCGCCAGTGCAGACCTAAACTTAGAACCAACTCCGCTCCACACACATGCTCTTCCTATTATGCCATGGTTCATTCTAATTAAAAGGCATAAATCCCCTGCTTGCAATGGCAGGCAATTTTGTTTATTTTTGTCTTAGGTAAACCATACAGAGCAAAACTCATGTGGACTGGGGCCATAAACATGAAGCCCAGAGATAATAAGACCACTATTTTCCTTTAGGAATGACTAGAAAAATCAATGAAAGGGTTTGGTAAGAAGGGAAGACTACAAGCTCAACCAATCAGGAAATGATCTGTCATTTGGATGAGTCTAATGAGAAAAGCAATGCAGTGGATGCTGTGACATTACGCAACAAAATAGTGAATGATTAAGAAGTGACAAATGCAGGAGAAAAAAAAGGTACAAAAGATAATTTGACAAACTCTTCCCAAAACTAACCAAAAATTTTTTTTTCTCTGCGTTAGTGGAACAACTTGACATGAGGAGAGTTATCCTATTTTCAAAGAATTTTGTGTGAAGTGAGTTAAATTTTTATATAATTTTAATAATTAAGAATTGCAAATATATGTAAAGAATTTGGACTTTTAATGATGTAAACTCTGAAAATTGTGCTACATTTATTCAGAGTGCATTAAAAGTAGAAGAAAAGCTGATAATTATATTTTCAAGTATAAATATCATATATTTTATTTATTAAAATGGAAAATTAATAAAATACATTTTACATTGAATATAGTTAGAAAATTTTAGATCGTACATTTTACAGAATTAATATGTATTATCTGACCTCTAATTCAGAGTATTTTAAAACTCTCTTTCCTCTTACTTCTTTTAAACAGAAACTTACGTGTAATATTTTTTATTGACTTAGATCATAACAGTGGAGTATCATGGAAGGATGTTGGCCTTAGGCTACCTGGTCATGGATTCAAATCCTAAGCACTATTATTTTCTAACTATGTAGCCTTGGGCTAGTGTCTTAAGTTTTCTGAGTTTCCTAAGACTCAGTTTCCTTACATTCAAACTACAAAGCCTGCCACAAAACACACATCCACAATATTAATTTTCTCCTATCATTCCATTACATAGTCTCAACAAGAAGTTAAAAATCTGACCTCATCTGAGATCCAGTTAATAAGGTGAGAGAAATCAGAGAAATTTGTTTCCTATGACTTCAAGTACAAAATTTATTGCACCCTAGGGGGATTTAAATGATGGAGAACACCAGATGTGAGTGGAGTTTGCCTAGCACAAATAAAATAATCTCCTTTTCCTTGAGGATGTTAACATTTAGTAAATGTTAATGATAAAACAAGTATTACATGCTTAGTCGTGTGCTGCAAATGACTAATCTGGAGTAATCTTTAAATAGGGAACAGTTTAAATAGCAAATTCATATTTTGGGTTCCTATTTGTAACATGTAAGCTTCATGTAACATGTACACTTCAGTAAAACTTCATGTGTCTTGAAATATCTTTATGTGAATATGCTGACTGAAAATGGATCATTTGACAAAGACATATGAAGGTCGATATCTAGAAAAAATAGTAAGATTGGCTTAATTTCTATAAATAATGTATGCAAGATAATAGAAATATGACTCATTGATTTGTTAATAATATTTTTGTTTTTAAAAATACAAATGTTGCTTGGCTCTAGAGGCAATGTGCATATGCACAGTGTGAGGAATATTTTCTGACTCTGCCTGTGGAACTTCCTTAAAATATAGGCTCCAAGAGTTGTTTGTTTGTTTTTCGCTATGGATACTTAATTTAATGACACTCTTTTAGAAAAAGTTAATTTACCACATAAATGGCCATTTTGAGTTAAGGCTTAGAACTAATTATGAATATTCTCAACATTTTTAAAATAACAAAAAGGACAAATAGGATTAGGAATGAAAAATGGGTAATGAGTGAGGGATAAGGGTAAAGCTCAATGATAGGGTGATACATTGAAAAGGCTTCTGGGATAGAATTGACTGAATGACCCGGGGCCCAGCTCAGCTGACTCCTGATCTAATCATTTCCCATATAATCAAAGTTTATAGTCTAGGCAGAGAACTTTGCCTGTATGTATGCGTGTGTGTATTTTAGATAGGAAAATCTCTCCCCCACCCTTTGGGGCACATTTTTATCAGTATTAGTTATTCCTCTGGGCTGTAATAGAATGAGCCATTTGAGCTGTGTTGGAAAGTTATTCCTTAAACAGAAGTGGACCCAGACTGTTACTCTGTTCTCAGTGTTTAATCCTGCAGTTTTTAGCTCTCCTCTGGAGTCGTGCTGTGGTCAGCTCACCGGCCACACTGGTCACTTCTCCATTTCCCAGGGGAAACAGAGTGTTACAGTTACAGTGAAAACAAAATGAGCCTCTGAGGCAGACAGACCTGAGCTATATCCTGGGCCTCTCAAGGTGAGCAGATTACTCAAACTCAACGAGACCCACTATCTTCACCTGTCAAATGAGGATAATAGGACCTACCGGCTGTCTGAATTAAATGAACAACATCCACCAGATATTTAACAGGATTCCTGACACATAAAGCACTCACTAGAGCCTTTTCCCTTCCACATTCTCCCATGCTGTTAAAAGTATGTCTTTTGGGCTTCCCTGGTGGCGCAGTGGTTGAGAGTCTGCCTGCCAATGCAGGGGACACAGTTTCGAGCCCTGGTCTGGGAAGATCCCACATGCCGCAGAGTGGCTAGGCCCGTGAGCCACAACTACTGAGCCTGTGCGTCTGGAGCCTGTGCTCCGCAACAAGAGAGGCCGCGATAGTGAGAGGCCCGCG
Organism: Balaenoptera physalus; assembly: GCF_965194825.1. Classification (NCBI taxonomy): domain Eukaryota; kingdom Metazoa; phylum Chordata; class Mammalia; order Artiodactyla; family Balaenopteridae; genus Balaenoptera; species Balaenoptera physalus. Next base: position 17,338,503 of record NC_138884.1, on the reverse strand, counting down.
CACCGCCATGAAGAGTGGCCCCCACTTGCCGCAACTGGAGAAAGCCCTCGCACAGAAACGAAGACCCAACACAGCCAAAAATAAATAAATAAATAAAATTTTAAAAAAAAAGTATGCCTTTTGTTGTGTTTTTGGAGAATGTTACTCTAGCTTGATAAAATATTGCCTAAAATAATGGTAAACTGGCTCTGATTACATGACTGAGACACTTTCCTATGGGTTTATATTTGTCTATTATGGCTGCCTACTACTAGGTTTTTGGCTGTATCCAAATAATAGAGATTTTTTAAAAAATATAAGTGAAGTTACCACAGTATTACAAAATCTTAACATTCAACGTTCTTTGAGTTCTGTGTTAAGAAAGTGCATGTGTTAAATTGAATACCTGAGTTTTCCTATTCACATATGACATAAGAGAACCAGTGACAAACTGAAATATACCAGTTAAGTTATTCATCATATAGACTGTTAGATTTACCAAATTATTTATTGTATTGAGTATTTAAAAGCATATATCTAAACCATATTTTAATTTAGCCAGATTGGTTTCATGTATATTTACTATACATGTTTCAGATGGTACCATTTTAACATGTCTAATTTATTTTTTAAAGATTATGAAAATAATTTCTAAGTGATACTATTGTTACTGAGTTCTGTGTTTTTAATAAATCTAAGAAATTCTCAAAAATAGAATTCCCATAGAAATGAATTCTAAGTTTTTGAAAAATGGGAGCTCATTTTGGGGGCTTAATTATAATCTGGTACTTTTAATTATAATCTGGCACTTTATAAGTATAATCAGATACCTGATTATAGGGACATGTATGCACTCAACAATAATAAAAAAGCTTAAATTCTGTCTCTTCAGATATGGATATCTTCCCACCCGCTTTTTATGTTTGTTGTAGGGCAATAAACTCTTACTTTTCTCCTACTGGAAAAGAAAAAATTACCTTCTTTTAACATAAATTTTATTTACATTTAATCTTTTTCCATTATGATTTTGGTTATTCTGTTTAATAATAGAAAAAAAACTCTATGCATACTTGATTGATACTAAATTCTTTCAAATATCGCACGAGAAAGCACATAGAAATCACAGTACAAAGATATAAAGTTTATAAAATAAAAAATGGAAAAAAGATATCAAATAAAGCAAAAAAATGTTTTACCTGATTTTGTTTGTACTTAAATTTCATGTTTTCTCATAAGGATCTACTCAGTGAATGACTCTAAGGAAATTTGACTAACTATTTGTTTTACATATACAGTATTTATTGAGATTTCATTAAAAAGATGATTTTGTTCAAGTAATTTCTCATTTCATAGCAATAGATGACAGAGAGAAAATTGGAAAAATAAATATTGATGAGTACATTTCAAATTGAAATTTCTATTAAGTCTTTTTTTTTAACATCTTTATTGGAGTATAATTGCTTTACAATGGTGTGTTAGTTTCTGCTTTATACCAAAGTGAATCAGTTATACATATACATATGTCCCCATATCTCTTCCCTCTTGCGTATCCCTCCCTCCCACCTTCCCTATCCCACCCCTCAAGGTGGTCACAAAGCACCGAGCTGATCTCCCTGTGCTATGCGGCTGCTTCCCACTAGCTATCTATTTTACGTTTGATAGTGTATATATGTCCATGCCACTCTCTCACTTTGTCCCAGCTTACCCTTCCCCCTCCCCGTATCCTCAAGTCCATTCTCTAGTAGGTCTGTGTCTTTATTCCCATCTTGCCCCTAGGTTCTTCATGACTTTATTTTTTTTTTTTTAGGTTCCATATATATGTGTTAGCATACGGTATTTGTTTTTCTCTTTCTGACTTACTTCACTCTGTATGACAGACTCTAGGTCCATCCACCTCACTACAAATAACTCAATTTTGTTTCTTTTTAAGGCTGAGTAATATTCCATTGTATATATGTGTCCATCTTCTTTATCCATTCATCTGTTGATGGACACTTAGGTGGCTTCCATGTCCTGGCTATTGTAAATACAGCTGCAATGAACATTTTGGTACATGACTCTTTTTGAATTACGGTTTTCTCAGGATATATGCCCAGTAGTGGGATTGCTGGGTCGTATGGTAGTTCTACTGTTAGTTTTTTAAGGAACCTCCATACTGTTCTCCATAGTGGCTGTATCAATTTACATTCCCACCAACAGTGCAAGAGGGTTCCCTTTTCTCCACACCCTCTCCAGCATTTATTGTTTGCAGATTTTTTGATGATGGCCATTCTGACTGGTGTGAGATGATATCTCATTGTAGTTTTGATTTCCATTTCTCTAATGATGAATGATATTGATGTTGAGCATCCTTTCATGTGTTTGTTGGCAATCTGTATATCTTCTTTGGAGAAATGTCTATTTAGGTCTTCTGTCCATTTTTGGATTGGGTTGTTTGTTTTTCTGATATTGAGCTGCATGAGCTGCTTGTAAATTTTGGAGATTAACCCTTTGTCAGTTGCTTCATTTGCAAATATTTACTCCCATTCTGAGGGTTGTCTTTTTGTCTGGTTTATGGTTTCCTTTGCTGTGCAAAAGCTTTTTAAATTTCATTAGGTCTGATTTGCTTATTTTTGTTTTCATTTCCATTTCTCTAGGAGGTGGGTCAAAAGGATCTTACTGTGATTTATGTCATAGAGTGTTCTGCCTAGGTTTTCCTCTAAGAGTTTGATAGTATCTGGCATTCCATTTAGGTCTTTAATCCATTTTGAGTTTATTTTTGTGTATGGTGTCAGGGAGCATTCTAATTTCATTCTCTTACATGTAGCTGTCCAGTTTTCCCAGCACCACTTATTGAAGAGGCTGTCTTTTTTCCACTGTATATTCTTGCCGCCTTTATGAAAGATAAGGTGACCATACATGCATGGGTTTCTCTCTGTGCTTTCTATCCTGTTCCATTGATCTATATTTCTGTTTTTGTGCCAGTACCATACTGTCTTGATTACTGTAGCTTTGTAGTAGAGTCTGAAATAAGGGAGCCTGATTCCTCCAGCTCCATTTTTCGTTCTCAAGATTGCTTTGGCTATTCGGGGTCTTTTATGTTTTCACACAAATTGTGAAATTTTTTGTTCTAGTTCTGTGAAAAATGCCAGTGGTAGTTTGATAGGGATTGCATTGAATCTGTAGATTGCTTTGGGTAGTAGAGTCATTTTCACAATGTTGATTCTTCTAATCCAAGAACATGGTATATCTCTCCATCTATTTGTATCATCTTTAATTTCTTTCATCAGTGTCTTATAATTTTCTGCATACAGGTCTTTTGTCTCCTTAGGTAGGTTTATTCCTACATATTTTATTCTTTTTGTTGCAATGGTAAATGGGAGTGTTTTCTTAATTTCACTTTCAGATTTTTCATCATTAGTGTATAGGAATGCAAGAGATTTCTGTGCATTAATTTTGTATCCTGCTACTATACCAAATTCACTGATTAGCTCTAGTAGTTTTCTGGTAGCATCTTTAGGATTCTCTATGTATAGTATCATGTCATCTGCAAACAGTGACAGCTTTACTTCTTCTTTTCCGATTTGGATTCCTTTTTTTTTTTTTTTTTAACTTTACTCAGCATAGGTTTTACATTTTATTTATTTATTTTATTTTTGGCTGTGTTGGGTCTTCGTTTCTGTGCGAGGGCTTTCTCTAGCTGCGGGAAGCGGGGGCCACTCTTCATCACGGTGCGCGGGCCTCTCACTATCGCGGCCTCTCTTGTTGCGGAGCACAGGCTCCAGATGCACAGGCTCAGTAATTGTGGCTCATGGGCCTAGTTGCTCCATGGCATATGGGATCTTCCCAGACCAGGGCTCAAACCTGTGTCCCGTGCATTGGCAGGCAGATTCCCAACCACTGTGCCACCAGGGAAGCCCCTGGATTCCTTTTATTTATTTTTCTTCTCTGATTGCTGTGGCTAAACCTCCAAAACTATGTTGAATAATAGTGGTGAGAGTGAGAAACCTTGTCTTGTTCCTGATCTTAGTGGAAATGGTTTCAGTTTTTCACCATTGAGGACAATGTTGGCTGTGTGTTTGTCATATATGTCCTTTATTGTGTTGAGGAAAGTTCCCTCTATGCCTACTTTCTGGAGGGTTTTTATCATAAATGGGTGTTGAATTTTGTCAAAACCTTTCTCTGCATCTATTGAGATGATCATATGGTTTTTCTACTTCAATTTGTTAATATGGTGTATCACATTGATTGTTTTGTGTATATTGAAGAATCCTTGCAGTCCTGGGATAAACCCCACTTTATAATGGTGTATGATCCTTTTAATGTGCTGTTGGATTCTGTTTGCTAGTATTTTTGTTGAGGATTTTTGCATCTGTATTCATCAGTGCTATTGGCCTGTAGTTTTCTTTCTTTGTGACATGTATGTGTGGTTTGGGTATCAGGGTGATGGTGGCCCCGTAGGATGAGTTTTGCAGTTTTCCTCCTTCTGCTATATTTTGGAAGAGTTTGAGAAGGATAGGTGTTAGCTCTTCTCTAAATGTTTGATACAGCTCGCCTGTGAAGCCATTTGGTCCTGGGCTTTTTTTTGTCGGAAGATTTTTAATCACAGTTTCAATTTCAGTGCTTGTGATTGGTCTGTTCATATTTTCTATTTCTTCCTGGTTCAGTACCAGATGGTTTTGCGTTTCTAAGAATTTGTCCATTTCTTCCAGGTTGTCCATTTTATTGGCATATAGTTGCTTGTAGTAGTCTCTCATGATCCTTTGTATTTCTGCAGTGTCAGTTGTTACTTTTCCTTTTTCATTTCTAATTCTATTGACTTGAGTCTTCTCATTTTTTTTTCTTGATGTGTCTAGCTAATGGTTTATCAATGTTGTTTATCTTGTCAAAGAACCAGCTTTAATTTTATTGATCTTCGCTATCATTTCCTTCATTTCCTTTTCATTTATTTCTGATCTGATCTTTATGATTTCTTTCCTTCTGCTAACTTTGGGGTTTTTTGTTCTTATTTCTCTAATTGCTTTAGGTGTAAGGTTAGGTAGTATATTTGAGATGTTTCTTGTTTCTTAAGGTAGGATTGTATTGCTATAAACTTCCCTCTTAGAACTGCTTTTGCTGCATCCCATAGGTTTTGGGTCATCGTGTTTTCATTGTCATTTGTTTCTAGGTATTTTTTGATTTCCTCTTTTATTTCTTCAGTGATGTCTTGGTTATTAAGTAGTGTATTGTTTAGCCTCCATGTGTTTGTATTTTTTACAGATTTTTTCCTGTATTTGATATCTAGTCTTATAGCATTGTGGTCAGAAAAGATACTTGATACGATTTCAATTTTCTTAAATTTACCAAGGTTTGATATGTGACCCAAGATATGATCTATCCTGGAGAATGTTCCATAAGCACTTGAGAAGAATGTGTATTCTGTTGTTTTTGGATGAAATGTCCTATAAATGTCAATTAAGTCCATCTTGTTTAATGTATCATTTAAAGCTTGTGTTTCCTTATTTATTTTCATTTTGGATGATCTGTCCATTGGTGAAAGTGGGGTGTTAAAGTCCCCTACTATGATTGTATTACTGTTGATTTCCCCTTTTATGGCTGTTAGTATTTTCCTTATGTATTGAGGTGCTCCTATTTGGGGTGCATAAATATTTACAATTGTTATATCTTTTTCTTGGATTGATCCCTTGATCATTATATAGTGTCCTTCTTTGTCTCTTGTAATAGTCTTTATTTTAAAGTTTATTTTCTCCAATATGAGAATTGCTACTCCAGGTTTCTTTTGATTTCCATTTGCATGGAATACCTTTTTCCATCCCCTCACTTTCAGTCTGTATGTGTCCGTAGGTCTGAATTGGGTCTCTTGTAGCCAGCATATATACAGGTCTTGTTTTTGTATCCATTCAGCCAGTCTATGTCTTTTGGTTGGAGCATTTCATCCATTTACATTTAAGGTAATTTTCGATATGTATCTTCCTATTACCATTTTCTTAATTGTTTTGGGTTTGTTATTGTGGGTCTTTTCCTTCTCTTGTGTTTCCTGCCTAGAGAAGTTCCTTTAGCATTTGTTGTAAAGCTGGTTTGGTGGTGCTGAATTCTCTTAGCTTTTGCTTGTCTGTAAAGTTTTTAATTTCTCCGTCAAATCTGAATGAGATCCTTGCTGGGTAGAGTATCTTGGTTGTAGGTTTTTCTCCTTCATCACTTTAAATATGCCCTGCCACTCCCTTCTGGCTTGCAGAGTTTCTGCTGAAAGATCAGCTGTTAACCTTATGGGGATTCCCTTGTACGTTATTTGTTGTTTTCCCCTTGCTCCTTTTAATATTTTTTTCTTTGTATTTAATTTTTGATAGTTTTATTAATATGTGTCTTGGCATGTTTCTCCTTGGATTTATCCTGTATGGGACTCTCTGTGCTTCCTGGACTTGATTAACTCTTTCCTTACCCATATTAGGGAAGTTTTCAACTATAATCTCTTCAAATATTTTCTCAGTCCCTTTCTTTTTCTCTTCTTCTTCTGGGACCCCTATAATTCGAATGTTGTTGCGTTTAATGTTGTCCCAGAGGTCTCTGAGACTCTCCTTAATTCTTTTCATTCTTTTTTCTTTATTCTGCTCTGCAGTAGTTATTTCCAGTATTTTATCTTCCAGGTCACTTATCCTTTCTTCTGCCTCAGTTATTCTGTTATTGATTCCTTCTAGAGAATTTTTTATTTCATTTATTGTGTTGTTCATCACTGTTTGTTTGCTCTTTAGTTCTTTTAGGTCCTTGTTAAACGTTTCTTGTGTTTTCTCCATTCTATTTCCAAGATTTTGGATCATCTTTACTATCATTATTCTGAATTCTTCTTCAGGTAGACTGCCTATTTCCTCTTCATTTGTTAGGTCTGGTGGGTTTTTGCCTTGCTCCTTCATCTGCTGTGTGTTTCTCTGTCTTCTCATTTTGCTTAACTTACTGTGTTTGGGGTATCCTTTTCGCAGGCTGCAGGTTCGTCATTCCTGTTGTTTTTGGTGTCTGTCCCCAGTGGCTAAGGTTGGTCAGTGGGTTGTGTAGGCTTCCTGGTGGAGGGGAGTAGTGCCTGTGTTCTGGTGGATGAGGCTGGTTCTTGTCTTTCTGGTGGGTAGGTCCACGTCTGGTGGTGTGTTTTGGGGTGTCTGTGGCCTTATTATGACTTTAGGCAGCCTCTCTGCTAATGGATGCGGTTGTATTCCTGTCTTGCTAGTTGTTTGGCATAGAGTGTCCAGCACTGTAGCTTGCTGTTCATTGAGTGGATCTGGGTCTTGGCGTTGAGATGGAGATCTCTGGGTGATTTTCGCCATTTGATATTATGCGGAGCTGGGAGGTCTCTTGTGGACCAATATCCTGAACTTGGCTCTCCCACCTCAGAGGAACAGCCCTGACGTCTGGCTGGTGCACCAAGACCCTGTCATCCACACGGCTCAGAATAAGAGGGAGAAAAAAAAAAGAAAGAAGATAAAATAAACTAAAATAAAGTAAAATAAAATAAAACAAAGTTATTAAAATAAAAAATAAAAAACAATTGTTAAAAAAAATTTCTTTAAATAATTAAAAAAGAAAGAAAGAAAGAAAGAAGAGAGCAACTAAACCAAAAAGAAATCCACCAATGATAGCAAGTGCTAAATACTATACTAAAAACAAAAAACAAAAAACAAAAAACGGATAGACAGAACCCTAGGATAAATGGTAAAAGCAAAGCTATACAGACAAAATCACACAAGAAGCATACACATACACACTCACAAAAAGAGAAAAAGGGAAAAAAATGTATATATCGTTGCTCCCAAAGTCCACCTCCTCAATTTGGGATGATTCGTTGTCTATTCAGGTATTCCACAGATGCAGGGTATATCAAGTTGATTGTGGAGATTTAATCCACTGCTCCTGAGGCTGCTGGGAGAAATTTCCCTTTCTCTTCTTTGTTCGCACAGCTCCTGGGGTTCAGCTTTGGATTTGGACTTGCCTCTGCCTGTAGACCCTCCTCACAGGACAGGGTTAAAGTAGAAGCTGCTTCAGGGGCTCTGGCTCACTCAGGCCGGTGGGAGGGAGGGGTACAGGATGCTCTGAGAGCCTGCGGTGGCAGAGGCCAGCGTGACGTTGCACCAGCCTGAGGCGCGCTGTGTGTTCTCCCAGGGAAGTTGTCCCTGGATCACGGGACCCTGGCAGTGGCGGGCTGCACAGGCTCCCAGGAGGGGAGATGTGGAGAGTGAACTGTGCTTGCACACAGGCTTCTTCATGGCTGCAGCAGCAGCCTTAGCATCTCATGCTCGTCTCTGGGGTCCGCGCTGATAGCCACAGCTCGCACCCGTCTCTGGAGCTCCTTTAAGCAGTGCTCTTAATCCCCTCTCCTTGCGCACCAGGAAACAAAGAGGCAAGAAAGTCTCTTGCCTCTTCGGCAGCTCCAGACCTTTTCCCAGACTCCCTCCCAGCTAGCTGTGGTGCAATACCCCCCTTCAGGCTGTGTTCACGCCGCCAACCCCAGTCCTCTCCCTGGGATCCAACCGAAGCCCGAGCCTCAGCTCCCAGCCCCGCCTGCCCCGGCGGGTGAGCAGACAAGCCTCTCGGGCTGGTGAGTGCTGGTCAGCATCGATCATGTGTGCAGGAATCTCTCTGCTTTGCCCTCTGTACCCCTGTTGCTGCACTCTCCTCCGTGGCTCTGAAGCTTCCCCCCTCTGCCACCCACAGTCTCTGCCCACGAAGGGGCTTCCTAGTGTGTGGAAACCTTTCCTTCTTCACAGCTCCCTCCCACTGGTGCAGGTCCTGTCCCTATTCTTTTGTCGCTGTTTTTTCTTTTTTCTTTTGCCCTACCCAGGCACGTGGGGATTTTCTGGCCATTTGGGAGGTCTGAGGCCTTCTGCCAGCATTCAGTAGGTGTTCTGTAGGAGTCGTTCCACATGTAGATGTATTTCTGATGTATTTGTGGGGAAGAAGGTGATCTCCACGTCTTACTCTTCTGACATCTTGAAGTTCCTCCTCTATTAAGTCTTATAGATCTGAGACCAAGGCTATTAGTGAGATTATCTTGATAACCTGGGTGATAGTATTTTCCCAAAATAGCCACAACCGTATCTCCCATTCCACATTCTCTCCTACAATATGACTTCAACCTTTCTTCCATTAAGAGGTATGGTCTACATTCCCTCTCCTTGAATCTGGATATGATTATGTCTATGGCAGAAGTATGACTTCTGAGTTTATGTCATAAATAGTGATACAACTTCTGACTGATTTTCTTGAATATTTGTTCTTGAGAACCTATTACCATGCTGTGAGGAAACACAAGCAGCTAATGGAGAGGTCTACATGGAGAAGACCCAAGACCTTCTGGACTACAGGCCTAGCTGAGCTCCCTGATGACAGGCTCATTAACTTGCCAGCTATATAGATCAACCATCTTAAAAGTGGATTCTCCAGCTTCTAGTTAATCCACCCCTGTTGATGTTTACAGAGAGCAATGATGAACCATCCTTCTGAAATTTGCCACAATTTCAGATTCATGAAATTCAGAAATGATTGCTCCTATTTTAAGCCACCAAATTTTGAGCAGTTTATTACATAGAAGAGATAACTAATAGAGACAATCTCCTAAAAATGATACCCAATTATTCAACTAAGTTTGTATGAGTTAGGAGTGATCATTGTCCACTTTCCCAGTTATGAGTCAAAGAATTCGGCTTTATCACCTTTAATAAGAGGCAGAGTATGTGTGTGTGTGTGTGTGTGTGTGGATATATATATATACATACCTACATATACATATATATGACATACCATTCAAATATGTCAATGTAGAAAGATATGTTTTCCTTCACATAAATATCTAATAAAATCCCATTATCTTCTTGAATAATAGTTTTACTTAAAGCCCTCAAGCTGAACTCAGTATTATGTAAGAAGTGTCAAAACCAGGGGGTTTTCTTCGTTTTTTGCACCTCAGTTTGAGAAGTACAGACTTCAGAATTGGCCATCCTCAAGAAACTGTCTCCTAAGAACCATTTTCTGTAACTGTGGCTCAACAGCAGCAAATATAAAGGTAACTTTATAAAGAAAAATATAGATCACCATTAAAATAGCCTGGGTCTTCTCTCACCAAAATAACTTTATACATTAAGTGATAGAATAAGTTACCCTAACTTAACATAATGGTACTTTCCAAAATTAAGTGGGTTTAACAAATGGTAGAAGCTCTCCTAAATATTATTATTCATTATCCTATCTTCCACAGACAGCTGAAAGACAGAATTGATCAGATAAATCCACAAAATCCTGTGTGACTATTTTATGGGAGGTTTTAAATTGCACTCAGAAAAAAAAATGAAGGAGATTAAAATAGAATCTATGTACATACAATTTTGGGGATCAAATGCAGGCCGAAAGAGTGATGTTCCAGTTCTAATGTAAATAAACGTAGACAATATTTTAAAACAAAAAAGTTGTAGTTTACAAGGCCAGTTAATGTTAGATGAGAATCATAATCTAGAAGGAGATTTATTTTTTTTTAAATATATAATTTCTTTGAATTACTTGGAAATTAAAGGATTTGTTTAATAAATAAGAGATTAAAGATGAGATTTATGTCAATTACATGAAAGTGAATTGGCAGAATTAAGAAAATAATTTAGGATGAAAATAATGATACTTTAGCTTTAAAATGATTTTAAAAGTACTAAGGAGCTAAACTGATATATAGAAAGAGAATTCATAGAAATGGTGAACAAATTTATGGAAAAGCCTTTACCCTGGATGCAGGAAAAAAATAGAAAAGAAGTGAAAAAGGATAATATATATATATTATATATATATTATATATATATACATAATATATATATAATATATATACACACACACACACACACAATGAGCTGAGTTACTGAGTTCGATACACTGATTAAGAAAAAGCTGAATGGCCTATTACCAAATGCACAACAACACTGAACAGGTAAAATCACAAACACAGATCACAAATAATCAGTAAATGTTTCAAACTCATATAAAATCAAATGTAAGTTACAAAAATCATAAAATTGCACATTCATATTCCAGAACATCAGTAATTAAGACATTAATAATATCAAGGTAGATGTGATTGTGAGACATGCAGGGACTCTCATACAACGCTGATAGGAAGGCAATCTGGTATATTTCTGATAACAAGTACCAAAATGTACTTTGTCAGAGGTTTCTATAAGTATGCTCAACAAACCCTGCTTCGCCTTTGTTCATGGGCACATAGCTGGATGAGATTTCCTGTTAAATGTTAGATCTGCTGTTAAATGGTCATGCAACTAAGATTTGGCCAATGGAAAGAGGTTACAAGTGACACACCAATTTTAAATCCTGAAGACTAAAATATATCACATGTAATCTTTTATGTACTCTCTATTTCATGTCTATCAGTTGAATTATGATAATGTAGCAAAGGACTGAATGCCCTAAGGAATAGAGGAATTATAAGTTAAAAAGGTGTCTGAGTGGCTGATTCACTGCATGAAAGAGAGCCACTCAGGACAGCTGGTCAACAAAGAATCCATATGTTGCATGGTTGCATGATGAAAATGAACATTTGTGTTAATCTACCAAAATTTGGAGGTTGTTTATAACAAACACAGACATAGACAAATCGTTATCTTAAAGTATGATGCTGCCACAGCAGAAACCTAATGAGGCATTGGCTTAATTGGTCAGGTGGCTGGCAGCAAGAAAACTGATATCAGAGGCTGAGAAAGTGGAAACCCAGGTTGTATTGTGATGGTATATCTGGCAAAATTCTTGCCTGGGATAACTTGGAAGGCAGACCACATGCCTTACTGATCTTGTACCTCTAGAGAAAAAATCAGAGTGTTTGTGTGTGTTGGTTATTATTGGTTGCTTTTGGCAAGTTATAAGAAAGTGAAAAACTCAAGAAAGTCTTGTCTGATTTGTTACTAGATATGGACAGGAGTTTTGAAAGTACAAAGACTTGGAGCAATAAAAGTTTGTAAAACCTTATATATTCTAGACCTAAACAGTGAAAGATAAGATTGAAAAAAGCTTTCAAAAGATATTGCAAAGCTTCTATGCTTAAAAGAGACCATCATTTCTGTGTTAAATGTATGGACTTCCCACCTATTGTTTTAAGTTGGCCAAAATAATTGCCATGATGTTGATAAAGCAGCATGGGTTTGAGGAAGCAAAACATTAGCCTTGAGAATTTCTGCCTAAAAGATAACCTTGGTTGTGGTTAGCAGCACCTGGAACTCACTGGATGCAAAGAGAGATCTACTAATTTTCTGAGAGAATATTATTGCCAAAGGAACTATGAGCCTGAACTTAAAAGCCACCAGCCATTTGAATGATAACATAATATTCAGAACACAATTTTTACCAGGAGGAACAGGCTATGAAACAAGGGAAGACCTAATAAGGGCATATTCCTCATTGCTCACCTCAGACCACTTCAGATATGAATATGGAAGATAATAATTTATCAGTGGGTAAAACCGTTAGACAAGGGAGTTCCACACAAAGAGCAAACCATAGTCTCATCAAGGAATATCCCCTACCCTATGATAAGGAGTTTTTATATACCCTGCCACTGAGATTTCTAGATGTCTGCATACCAATAACTGCTATGTATCTCCCACTCTGCCCTTTTCAAATACGATTTTCTGTTGTGGTCATCCTGTCCCAACTGTGCTACTGTATATTGGGTGTAGGGGGAGCTAAAGCTCTATTTCAAGAGCATCAGACCAGAGTAGATATACATGGATCTAATAAAGATCACTACACTCATATTACATCAATATCCTGGACTTCAAGTTGTACAGGACTTCAGAATGTATCTCTTTAGGAAAGGGGTAAGTCGGAAAAAGTACAAAATGATATTTGGGGATCAGATGGATACACTGTGTCAGAGGCTGCTATGGGTTCACTGAAAGCTACATTCCCTTTCTTCTGGAGAACACAGTTAGACCACATTTTTTATTTAGGTATGTCCCTGTGACTGACTTACGGCCAGTGGAATGTGAACACAAGTGATGTGTGATACCTCAAAGCCTAACTCCTAAAAATCCTCAAATGATCCCCATACTTCTTTGCAGAGAATTCACCAGAGGAGCTTACCTACCTAGGGAATGCAGAGTGATGAGAGAGGAGGAGCCACAGGCTCTAAGACACCACTTGGAAATCTGCTTTATTCATGACAGACTGGTGCATGACCAAGAAAAAATTTTATGGTGTGAAGCCACTGACTTTTGAGGTTGTTTGTTACAGTAGTTAGTACATTCTGACTAACATACTGAGTCAATAACTCTATTGCATTGAATTTTTTTCCCTAAGGTTGTTGTCAGGTAAAAAGAAAAAATAAATGAATAAATAAATATATATACACACACACGTATGTGTGTATATATATATATATATATATATATATAAAGTTATGCTTATAACAACAATACTTAGAAAAATAACATCTAATTAAATTATAGTGCTTTATATAACTGAATATTTTGTATTATTTAAAATGATACATGTATCAAGGTAGAAATAGATTTAAGCTATATTGTTTATGGAAAAACTTTTATAATGAAATTACAAGTGAATTTTCACTTTCCTCTTCATTGCTTTTACTACTGTCTGACTGATTTACCTTTACCATGTACTTATAATCAGAAGTTTTAAAAAAGTATTTTCTTTTTTTTACATTTTTAAATGGTTTTAAAAAGGTATTTTCTTTTTTTTACATTTTAATTTTATCTTGGAGTATAGTTGATCAACAATGTTGTGTAAAAAGGTATTTTTTTTTAAAAAGTTAAATTAAAAGACAACCTAACAAATGAGAGACGATATTTGCAAATCATGTATCTTTAAGGGGTTAATATCCAAAATATGCAAAGAACTCATACAATTCAACAGCAAAATATTCAAACAACCCAACTGGAAAATGGGCAGAGGACCCGAATAGACATCTTTCAAAAGAAGATGTACAGGTGATCAACAGGTACATGAAAAGATGTTCAACATCACTAATTATTAGAAAAATGCAAATCAAAACTACAATGAGATATCACATCACAACTGTTAGAATGGCTATTATCAAAAAGACCACAAATAACAAATGTTGGCTAGGATGTGGAGAAAGGGAAACACTTACATCCTATTGGTGGGAATATAAATTGGTGCAACCACTATGGAGAACAGTATGGAAGTTCCTCAGAATATTAAGAACAGCATTACCATATTATCCGGCTCTTCCACTTCTGGGTACTTATCCAAAGAACAGGAAAACACTTCAATTCAAAACGATATATGTACCCTAATGTTCACAGTAGCATTATTTACTTACAGTAGCCAAGATATGGAAACAACCTAAGTGTCCATCAACAGATGAATGGATAAAGAACAGTGTGTGTGTGTGTGTGTGTGTGTGTGTATATATATATATATATATACACACACACACATACTACTACCCAGCCATAAAAAAGATGAAATCTTACAATTTGTCACAACATGGATATACCTTAAGGGTAATATGCTAAGTGAAATAAGTCAGACAGAAAAAGACAAATACCATATGATTTTACTCATATATTGAATATAAAAAACAAACAAAAATAAATGAACAAACCAAACCAAAACAAACCAAAAGAAACATGTAGATACAGAGAACAGAATGTTGGTTACCAGAGGGAAGGGAGAGGGGAGGGCAAAATGAGTAAAGGAGTTCAACTGTATTATGAAAACTAAATTTTTGGTGGTGAGCATGTTGTAGTGTATATAAAAGTAGAAAGATAACATCGTACACATGAAAATTAAACTTATATGTTATAAAAAAGTTATCTCAATAATAAAAAAGGAAGACAAGATAAAAATGTAAAAATAAACAAAAGTAAATTTTATCTACGAGGCATATGAGATTTAATTTGTACATTGAATCTAACATAGATTGTGTCTTTCCCAAATCAGTTTTAGTGAGTCTGAATTTTTCTGGAAGATAGAAGAGCTCTTCCAATCATCTGAGCCTGCTTCTCTTTAAATAGGTAAAGAGAACTTGGGGGGAAATTAATGTTTTCACTGTCCTGCTATATTGGAGTAAGATTATTTTAGAACGATAAAGTCAAGCCTTAATGAACTCCTTGCAGAATTTCTGAAGGCCCTCAAACTAGGCATTGATGGAATTAGTTGTTTTAAAACCTATGTCTGGGACTTCCCTGGTGGTCCAGTGGGTAAGACTCTGTGCTCCCAATGCAGGGAATCCGGGTTTGATCCCTGGTCGGGGAACTAGATCCCGCATACATGCCACAACTGAGAGTTCATACGTCACAACTAAGAAGTCTGCATGCCACAACTAAAAAAAAAAAAGATCCCGCATGCCACAACAAAGATCACGAGTGCTGCAACTAAGATCTGGCACAGCCTAAATAAATAAATATTTAAAAGCAAAAACAAAAACACATATGTCCATCCACCTTACCCAACCTTAGTTTCTTTAGTAAACCACTATGTTCTAATCATTAGTCTATATCTATGCCCATTAATCTGCAGTCCTTAGTTTTGAGTCAGACTCATAATTTACTTCTCCATCTCAGTCCTGCCATTCTACTGAATAAATTTTATATTTATATAGATGGGGTTTTAATTTCCTACTGGTGCCATAACGAATTACCACAATTTGGGTGGCTTAGAACAACAGAAATTTATTCTCTCACAGTTCTGGAGGCTAGAAGTCAAAAGTCAAGGTGTTGGGAGGGCCATACTCTTATCAGAAGTTTTTGGGGAAGAATTCTTCCTAGCTCACCTCTTCTAGCTCCTGTTGGCTGCCAGCAGTCCTTGGCACTCTCTGACTTGTAGATGCATCACTCCAATCTCTGTTCCATCTTCACGTGGAAGATGTTTGTCTGTGTCTCTATATCTGAATTTCCCTCTTATTATAAGGAAGTCAATCGTATTAGATTTAAGGCCCACCCTATTCCAGCACAGCCTCATCTTAACTTTATATCTGCAAGGACCTATTTCCAAATAAGGTCACATTCATAAGCTCCAGATGGAAATGAATTTTGGGGAGACATTATTCAAACCAGATGGTTCAACCCAAAACTCTGTTTTTTAAATTTTCTCATTTTCAACAAGATTATACAGTCACACTCTCTTTCCGTCATACGTTAGTACTTGTTATAACCCGAAGCCCCTTCACTTCTGAAATATTAAATTCAAACTTTCCATTCTCTGACCGATTTTTCTTTCCTTTTTATTTGCTTTTCCCTGTCCCTTCAATATCTACACTTCAATTCATCCCTCTAATTCTCCTGATGCATCAATCCCTTCTTGTCTTTGCCCAAATTAATATTCTGTCCCAGATTCGGTGGTCTATATATTGGAAATATTTTTACTATCTCTCTGCCTTATTCCTATCTTTTTGTCAAACACATCCAGCAAAACTCCAAACCCTGGATGAATATGAGTATCTATCTTTGTTTGTACCTGTGCCCAGGACCCTCAGCCTATGTGCAAAATTATTCATATAATCAATTAGACTGTTATCACCATGAATGTGGTATAAAAATATGAAGTGAGATTTCAACATTCCTCAGTAATTATACAGGGTATCTATTTAGGTCACTTTCTCATTTTCCTAAATTACAGGTTTCAGGCTTTCTGTGAATATTTCTATCAGTAGTTGACACTGACTAGAGCTTCCTCTTAGAAATGCCCTTTTCTTGGCTTTCACAGCTCTTTTCTTCTCTAGTCTCTCTTTCTTAGTCCTGTTTGCAGGACCTCTTTTCATTTTTGCTTCCTCTTAATATTGATATATTGGTGAAACAAGGTTCTGTTTAAACCTATTTTTATCTCATTCTATATACATACTAGCAAGGCAATATTATTCATTTCCATGGTTTTGATTATAATTTATATATTGAAGATATGCATTTATTTAAAATATCCAATTATTTCTTTCTTCTAGACATCAGGTCTACATATCAAATTGCTTACTAGATAACTTCACTTGAATGTTTTATTGGTCAGCTCAGATTGCCATAGCAAAATACCATAGGCTGAGTGGCTTAAACAACAGAAATATATTTCTCACAGTTCTGGAGGCTGGAAAGTCCAAGATCAGGGTGCCAGCATGGTTAGGTTCTAGTGAGGACTCTTTCTGGCTTGCAGCTGGCTGCCTACTTGCTTTGTCCTCACACGGTGGGGACAAAGACAGAGAATGAATTCTCTGGTGTCTCCTAAAAGAGCACTAAAAATCCCAACATGAGGGTCCCACCCTCATGACCTAATCTAAGTCTAATTACTTCAACAAAGTCTCACCTCCAAGTACCAACACTTTGGGGATTAAGGACACATTTTAGTCCATAGTAGGTGTATACAGGTATATCAGCCACAATATGTTGCATGATTATCTCCTTGTCTTTAACACCAAACCTATCTATTCCCTGAAATACTTAATTATACTAACATCCATCCTTCTGCCAAATCATAAAACTTAACACATTTGACCTTTCCTCCTCCTTCAAACACCAAGTTTTTTCATCTATCTATTTTAAAAATGCTGAATACCAACAGGATACCAGGCACTGTGCTAGGAACTGGGTTAACCACAGATAGCCTGAGTAAGTGAAGATTGGGTTGAGATGTGAAACAAGAGTAAGAATTTTACCACGCAGAAAAGAAAGAAGAGGAACAGGTCTTTTATCTTCCTTAGATTTATTCCCAGGTATTTCATTCTTTTTGATGCAACTGTGAATGGGATTAACTTCTTAATTACTCTTTCTGATAGCTCATTATTAGTGTATATAAACACAACAGATTTCTGTACATGAATTTCATATCCTGCAACTTTATTATGTTGAGATATGCCCCTCTTTACCCATCTTGTTGAGAACTTTTATCATAAATCAATATTAAATTTTGTCAGTAGTTTGTTCTCTATTGAGATTATCTATCATATGGTTTTAATGCTTCAATTTGTTAATGTGGTACATCACATTGGTTGATTTGTGGATATTGAACCATCACTGCATCCCTGGGATAAATCCCACTTGATCATGGGCAATGATCCTTTTAATGTATTGTTGAATTTAGTTTGCTAGTATTTTTTGAGGATTTTTACATCTAGGTTTTTCAGTAGTACTGACCTGTAATTTTCTTCTTTTGTGATGTTCTTGTCCAGTTTTGGTATCAGGGTAATGCTGGCCCTGTTGAATGAGTTTGGAAGCATTCCTTTCTCTTCAATTTCTTTGGAATAATTTGAGAACTATAGGCATTAACTATCCTCTAATGCTTGATAGAATTAACCTGTGAGGCCACCTGGTCCTGGACTTTTGTTTGTTGGGAGTTTTTCTTTTTAAAATCATAGATTCAATTTCAGTACTAGTAATTGGTGTGCTCATATTTTGTATTTCTTCCTGATTCAGTCTTGTGAGATTTTACCACTGGGAATTTATTCATTTCTTCTAGGTTGTCCATCTTATTGGTGTGTAATTGTTCATAATAATCTCTTATGATCTTTTGTATTTCTGTGGTGTCAGTTGTAATTTCTCCTTTAGCATTTTTTTATTTTATTAATTTGGGCCCTCTCTTTTTTTCTTAATGAGTCTGTCTAAAGGCTTATTAATTTTGTTTATCTTTTCAAAGGACCAGCTCTTAGTATCATTGATCTCTTCCATTGTTTTTAAAATCTCTACTTCATTTATTTCCACTCTGATCTTTTTTGTTTCTTTCCCTCTAACTTGCTTGTTTTTTATTTCTTTTAGGTGTAAGATTAGGTTGTTTATTTGAGATTTTTTCTTGTTTTCTAATATAGGCTTGTATCACTATAAACTTCCCTCTTTGAACTGTATTTGCTATATCCCATAGGTTTGGGGTCATTGTGTTTCCATTTTCATTTGTCTTCAGTTAGTTTTTGATTTCCTTTTTGATTTCTTTCTTTCTATGTTTAGTGGCATACCATGTAGCCCCCACATGTTTGTGCTTTTTGCAGTTTTTTCTCTTGTAGTTTTTTCTAGTCTTATAGTGTTGTGGTTGGAAAAGATGTTTGATATCATCTCAATCTTTTTAAATTTATTAAGTCTTGTTTTGTGACCTAGCATGTGATCTATCCTGGAGAATGTCCAATTTGAATTTGAAAAGAATGTGTATTCTGCCTTTGGATGGAATGTTCTATGTATATCTATTAAGTTCACCTGGTCCAATGTGTCATTTAAGACCAGTGTTTCCTTATTGATTTTCTGTCTAGATGATCTGTCCATTGATTTAAATAGGTTGTTAGAGTCTCCTACTATTATTGTATTACTGTCAATTTTCCTTTTATGTTTGTTAACTTTTGGTTTATGTATTTATGTATGTTGAGTGCATATATATTTACAATTGTTATACATTCTTATTGGATTGCTCCCTTTATCATCATGTAATGTCCTTCTTTGTCTTTTGTTATAGTCTTTGTTTTAACATCTATTTTGTCTGATATAAGTATTGCTATCCCAGCTTTCTTTGTTTCCATTTGCATAAAATACATTTTTTTCATCCTTTCACTTTCAGTCTGTGTGTGTCTTTAGATCTGAAATGAGTCTTTTGTAGGCAGCATATATATTGGTCTTGTTTTATTATCCATTCAGCTAATGTATGTCTTGTAACTGAAGCATTTAGTCCATTTCCATTTAAAGTAATTTTGATAGATATAAGCTTGTTGCCATTTTGTTCATTGTTTTCTGGTTATTTTTGTAGGCCTTTTTTTGTTCCTGTCTTCTTCTTTTGTTCTTTTTCCTTGTGATTTGTTTACTGTCTTTAGTGTTATGTTTGTGTGTGTGTATCTATTGCAGAATTTTGTTTTGTGGTTACCATGAGGTTTATATTTATCTATTTATCAATCAACCTATCTATCATTATTTTAAGTTGATGATCTCTTAAGTTTGAAAGCATTCTAACAATCTTTACATTTTTACTCCCGACTTTAATGTTTTTTAAGTCATATTTTACATCTTTTTTGTTCTGTGTATTCTTTAACTACTTATTGTGGACATAGACTATTTTACTACTTTTGTCCTTTCTATTAGCTTTATAAGTGGTTGATCAACTACATTTACTGCATGTTTGCCTTTACCAGTGAAGTTTTCTTGTCATAATTTTCATATTTCTAGCTGTAGCCTTCTCTCTCCTCTTAGAGAAGTCCCTTTAACATTTCTTGTTAAACTGGTTTAGTGGTGAGGAACTCTTTTAGCTCTCGCTTGTCTGTAAAACTCTACCTCTCGTTCAAGTCTGAATGATAACCTGTCAGTAAGAGAATTCTTGGTTGTAGGTTTTTTCCTTTTATCACTTTGAATATTTCATGCCTCTCCCTTCTGGCCTGCAAAGTTTCTGCTGAAAAGTCAGCTTATAATCTTATGGGAATTCCCTTGTATGTAACCAGCTTTCTCTTGCTGTTTTTAAGATTCTTTATTTTTACCTTCTTAATTATAATGTGTCTTGTTATGGACCTCTTTGGGTTCATCTTGTTTAGGACTCTTGTGCTTCCTGGACCTAGATGTCTATTTCCTTCCCCATGTTGGGAAAGTTTTCAGCTATTATTCTTTCAAGTAAATTCTCTGCTTCTTTCTCTCTCTATTTGCCTTCTGAGACCCTTAGAATGTGAATGTCATTATGAGAACTGCCTTCATTTTTTAAATTCTTTTTTTCTGTTCAGCTTGGTTCATTTCCACTACTCTGTCTTCCAGATCGCTGATCTGTTCCTCTGCATCATCTAAGCTACTGTTGATTCCTTCTAGTATTTCTGTTATTGTAGTCTTCACTGTTTTGTTCCCTTTTATATTTTCTGACTCTATTGAAATTCTCACTGTGTTCATCCATTTTTCTCCCAAGTTCTTTGAGCATCTTTATGATTATTACCTTGAACTCTGTAGGGGAAACTGCTTATTTCCATTTTGTTTATTTCTTTTTCTGAGGTTATGTCTTGTTACTTCTTTGTAACATGTTCCTCTGTCTCCTTATTTTCTCCCAATTCTCTATGTTTATTTCTATGTGCTATGTAGGTTAGTTATGTATCCTGATCTTGGATAAAAGGTCCTATGTAAGATACATCTTATGGGGCCCAGCAATGCATTCCCCTTTGGTCACCAGAGCTATATGCTCTAGGGTAGGGGTGCCCACTGCATGGGTTCTTCTGGTGTGGCAGGGCTGACTACTGTCAGCATGATGGTAGGTGGGGCTGGCCCCCAGCCTGTTTTTTTTTTTTTTTTTTTTTTTTTTAGGCCATGCCTTATGTAGTGGCTCTCAGGTCTGCTGGAGGGTGGAATAGGCTTCCTGTGTGATTGGTTACACGGCCCAGAGGGGCATGGGGCTGCTGCCAGCTTACTGTTGGGTGGGTTGGGTCCCTACATTTTTGTTTGGCATGGAAGATCCTATATTTATTTCAATTTTAGTATTTGCTTAATTTTTGGCTGCATTGGGTCTTTGTTGCTGCATGCGGGCTTTCTCTAGTTGTGGCAAGCGGGGGCTACTCTTTGTTGTGGTGCGCGGGCTTCTCATTGCAGTGGCTTTTCTTGTTGTGGAGCATGGGCTCTAGGCACATGGGCTTCAGTAGTTGCAGCATGTGGGCTCAGTAGTTGTGGCTCACAGGCTCTATAGTGCAGGCTCAGTAGTTGTGGTGCATGGGTTAGTTGCCCTGTGGCATGTGGGATCTTCCCGGACCAGGGATCAAACCTGTGTCCCCTGCCTAGGCAGGCATATTCTTAACCACTGCACCACGAGGGAAGTCCCTAGTATTCACTTTTTAAAGTGTTTATTTTTTAATTTATCTATGTCTTCTGGGACTATAAACACATTGTATGTAGGACCTATATTTTGATTATTATCTCTCTAGAACCTAGCATTGTAGTCCCTCAGTAAACAATTGTTTAAGCATAAATTGCATGATTAAATAAATGGATGAATACTATTTAATTTGTATAGTAGGGAATTTGAATCGAATATGTGTGTCCTAGTGCATAATACTGTCAGTGCTACTCCGAAAGAGTTCCTTAATAAGAGAAAAATCTCATAATATATTTTTAAATTTTCCTTTCCTTTTATAGCTTGGATTATGTCAACTTATTGACTAGTATCCCAGAGAATATTCTGGTTTTTTCAACAGATTGCATGTATATATTGCTTCTTTTATGTAAAAAATATTTACAGTTTTCATAATAGCTAACATCTAGTGAACAGGTATTATACATACTCTAGGCAATATTCCAAGTAATTTGCATGTATTAATGTAATTATCACAACAAAGCTATATAGAAGATATTACTAGTATTATTTTGTGTATGAGGAAAATGAGACACTGAGAGGTTACGTAACTTGTGCTAAGTCACACATCTAATAAGGCCAAGAGTCAGGACTTGAATCCAGGCATGCTATCTGCAGAGTCTGTGCTCTTATTCCCTATACCATATTACCTCTCAATCTCAAATACAACATAGAAGAACCAGAAGACTTATTTTTTTAATCATGTTAGGCTCAGGAGAGAACTCAGAAACCCACAGTGTATTAGATAAAATCAGTGCATGTTTTCCCCCAAATTATACTTGGTAGTTTCACTTTGTAATTACACATGCTCCATACATTTCCATAGCTTCTAGAATATAGTCTGAGTACAAGAACCAAAAGGAATTTTGTTCAGGACCAGAATAAATTAGTAGAACTCATATGAAAATGAAAATAAGCAAAATGGGAATAAAATTAAAAGGGCCTTTGGGACACATACAAATTCCTTTATACTCCAGGCATCAGTAAATGCAGTATGAGGAGCTATGTGACTCTAACTTCTATAAGAGATAGTACTTAACAGACACACACTGATAACTCTTGATAGAGTAATTAACTTTTGCTGTATAAATCAAGGTCCATGTTTCAAAGCTATTTTTCAGTCTATACAAAAGAGATAGAAGGATTGATTGAGTGATGTCGTTTTTCTTTGGTATGTAATTATTACCTGTTCATAATTATGGATGTCAGTTACATGCAGATATCATATAATAGTAATAGGTTTGGCAGTGAGAAGCAGTAACTAGCATTAACTGTTATTCCAATTACTTAGTTGTTCTGCAAATGCTAAGATAATGAAAGAGGTCATTTTTCTACTCCTAATTAATTAATTCATACATTTATTTAACAGATATTTTCTGGGCACCTTGGTATATACTAGGAATTCTTTTCAGTGATGGGTATCTAGTGGTACACAAGACAGACATAAATATCCTCATGGAGCTTTCAATCTAGTAGAAAATATAGATAATAAAAAATAATTAGGGAAATATATATAGTAAGCTAGATAGAGAGGAATTTTATGGAAAAAAATAAAGCAAAGAAGGAGGATAGAAAAAGCTAGTGGGAGGGGTAGCAATTTTTAAACAGGTAATCAGAGAAGGCAGACGGGTAAAGACTTAAAGGAGAAAGCCAGCAACATGAGTATATGGGAAATGAACTTTCTAGGCAAAGCAAAGAGAAAATTGTATTTTTGCTGTATTAGTGCAACAAGGTGCTCATATGCCTGAATTTGCAAAAGCAAGGGAAAGAGCAACGGGCGATTTAAGAAGTAATGGATATCTAGGTCTAAGACATTTTAGCATGAGTGACATAGTATATCATTGCAAGGTTTTGAGTAGCAGAATGAGATCACCTGATAAATTTAAACAGGACCACCCTGGTTGTTATGTTGGAAAGTAGGCAAGGGAGAGACAGGGAGATTAGTTAGGAAGTTAGAACATTAACACAAGCAAGAAATGATAGTGTTTGACCTTGGGTTGCTGAGAAATGTTCAGATTCTGGAAATATTTTGATGGTAAAGCCAATGAGATTGAGCGTGGACTGTGAGAGCAAAATCAAATCAAGAATGACTCAAGTTTTATGGACTCTACGATTGGAATCATAGCATTTGCTATTAACTGAGATGGAGAAGAATGGAAGGTGAGGTTTTCTGTGTGTCTGTGGAGAAGATCAGGAGTTTGATTTTGGGTGTGTTAAGTCTGAGACAAGTAGTAGGCATTCAAGTGGAAACATCAAGTAGGTAGTTGTGCTTAAATGTATAAATTTCAGAGAGGAGATCTGGCCTTGTAATATAAATTGGGAGTCGTCATCATATAGATGTTATTTAACAACATGAAACAGGAGGGAAACATCAAGGGAGTGGAGATATAAACCTGTACTCTCTAATATGATAGCCACAACCAAATGTGTCTATTGGGCACCTGAAATACAGCTATTCTCAATTGAGAGTGCTGTTAAGTGTGAAAAATACACTAAATTTCAAAGACTGAGTATGCCAAAAAGAATGTAAAATAGTTTACTAACATTTATATATTCTTAAATATTAAAGTAATATCTAAAGCCATTCAAATAAATATATTACTAAGATTAATTTCACCTGTTTCTTTTGCAGCTCATATTTGTAGCTCATATTTCTATTGAGCATTATAGATATAGAGGAAATGAAGTCCAAAGTTTGAGCTCTGTGAAATTCCTAGATTAATATATTTGGAAGACGAGAGGGAAGCAAAATGTAGATTGGGATGGGGCAGCTAATGATGTGGGACAGATACTGGAAGATGATTGAATCCAGAAATTCAAATGAAGAAAATATCTCAGGGAGGAAGGAGCAGACATGGAGTTTGATCTACCATGTCCAATTTTTAATTGACTGTGATACTTCAACTAAAACTAGGGTTGAGAATTGAGTATTGGATTAGCACCATAAAGGTCATTGGTTTTGGAGCAAGTCATTTCTGTGGAGATTTAGGGTAAAAGTCCTATTGAAATGTTTTACAAGAGAGAATTAGAGGAAACAGACTGGAGGAAATTAATATAGAAAGCTCTTTTGACGTGTATCATGGTAAAAGGGAGGCAATCAATGAAATGGTAGTTGGAGGGGACAGTATAATGCAGTTGAGAGCCATCTTTTAAGGAAGAGAAATATAGCACCATGTTTTTATGCTGACATGAATGATTCAGTATTGAGGAAGTAAATGTTCATATCATAGAACTCTTCAGTGATTTCCTGATTAGTCTACAGGAGTTGGAATCTAGAGCAAAATGCAGGTGAATATGAGAAGCTGACTTGCTCACAGAATACTTAAAATCTAAAGGGGGTTGTGAGAAAGTGTATCTGCATGGAGAAGATTTGTTACTTAAGAATAAACACAGGTGGGGGTGAGAGTTCTCCCTTTAAAATGTGATGAGATGAGATATGGAAAGGAGGTAGTTAAGTAGTCCAAAAAAATTCAGAGCTTTTATGTGAAAATCTGCCTTAAATTCAGAAACAATAAAAAATTTATTATTGGGGAATTACAAACTAGTGTGCTCCACAATATTGTTTATTTTATTTGAACAAGTGGTGAACTCTAAGGGAGAGAAGGATTAAAAAAAATAACAGAGTTTCATTTCATCAGTGATACTTTGGCTTTACTTTCATGAACTCACTTTGAAGGTTTTGTTTTCACTACTTATTGGAGTTACATTAAGAAATTAATAATGAACATATTTTGACATTAAAACCAGCATAGAAACTATGGTTGCTTGAAGATGAAGGAAAAATAGCTGCTTTGTAAAATAAAAATGTTAAATTTTTGTATAAAGAAATAGAGTCCAAGTTTTGCTTCTTCAATGCCCATTAAATAATTAAGATTGCAAAGCATCCTATATTTCTTAATATTTGCTTTTAAGAGAAGGTTAAGTATAATACATATTTTCTACTACTTAGTTACTTTTAAATTAAACATTTATTATTGAATACTATGTGACAAATGCTGTTATACAAAAGTGGATGAAGACATCTTCCCTGTCTTTAAGAATCATATACATAAGCAGAACAGTCACTCCTATAGACAAATAATATAATAACAATAATATTGAGCATCTATTATTGGGGTAAAGACCTCACAATAACCATGCAACATATGTATCAAATTTAATCAATAAGAAAACATATTGTAACTTGTCTAAATGCACTCTGTTAATAGTATGGTAGAAGTAGAATTTGAACTGTCTAATTTAGTTCCAAAATTTCTTTCCTTTAATCCACATTCCCCTTGACAAGCAAATAAAATAGAAATGGTGTGTATTAATGATCTATTGTTGAGTAATAAATTACCTCAAAACGTAGTGGCTTAAAGCAATATTTATTATCTCAAAGATTCTATGGGTCAGGAATCTGGAAATGGCTTTGCTGAGTCCTCTAACGCTGGTCCCTCACATGCAATCAAGCATCAGCTGGAGCCACAGTCATCTCAAGGCTCTACTGGAGATGAAACCACCTCCAGACTCACTCATGTGGTCATTAGCAGGATTCAGTTCCTCTCCGGTTTTTGGACAGAGGGAATGGAGGTGTTGGCCAGAGGCTTGCCTTAGTTCTTTGCCACCTGAGCCTCTCTATGGAGTATCTCACAACATGGCCGCTTTCTTCATTAGAGTGAGCAAGTGAGAGAGCAAGAGAGGTCTAACAAGATGGAAGCTAGAGTCTTTTTGTAACCTAAACTTGGGTGTGACATTTCATCCCTATGCCTATGTACTATTCATTAGAAGTAATTCAGGTCACATTCAAAGGGAAGGGATTACATACAGGCACGCATACTAGAACTCAGGCATCATTGGGGGCCACTTTAGAAACAGTCTACCATATGGTGTATAAAAAATACAATAGTAGCTCAGAGGAGGAGTTGTTAAATCTTTTGTAGTGGTGGGAAGAGTTGAAAAGAAGCAATATGTGCCTGAAATGCATGTTGAAGATCTTATAGTAGTTAGGAAGTCATTTTTCTATAGCTTTGTTTGTTCGTTTGTTTGTTAACATACAGGAAGTGTGTTTAAAATAAAGGGTTAAGGGAAAGGCATACCTAGAAGCTTAACAAGATGGGAAAATATGTTAAGTTATAAAACTATGGAGGCAAGTGGGAGATGAAATTGTAGAACAGCAGACCTTAAATTTGGGGGAGGCCATGAACCAATTTAAACAGTTGATGAAAAACAATTATAGTGTTCTCAGAAGAAAATTGAGCATAAATATAACATTTGTTGCTTTTCTGAAATTATCTGTGGATCCAAGTTAAAAACAAACAAATACCTCCATGGTTAATTAGGCCCAGGGAAAATTTTGAAGGACATCCTTAATAAAAAATTGGAATTTTACCCTGCAAGGCAATGGTCAGGTTCTGAAGAAATTGTAAGGAGAATGAGGTGATGACATTCACTAACAATGGGTGCAGCGTCACTAACTGATTAGAGGGAAAAAAACCATGTTATGAAGCTACTGTAGTAACCTAGGTAACAAAGATCTGACTGGAGCAGTGATGTTTCAGTAGAGAGAATGACAAATCTCTAGGAGATACAATCACCTGGACTTGTTGACTAATTTAAAACTTGAGTGATACAGAAAGGAGAATGACTTTAGATTTCTGGTTTTAGAAGCTGGGCGATGTGAAGAGAAAAGCATAATGGAGTAGGTATTGTTAAGAATGCTCTGTAAAATGGAGCTGGGAGGCCACTGAGGAAATGTGACTTAAGTATGTCTCAGCCCAGATGGAATTTAAACTTTTGACCACTTATTGTCTTAAACAGGCATACAGCCCTTCTGTCAGAAACTTAAGATACTTATTGGACACTTACCCTAAAATAACTCGTGAGAGCCTATTCCTTAAGGACAAATATTTACTTTCCTGTATCACAGTCAACCACAATTCTTGCTAAACAACTTTAACAATTGTGTGACTTTTGTCTTTATAATCCCCTGACTCTTTCTCTTCCCCAGAACACTCTTTCGGTTTTACCTAAATCTGTGTCTCTGGAATTGTAATTCCTAAGAATCCAAATAAAGTTCTTTGCAGCCTTGACACTGGTTATTGTTCAACAATGATAACATTTAGAGAGATACAAACGTCCTTATTTCCTTCCTGTGTAGGGAAAAACTCAGTTCTTTGTTACTATGTTTTTCTTCTCTGTGAGTCTCTTTTCTATTCACAAAAACACTTCACTTTTGACACCTCTGGTCACCAACTGTGTGGGGAGTTTTCCTCACAACCTGAAGCAAGTTTCCATGACACAAGCTGGGTGTCCTACAATTTAACTCAATTTTAACACTATCTACCTGGAGATAGTGACAGATCCCACAGGTTAAGGCTCAGTCCCACAAGACTGCTCCCACCCTCAAGCTCAGCTTGTCACCTATACTTCTGACAAACCAGCTATAGATTGGAGGTTCCAATGACCTCCTCCTCAGGTTTGATTAACTTGCTAGAGTGGCTCACAGAACTCAGGAAAACACTTATGTTAACCAGTATATTAAAGGATAAGATAAATGATTCAGATAAACAGTGAGATGAAGAGATGTATAGGGTAAAGTCTGGGAGGGTTCTGGGTGCAAGAGCTTCTCTGTCCCTGTGGAGTTGTGGTGTGTCACCCTCTTGTATGTTCACCAACCTGGAAGCTCTCTTAACACATACTTTTAAGATTTTATGGAGGCTTCCTCATGTAGGCATGATCAATCATTAATTCTATTTCCAGTCCTTGTGCCTTCTCAGGAGAATGTGGAGTGGGGAGCTTCTAATCATGGCTTGGTCTTTCTGGTGACCAGCTCTCATCCAGGAGCCCATCCAGATTTGCCTCATTAGAACAAAAGACACTCCTATCACCTAGGAAATTACAAGGGTTTCAGGAGACCTGTGTCAGGAACTGGGGGCAGAGGCTAATATATATATATATATATTTTTTCTATTATCTCACAATACATATTAACAAATATACTAATTTTTCTTAAAAAGAAAAGAACAAATGTAATATCGATAAAACAGATATACTTGTATTGGCTATTTCTAACATTGTTTAAATACCATATCTGCCTATAATAGAAACAAAATTCATGGCCTACAATGGCACCCGGAGAAAATCAAAGTAGAGAGGGACCGTCTACAACAGAAATGAGATAGAAAATGCTGAGAATGCCCAGTGGTTCTCTTAAAATATTGTAGACTAAATTAACTGATGGAATTGCACTTCTTAATTTAATTAATGAAGTTTGCAGCCAGAAAATGCTTCTCTCTATATTATTAGTCTGACATTCATTTGACTTATGTAGGCCAAAGAATATTTCAAATCACCTTAGGCTCAGGGTTGTCAATCTTATTTTGCTCTTTTCTTCTTGTTCCTTATAGAACAACAGAGAAGCATTATAGAAGCATTTCACAGTGACAAAATGCCATATGAATTCTCATATTCTTTCATTTGAGCTTTGGCCTTATGATGACTTCAATTTAATTCACTAAGAATGTTAGGGCCATTTGGCTGAACCATCAACAGTAAAGCACATGTTTACTGAGTTCTTGCGTTAGGAATATAGGAATGAATAGAACATATTTACAAGCTACAGTCATTCTCTTCAAGAATTATAAACCTAGTAGAAGTACTGAGAGTATATAAATAATTATGAAGAAAATAAAATTTATAAACACAACACTATTAATATAAATAAAGTACTGTGAAAATCCAGAGAAAGGAGAGATCATACATATCATTAAGAATCCAGAAATATCTCATTTAGTAGGTGGCATCTGAGACAACCTATGAGCAATCAGTAAGATTTTTGAGCAGTAGAAACAAAGCAGAAGAAATAGGAGAAATCATAATCATAAGACTTAGGAAAATATTGCTGTTTAGTAAAGTTTTCCCAAGGAAAATGAAAGATGAGCTTAGAAAGATATAGTTGAAGTAAAATTAGTTTATGCTTGCTGCTCAAAATAAAATACTTAATCTCTGTTGCAGGACCTGGCTGGCTGTTTACCAAACTTGTTTTTTCTTCCTCCCTTGCATAGAGCTAACCTACATTTACTAGCATACCTTGCAGTTAGGTGTGGCCAAGTGACTGAATTTTGACAATGATATAAAGTGTGCTACTTCCAGAGGTGGCCCATAGAAGATTGAATGTGATCCTCCATGTTCTTTCCCCTTCAGAACAAATTTGGAATACTCACATTACCTGATTTGAAGACTTGGATTAGTCAGAGTTTTTACATAAGGCACCAGGAACATGATATATAAAAGAAAAATTGCTAAATTAGACTTCATCAAAATTAAAAACTTTTGTTCCGTGAAAGAACTGTTGAGAGAATGAAGAGATCAACCAGAGCTAGAGAAAATACTGATAAATCACATTTCTGACAAAGGACTTGTACCTAGAATGCATAAAATTTTCTAAAAGTCAAACAATGAAAGAAAACACAATATGAAAAATGAGAAAAGGATCTGAACAGACACTGCACCAAAGAAGATATTCTGATGACGCAAAAGCATAGGAAAAGATACTCAACAAAATTAATTATTAGAGAAATGTAACTTAAGGCCACATGAGATACAGGTATATACTTATTAACATTGCTAAAATGAAAAACAAACAAAAAACACTTACGATACCGAGTGCTGGTGAGGATGTGGAGCAGCTGGTAGGAATGCAAAATGATACTGTACAACTGCTTTGGAAAACAGTTTCACAGCTTCTTGTAAAGTTAAATACACACTTGACATATGATCCAATGATCCTCCTTCTAGGTGTTTGGCCTAGAGAAATGAAAATGTATAATTATACAAAAATCTGTTTCTGAATGGATATCAGCTTTATGTTAGTCACCAAAAACTGAAATCAAACATTTGTATTTCAATTGTTGAATAGTTAAACAAACTTTGATACATCAATACAATGGAATTTTACTTGGCAATAAAAGGAATAAAATATTGATTCATGCAATAATATTGATAGATCTCAAATGCATTTTGCTAAGTGATAGAAGTTAAACACTCAAATACATTGAGCAATAAGAGTAATTCTACTATTATAATAACTTTCTTAAAAAAAATAGTATTTTCAAGTTCCTGAGTTTATGAACCACTATATTCTTCTACTGTACATCATACAAAATAACACTGGGAAATTGTTTTTAAAAAGAACATTTCTATATGTTTTTCTTTTTACTACTCAAAGTATTTCAAATAACTCTCACCACAATGGTAAAAGGTAAGTGAGAAAATTAGATAATAATTGGATAGCAGGGTAGTTTATATGTATTTGGTGAGGGAATTAACCTTTTATTTGTGGACCAACCACAAAATTGCAAGTCTGGAATGTTGTATTCTTGGTATTAATAGCAATACTCTTACTTGTCTTCATATATTATTGCAGCTGCATACTTATACATTTCATTGAACATTGAGCTGATTACATTTTTGGAACATTTCAAACTTTAATATTCAAATGCTACTCTTGTGACAGTCTAAATACTAACTAAAAAAGAAGTAACAAGATCTAAAAGAATAGACAAACTTTGTTAGTAAAATGTTCTCTGGCATACATTTGTCTTTCTTTTCCTAAAATGAATGTATATGCATTTAAAATCTATTTCTCAGAAAATAATTTGTATTAATTTCATGCATAATTCAACAAGGTCAATCCTGACACTTTAAAAACTTTTACAGTAAGTGCTAAAAAAAAGTTT
Organism: Balaenoptera physalus; assembly: GCF_965194825.1. NCBI lineage: Eukaryota > Metazoa > Chordata > Mammalia > Artiodactyla > Balaenopteridae > Balaenoptera > Balaenoptera physalus. Next base: position 17,307,046 of record NC_138884.1, on the reverse strand, counting down.
TCAAGAAATAATGTTACCAGATATAGGAAAAGCACAGTCATTTACTCTTAGAAATTCTTCATGTTCCACATTTTCCCCAAGCATGAGATATAAACAAATGAACCAACAATCATGTATTTTGCAATTTCTAGATTTGCTATTCTCATTCATATAGGCTAACACATAGATTTTTTTCACTCTCTAGAAATACTAACATAGAAAATATGAAAAAAATTCTTTTTTTAACTTATAGCTTTTCTGTACTATTTATCTGATTTAATAGAAAAGAGAGAGAGAGAGAGAAAAGAATGACTGAGAGGATTTGGGGAAGGAGGAAGGACAAAGAAAAACCTAAACTAAAACTTTAACATTCAACTCTAAACTGAGTTTTGATTTCACCTACTAACATCTTGATTGAACCTGAAATGCCCATCACAAATATGAATGTCTTTTGTTCCCAACAATCTGCAGCACTTTATGGCCTATTTCATTGCATCATAAATGTCATAATGACCAAATGTTCCATGAAATGTCATAAAATGACATGAATTACAGTTATCATCTAGGTCTATGTCTGGAAAACTGAGTTTCTGGTTCATGCTCAGGTAACATTGTGCTTTTTGTGTTTGAAGTTTCTGTGTACTGTGGCACTGAATTAATTAATTTTATCATCGAAATGTACTATGGTTCTCTCTCAAAAAGTAACTCATTAGTCAGGAGAGTACACACATAACTGAATTAAGTATTTCTCAATTATAATGCTGTTATTTCTTTAAATACCAGCTATTTAAAGATTCTTAAAATCTCATCTTAACAAAGCTCTCTGGCATGATATTGCTTTACAACTAATGTTTCATTTTCAATATTGGGACATTTGCTGCTCTGGGACTTATTAATGTGTATGAGATTTTATCATACTGTTCAAATTCAGTAATGAATGCCATGTTCTTTGGCCACCCCATTCTCCCATTATCATGTGCATGCCAGGATGTAATTTGATAGTTTCCTAAATGTGAGTAAGGAAAAGGGAAAAGATCATAATGATGCTATTCACACAACTGTGCTACCTATACTTGTATTGCTAAACCTATTTTTGACAAGTTGGTTTTACTACGTACTTTGATCCAGCTGGAAATTTAGCTTGCTAGCTAAAAAGCAGTTTTTGAAATGTTAATTTTCAGTTTATATCAGTATTTTACTTCTCCTTTTTCTTAATCCAAATAGAAAAATGATGCAACTCTTAGACTGGATTTTAATGTACCTATTTATTCAACAGGTATTTACTGAGCCCCTTCTGAATCTGGGTACTGTGGCTTAGAGGCAGAAATAAACATGGCAATTGCTGTTTCTCCCTTCTTGACACTTATCCAGGAGTTCAGAAAACAAATATGTAATTGTATGTCCAGTTCTAAGTGTCTGATTTTGGTAAGCTAAGGCATTTTCTACAGAATACCATTACTCCAGATCCATAGAGGAATAAAAATTGAAACACTTGAATCAGCATTTTCAATTCTGAAAGCTATTCCTTTTCCTTTCACTTAAGGAATTTTCCCTGTACTTTACCACTGAGTGAATTACAGGCAAACTAATGCAATCCCTTCTTCTTTGTAGGAGTGCATCTTTGTGGACAACCAATGTAATTGTAAGAGTGAACACTTTGCTACTCTTGATTTTCCAATCTCACTCAGTATATTCCTGCTGGTAAGAGAAAGTAGTGAGTAATTGAATATCCTGAGTAGTAATGTACATCCTGGGCCTCTGCATCTAATTCTCTCTCCTACTCTTACCTTCCTCAACAAAACATTTGTCTCTTAGTTCTTTCAACACACAATTAGATATTCACCACTTGGTTTATTGCCAGTCCCTACCCTGACATGTAATAGTCATTCAATAAATTAACTGACACAACCCTGGAAATAAGCTATAGAGAGTTTAAAAAATATTTGCAGAAACATGGTTCATTCCATTTGGCACGATACTTTTACCCACAAGGATTGTGTTTTACTGAAACAATTATTTACTTCTGTGCAGAAAGAAGCTAAAATGATGCTTTAAAATTTTTGTTAGGGTTAGACGAAAGAGCCATAAAATAATGGAATTTGTCATATTGGAGACTTATGTGATTGGACAATGATTTTTAAGACAAATATGGGTGCATACCTTATTATAATGCCCCAAGAGAAAATCCTAAAGCCCAACTCAGCAACAATATAGTCAGAGGTTATATAAGGCAATTTATATATTCCAAGGGAGGAAATTACTACTACGCTTGGGGCACTTTATAATGTGGAAAAATACAGTGAGAAAGACTGTCAACCTAATGTTTCAGTAGTACTAAGTATATATGTGAATAATTCCCTTGACTTCAATCTTTCTAAAATGGCTCTTAATCAACAAAGAAAAGATTGGGAGGAAAATGTCTGTTTAAAGGTTTTTGTAAAGTTCTGAAACTTCCATCTGTGTCTGTTTGTGTAAAAATCTGCCTGTCATTCCAAAATAATTTATAATTTTTTTTTCAAGGATTTTTTTTTAAGTTTATCATCTCACGAAAAAAATCCTACATTTAGAAAAACTATGCAGACTTAAACTTTGAACTACCTTTGGTTTTGTAATTAGTAATTCCAATTGCAAGAACTTCTGATTCAGGAAAAAAAATCTGTAGGAACATTTAAGTGCTTGGAGGAAAGGTGCTGGATAATGACAAGTGAGATATTCGGCCTTGCATGACAAAGCCAGTGAGGAACATTTACGTTATAGGGAGAGTAATATGTTACTTTAAGTTCGCACAGTCAGTCGTGTTTCCTATATGGTTTGTTAGGTTCCAACATATCTTTTAAACTTTCCACTTAATTTGGGCTCTGAATCTCATTGTTTTACATGGTTATATTTTTGATGATCTTTAAAAAGAAAGTTTAAATATATTTAGAGAATGTTTTTACTTCGTGAGTGACATTATGCCAGGCATATTAAAGGACATAAAGATAAAAGAGACATAGCCTATTCCATGAAAAAGCTTAAGCAGTCTATAAGGAGGAAGAGCTCAGTACATTTAATAGAGAGAAGAAAAATGCATAGTAGAATATAGTAGGGAGATGTTTTGAATATTAAGTACTTTTCTCATGTTTTTATTTTTAAGGGTACACTGAAAATCTCAATTGCTAATAATAGAAGAAAAATAAAAACATTGAGGGTTAATTTCCAAAACACGAGTAACAGAAGTATGTGCATTCATTATAGTCCCACTCTTTTTCAGTTCCTTTGTTTTTGAAAGAGCAGAACATAGGTAGAAATTTTCAGGCCTTTGAAAAATTTTACATCTTTCATATGTGCAATATTTGGTTGTCTTTTCTATCTTAATGTTTCCTCTTAGAGTCTATCATTTCTTAAAAGACAAAATTAACATTTTAATGTTTACTACATGGCTGTAATGTTCGAGACTTGAATATTCTGTGATATTCAAGACTTGTGAGAATGCATGAAAGTCAAATTGAAGAGTTGTTCAGTAAACCACAGAATTTGAACATTGAACAAAATATTGCTGTTAATATGGTACATTATAACCTCTTTTTGTTAAATCTTTGGCATGAAATACTGTTAAGTTCCCTAAGTCCTCATTATTTTCAGCAGGCTAATATTTTTGTTGCATTGCTATGATGACTGAACTTGAGTTGACATGGGTTGACTGCCTGTAGGGTATTGTGGGCTAACTTGCTGTTGAATAGACAAGGCTTCCCTTCTCTCTAAATTACAGAGGAGAATTATTTTGCAGAATAGGAATAATAAAACATGCAAATTAGCTGAAATAGAAACAAAAAAATTCCACAGGAGTTGAAGGAATGGCATTCAGCTAACAATACTGTTATAAGAGAAATCTTTCCTGTATGTTGATTTTATCTTAAAGTGGAGGGATCATTTATTGTTTGGGAGAAAATTTACACAGAGTTTGGAGAAGTGTTTAAAGAAAGCTTTTCCTTTCATTATTTGTGCTTGGTCAGATCCAAAGAATTCTCCAACTGCATCACTTTGTTAATTCACTGAACATAAGTTCACAGAATATCTGCTATGTGGCAAAGTCTACGCTAAGTATTAAATGTACAGAGGTGCAGGACCTGGTCTCTAAGCTGAGGGAAATTACAGGTTGGGGGAAACACTGTTAAAAATCAATTAAGTGCAACACAAAAACTGTAAATTTCACCAGCCCTTCAAGGAAGATATAATTCTTATTTAAAAATTTCCAAATCTTCCAACTAATTTTATAAGATGAGTAAAACACTGTCACCAAAGCAACACAAATAATGCAAAAAAAAGTAGAACATTTTCACATATGAGTAAAGATACAAGATTCAAAATAAAGTATTAGTAAATAAAACCTAACACTGTATCAAGAGGAAAACACCTCATAAAGCAGTCTTATGACTTCAAAGATTAGTTGATGTCAGGAAATCTCTAATGTAATTTACTACAACAAGATTAAAAAGGAAATAAAATAATATCACTATATTGATAGATATCCAATATCATGTTTTGCATTTTAGTACCCATTACTGAAACATAACTTTGCTTTTTTTTCTGAGCACCTTTCAGAAAACTATTGCAAAGTCCTATCTTCAAATATATTCATGCCTACTCTTACATCTCCTCTTCAGTATTGTACTAAATATTTTCCTAAAGTTAAATGAACATGGTTGATAAATTAACATCTCACAAAGTTGGTGTTATTTAAATCTCTTTCCTTAATAATCCATTATATATCCTTACTCCCTGGATCTTTGGATTTATCTTACGCTCCTTTATGGTTATTTATAATTGGATTGTATTATTTACCCATAATTCTCAAAATTCCCCAGATTCTCAAATTAAAAAGTCTGCATTCCAAAAGACTAAAAAATTAATTGCTTGATATTTGGAATGTAGTTTTCTGTAGAAAACTCTGTCTAGACTAGCATACAAGACCTATTAATACTAGGGAATAAACTTAACAAAGAAAAAACAAACTAACCTACATTCTATGTAAGTGAAATACAGAAGTAATATTAAAAAATAGTGAAATAGGGACTTCCCTGGTGGTGCAGTGGTTAAGAATCTGCCTGCCAATGCAGGGGATACGGGTTCGAGCCCTGGTCCGGGAAGATCCCACATGCCGCGGAGCAATGAAGCCGTGTGCCACAACTACTGAGCCTGCGCTCTAGAGCCCGCAAGCTACAACTACTGAAGCCCGTGTGCCTAGAGCCCGTGCTCCGCAACAAGAGAAGCCACCGCAATGAGAAGCCTGCACACCGCAACGAAGAGTAGCCCCTGCTCACCGCAACTAGAGAAAGCCCGCATGCAACAACGAAGACCCAACACAGCCAAAAAAAATAAAAAAATAAAAAAAAATAGTGAAATAAAATACTTTGTGATACAAATAATAAACATAAAAATAAAATATGTAATGAAAATTTTCAATTTTCCTTGAATTCTTGTCCTTGAAGGAAGTAAGGTGAGGTTCTAGACCCTCCATGCACATTAAAAATCAATAGAACTTCTTTTGGGGTTTTTTGTTTTGTTTTCTGCTTTTTTTTTTTTTTTTGCCCATGTATAATTTCACTTCAAAGTGAAAATTTTAATTATTGAAAAATATTTAATTATTTTAAAAGAAATTTATTAATTGTGATTCCAGTCTTTTATTGGCTTACAATTGATTTTTTAAAACATAAGCAAATGACTGAATTTATATAACTGAGCAAAAGTTGGAGGACAGAAAACAAAGAGTATACCTGAATGAGATCATTTTATACAATATAAAATGAGGACGACTTTAATAGAGAATCTTTGTAGCATCTCTTTGAGAGAGAGAAAGGAACAATGCATTAGTCAGTTCTCCTGTCAACTGCTAGTCTGCATTGGTATAGGTCATCTCGGTTATGATCCAAAGCAGGCATGAATAATCTTGGGGTGACTGTGGAGAAGGTACAAATAGTCGAAACCACAGAACATTAACCATACAGATATTTGTAGCAAAATTTTGATAACTGCATAACTAAATGGACTAATATCATCTCTAACAATTTTGCTAGAGTTAAAATGTATGGATTAGCACGCTGCAGTTAAGGTTTATTTATATGTTAACCAGCTTTAGGCTAACTTGCCAGAAAACAGTAAATTGCAATAGTAATTTGTTATTTTTGTTTAAAAGCTAATTTAAATATAATGTGTTTCTTCTCTCCTTTTAATTGAGTTGTACAAGATTACCCTCATTTAAAAAAACAAAAAACAAAAACCTAGAAACCAAACTTCTATAATCTGTGCAACATACTATTTTTGAGTACCTATTATTAGTATTCAACAAAACACACCTAGGGGCTTCCCTGGCGGCGCAGTGGTTGAGAATCCGCCTGCCAATGCAGGGGACACGGGTTCGAGCCCTGCTCTGGGAAGATCCCACATGCCGCGGAGCAACTGGGCCCGTGAGCCACAACTACTGAGCCTGCGCGTCTGGAGCCTGTGCTCCGCAACAAGAGAGGCCATGATAGTGAGAGGCCCGCGCACCGCGATGAAGAGTGGCCCCCGCTTGCCACAACTAGAGAAAGCCCTCGCACAGAAACAAAGACCCAACAACAACAACAACAAAAAATTACCAAAAAAAACCACACCTAGTTTTAGTTATCTTGGAATGACATTAAATGAACAAAGATAAATCCACAGTTGAAATCTGTGGAAAATGCAATGAAGGAAAAGAATAGGATGCAATGATATACAGTCACAGGAAGAACAACTTTTAGGGGAGGTGGTTATAGACAGTCTTGCTCAAAATGGCATTTAAGCTGCAGTCTGAAGGGTGACTAGAAGTTATGCATCTGAAGAAGAAGAGGATGTGCATTTCAGGCAGGATGAATAGCTCATTAAATAATAACAGTAACAATTTAGATGAAGGAAGAGCTTGTGAAAAATTTCCAGGCGGGCTGGAGGGTTTTTGAGCAGTGGGGGCAGTGATATTGAGGAAGGCTGGGACCTGGGATCTGGGACCCTTCACTGCAGTGCTTGCACCTGGACAAACATCTCCTCAAGCAACAGAATACAAAGAAACTACAAGGGACTAAAAATAACTGCACGCCTGAGTAGTTGGACAAATTATGAACAATAAGATACAAAAAGGCCAAACCCAAACTGTCTCTTCTGAGGTGCCAGGAGCAAAAGCAGGGTATGACGCATGATCTCTGCACACAACACCACGTAATGGTGGGCAGCCCACCTAAGCCACCCCTCTGGCCCAACCCACCGATCTGCTCCCACCCTCACCTCCTCTAGGGAAGCCACTCGCCAGCTAGGCCCCCACGCCCCACCGCAGGGGCAAGCAGCAAGGGCAACTGTTCCTTGTTCTCGCTCCCTTGTGCTACAACAAGAGTCCGGGTAAAGCCTTGCCTGATTTCCTCCTCTGGCCTCTTATCAGTTTTTATTAACTAAAGAGTCCACGAACCCAGTGTGGTAACAATATGAGTTGAGGATGGAGTTAAATCATGAAGTTTTTACATGATTCTGGATATAATGAGGAGGTTACGGCTGTGATGACATTACGGCCGTGGCAGACGTTTAGTTTTTCTTTTGGAGGATCAAATACCTAGATCGTAAATTGGGTATGATGTGGTCAATAAGTACAGAAAATGGAGGAGGAAAAGCACAGGAGCTTAAAGGTAAGGCAACTCACATGCCAGGAAACTGCAAGTACAGAATCTGTTATTGTAAATAACAGAAACCACCAAAGGGAGTTTATGGGTACACATAACAGGAAAGGTAGAGGCCTGTCTAGCTTCAGACACATTGTATCCACATACTCAAACAATGACTGCAGAAGAAGCTGTTTCGTCATCTCCCAGCTCTGTTTTTGTGTGTGATTTAATTTTTCATATGAAGTGACACATTGCCAACAGCACCTCCAAGGTCATATTCTACCAGCCAAGTGACTCCAATGAGGTAGTGCCTCTTTCTCAATAATTCCCATCATAAAGCCTCCTTTAAATCCAGGTCACCTACCCATCCTTGAACCACTCACTCACTAGGAAATGATCTAGGAAATGGAATACCCTCCTTGTCCAGGCCTGACTCACATGCCCAACCTTCAACGGGTATAGGGTTAGGCTTTTCCGAGTCACATTGGCTCAACATGACTGAGGGTGCAGAAGTTGTTCACTAAGGGAAAATCAGGATGATGTTATTGGAAGAAGTAGAAATGTACGTAGGTGTTAGACAGATAGGAAAGTGGGGGATTACGGAGGGAATCAGTATACTGAGAATCAGAGAAGGTCCAGAAGAAATTAATGGCTGGGAGATGGATTCCAATGAGATCTGTAAAAACAAGTCCAAAAATAGGATAAAAGTAAAAATACATATATACACTACTATATATAAAATAGATAACCAACAAGGGCCTACTATATAGTACAGGGAATTATACTAAATATTTTGTAATAACCTATAAAGGGAAAAGAATCTGAAATATAAATATATATATACATGCATGAATCACTTTGCTGTACACCTGAAACTAACACAACATTGTAAATCAACTCTACTTCAATGAAAAAAAAGATAGGCTAAAAGGACATATTCATAATCTACACCTGAGTTCTACTGAATCTGAACCAGATCCTCTAGGGTTGTGTCCTATTGATGTGCATTTTAAAATAAGAATACCAGGATTCTTTAGCACTCTATAAAGTTTGAGAATCACTGGATTAAAATTATAACCATGGGAAGGCCTGAATCTCTCAATAATTCAATGTGTAGAGTTTCTCTGAGTTGTGAATTTGTATGATTTTTTTTTTTGTCACTTGTTATCTGAAGCAAGAAAATAACCTGACCACAAAATGGGCATCTACCACATAATATTGTTTTTAATGTTGGTACTTCTATTAATGCATTTGTATGTAGAGAAAAATTGGCCCAAATCGATTTAAGACCAGTAAGACCTCTTGGTGATTTTGCTTCAACCTCCAAACACTCAGATTTTCTTCTCCACATAGAAACTCACAGCAGATGAATTGAGTTCTTGAAAACAGGTGTGAAAACTTGAAAATGAATACCCATGAGTGTCTCTGAACATGAATAAACTGCAAGGTTTTGCTTCAACTCTGAATTTCTTACCCTGCTTAGACTGGAGTTAGTGTTAGTGTCCCTCAGTGTCAACTGTGTTGCAAATCCTGGACTAAGTTTTATTGCACAAACAGCTCATGTTTGATTACTGTGAAGTCTGTTAGGATTCAGCCACCAGGTGTCAGTAAGACTTGAAAAACAGTAGGGTTCTGCAGAGTCCAGTGATTTTCTTCATTCAGTCTCTAGGAGCAAATCAATACAGCCTTTGGTTATATCTTTTTTTGTTGTTCCCAAGGAAATGCAATCCATTGACAGACCCACTGAACACAGAGAGAATTTAAATCTTCACCCCGCCCCCCATGACAAGGCCTTGTTTCACCACACTTTCATAGTACGGGCTGGTTTTTAATTTCCAATAATTGAGTACCTCAAGATTCATAGTGAATGAGGTAGTTTATCCAACCTAGAAGGAAAAGGATGCATCTGAAGCAAGTGACAAGGAGGCAGGGTATCTTGACAATTACATGTAATCTATTATGAAATGTCAATTAATAAAAAACAAGTAGAAAAGTTAAGCATTCTCAGACTATTTATAATGCCAAAAACATACGCTGGGACAATTTTGAAACTTAAATAAAATGGGGTCTTTTTTTTACTAAATATCCAAAGTTTTGTGTTAGTATTCTCACTTATTATTGTTGTTGTCTTCATCATTATTGTTTTTTTACTCTGCTATTGTTGCTTATAAGACAAACATAAATCCACTTGACCCTCATACAAAGCCACCTTAATACCTCAGTTTTTTTTTCCTATTTCATATAAACCTTGAATTAAAACTTGAAATTAAATGTGTCACAGCATATCCGTGATATCATTATAAAATTTATTCTGTTCCCTATAGTTCTGTGTAGAAAAAAGATTTTGCAAAATGTACTCTCAGCTTCTTGAGGATTATTCTAATAGTTATTGTGTTCTGGTACAGTTTGGTGTAATTCCTATTTCACTTTAAGTTTCCTCAGAGGTAGATATTTCAAGTGCTTGGTGCTGCCAGCCTATCTAGTTAAAGTCTGACCAAGGTCACAAAGTCTGTTGACTCATATGGCAATTCCTGTGTAGAACACAAAATTCTACATCATCTTTGAGTGAAATCCAATAGAGCAAGATCCCAGCTGTCCTAGTATCTGTTGAAAACATAAGACTGACCTAGTCTAAATTGGTTCTCAGCATTATTTTGGAGAGCATTTAGGTTTTCAAGACTGCAAGAATAATACATGTATATTTTAGAAAATTTGAAAAATCAAGAAAACACCAAGATGAAAAAGAGACAGCAGCTGTTAATATTTTGACTCTCAAGATTTTGTATTATCTTGTCTCAGTGTTTACAATATTTAAAAAGAAGCAGCAATAGGAACAGCTGGTTTTGTAAAGAAATTACTTATTTGTGAATAATCCAAAAGACTGTACAGAGCTTCTCTTCCCAGGATAATAAATGGTAAGCTACAGTGGCCAGATTGTATTGTTCCTATGTCTCAGCAAGGCGAAGTCCCTGACGGCTATTGCCAGACTAACATCTTTTTCCTCCTTCAAATACAACACGTTTCTAGAAACTGAAGTAGGAAAAAGTTATTGTAAGGGAGGCGTGGCGCAGGGAGAAGGGTTAAAACAGCTTTGAATGCTCTATAAACCGGGTCCAGTATTATAAAGGAGTGACTTACTTCCCTGTAGACACAAAAAAAGTTTGGGTTTGTCGGGGGGATGAGTGATTGCAATACTGGTGAGTGAACACAAATGTGCTGTGGTTTTTCCTTGCGTGCACTTGCTGTTTTGCCTCAAGTCTTTGTTAGAACTTTGGTTAGGGGACATTCTATTGATATTTGCCAGATTAAAAAAAAATAGTTCTAGTGCTGTTAAAACTTTCCACATCACATTTTATTTTGTGTTGTGTTTCAGCGGGAGTGTGAGGGGGGGGGTCAGTCAGGTACCCCTAAATTTCTGCCACTGAACTCAGCAGCCCCTCCTCACCAGCACTACGATATCCTCATTCTGAGCCATTAGTGAGCACTTTTCCAGGTAGGGCTTTTCAGAGTAAACTAGTCAGATTAATTTCTAGTGGCTATCACAGTCCCCAGGACAGAGTAGATACCGAAAAAATATGAAAAGAGTCAGTAAACTAATTTTTTAAGATATAGCAACCTGTTGTCAGGTATTAATGAACAAAACAAACCATAGTTTTCATTTGTCATGTTTCATCGGTTTAGTTGGGACATCTGGTGGAAATAATCCAAGGCAGACACTGTTAATATATATGACTGGCAGGGTACACATGCACATGTGAATGATAAATATTGGACAGAATTGTAACAAGAAAATACTGAACATTTAGATTATATACAACATAAATACAGTTTCATTGTTGGCAATAAATAATAAAAGAACTAGTGGAGTTCAGTATTTGGTGTGAGTGGGTAAGTGGAACTCCAGTTAACAAAAAGTGATATTGTCAAGAAGGAAACCATACTTTGATAGTGTGTAAGAGAGAAACTGGATCACAAATTGAACTTCGGTTGTACTCAAACTGTGAAGTTGGAACATGACCTGGGAATATCACTAGATTTATCACTTTTGATGCTTTTCAGATTGCTTAGGTGGCCAGGATGCCCTTTTAAACTCTCCATCTGACTGACTGTCTGCATCCTTTCCTACAGAGCACAGGCTTTTTGCTACAGTGATCCCTGCATTTATCATGTTCAGATGTGTCTATTTCAATGTGTTTTTCTGAAACTAGGGGAGAAAACCATGTGGAGATTGCAGCTGGTACCAAATGCCGTACCTCACCTCATTGTATAAGACAATCTCCAAAAGAACATTACTCAGACTCCCATGTACACAGAGAAAACATCCCTCAGGGAAGATTATCTAGCTCACTGCATGAGTGTCTAATTGAAGATTCTCCCAAAGTGAATATGTAACTTCCTAAAAGCCCCACAAATATCCTTAAATATTACACATAGCATAGAGGGCACTTTCAAGAGGACATTTTGTTATTAAAAATACCTATATTTGAAATACTATTTAAGAAAGAATTCATTTTTATATTAATAGTTTCCTTGTCTATAGGCATGTGTCCTTTCTATCCTAATGTGTTTTGGTTCTAATATGCATTTGTGACTTTGGCTTCATAGAATATAATTGTGACTTACTCTTTTTTTCCTTCATTCAATAAATATTTACTGAGCACCTCCACCTTTAAATAAGTCTACTATACTCCATAGGAGATACAAAAATGTTTAACACAAAAAAATAAATAGACCCTCAGGGGCTTACAGAGTAGGACAGAAAACAAGAAAATCACACAGATCTTTTTATAATATAAAATATAAAGCAGTAAGTTCCCTGTGAAATGTGTACATCAGTCATTCTCAGTCAGCCAGAGAGGGTGGTGAAACTTTCCAAAGATTTTCTTGTAAAATCGCACACTGAATTCTTTAAAATATGATGAATTTGAAATCAAGTCAAGAGTTAATTGAAGTTGAGTACCAGTAAATCTAACAGTTTCGGGCAGTGAGGCATATACGTTTATATTTAATTGGCAAAAGTTACCTGATTGAGAAATCTGTCAATCACAGTGTATGAATGGCTAACTCAATCACCTGAGTGACTGATACAGCATTCAATGAAGAGTATTGTTATTAAAATACCTGGAAAAAGAATCAACTATAAATAAATTAGTTGGCTGGGAATAGAGTTTCAAATTTATGTAACATGTAGGAACCTCTGTTTTATGTTTGTTTATTTTCTATAACAATTAAATTTCTGCAAATATGGCAGAAAAAAAATTTAATATATAACCAACCACTTCTCTTTTTCTAAGGCAGTGCTAAATTTTGGGAAATCTGACATAGGACAAGGCAATGGAGAGACTCATTGGATCCTCGGTGTCCTCTTCCGGGCTGAGTGAGATCCATTGTTTTATCTGGACCCATTTACCAGTACATATATGTTGCCTTGTAGGCATCTCTATTCCTCTGTTTCTTCTTCCTCTATTTCCCGTACTTCCATGCCACATTCATAGGTACAAGAATCATGCTGCTATATCCATGCAAAGCTAAGGCACAGAAATCTCTGGAAGGCTGTCTGAGGGCTTGTCTTTTTCCTCCACTTTCATGGTGCTGCCTGGGAAGTAAAACTCAGAATGTTTGTCTGGGAGGGAACCATCCCTTTCAGTATCCTGTCCTCATCGTGTCTCATCTCTCACTTTCCTTTTTTCCAAAGAAAAATTTTCTATTTGAGGGAGTGTGAAGATTCCCTTCTTCAATCTACCCCTCTTAAGTATTTATTGTATACATAGTATTTCTCCATTTACTGAGGGAACCAGTCTCTTGGAAGACAATAGGCAGGACAATTCTCTTTTCTGCCTTCTTTCATCTCTCCCATGAAGTACTGAGTAGGAAAAGGTCTAGCAACTTGACATGGGGGAATAAAGCAAAGTAAAAGGGGTAATATCCAAGAAAAAAATCACAATGAATAATATGTCAAATATGGTTATTCCTACATTTATGTATATTATAATCACCTCATGATTTTTTGATCAAATAAAAATCAAATATATAATAAAACTATAAAAATGGAATAACATATCAGAACATGTATTCATTATTTCAACATTAATCCTTGAATGAACATTTAAGGCACTGTCTCTAGTGGCTCAGGATGCAAAAACTAATAAATTCTCTCCCTTTTTTTTTAGATGCTTATGACCTATTTGGGATGACAACACATGAATAAGAGCACAAAAGTATTACAGATTATGAAAATACGTAGAAAGTAGACTGTGGATGAAGGTCTAGGTGTCGTCAATTCTATTTAGGTGGGGAAGGATTAGGCAAGTCTTCATAGAGGTGAAAAATCTTGAGTTGAGTGTTGAAAGATGGCCAGATGTTCTCTAGCTGGTCAGAGCAGTGAAGGTCTTCCAGGAAGAGCAAGCAGGAATAGAAGAGAATATGAGGCATGGCATAAGCAAGTAGGATGTAGACTAGAGTGAGGGAGTCTGACGAAAAAGAAAATATGAGCAGTTTGACAAAGCAATGACACAGAGTGGGTTTTGTTAGGGGAAAAATAGCTGAAGACGTAGAATTCTGAAGGACCCTATATGTCATTCTACCGAGCTCTGTATGTCATTTTGAAAGATTGAGAATTTAGTCAAAAGGTGTTGAGGAACATTGCATGGTTTTAGAGGAGGGGGGGTTAATAAGATTGAACTTGATCTTAGGGATGTCATGTTGGTTTCAACTGTGGAGGACAAATGTGAGGCAAGCACAGATAGAAGTAGGGAGAGTTTTGGAGAACAGTTCAGAAATGTTGGCAAGCCATATTTAAAAGCAGATGGACGAATGGATAAAGAAGATGTGGTACATACATATATATATAATGGAATATTACTCAGCCATAAAAAAGGAATGAAAGTGGGTCATTTGTAGAGATGTGGTTGGACATAGAGACTGTCATAAAGAGTGAAGTCAGAAAGAGAAAAACAAATATCTCATATTAACACATGTATGTGGAATCTAGAAAAATGGTACAGATGAACCAGTTTGCAAGGCAGAAATAGAGACACAGATGTACAGAATGAATGTATGGACACCAAGGGGGGGAAGGAGGGGTGGGATGAATTGGGAGATTGGGATTGACATATATACACTAATATGTATAAAATAGATAACTAATGAGAACTTGCTGTATAGCACAGGGAACTCCACTTCACTGTACAGTAGGAACTAACACAACATTGTAAAACAACTATACCCCAAATTTTTAAAAAAGCAATCTGTAGTAGTGATGGGGAAGCAGTAGCTTCAGAGTGTTGTAAGGAGTTCGAATTAATAAGACTTTGAGTGTCTTTTAGTAATGTCTAAATATGAAGTAAAACCCTAGAATGACTCTAGATTTTTGGCATGGGTCTCTGGTGTGTGGTGGTATATTTCACAAAGATAAAAAATAAAAAAGAAGCAGGTCTATTTGGGGAGAAAAGTAATCCAGTATATAAATGAAATGTAGAATAATTAGGCCGATTGGATCTTTTTAATGCTGAGAATGTTGACTTTTTTTCTTATCATTATATAAATGAAGGTTTTGAAATGCTAAGTTTAAGGCACATAATACCATACTGACACATATACTTTTCTTAGTGATCTGCTGTAGGTAATTTCAGTACTTCATTTCAAAGTTCTAGCTGCCACCTGGAGCTTATATATCTAAACAGACCTCAACATCTAGAATCATTATTCTCCTCTTTACTTGTAGCATATTACACTAATGAATATTTTGTGTCATTTGGAGGGCAAGATTTCGGATTGATCATACTTCCTCTTCTTTTAAAGATTTATGAGCTTTATAAAAGGCTTTATTTCAGCTGGGAATTGTCCTGTGTCATGTTCTGGACTATGTTCGTCATCTAGTCTCCCATAAATATTAAACCAAAGTCAACAACAACAATAACAGTGAAACCTTATGGGAGAAGGAAGTATAATTCTGAGGATGCAATTATGTTTATGCATTTAAGAGCATGCTCCCCTTTATGACATTTTTAAATGAACAAAATTTCATCTCAAGTCACCAACTAAACAGATGGTATTGACCAGTGGGAATCTTTTTAGTAAATGGGATAATTTTTTAAATTGTGCACATGCAAATTTGGCCATGGCATTTATGAAAGATATTCTGACACTAGACCTGTTAAAGGATGGAGTAGGAGATAGTAGCACGTGAAGTTAGTGTCAGGTTGCTTTAGCTGTCACTTTAATGTTAGGGCCAATTTTGTCCTCAGTTAAAGAAAAAAGTACTGTTTTTTGGTTTGTCTCTCTCTCACCTTACCATTCTCTCCTGTTTTTCATTTCTGATGCTTGTCAGTTTCCAGACATGCCTACCATAAAATACATCAATCAATTGACTCTTGCAATTTTTTTTCTCATTCAGTAAGCATTCACTGAGATAGTGAGTAAATGTGGGAAAACAAATGTAAACTGGTTTATAAGCTATAAGGACTGTGATATGAGTAACGGCTTCATACTGGCCTTTGCTACTTGACTACTAGAATAATGGATTTTCTTATGCTACTTTTTTTTATCTCCCAAGGCAGAACAATGCAATTAGACCAGTAGTAGTGTATTCCCACTTTTCATGAGTATGTGCTATGGGGGTGAGTCAATGTAAAATAGATCACTGCTTCCAGTGGTCAGTCATGGGAGATGTGGCCCAGTGAGGAATAGGAGATGGCAAAGCCAGGTAAGGAAACTGTACTTAATCAAGGGGTGGTATCACACCATTGTGGGTCCCTATGATTTCAGAAAGGCAGCCCAACCTTGTTGGCTTCTCCTCTGGGGAGGAATAGGTCATCATTCTAGAAAGGACATCTAGCTCCAGAGAGAAGACCCAGGCTGTGGGAGTATTACAGCTTGAACCAGAGAAAGGAGATAAGTAGGGAAATGCTTACTGGTGCCAATAGGTTCCTATTATAGTGGCACTGTAGCCAATACATATGTTCTGTTACTATTTGTATTAGTTCTCTATTTCTGTATTGCAAACTACCATAAGCTTAGTGGCTAAAAAATCACATATTTATTATCTCATAGTCTCTGTATTTTGGGAATCCAGACACAGCTAGTGGATTCTCTGTTTCAGAGCTTCTCGAAAGGCTGAAATCAAGGTGTTGACCAAGACAAGGGATTCATCTGAAACTCAAATAGGAAAGGATCCACTTTCAAGCTCAAATGGTGGTTGGCAAGATTCAGTTCTTTTTGATTATCAGGCCGAGTCTTCAGGCCCTTGCTGATATTGGCCAGAGGCCATTCTCAGTTCCTTGCCATGTGGGCCTTTTCAATGGCTGGCTTACCTCATCCAAACCAGCAAGGGAGAGAGTCAATGAAGTCTCCTAGCAAGACAGAAATTACAATCTTAGAAGGGACTTCCCACCCTTTACCTTATCCTATTGTTTGGAAACAAGTAATAGGTCCTCTTTCATACTCAAGATGAAGGGTGTGAATGCCAAGAGGTAGCAACAATATGGGTATTGCAAACATACAGCAGAGTAGAAGAACATATGACTAAGACCATAAACATTGGAGCCAGACCACCTGCGTTCAAATCTCAACTCTGCTACTTACCAAGCTGTGTACTTGACATTGGGTTAGTTACTTAACTTCTTTGTATCTAATTTCCTATCTATAAAATAGAAAATACAATCACGCTCACCTCGTACGACTGTTGTGAGGATTAAATGGGTTCAGAGGTTTAAGCAGTAGGAAAGTCTCACTAAATGTTTGTTATTACATTTTGTGAATAATATGGCGAAAACAGATGTATTTATCACTAGACCTTGGGTCATCCATTCAAGGGCATGTCTGAGTTTGCAGAGAGACATGAATATCAAGAATCACTGCTTCACAGAAAGAGCAGACTTACAGATCTGCGTCTAGAAAGCAGTCCTGGGCCCTGGCTCTCCTCATGGAGAACAGGGTATGGAGGGACTTACATCCATCCTGAGAGCCCTTAAGCCAAAATTAGGATGCACATGGGGCTGAGTCATACATACTCTATTTCTCCTCTTAGGTAAAGGGATAAGAGACCTCATATTTTGTTTCCCTCCTGAGAAATGAAAATTCTCATCTTTCTGTGGCACCAAGAGGAACAAGAATCTTGTAGTGCCCTCATCTCCCACTTCAATACTTCTATGACCTATAAGTCACTGCATAAACCTGGCTCTATCCACTCTCCAACATCATGTCAATACTTATCCCATCATTCACTGTCCCCGGAAACTGACCTCTTCTCTGTTCCCTGAGGAAACCAGGGCCCTTTTTGCCTCAGGACCTTACGTAAGTTCTTTCTTCTGACTGAATACTTTCCCCATATCTCTTCACACTGTCATTCTTGGTCTCAACGTCAATGTCCTCTCAGGGAGGACGCTGCTGAAAGAGGTCTCAACCCTCTCACAAAGCTGTCTAGCACATCACTCTTCCAGAATTTCTTTACTTTCTCCCCTTATTAGAATCTAAGCTCCATGATTGCCAAACTCTTTTCTATCTGGTTTTCTGCAGTATTGGTAACACCTATCACAGACACTGGTAATAAATATTTGTTGAATAAATGAATGTTATAAATGCAAAGATATGATTGCTGAACTCTATTACATCTTTACAAAAGAGTAGAAAAGCTATTTTAGCCATATGAAACCCTCAAGATTTTCAAATAAAATACACTCCAAAAAATAGTCACATAAAGGTAGAGTTATTTTTTTCTGTAACAATGATCCAAAGATATATCTTGTTCTTCACATGGAAAACATTTTAATAAGTGATAAGTTAATTGAACTAATGCTTTTAGTCAGAGGGTTAGAAATGAAGATTTATCAATTCATATAACCATTTCATATATTAATCAGAAGGCAGAATTTAACAATTAGCTATTAATCATGTGCTAACTGTTTTTGAACTAACTAGTTGTTTGATCTGATTATTTTCAGCTTGAATATCTATTGGAGTACTACATTCTGCATGCCCAGCATTAGAGTGCCAATAAAAATCATATTTCCAACATCATGGGAAAATTCTCACAATATACGGTACTGCTAAACACAAAAAAATAGTACACAGATTCTGTATACTCTGTGAACTCAATTTTTTTTAGAAAGAAAGATTCTTTAGAAACATAACCAATTATTAAAGTGTTTATTTCTAGGGAGTGTTTGGATTATGAGTGATGTTAATTTTATGTAATCTGCTTTTATGTTTTTCCACAATATTTCTACTTCAAATTATTTTAAATAAGGGAATTTTCTAATGCAACTACAAAAAATTTCTCTGTTTGTGGACATCTTAATAGTTGAAAATCAATGAATAGTTGAAACTCATGTGGATTTAAGTATTAAAATCTTTTTAAAATGAAAGAGGGATATGAATCAGCTGCATTCATTAAACCTCCGGGACAGGGACAAATGGACGAACAATGGTTAAATAAAGTTTGGACAATAATCTCAAGGAAGTGTTTTAAGCAGTGGGTGGTGCCTGTGTAAAAAACACCCTTCCAAGAGAAGCAGTAAAGGAGTTCCCTGGTGCCACTTCATGAGAACAGAAAGAACACTTAGCAGGAGAGACCCCTGAGGACTATTATTATATTAATGGCTAAACTCACTACTGAAGTCAGGTGGGAAGCTGGCCAGGACCCTGCTAAGTCTCAGGTGCTTGACGCAGCTCCCTTTAGGCAACGACACGTTTTTCTGGAGCATGTGTAGGCCAAGTTCACAGACTTTGGTGGGTAACCGCTTTTTTTGTTGTTAGATTTGTCCATTCCAGAGACTTAGTCCCACACATTGGTTCAAAATTACTTCTGAGCCTTCATGTTTGCTAATTAATTTTCAAACATGTAGCACAAAGGAAGGAAAAAGTCCTTCTTTTTTACAGCTCATTCATTTGTACATTTTTTCCTCTGCCCTATCCCTGCTCTATTAACACAAAGATTCTTTCTATTTTATATAGCTGTAAAAACCAGCAGGCTTCGCTCTTAATCAGAGTTGTCTAGTTTCATTGCCTGAGGGCCTAGATCATTAGTAATAAATGTCATTAGTTGATGTTTCCAACATCCAGAGACTGTCAGATGATCTCCTCATTTAATCTCCCCATGATTAGAAACAGGCCCAAGCTTATGATATTTAGTAATTTTATTTTCTTGTTGTGGGAAAAGTAAAAGGCTACCTCTTGGAAACAAAAACAAAACTAATAGCCACTTCACAGTAGACTTGAAGGAATAGCAGACTATATACAAAGACACTCAAAGCGGAAACAAGGGAGAAACTGCAAGGAATTGGTATCTGCTGCACCCCAGGTTTCTTCAAGGAGCTAAAATAAATTGAGACATGGGCAGCCCCAACTTGCCTGCCCTCGTTACCTTACATCTTAGAGCATTGTCTGATTTCCAGCATTCTAATTGAAAAGACCGTTTGTAGTAAAAAGCTCTGTTTGAGTCGCTTTGAAATCATGAGCCTCGGGTTTTCTTTCTGGCAAATGTTTCTTAGAGATCACTAAGCTTATTAAACAGTTCTGTGTTTGGAAGCTTCTGATGTTGGAACAGGCATAGTCCAGACACCTTGGTATAAAAAATAGCAGTCAATTCTCCATGGACTCTTTGGAAAGATGCTGTGTGCTGCTCTCCCTTCCTTGACCTGTATCTTTGGAACCTCAATGCCATGTACACAGAAGTACCTGGTAAACATCTGCAGTGGCAGATCATAATCATATAATTATTATTAGTCACAGAACAGACTGTTCTTCTGTTCTTCAGTGTTCTTCATCTTATTTCCTCCATGGACCCAAAGGAAGAATGGGAAGTTATAGAGCATCAGAAAATTTTTAAAGATGGAAAAGTAGTTCTACTTGAGTGAAATTTAAATAATCTTTAGGGAGATGAAGTATTTATGAAGTCTGGACACCTAACAAAATTGTTCACAATTCATTTTTGAATGCTGAAAAACAAGATTAATGAATGTAACTATACGTTTGTTTCTCTATTCTTTCAATACTTTACTCAGCATTACGTTATATGAGTATTGTCATATAAGAATTGTCCTAAGAAAGTGATTTTTTTAAAGTCTTTGTTTTCATAGTTATTTCTCAGTACAGAAAAATTGCCTGTTTTATTTTTTAAAGTTCCTTGAGACAGGCAATACATGAGCCAGTTAAAAAAAAAATGGCAAACTTACAGGATTTGAAGCTCAAACTGATAAAAAGCATAATCAGTTTCATCATAGGTGACTGCCTTTGATCAAATATTGGTTATTTAACTCAGCTGAATTAGCTGCTCCTGGAAATCGGCTTCTACTCTACATAGTTGGCATATCTTTGAACATTCAGGGCCTCACTAATGCAAAACTGAGGCTGAGAATTCTACAGTCACCTGCTTATTGATACATATCATCTTTTAATGAAGAGGATTTGTGGAAAAATAAAGAGAAAATAACACGTTGAGCTTCTGTGTGGCAGGCACTTTCCAGTTTTATCTCTTTTAATCCTAACAAGAATCTGCCCTGTGGGGTACCCATCGTTATTTCCATTTTACAAGTAAAGACAGTGAGACTAGAGAAGCTATGACTTCCCCAGGGTCATAAATCTGGATAGAATGGGAGACAGATTTCAAACCCACATATGACTGACGCTAAAAACTCAGGCTCTTTCTTGTATTCCATGCTGGTGAACATACTTTGAAAAGATAAATTTATTGCATTTCTTATTCCCCCATTCAGAAATTTACATCGCCTGTTTAATTTTCTAGCTATATACTCTGTTCTTAATTCTAGTAATTAAATATATATTTATTTTTCTTCAATACAAATTTTTTCTAATTCAATTCCTTTCTCTCTTTTTCTTCTTCCCTTGAACTATTTCTGTCTTTTTCCTTCTCATCTTCTTCCTTTACAAAAGCAGTTCCATGAAGGAGGAAAGAAAAAAGAATTCTGAGTGGTCACAGTGAAGAATGAGATTACTACCTGGGGCACTCAGGAAATAATGCTGGGAGATCAACCAACAGAATGGAACTTGTGTCCAGACCAATGACCATTCATAGATGTGGTCATTCATTTAACTCATGTATTGAGTTCCTAGTATATGCCTTCTATTGTGCTGGCACAGGCCTTAACACCAAGTAACGCAGTGTTTAATGGGACAAGACTTAAGCATGAAGAAGGTAATGACAGAGAAAGTGATATGGGCAAGGTGCTGTGGAGAGACATTGGTGAGGGCCCTAATCAAAATGGGTGGCAAGGTGGTGGAGAAAAACACAAGCTTCATAAAGAATTGAAGCTTAAAATGAATCCTGGAGTCCTGAATGAAATATTTGAGCCCAGGGTCCACTATGTAAGGAAGAAGATTTATCTGTGGTTCTAGCCTAAAATGTTGACAGCAGCTAGACTGTGATTCGCGAAGATCATGGCCTAGAGAAGAAAATGTGCTTTAAGCCTAACAGAGCCATGGTTGGGTTTTGTATTCTTCACCAGAAGGGCAGGCTTGGAGTAAAAAGGCTGAAACACGTTTCACTCTGCTAACCGCCCCTAATCAGTAAAAGGCCACACTTTTAAGTTGTGCATTATGCTTTAGTATTCACAGACAGAACAGAACAGCTCTATTCTTCTGCATTGGCCTAGGTTATATTGACTCATCACTTTTTTTGGATATCTTGCTAGGTAACTGAACTATGTAATGGTTAAGTATGACTCCACTGTCTGACAAAGTTTGGAAAACTATGAAATAGATAGATACCTTTATCAAAGAGATACCACTGTAAGCAAATTATTCAATATACATTTAAAATTAGAAATTTTTCTCTAAGTAGAACGTCTAGCTATAGAGGTTCCATTATTTATGGCATTATGCTTAAAATTTGATGAACAGCAACAACAAAATTAAAAACAAAGAAGTAAACCTAATGTATTTTTATCATATGTCTGAGAATCACTGAAAATAAAGGTCTGGAAAACAATCACTTAAAAAATACATTGTGTCAGGCTTCCCTGGAGGCGCAGTGGTTAAGAATCCGCTTGCCAAATGCAGGGGACACAGGTTCGAGCCCGGGTCTGGGAAGATCCCACATGCTGCGGACCAACTAAGCCCGTGCGCCACAACTACTGAGTCTGCGCTCTAAAGCCTGCAAGCCACAACTACTGAGCTCACGTGCCACAACTACTGAAGCCTGAGCACCTAGAGCCTGTGCTCCGCAACAAGAGAAGCCACCACAATGAGAAGACCATGCACCACAATGAAAAGTAGCCCCCACTCACCGCAACTAGAGAAAGCCCATGCACAGCAATGAAGACCCAATGCAGCCAAAAATAAATAAATAAAATAAATAAATTTATTAAAAAAATAAAAATAAAAAAATAAAAAATACATTGTGTCACTCTTATTCTTTATGAATTACTGTTTTATGGGTCTACTAAAAAACTGAAGACAGAACCAACCTTAGTGTAGGCTTTGTTCTTAAAGATAATTTGGGAAATAAGACATGATCTAACTTAATACCTACAGTCAATAACAATTGGCTACTTGTTTATGCAAATAAATAAATAAATAAATAGTAAGTGTTAATGCCCAAATTCCCTCTCTAATGCTGGTGAATAGAGAAAATGTACATTCTATAAGCAGAACAATATTCTTTCAAGCATTCTGTAGCATTTTCCTTTCTCTTTTTTCTCCTTCCCCTTGTTTCCTCCTCCTCCCCCTTCTTCAATTTCAACCTGGGTATCTGCCTGCTGGATATATGTTGGTAGGGATTCAAGAAAGTTTTGGTTTACTCTATTTGACCTCTCATCCTTCCTACCCAATTGAAATTTTTATAGCCCACAAATCCTGCATACAGAATTACTTATTTAAAATAAATTTACAATGGAAAAGTTGGCATTTTCACTTATGAATCTGACAAAGTTAAAATTTGCCCCAAAATAACCTTGTATAGATGAGATAGGCTGAGCAAACTAACCAATGACTGTTGATTCTGGTTCAGTTCCACAGATGCCTCACCTTTAAAGTCTTGTTTGGCTGAGTTGAGTGCTTGTCTGAGAGGAGCAAATCCTCAGCAGGAGAAGGCCAACACTGAAAGAAGTCCTTGATGGTCTTCGAAGCAACCAGGAGCACTAGTGCAAGAAAGAGTGAAAAAATAAAGAAACACCTCTGAAAATCTTTAGTTTATATGAGGTGCTAAATCGGTAGTAACTTTGGGCAAGGAAAGTGACCCAAGCAATTCTATCAGAAGTTATCAAAAAGAATGTGTCTGCTTAGAATTTTATGTCTAACAGGCAAAAGATAGTTTGGGAAGGCATGCATTAGGCAATAGGTTACTTTTTAATTATGAAGTCATTGTTTATCAGTACTTACATCTGAGCTGCTTTTGAACTCTCATGTAGATTTAGAGAAATAAAAAGAAAAATATAAAATCTGGAACTAATTTCTACTCCAGGGGGCACCATTTATAGAGAACAGAATGGGAATGATACTTCTGGAATTGTATAACATGGTAGCCTTCTTGAACATTTACAGATTTACAGATTTTCTTGAATATTTACAGTAACTTTTTGCTATATGCATATCAATCTCCAGTATGGAAATTTTAGAAAAAAAGATAACTTTAAAACATCCTATTTAATTACTAGACAATCAGGATGCTGATTATATGGAACTGATAACCAGATTTCTGGTTATCTGGAACTACTTAAAATGACCAAGAATTCATATGAGTTTTTCTATAGTTTTAGAACCAATTTTGATATAATTTGACATCCATTATGGATGAAAACTCTTATTAAAGTAGAAATAGTTGTAAAGTTCCATATAGATACATATATATATACAAAATATATGATCATATATATATATAGATGCATAATATGTATTTCAAAGTTAACATGTTAAAACCCAGGCTCCTGATCATTTCACAACAATCTTGGTTTATATACAATCTTCTCCATGTATGTTAAGGCAACTCCATCCTTTCAGTTTTTCAGACCAAAAAACTTGGAGTCATACTTGACACCCAGAAAATCCTGTTAGTTCTTTCAAATAAGTTCAGAATGTGACTACTTCTATTGCTACAAGTTTGGTAGTCAGAATGAGACAGACCTATTATTAATATCAGGAAAAGATCAATATGATATATTAAGTGGAATAATCAAGTTGCAATAATTTTTATTTTATGCTGCCACTTGTGTTCCATAATTTCTCACTATATATAGTAATTTAGTATGTTTATATATGAATTTGTTTTACTTGTTTAGATAATAAGTAAGAAAGAATATCTTTGGAAGACTGATGGGGTATCTGGTTGGGATGATGAGCTGCTTGGGGAAAAAGTGGGGGGGGGTTCCTTTAATTGTGTAATTTCTGGTACCTTCTGAATTTTATAGCAAGTGAATATATTACCAACTATTAAAGTTGAAATTTTAGAAGACTATAATTATTCAAGAAAACATTTCATTTATTTTTCTCTCAGAGTTTACTTAACTATATGGTACTTTGGAAGACAAATACCTTAAGATATAGTTCCATTCTTCACAAAGAAATAGGTGAAAAATCAATTTATCATTATGTAGTATAGATAAAATTATGCTTTGATCATTTTGTATCACTATCTTATGTAGAGAATGTAGTTAGAAAGTGGAGATAAATTACTTAGGCCATTATAAGGCCTCTTATCTAGTGAAATTTAGATACAATTAAGAAAATGGAATGTACATTTTGTGTTTAAAAGCAAAACAATCACAAAATCCATGAATTTAACAATAGGGCAAATGAGCTTTCAGAGAAAATGATAGAAATCATATCTCTGAAGATAGCTGTAACCAAAATGGACAAAGTACACAAAATATCCATAAGGGAATAATCTTGATATCAGCAGAGAAAATACATGACTTCAGAGAATGGTTTCTTTCTTCTTCCTCAGTGATAAAATACTATGATTATGAACCGTAATTAACTCTAAAACAACATGGAAGTTGGATGGAAAGAACTCTACCTAAAATGTTGAATTATTAAAGTGAGTGAAACAGGAAGCATGCACTGGGGACATAAAGCATGCTACTCTAGCAGAGCTATTAACTATTGCATTAGAGCCTCTAAAATATGCTCTTTTTACCTCTATTGACTTCAGTCAAACTGGATCTTTCCACTAAAGGAGGCAAATGAGCTTAATGTTTCAGCTGGTTGATGCCAGTGGCAAAGAGACCTTCAAATGCACTTTGAGAAAGATGTATGATCAAGGAGACATATGCTTTTCTCCATTAGTGTAACAAGTCAAAATATCATTTAATTTATTTCTGAAAGTGTTTTTTACTGTAACAGATATAGCTCATCATTTAACTTCATTCACTAAACATTATACACTAGCATTTTATTATAGTTTTAGGAAGAGAAAGGGGAGGCATTTCAGGGGTGATTCACTGACATTCCTGAAAATAGTATCATTGCTTCAGAATTCTTAAAATGTTAAGTATAGGTTTGAATGCAGTACAAGTGGATACTGAAAAATTTAGGTTTTCTGTTGCTGCTTTAACCATATGTTGTACAGATAAATGCTTACAAAATCCACATAAAGCATTTTGAAATTTCAAAGAAGAGAAAGAAAGTATAATTGATGCTACCATTGAACACCAAAGGAAGGCAATGAAAATGGAATAAAATACCAGTATAAATACTACTATTATACTACTAAGTACTCTATGACTATCTGAGCTATATATAAATTAGGGCCATTTTCACATGCCACAGATTATCTGCATGAGAAAATTCAAGTATCTAGATGTTTTAACTTCTAATCTCTAGATTTTTGGTTTCATACAGAAGAAAAAAATTATTGTAAGTTCAATATTTTGGTTGTCTTTTTTATATTTTAATGACATAGATACTATGGTATCTTTTTGGTCAGAAACAAGATGTTTGGGGACATAGAGAAGATAACTGACATACTTTAGATTGAAATGGGGGGACTGAGTAGTTATACTGTGAATCTGGAAGATAAAATGGGCATTTATATACAGTATTACAGAAATGCATAAACATGGTACAGGTAGCATAAACAATTATCAGGTAGCAATGAAGCATTTTTGCAATGCAGTTTACTGTAGGAATAAGAGAGTCTGGAGTTAGATTCAGAAAATCGTATTTATATCATTTTCTTACTTTGAAAATTGAACAAGTCATTAAACATCTCTAAACCTCTATTTACATATTAGGGAATTAGGAATAATATTAGGAATAATAATTCTTATATCACAGGGGTATTATGGATATTAAATTAAGTAATGGGTAGCACTTGGCATAAAATAAATGCTCAATAAATTAGAGCCATTATTCTGTGCAAATTTTGCTATGTTAAGCATTTCTTGTAAATGTAATTGTTAATGTATTTTGTTTCTTTTGACAGTTAATGAGCTAACTATAACTGTTAATCAGGTGTTAGCCTGGTAATGTATAAGTATGGTATAGGCTTACCTTCAGAAGAGTGAATGGTCATTAAGCTGTGTAAAGAAACAGATCTGGCTCTGACTTGACAATAAGTTTGTCTCCCTCTTTTCTATCATGCTTTTTGCAGGGTTTTGCAGTTCCACCTTGTAGATGCACCCCATCACCACCTGAAGCCTGTTAGGTATTCCCTCAGGGAGGTGTCGCACAAAAGTGTCACTGTGAATTCCATATCTTCACTTTCCATCTTTGAGGAAGTAACTTTCTCTGTAGCTTAACTTCATTACTCTAAAATAAGTGTAATAATAGCACCAAACTCAAAGTTTTATTTGAGGACTAAATGAATTGATGCATGTGAAAAAACTTAGAAAAGTCCATCATGTAAAAATCTGTTTGTAAATGTTAGCCATCATTCTTAGTGACTGCTAAGCATTTGACTCTTCTCAATTATTGAAAAGTGAATCTGGGAATCTAAAAGAATCATGTTCCTTCCTGAAACCTATGCTCAAGTTCTTATGAAGTGATACTTGTATGATTTAGGAATGAATTCGATTCTTATTAATAAACTTAAGCACAAGTTATTTAAAAACTTGTTAGTAACATTATTATCTAAACTTGTCTATGGCTGTACACTCTGACTAGGCTTAGAGTTTTACAAACTTGTTTTCCACCAATTGATTGACCTTATTTTGCCCTCACTACTCTCCAACTGTAAAACAGATGGTGAAGTGAATTATAATTTTTTTTTAAATAAACTGAATATATAGACACACCGTTGCCTATTTTATGTATAGCAAAAGTTGACTGGTAAGATGTAACAATCAAGATACAAAGCTAATATATAACAGGTATAATACCTTATATCTTAAATACAAGGTATTTAGTTTACTTGTTTTTTCAATTGGTGTAATCAAGTCATTTTTAGCTATTTATAATTGCATTACATACGAGTAACTACTTTCTTAATTGGAGAACTGGAATAATTATCCATTTAATCACAGATTAATATACGGTACATTTTAAACTACTTTTGGTTACTTAATAATTACTTTTTTCTCTACACACCACTGCATATTTGATAATTGTATAATATTGTCCTTACTTTGCTAGTATATAAATAGTCCTAAAATTCTAGAGCAATTAAAACAAGGTTTCCTCTCCATCTTGTATGAATATGTTAAGTATGTATTTTTAAAATTAAAGTAGAATTAGTTAAGAAGGCAAACTGTTTACATGGAAAAATATGCTATATTAAAAAATACATAGTTTTTAAAAGACTTGAAAGCCCAAATGAAACAAAGTGCTTCAATGTATTTAGTCCAAAGTTTGATATAAATTCTTCTAAGTGCGTTAGAGGAAATTATATGACAAACAAAACTTACTTGACATTTTGGTGAAACAATTAGGACACTAGCTTGTTTTTCCTTGGGTAAGCCATAACTGACCATATAGGATTAGAAATAATGGGGATGGGCTCATTTAATTATGCTTTCAGAATCTTAGCCCTGTATTTAATTATTATTTTTATTATCCTTCCTGCTCTTTGCCTCTCACTAAAACAAACTCCATTTCAGAATGTAGAAATCTATTCTAATAGAGCAAATGAAAGTAAGTTTGTTGATCTAGGCTTACATTAACAAAACATATAACTAACTGGATATCATTTTGAAATGAATACAATACTTACTTCTGGTTATTTCTGTGTTATAAAATTACTGATGATTCTTATTTTACTTTTTTTCTTTTATTGCTTAGTTTCACATTCTACAATGAATAAAATATATATTTCTTGTACAACATGGTTAATTTTTCAAACCAAATGATATAAATATATGTTTGTGTTATACCTACGTATTCCAACTTGTATGATGTATTCTAATTACGGTTAAATTGAGATTTCATATATGAGGGAGATTTTAATTAATTAAATTCTATTTTCTCTGTGTAATAATGTCTTCAATTCTCACCAGTATGTGATAACTTTTTTAAGAATTATTATTTAGAATGGACACTGGCAAACAATAATGGTACTAAAATAAAATTTTTGGTTTCAAAAAGGAAAGGCTTTTTTGTGTTACTAAATGTTTTCATTTTCATAAAAATGTTAAAAAATATTGAAAATCAAATCAAATTATTATTTTAATTAAGGTTTGATAAAGTTGTCCACTGTAGATGTAACTTTTAACAAGATTACCACATATTAGCCATCTACCCCATTTAAATATAAATCCAAAATTCACTCAGTGATAATCCACATTGTACATTACTCTATACTCTTTAGGTGTGCTATATGGGAAAACTTAAGTATTTGAAAAATATAGCTTACTAGGAAGGAACTTCAAGTCTTCAGAGACTGGCTATGAGAAGTAGCTCCTAGATTCATCTTACAATTGCAAATTGTGTCTTACATTAAGATATACTTATATCTATCTTGTTACTTTTTAGGTCTCCTCCTCTCAGTCTGGAGGGTACAGGACCCTGGAGAAAGATTTAGATGAAGAGGATCCTGAGGCCCAAAGGACTTGGAGTCTCCTAAGATCACAAAACAACGAATTAAGTCAGTAATGAAAAGATCATATCTTGCTTTAATAGTTTCTTATATTCATACCTGAAAGGACTCCCTCACCAATGGGTCTGAGTATGGTGCATTCAAGCTGCCCCAAATTAAAAAACTCTGTAATTTGCTGCAAACATCTTTCGGATAAGAGACACTAGGAGCTAAATTTGGTTCAGTCTCAGAACATTTATTTTGTTTCTACCTCTGTTGCTACTATACCTCTTCCATTAAGCCTTAATGCATCTTACCCCAAATTCTATCTCATTTTCATAATTGTAATTTAGCTTCAAGTAGGAGAATTTGATGATCCATCCATATGAGCAATGTTCTGAGCCAGTGATCTTGCCTGGTTCCCTGTCTCTGGGCATGTAACCATATTCCTTGATAAGCCTCCTCCTCAATAAGTTCCAGGCACCAGACTTAAATCCTAGCTCCTGGTACAGCTGTGGTTACAACTGGGTAATAAAAGCAGATACTTTCATACAATAGTAACATTTTTATATATATTTTTAAAGCAAACAAAAAAAAATCCAATTTTGAAAAACAGGTTTATTGGAATGATTTCTAATTATGTGTGGTTACTGCATTCTCCCATCCTATCAAATTGATGAAATAAAATTCATATTTTATGGCAAGACAAGAAAAATTTAAACATAAAACTTTTCTTTGCCCATCTGGGCCTCCTCCCTTCCCTTTAGTGTGTTTTATGCATCTGCATCAACCAGACCTCCTTAGGAGATAACATTCCTTCTTACTCTTGTAAGAGGTCGCAATGACCGATCACCCCTACTTGCTTTGTAAGTGCAGATCTGGATTGTGTAAACTATCAATACATCATTTGCTATATAACCTTTTGTCTCAAAAACTTATACAACTGTGCTTTGATCTCTAATGGGCAGAACAGTCCTCGGAGCGTTCTGGAAGACTGTCTCCTGGGTTTTAACCCTCAGCTTGGCTCAAATGAAATTTTTCATTTCTTTTTTTGATCAATCGACTATTGATTAATTTTTTTCATCAATATTAAACAGTAATATTATTTTCTCAAATGTTTGTGCACTACCTCGTAAACATGGTTTAATAAACCTTCATAAAGTAAACAAAATACTTCCTTCAGGACCATAGAACCCTGTCTAGTGTGCATGTAATTAGCCAGTGTACTTCCTAAATCCTATTACTTTCTAAGTGAGAATTCATTCTCATTTAGAATCTCTCTCTCTCTCAAAAGAAGAAACAGTGGTATTTCAGGAAAATATACTTATCTTAAAGATTCTCAAGTCACCCTTAGCTATTTTTATACAGGCCAACATATAGCTCACATTCTAACTTTTATTAAGAGGAAATGATTTTCTTTCCTTTTCATTCTCACATAATTTACTTTGAGTGAGAGAGTTATCTTCAGCACATCTGGTTACAAGACAGAACAATGAGATGTTTATAACAAAATAATGTTGCATAATGAAGTACTTCAGGTAGACGAAAAGCGAATCTCCAAAGAGATTAGAGCTGTAATTTGTATTTGGTTCTGAAGATGAACACCTGTAACAGTCATTTTTCCCTATGGTAGCTATCTTTATAAAATTAACAGTGATTTAGATTTAGATTTGAGGGTTAATCCGTATTCCTTTTGAGTGCTAAGGCAATTTCAAATAAGTAAAAATGCTTTTTCTCTAGGTCAAAAACAAGTACTGTGAGGGTATAAGACTGCTTCTATAAATGAAATGCAAGTGTTTGAAAAGTGACATCCATTTCCTTGGCTAACAAATTTTTCTTTGAACATGTAAATGCCTATAAAGAAAGGAGACAAATGGTGCGTGTTTGTCATTAACATCTTATTGTCTCTTTGTTCAATCAAATGATTTCTTCTGAACACCTAACTAAGATGACGTGGAAGAACACTTGCAAAATATTGTTATTTTTCACAAAAATACTTTTCTTTGAGTTGACACTAAATATATAAATATATACTTATTCCCTCCCTACATTGAAACATATTTGACCTTTGATTACTATGAGAGATAAATATTTAGGCTACTCCTAAATAGTTACTAGGTAAATAAAAATCAGAATTGTACCTGTTGAATTTGATAAATTAAAATAATTCAATAGAAACAATTCATCATGAAGCTTGCATTGGACCACACAACCGCATAAACATCGTGATACACGATCACTGACAAGCAGTATAGCATGGTAGTTAGAAGCACTGGCTCTACAGCCCATCTGCCTGTACTTAAATTGGCTCCATGACCCAATGCATTTGCTTAACTTCTCTGAATCTCAGTTTCCCTATTTCTGAAAGAGGGATTGATATTTAATAGGGCTATGATTGGAATTTAATGCATCAGTACAGGCAAAGCTCTCAGAAGGATGCCCAGCTCATAATTTAGCGGTTATCATTATTACCATCGCAGAAACAGCATACAGGAGAAATGTAGTGAGAAGCTATATTTTTATGGTAACTAAATTAATTTGCAAGTTAGGACAATTGAAACTTAACCTTTAAGGTGCCACAAGGTATTTAAAGTATCCAAGTGTTACGGGTTGAATGTTTGTATCCCCCAAAGTTCATATATTAAAATTCTAACTCCCATTGTATTAGGAGATGGGGCCTTTAGGAGGTGGCTATGTGTCAGAGCCTTCACAAATGGGATCAGTTACCTTATGAAAGAAACCCCAGAGAGCTCTCTGGCCCCTCCCACCAAGCGAAGACACAGCAAGAAGATGTCTGTCTAAGAACCAGGAAGCAGGCCCTCACTAGACACTGAATCTGCTGGAGGCTTGATCTTGAACTTCCCAACCTCCAGATTTGTGAGAAATAAATTTCTGTTTTTTTAAAGGCTGCCAAGACTATGGTATTTTGTTATAGCAGCCTAACAGACTAAGACCTGTTATAATTTGACTATGACCTAAGACTGAATACAAATATATGCTTTACAAAATACTTTATAAACAATACCTGTTTTAATTTTGTTAACTGCTGAGTTATTTTTTATAATAACACATTTTTTACTAAAAGAAACAGGCCTATAAGCAATTAATTATGTAATACAGAATGAAATAACTGTAATACTAGGCAAATAAGCAAAGTGATCACATCATCTTGGAATTTATAATAGACATAGAAATGAATGTATAGTCAGATAAACAATTTAGATTTTAGGACAACTGATCTCAAAAACTTCAAGAAAGAATAGGCTGGATATTCTTAAAGGAGATGGCTCAGGAGAAATGTGATGTGATATTAAAAAGTAAATTCTTATAACACAATTTTAAATAATTCCAAAGATGAAGAAATATGGCAATATTTTTCAAATTACAGTCAACTTACTGTTTTCATTAAAATGATGTAGACTGTTTCATAAAAATGTGGATTCTAGAACCACACTCAAGTCTGGCTGAGTAATTATCTGGAGCTGAAGTCCAAGCTGATATTTTTTTTAACAGCTTACTAGGTGATATTCATGCATGCTAAACTTTGAAGTAGGGAAAATGTGAAGTACTTTAAGTAATACAGGATGAACTGGTGAGAGGCCAAAAGAAGAATCACTTCTCCCAGCCTTTCCAAACAAATGATCTTCAAAGTCAAAGGATAAACTAAACTTGGTTGAGAAAATATTTGAATATCATAAGTGAGTTATTAAATATTAACTGCTTAATTAAATACAGTCATCCCTCCATATCCTCGGGGGATTGGTTCCAGGACTCCCACAAATAACAAAATCTTCAGATGCTCAAGTTTCTTAGTATGGTCAGCCCTTGGTTTTCCATTCGACTTCCTCAATGTCAACTGGTTCAGTACCTGTGGATTCTGCATACAGAAATTTGAAGTTGATTCTGTGGATATGAAGGGCCTATTTTAAGTTTAAATTTCTTGTCCAGATAAGTTATACTCAAGAAACAAGAAGCAATTTGAAGTTTTAATTCCAGACCTACTATTGGTGATAACTGAAGAATTATGGATCATTTCAAAAACAGTAGAAGAAAGTTGTCTACAGTTTTTCTCTTTTTCTTTCTTTTTCTCCCTCTCTCCCTCCCTCCCTCCCTCTCTTTTTCTTCTTCCCCTAGCCTCTTTCATTCTTTCTTTTCTTTCTCTCTCTTTCCTTCATTTCTCTTCATTTCTTTCTATTTTGTGGGGAAGCTAGATCTCTAAAAATATAGACAAGTGATCTTGGTAACAACCTCAACAAAATTAAACAAAATCAGGTCAGGTTTAGGAAAGAAAGTATTGGTAGTTATGACCCTGTCTCTATTTACTAAGAATAAAAAAGATCCTTTTATTTTGCCTGATTTTTCTCAGGCTTTGACAAAATTATTTAACTGGCATAGTGAGGACCACAGACAACTGTATTTCATCAAGGCTGCTTAAAATGTTTCTTGGTATGTTTTTGTGAGAACTGTCTTAATTGAATTTTAAATAAGAATGATCCAGTATTTTAATTGACTATAACTCATACTTAGGCAGTAGTGAGCTATGGCTGCAAACAGAGATAAACTACTCTAGCCTGTTTTGGTAGAAGTACAGTATCAAGCAAGACAGGTAAAAGTTCTTGGCCATATCTTGATTTCTATGTTTGTTATAGGGGGGACACTTTAATAGGAACATGGCAAAATAATACAAAACAAAACCAAAAAACACCTAGTGTAAGGCCAGAAAAAAAATTGGAAAGAGCTGGTTAATGGTCTAAGAGCTCTGTCACATGAGGGAAAGCAGAAGGAGCTGCGATATTTAGCTTGAAAGGAATAGAAATTGGAAAAGTAGGTTTACCCGTTTCTATGTGTGAAGACTGATCATATGGAAGAATTAGACGGATTCTGTGTCATTCTACAGGATGAAGTTAAGGTGGTGGGTAGAAATACATGGGGAGTGTTCAATTCAAACTAAAGACATTGTTTTTAAGACATAACAGCTTTCTAAAAGCACATAAAGAAAAAACATTCTTAGGTTCTGAAGTTTATGCAAAACTAGACGATGATCTGTCAAAAGTGATACAGAGGTAATTTTTTATTGGGTGTAAATTGGGCTTACTGACCTCCTTTAAATTCTAAATTTTCATGATGGTCTCTGTCTAGTTTATCCTGAAGATAGGTGGGACTTGAATCCCAAGTGATATCATCTTAGTCTAAGTTGGTACAATCTTCATGATTTAGGACTTTGTGATAGCTCAAAATTAATAGTGAAATAAGTCTTTAAAAAGTGTAAGTGAGTGAAATTGACTTTTCCTTTAGTGATGTTAGGGTTATGAAATATTAGAAAGGGAATAAGTTTTCTTTCATTAATAATGGATAAAAACACACTTTTCTCTCATGGGACTGATAAGGGTTGAAAATGACAGCTTAAAAAGAACAGTGTTGTATATTTCATTTAAGTTTTTTTCCCCTAAATTTAAAAGTATAATCTATTTTATTAAATGTAAGTATGCATATAGCTTTGGTATTGCATGTCATGTCAAGCTGTGTTGTGGAAATTGTGCCAGGGTGAAAATATTTTAAATAATTTTTTGAGATATACCAGCTTTTTAAGGTGTAAAATGCTTTGAGATCATGATCTATGTCAAAATGGTTAAAAATAAATAAAGAAAAAAATAAAAAGCTGCTATAATGCAATAAACTGAGTAGCCTAGTACTTATTAAACAAACGTTTCAGTTATACAATATATGCAAAGGGAGTAGTTGCTAAACTCAAAAACAACAACAAAACATTTGCTAGTAGCTCAGTGTTCTTATATTAGTGGTTAATTCACTAACATCATACTCTAATCACTGCATAGAATTGACCACTTACCTGAATGGTCAATTCAGGTAATCAATTACCTGGTTATTTTAGATTAATCTACAGATAACACTTTAGTTTTTCGATGACTTTGGGTTTCACCAAGGAAGTTATTATTTTATGGTTTTTCATTTGAGGAGTCAACATTTGTTCTATATCTGTTACATTAATTGAATTGAAATAAATATAAAATCAACTATAACGTCACTCTTCCTTATTTAACGAAGAATCATATAAGGATAAAATACCAGAAGAGATGTCACATTTATTTATAAAAATCACTGAACTGGAAAGTAATGATTTTCTCCATGATTCATAATATTATTTTCAGATTTTTAATGTTATGCTATCAATCGCTTCAGAATCTGAATCATTAGAATTTCCTCAAAAAGGTTTTAGCTTTCTGCCTTTATCAACTTGAAAACAAAGAAGTTTTCAAAGTTTACAGAATTCCTCTTTTAAATTCTTTGAATATAAAGTTGAAAAATAAATTTGACTCAATCTTTTTTTGCTGTTTGTTTTTTTTTAAAACTACACATCACTGAGCCTATATTTGACATTCTAGAGAACCATGCTGTCCATGAACATGCATAGTTAGGAAATAATATTCAGAGGCTATACACAATCAAAATAGGAAGCCATTGAGAAATAATGAAATAGAATACCTGGTCAATTGTAGGCCACTATGCCAGAAACTGCAAGTTACTACTCAATATCCTTTCTCTCCTTCCTCTGTTTCTTTCTCAGGAAGAGATACCTCCCCAACACCATCCCCCATTTTATTCAAGTGGCTCTGTGGCTCAGCTAAAAGATTATATTTACAGCCTCCTTCTCTGCTCATTGAAGCCACTTGTGTTAAGTTATGGCTGATGAGATATAGATGCAAGCTATTGGTGGGGCTCCTGAAAAGGTTTTTTAAATGGAACTTAATTAGCTGGGAGGAACCCTTTGCCCTTTCCTTCCCCTTGTTCTTCTTCCTGCTGAAACATGTATTGATACATGGAATTTGGAGTTCTGGTATCATTTTCTTCCTTTGTGGATAGGGACAGAAGGATGTGAGCAGAAAAACAGAAGCCTGAGTTGTTTAATGATACTATGCAGTCACCTCATCAATTTGGGCATGCCTACTGATGTACTTATTCTTTTGTGAGAAGATAAACGGTAGTTCATTTTAGCTTCTGGAGTCTGGCGTTAGTTATGAGTAACCAAACACAACTCCTAACTGACAGAGACACTCAGTGACATAACATGTTGTTGGATGCAATTTCCATGTCTGTAGCAGTGGCAAAATGATTTGATTTATTTTGCATGAGACTACAATGCAGAAAATCTTTGGGGGAGGGTGTGAGAGTAATAGAATCATTTTGGGTGTGATCTAATAGATGTATCCACATAGAAATATATATTTAAAAATTTGTGATCTAATAACTATTTTTACTCAAGTAAAATATCCACCAGGGTTCAAATTAAAAGCAACTGGGTCAGGGGTAGGTTTCTAGAGTATTTATGAACAGGTTCTTAAATATTTCTGCCAAGAAAAATATGGGAAGGAGAGACTGCCGACTGTAACACATATGACCCTGGATTATTACATAGAAACACAGACTTAGCATTGGAAAACCACCCATTGTACTTCTCAAAACGGTGTCCAACAGATGCTAATGTCCCTAATGGATTCTCTGTCGCTTTTGGCATGAGAATTGATTAGACTTGGATAGTAATAGAAAATATTCTAACAAAAAAAGTGAGGTCATTGGAGAATAACTTTGTCTAATTCAATATTTGGCAAAGCAAAAATACTACGTTGATGCTCAGTTAAAGATAAAATGCTAATAATTTACTAATTTCCACTACTATACTCAATCTCGCCCCTCTTCATCTTTCCTTCAGACAAGAGAAAGAAAATCTACATAAATAAAACAGATTTTAAAAAACCTACAAAGTCACATTGGTCCCCTTTAATCAGTAATTCTCAAACTTGTAATTTTGACCTTAAATATATATTTGAGCCTTCCCCTTTATTCTTTCCCCAGCTTCTGGGTGTTTAGCCCATAAAAGAAATAACGCTGGAATAGGTCAAATCTGATGTGAGTTGCATTTGATGACAGAGATACCAGGAAATTGTGAGTCATTCACCAGGGTGAACATTGAGCCTTTTCTGTACTGCAAGGGCTCTAAGATGGGTGCTTTCTCCTGGGTGCCAAGAGGGCTGTTATGACTCTATGCAGAAGCTGGAAAATGTGAGAGATAAAGAGAAGCAGGCCATTCTTTTAACTCCTGAGAGACCATAAATAACTGTCAGTAATATCATACAACTTAAGAGTTGAAATCTCATTAATTGTATGGTTTTTTTAAAAAATGGCAGCTTATTTGTCAAAGGAAATCAAATCACAGAACTCCAGTATCTAAACCTGACAACAGCCAATAAAAATGGAGCTCCTCTGGTTAAAATTTGAAGAGAATAAAAAGCCCCACCCTACTCAATCTCCTCCACATCCCCCCAGGCAGACCTTACGGTTCTCCCAGAAAGCTCTGAGTTCCACGTGGTCCTTGGAATTGACAGAACATGATTGGAAGCTTCTTGTCTGCTTCACCTCCTTCCATCTCCTTCTATCATTTTACAACTTGGGTGCTAGATGAGGAAATTGAGAGCAGAGAGTTCCAGTAATTTCCCCATGGTTACTGTTAGAGGGAGAAGTAAATCTGACTACTGTCTTTGGTTTGTCTGTTTTTTCATTGTACAACACTGTCTAGAAACAAAGGGAACGATACTTAACATCATTTCAAACTCCTTTTCAAATCATTTCCCATCTGAATATGTTAAACTGCAAAGAGAATGGCATTTGTCACATACTTTTGGATTACTTCATAAACTGAAGAAAATTAACCATGATTAATCATTGAGGGAGTGATTCGGGACACAGTCTTAGATTGCATGAAAATTCAAAGCAACCACAGACAGTTCAACCAATGAGAATATTATTTATTCATCATCAATAGTGTGCCCAGGATTCCAGAAGATATTAAAGGAGCATAAAACATGGTACTTGACCTTAAGGAACTGACTATTTTGTTAGGCAGACAATGTGTGTGTGTGTGTGTATGTGTGTGCATGTGCATGCGTGTATTTAGAAGATAAGTATCAATTGAACTGTGTAGGATTTAATAAAAACTTCATTGTAGTTTATGAAAGAGAATACAATCAGGTTCTCTTACTTATCAATTTAGAAAAAGAGAGAGAGAGAGAGAAAAAGAGAGAGAGAGACAGAGAGCTTCAGGAATTTGGTTTTTGGTCTTTGAAGCTATCAGTGGATTGATGGATCTACTGCTGTTCGAAGTTTCCTGGCCTGTCAAATTCATGGAAAGCAGAAGTCAAGAATTTTGCAGAGAAAAATGGGCAGCATGGGATAAAACAGATTTTGTATGAAAAGAGAAACAGAAATAGAGAAGGCAGAAATGGAACCGCAAGCTTGGAATGTTCTAACTACTATATTTCCTAAAGTTAGCCTCTGTAAAATTGCCTTCAAAATTTTAGATTCATGAGTCATTCTTTAAGCTTGGGTGAAGGGTTTAAGTTGTATTCAATCAAACTTTTCCTGAATAATTCGGAATAAATGGATACAAATTACCTAGTAGAGTGTATAGCACATGGAAGAAAAACATGATATATATCATTATTATGTTGAAATATTATAATTTCTGGTGCCCAAGATTCCACATGGTTAAAGTTATAGAAACAAAAAATGCAAAGCTGCTGCACTTTTCAATACCTTGTGTAAAGGGAAAAACACTGAGTGGAATTTGGGAGCTGGGACCTTTAGTCCCCCCCTTTTTTTTCTTTTTACCAAGTGTCCCGTTGCCAAGTGTCGGTAAGACTAAGTAAGGAAGCCTCAATTTTCTTTTCTGATGACAAGGGAGAAGATGAGTGATTTCAAAGATATCTTCTATCTTTAAACTTATGTAAATCTGGGGTTGAATCAAAGGCCTGGTATAATCTGCAAGTACTTTTGTTATTTGTCCTGTGAAATCATCCATGCATAAATTTATATGACTTCAAAATAAGAACATTTTTCTTTATGTGAGCTTTTTTCGTGTTAGCTTTCCAGCCTTGTACTGTATGTGTAAACCTCATTTTGGAGACTTCCAAATAATTATCACTGATTAAGAGACAGGGGGATTTT
Source organism: Balaenoptera physalus (assembly GCF_965194825.1). Classification (NCBI taxonomy): domain Eukaryota; kingdom Metazoa; phylum Chordata; class Mammalia; order Artiodactyla; family Balaenopteridae; genus Balaenoptera; species Balaenoptera physalus. Next base: position 17,267,500 of record NC_138884.1, on the reverse strand, counting down.
AGTTTCTAAATCATAACATGTGGTAAGTGTACGCTTGTTTTCCTTGACATTAACAAGATCTTAATTCCATCTGAAAAGCTGATTTAACATAGGTTTAATCTTGTATATGTGTTATTATTGAGAATGGATCTGCCTTTATACTTGGTAGAAAATATGACTGTGTCCTGATGAGAGTGACATTTAAAATTAGTTTCCCAGACTCAGTGTGCCCATTGAAACCTCACAGATGCAAGAGGAGAAAAATGTCAAAGAAGCTCATATACTTGGATTTGTTTCTGCTGCCTGTGCTTTTCTCCTGACACCTGCTTCTTGGCATTGCCTCCAGTGCCTCAAAAGGGAAACATGTTGCAAAATGATATATTAGAGCACTGTATAATATTTTGATACATTTTTTAAAGGGAACAACTTTCTCTTCTCTCATATTGCTGACCTCTCCACTCCTGTATTCATCTTCCTCCCTGCTCTTGATTCCTCAGGACACTGTAGTGTTTCCCTGGGGGACAAAAGCAAAAAGAAACTCTTGGTGCTTTAACAGGTTTAGATATTACAGAGAATTCCCATTTCTCACAATGCCCCTTACAATAGCAGTTCAAGGACTCACTGTTGCAAAGACTGATGTATGTATATTAAGCAAAAACAACAAGGAAAAACAAGAAGCTGACGTCTCTTCTATATGTCACAATGTTTTAAAAATTGCCCATCACTTGGTAACCATGTCTTCCTCTCTAAGGCCAAAACTTCAGAGGTTCATCTTTTAGTATAAGTCTATGACAACTGACCTCTATGGTGTTAGTGGTTGGAATTGGTACAGCCTGTAAAATCACATAACGTAAGGGAAAAATGTGACCCTGAAATAAAAGGATATTTTATTTGTTAGACAACTTTTGTTTGGAAGAAACAAATTCAAAATGAAACAAATTGATTTAATCTGGCAAAATTCTGGTTCATCTTGTATTCATGTATTGCTCAGTGATGGTTTCATGCTTCCCTTCTCATTCCCCATTGTGATGGTTAATTTTAGGTGTCAACTTGACTGGGCTAAGGGATGCCCAGATAGCTGATACGAATTATTTCTGGGTGTGTCTGTGAAGATGTTTCTGGAGGAGATTCGCATTCAAATGAGTACACTGAGTAAAGAAGATCCACCCTCACCAAAGTCCAATCCCTTGAGGGCTCAAATGCAACAAAAAGGTGGAGGAAGCGTAAATTCTCTCTCTCTCTCTCTCTCTCTTCTTGAGCTGACATCTTCTCCTGCCCTCTCTCTCAGACCTTCAGACTCTGGAACTCCTATCAGCGTCTTTTCCCCCAACACCCCCCATCTGTATTTCTCAGGCCTTCAGATTTCAGCTGAATTATACCACTGGCTTCCCTGGTTCTCCAGCTCACAGACAGCAGATAGTTGAATCTCTCAGCCTCCATAACTAGGAGCCATTCCTATGATACATCTCCTTTTACATATATCCAGATATATCCTATTGGTTCTGTTTCTCTGGAGAACCCTGACTGATACGTCCATCATTCTCCTCTTTTCTGAGTGTTAGATATAAAATCCCCATATATTTATCTGTTTTCAGTGACACTGCTCTCAAAAAACTTTGTTAGATTTCTGTGAGATATTAATCTCATCCAAACTTCAGCAAAAAATAGAACACTAAAACTCCTAGGATACCTTATCTTCTCTTCAATAAAATTTTATTAATGTTCTAGGTCCAGTTTAGTAAAAACAAAGGTGCTCTTTCCAGAAGTTCAATTTTCCAGCATGCTTACAATTGTGATTTAACCAGGTAGCCTGAAACTGTTGATTTTAATATAAGTTTCTGAACTAAATGCCTTGGGTAACAAAAATCAGAGGAATAATATGGTAGTGACATGGTCCCTTAACAAAGCAGTAGCACTCAACATGAGAAGACTCCAGTCTGGCCATAGAAACTGAAGAAAAATTGTCATTGTTACAGTTGTGAAACAGGAGGAGACAAGGGGTTGAAAGTTAAATGAGGTTTTTCCTTCTAGAACTGAAAAGCAAGTCAATCCAAATGACAAATTGAATGGAGTTTCTTACAAAATTGTGGGTTCCCCATCACTGTAAGTATTCAGACAAGAGACAGACACAAATCTGGGGGAATCCCACAGTAGGTGGGAATTGTACCAGGTGAACTGTAAGCCCCTTCTAATGCTGAGATTCCATTGTTCTAAGAACCATACGGTGAGGGCATTAAGAACAGGACTGGGGAAAAAGAGACACTGTAAATCCCCCAGTCATCCTCCAAATTTCTCTCTACTTGCTGGTTCCCTGGAAAGGCAGCCTCTCTTTATAACAGAGATGCTAAATTTAACTGGTATGCCTAACCTCATTTATAATCTCCTAGCCTATTTCCCAAGTTTTTTTTCTATACTATTACAGGCATCATTTAAAAACCATTAATAATTGTGTCCATTAACTACGTTTTCAAATGTTCTGAGACATAGTCTCAGAGATGAGGCATGTGAAGTGGCTGGAGCCTGGAATGGAGAAGAATATGAATTGCACTTAGTTTGTGGCAGAAGGGAAGAGCATAGGAGACTATTCCCCAATTCACTTGATTTTTACCTGATGATTTACAAGGTATGTAAATTAGGAGACAACCACAGAAGGTACATTTAATGACATCTTAATGCATCATGGAATTTACGACAAGGCATGAATAGCTTGTGCACTCAACCATTGGAAGCAGATGTTGCAATAATTCTACTTAATACTTAGGAGCAAAGTAAAGCATATTGTTTTATGTACAAATGTTTATGAAACATTAATAAGAATAATATGCACCATTCAATGCTGAACATATAATCTGAAATCCTTTCCTATAAATATTTATAAAGGAGACATTTTGGTTTTCAATGTAAACTGATTTTAAGCCCAGATTTTGAGATGCTGCATGTGTTTTTTTTTTTCCTCTGGGTGTATATTTAACTAGAGTAAGACTAACTGACTCACAGGGCAGCAGCACTTTTTACTGTACCTACTTAGTGAGAGCCTAAAGAGATTGCTTTGAATTAATTCATGAAATATACTCTCTACTACAATAGCTCAGCTAGTGGCTTGGAAATGGAACTTTTACTGTTGTATTAGTTAGTAACTACTTACTGTGTTGCAAAGAATTAATGAGCTTCATTAAGTTCAAGGAAGTACACAGTTTCTAAATTATGTGGTAATATTTGATATGTATAATATAAATAATTTTAAAAATGCCTTTTCCATCAATGCCTCAAATGTTGGCTTGGTTATCCGCAATGACCAATTAGAGGTATTAAAGGAGCTAGGGTATATTTGAGAGAAAAATCTACATTACAATATTATAGTAAATTTGATTTACTGTTCAAAATGCTGTAGTTCTTTATTGCTAACTACGGTTGCAAGGCTCTTAGTCACCTTATTTTCTTTCTGACAGTATCTTTTCTATTTGCAGTTGTATTATGTTTCTTCTAGTGACTTTTACTAGCCAATGTCAGGTTTTATTTTGTTTCTCCCCCTCCCCTTAATAGGGGAACCATTTTAGAGAAATAGAGTATCTGTTATTTTCTTCTAGTTAAAACAATCCTAACTGCTAATTGCTCTTCAACACTGCAGTATTGTCCATCCTTAGCTGCCCAAGTTTAGTTGAAAATGTCAAGATTATGAAGTGAATCATTTTCATAACTTTTTTTGTGTAAGTATATAAATATGGAGTAAGTTTAACATGCCAAATTTAGCATTCTCAAGCAATACAGTGAAACTGAAAAGCGTCAGGTGAAACGTGAGCCTTGGGAAAAGTGGAAAGGACTTTATGGTGTAAAGAATATCCCACAGCAACAAAGCAGACAAAGAACAGCTTGAAGGTGGTTAGGAGCTATGCATAGGAGTGATTTTTAAAGTAATGCTGAATTTGTCTCATCAATTTCACTTAAATCTGCCTAATCCTTTTGAACAGAATATGATCGGTAATTTAAACCAGTCTTGAGACATTTGATCACAGCATGATGACATCAGCACTCTCTAATCCACTGGCTCGTGTCTTATCATTTAAAGATGTTAGGATTTGTAACATCTTCTCTGACCTTTGTGTTTGTACTGGATGTACAAATCCAAAGAAATCAAGTATTATAAAACTATGCTGCACCTTAGGATATTTAAAAAGCTATTTTTGACTCACCCTTGTCCTACTGACTACCAAAATTGAGACACTGTAAAAAAGATTTGGTGAAAATTTTCTTCTTTTCTATCGCCATGTATCTACTGTGTTATGAATTTCTTCAACTTATTGAAAGTTTTTAACAAATTTTATATCAATTGTGTCTAGAATACCTTTGTGAAGTAAATTTTAACACTAAAGTAAATGTTTGTAAGAATATAGTACTAAAAATAATCTCATCATGGGCACTTAAGCAGATATTTGTTCTAATTGGAATAAATTAAAGTGAATTTACATTAGAAAATAACAATGGTTATTTTAAAGCACCAATTGATATTGTAAAATAAAGGCTTCACAAATGTTTAAGTTTTATCCATTTCACATACCTTGTCTTGCAGTGGGAAAAGAAAATGGTAAATAGTGAATATATTCCGCAGCCCATTTTAAAGTAGCTAGAGACAGAGATTATGATTTAAATGAGCTTTAGAGTAAAGCTAGGATAGCAGTATTCCTGAGCCCAACTGTGGTCCAGGTTTACCTAATGAAGTTGTAAACGTCTTTTTTTTAAGGTTATACTGTTAATTCCCTCATTAGACTCCATGTTCACAACATTACCAGGAAGCTGGGTCTGGTTTATTGCCAGGCTCAAACCCCATGCCAGCCCCTGCTTATTCACATATACTAGATCATGGGACTCCAGTAGTCACTAAACTACTGTTCTTCCTTTCTCTACTACCTTCATCACCATTTGTGACCTGAGGTGAGAGAACTTCTTGTCCTCTAGCTATTATCCCCAACCTTTCCTGAGAATGTCCTCTCTCTGCTGTTACTACTTGGATACTGGAAGAGACCAGGATGGCAACAGTAGCAGTGGGAGGGAAACATGCAATTTTATATATTCTATTGCATTTAATGTTATTGTACCATAACCCTATTTGGGGAGATCAGAGAAAAGGCTTAGGGTGATTAAATACTTTGCCTCAAATCACACAACTGTGAAGTGATATAGCTGGTGTTTCTGGACCAGTTTCTGATTTCAAAACCCCCTTTTCCCCTACTGGATCACAGTGCTGGCAGCAAGAATGACCAGCGACTATGTGCTCTTACATGAAAATGGACCTCTGATACTTTCCCAAGGCCGTTATCTACCATGACTTCGGGTTCCATCTAAGATGGGTCAAAGATTATCAGGGCATTATAGCACTGAATTTACTAATAAATTATGAAATAAGCCTGACATCTTCAATTAGTCTTGGAAGTGAACTATTTAATAAAAACTCTGAATCTTTTTCAAAGGTAGTTTTAAATGGTTATTTTTGAAGTATGAATCCCAACAATCAGAGTTCTGTGGGCAAAAGTTCTTAACCAATTACTTCTCTGAGAGTTTATTTTCTCTGAAAACTTACCTTTATTCTTGACATTAGGCATGTGAATAGAAGTTTGAAAGACAGAATAAGCCAGAGGAAATAAAGGAATAAATGATTCTAGGAAAAGGCTTGAGGAAATGTCAAACTCAGGTTATAGATTGTTGGGACTGCAATTTATGTAACTTATTTTCCTGGATATATCCTTTGACACACTTTCATAAATATTTTCTTTGTCTCTCCAAATGAAGTTCAAACTCCTGAAGCTTGGAGGGCAGATAAAGTGCTTTATTAACATTATATCCCCAGTGTCTCACATTTATTTGCTGCTTAATAAATATTTACTGAATAAGTGAATATAAATAAAAGAGTAAACTTTGTCTTATATATTGTATGTTATACAATTTTTGCTTGACTATGAACTGTCAGTTGTCTTTGAATCATGAGAATAAGGACCAATAATAAAATCTATGCAGCAAAGATATATTAATCAGAACAGAATCCTTTAAAATATGTGGGTCAGTTGGCATGTATATGTGCAAGAATAATGTGAGTTACAAATATGCATGTATGCTTATTGTTAGTAGTCTTACCTCCTACATAGTGGGTTTTCCAATGCACATTTTTTTGTAACTCATTTGATTGAACAACATTCACATTATGCTTTTACTATCAGCTATAATGTACAGGTATTCTAGAACTAACTCTGTACTTTAAGAACTTGAGAAGAAAGCTCCCAGATGCTATTTCATCATAATAATGGCTGATAAAGGTGACAAAATGGTAAGAAGGTGCCAGAAACCCTGGGCTTTGGTATTGCTGATGGTGACAGAAGAAGTAAGGCCATTACCCTGGAGCAGAGGTTGGAAGCCTCGGGTGCTGAGATGCTTAAATTTTATTATTTACTTGTATCACAGTTAAACAACTTAAATTATTGAAATTCTAACCACTAACTACTGTTTTATATTGAAACGACACCTTTAAAATTTTCCATACACAGTATTTATTAAAAATGCATTATACTTTTAAAATCAACCAGCCTAGGGACTTCTGATTCTGGACCAAAATAGAGTAAATTCACTTCTCCTTATTGCTCCTGATAAGTACAGTTAAAAACTTTGGAGATTATACATATAAAAAGCATAAGAAAACTCTGGAAGGTGGAGAGAAGAAGGCAGAACAACAGAACAACTAGGGATCTTGGGGGCCAAGGAACGACTCAGTATGTGTGTGTGTGTGTGTGTGTGTGTGTGTATATATATATATATATATATATATATATATGTATGTGTATATATATATATGTATATATATATATATATATATATATCCAGGGCAGATTGCCTCTGGATGTGGACCCCGAAAGAGAGAATGTATCAAGAGACTTGGGCATACCTGAATTCTGCTTTCTGGAATGCCAAGTTCTCGGGCCAGTCATTTTCTAGTTGTTATCCCAGGGTAGCGGTTCTGTTGAAAGAGTGTTTGCAGGACATCCTTCTGACTCAGCTTCAGAACAAGCCTCCTTCTTTGTGATCCTCTTGAGAGTGGGCCTGTGGAAGAGAAAAGGGGGCGAAGTCTCAGCGGGGAATCCATGGAGGTACAAAACAATGGTGCCGGCCCAGCGGTTATCCTTGTGCCGTGTGGAAAGCCTCTAAGTCAGGGGACAACTCTGCATTTGGAACTGACTTCGGTACACCGAAAGCCATGTTGAATGGGACCCTGGTGGTCCTGGGCCCCCTACCCTCATGGTGCAGTGCACGCCTCATGGGGAACCTAGTTTTCCACTCCCACGCCAGGCTGCGCACCCCCTTCCCTTCTGACACAGTGTCAGAGGAGGCCTGATTAAACAGAAGATTTAAATAAGACACAGAGTCTAACAATATAATACCCAAAATGTCCAGGACACAATCAAAACTCACTTGTCACACTAAGAACCATGATAATATCAGCTTGAATGAAAAAAGGCCATCACAGATGCTCACACTGAGATAACACAAATGCTGGAGTTATCTGACAAAGATTTTAAAGCAGCCATCAGAAAAACGCTTCAAAGAAAAATTATGAGCTTGTTGTAAACACATTAAAAAATAAAAAGTAGTAAACAAATGGAAACTTTAGAACAAGAAATAAGATGAAAAAAAGAAACCCTCAGGGAATGCGCTCAATAACATAATGTAAAGGGCAGAGGAAGAATCAGTGAACTCGAAGATAGATCAATACAAATTTCTTAGTATGAACAAGAGAGAAAGAATGGGCTGAAGAACAAAATAAACAACCTCTGAGATTACGTAGGACTGTAAGAAAAGATCTGACATTCATGTTATTGGTTTCCCAGAAAGAGAGTAGAAAAAGAGTATGGCTGAAAAATTATATATAAACCTAAAAGAAGTCATGTCAAAACAACTCATTATTAAATTTCTGAAAACTAAAGACAGAAAAAATCTTCAAAGAAGCACAAGAGAAATAACACATTACATATAGTAGAAAAAACAATTAGAATGCTCTAGACTTTTATATTCAATTAAATATCCTTCAGGAATGATGGGGAAATCAAAATATTCCCAAGAGCACCAAAACTATGAGAATTTGTCACCAGCACATCTGCCCTAAAAGAATGGCTAAAAGGAGTTCTTGAATCAGACTGGGTACAATTTAAAAAATAAAAATGAAAACAGCAAATCTTGGAACATGAAGAAAGAAAGAAAAACTGAAAAAAAATATGGGCAAATACCATACACTTTCCTTCTCCTGATGGGTTTCTAAATTGTGTTTGTTGGTTGAAGCAACAATTATGCCATTTTTTGGTGTGGTTTTCTATGTAAAGGAAATACTTAAGACAGCGCTATTATAAACTGAAAAGGGTAAAGGGATTTAAAGGAAGGTAAGGTTTCTTTCTGGTGATGAAACTGTTCTATATATTGATTTTGGTGGTTATACAAATATACACATGTGACAAAATGGCATAAAACTATATGCATACATTATACCAATCTTAATTTCCTGATTTTGATACTGTACTATAGTTATGTAAAATGTTACTGTTAGGGAAAAGGGTGAAGGGTACATGAGATGTCTCTGTACTATTTTTGCAATATCCTGTAACTCTAAAGTTATTACCAAAAGAAACTTAAAAAAGAAAGACAGGGTATGCATGTATTTTGATACTTATATTTATTATATGTATTTGTCTTTGAAAAATAAATACATTCCATATACTATACACAAAGACCTGTTCAGGACTGGTCACTCACTCTGGCTAACATCCAAACTTGGTCCTGATCCAGTACTGGATCTCTAAAGATCAAAGCCTGGATATATGATACAGGATATATTTAGCATCATCAAACCTGATCTTTTAAAACATAAGGTGTCAGGATGAAATGCAATGATCAAGTAAAATTTCAAAATGAATGTAATAATTTCCAAGCCAGTATTTAATCAACCAAACTATCACTGTCACTTCACACAAAGTATTAATTCAGTTAACATTACTATTTTATACATAGTATCAACCTGTTACAGAAATATCTACAGAAATATCTATTATAAGATTTCTTCCTAATAGTTTTTTAATACCTACAATGTGCCATGTACATTAAATATACCATCTTATTAAACTTCACAACAGTCCTCCAATGTGGATATTATTTTGTCTGTCTTTTTTTCAGAGATAAAGATAAAGCTTAAAATATTTAAATAACATATCCAGAATTATCTATCTAGTTAGTGGTCAAAGGCAATATTTACGTTTGTATCAGGCAGTCTACAATGAGGAAAACAGCAACCATACTAGGTATTTCAAACAGAAAAGAATTTAACACAGGAGATTCATTATGCATGTTTTTGAAAATAGAAAAAGCAAAAATTGGAATGTGTATTAACGCAGAAATTAGAAATTGTGAGAAGTAGCTATCACCTACCTGAAGGGGGGGGAACACAAGGGAAGAAGTGTTAGTACCAGACCTTGGAGCACAGAGGAAAGGACCCTACCTTTGGTATGTTCCAGAAGCAATGCCAGAATAAGAAAAAAAAAAGCTAGAGTGAGAGTGAATGTGAGAGAGTGTGAAAGCAAGAGGAAGGAGCGGGAGACAGAGAGAAAGACACAGAGAGAGGACTATGCTTGTTTCTCATCTCCCAGTAGTGCCTCCTATTGATCACACCCAGCGAGAAGCCAACTGGAAAAATACTCTGGGAAACAGTGTGCAGACCTTCAGTGTAGATGGGGTGCGGGGATAAAAAGAAGGGTTGAGACAGTAACAAAAAATTGGTATAGACTGATTTATTTTTAGAGTTATATTTATACTGGAATATGCTGCCTTCAAACCAGGAACTATGCACAAATACCTAAAATTTGAAATCTAAAGCCCAAATCTGTTCCCTACATTTTCTAAGAGTTTTAAAACTATGTAATATATAATTTAGTCTTTTTTCTTACTTTTCCACCAGCCTTCCAGAGATGCAAAGGTATGCAATTTCTCTTTTATATTTAACCAGTTGTGTAAAAATCTTTAACATTAAGAAATAATTCTAAACTTTGACATGATCCAAGACAAAAAATGCTGACCTGCTTTACTTTCTTTTCATAGATCCCTGGTTAGCATTGAAGGTGATAATAAGGCCAAGGTCTCAGGTATATTTCCTTAATGGGCCAGTTAGCGTCACTTATCTCATGCCCACAGATGATTTTTACTAAGGTTTGTTAGACTTGTGAACAGATGTTGTTGTTCACCTGAAACACCCTGGGGGTTGATGGGTCATTGCAAAACTCACTTGGTAGTATTGGTAGAAGCTGTTGGGCGTGAAGATTAGTAAACATTTAAACATCAAGGAAATACACTTCTCTGCAGTGTATTGGCATTCAAAGAGAAAGAAATAATTCTAGTTATCTTCTGAGGGAGAAAACGTCTTTTTAAAAAGCTGACTCTCAGAGATGTCAGTGAGGTTGACCCAATGGACTCTTGTCCCCTTCTTTCTATTTATGTTGTTGTCTTTGGGGCCAACATTGATTGAATAAAAGTAAAATAGTTTTGTATTTGCTGGGTTTCTTCTGTAAAAAGTCAATGTTGTCAGGATATAGTTTGGATTTTGAGATAATTCTATATGAAATGAGTAAGGTGTAATAGAGAAGAACATGTTAGATTTTATACCTGGGAAGTGCACTCTAATTATTTATATAAATCACTAAGAAGCAGAAATTAAATGGACAAAAATGCATTTGCATGTTCAATGGCATAAAGGAGAGAAGGATGAGAAGTTCATTTTAGTACCATAACACTAGAAGTCTTATTAATAATATTAGATGTATGATATGTAGTAAATGAAGATAATTTGATAGAAGAAAAAGCTTTTCTCTGACTTTTGTTTTTATTTTTTATTTCTTTTTTCCCAGCTAATTTTTTAATGAGGTATATTTAACATGTTACTTTTGTTTCAGATGTACAACAATATTCAATATTTACAATGATTCAATATTTGCATACAGTGTGGAAGGACCGCCACAATAAGTCTAGTTAACATCCATCACTATACATAGAAGTTTTTCTTGAGGTGAGCACTTTTAAGATCTACTCTTTTACAAACTTTCAAATATACAATACATCATTATTAACATAATTGCCCTGCTGTACATTACATCCCCATGACTTATTTATTTTATAACTAGAAGTTTGTGCCTTTTGACTCCCTTCACCCATTTCCGTACTCCCCATACCCCACCTCTGGAAACCACCAATCTGTACTCTGTATTTATGAGCTTTTTTTTTAATGATTCCACATATAACTGAGAACATATGGTATTTGTCTTTCCTCGTCTGACTTATTTCACTTAGCATAATGTCCTCAAGGTCCAACCATGTTGTCACATTTGGCAAGATGTCATCCTTTTTTATGGCTGAATAATAAATAATAGTCAATTACACATATATACCACACTTTCTTAATCCATTCATTCATTGATGGACAGTTAGGTTGTTTCCATTCTGATTTCTGCTTTTAAAACTATGTTGCTGAAGCTGGTCGTGATGGCAACATGTAACGGGGGATTTAATTCTAATTATGTCTTTCTAGACTGACTTTGATCTTGTAAATATGATTAATTAAGAGAACTTGAGCAACATCTGACCAGCAACTTGGAGTAGGTGAGTGGTTTCCAAACAGACAGTATCAATCAGTGTAATGACTTAGTAGATCTGGAACATCACTTTTGAAAATGAAATTGAATAAAATAGGATAGAATAAGATAGGATAGGATAGGATAGAACAGAATAGGATAGGATAGGATGGAATGGAATAGAATAATATAGAATCAGAATAGATTAGGAGGTGAATAATATTTGGTGAAATGCTTACTTTGGTTGTGTATATATCTGTGTGTGTGTGCATGTGTGTCTGTATGTGTGTGTGTTCTGGGACATGATATGAAATGTGCTGCTCACTATAAGTTGTGGACAAAAATATTTGAAGTTGGAAAATACAGCGAAAGAGATCTAACTGAAACAATTCTGTACTTCCTTGTTGCTTCTGTTAGTCAAACCACTCTGGCTAATTGTCTTCCTCTGTTAGATTAAGGTAAAAGCGGAATGAACTTGATGACTTAAAATGCTAATTCTTCATAAAAACATCAATTTTGACTTGGCCAATTCATTCTGTCCTCATTTTACTATAGATAAAAGTAAGAATTTGAACCTGTTTCAAAAAACAATATTTTCCATCACCTTGTAGGATTACTGCCACTCCAAATCACATAGGTTATCTCATAGGTCTGAAACTTCTTTTACGTGGTGGTTAGTTTTTAGACTGTCTTTATATCTGATTATACAGTGTATTCACTACTGGCTATTTAGGATGTGGTAGGGATGGCAGGGGCAGTTGTGATTCTAGAAAGCAGAAGACTGAATAATACTGACATAGTTTGTGAGCTGTCAGGTTTTGCCAACTTGATTGTGGTAAGCAGACTTGAAAATGGTCCCCAAATACTTCCCACTTCCTAGTGTTCATAGCCTTATTAATCCTGTCTCCTTTAGTAACTGATTCTCACTAATAGAATACAGCAACATTGAGGGATGCTACATTATATTACAAAAGATTGTGACTTCTCTATTACTGGCAGATTCTCAGTATTGCCTTCTCAGCTTGCACAGTTTGATGAAGAAAGCTGCCATATGGGAGAGGTCCACATGGAATGGCCTCCAGCCAACAGCCAGCAGGGAACTGAGGCCCTTGTCTCTCCGGGAACCATTCTACAGGAACTAAATGCTGCCAAAAACTAAATGCTCAGAAGCAGATCCTTCTCCAGCTGAACCTTCAGATGATACCCCCCCTCTCTTGCCAGCAACTTGATTGTGGCCTTTTGAGAGATTCTTAAGGAGAGGACCCATTTATGCCATATCTAAATTCTTGACCCATAGAAATTGTTAATTTTAGGGTTAATTTGATATACACAGCCATGAGAACTAATGCGTTGACATATACTCTGCTTCTCAAACATGGGTCATTTGGCACTGGCTGGAAATACTTTTGGTTTTCACGACTTTATGGGTGCTACTGGAATCTAGGAGGTAGAGGCTGAAGATGCTGCTAAACGTTCTATAATGCACAGGACAGCCTCCTAACAACAAAGGATTTTCTGACCCAAAATGTCAATAGTGCTGGAGTTGAAAAACCTTGGTCTAAAGAAGATTACAGAACCTTTAGACAGTAGACTTTAGATCTCATTTTCCACAAACTATCTCTAATATCTACTACTCAAAGGGAAATTACTTTTAAGTACATTCTGAGAATCTTGTTATAAAATCAATGCAATTTCATTCATTTTTGAAAGATCACAGCATCATTTTCTTTAGGAATGTCCCAGAAATCAAAGTATGAAACATGTCTCCATTAAAATACTTTGTTTATTAACTCTAGAGCTATGTCCATTCTGAAATATATAGGCAAGCTAGAAGCTGATAATAAAGCATCTAAAAGAGGTAGAGAAATTTTACATCATATTAATCTCATTATGGTAATACCTGAGCAGCCAAATTTATTTTTCTCTGTATTTGGTAAGTTTGCTCCCCCTCAGGCTAAGGCTCATTATGCCCAGTTATATCTTACACTGAAATGGCTGACATACAACGAAAGGAGATCCTAAAATCCCGGTGGGTGTGCCTGTAACTTTTCACACTCTAAAGCGCTTCATGAATAAATCAGTGAAGTTGTCACAGAGAGGAAGCATACATTTTTCCACAAATGGAACTGCAAGCAACCTGTGCACATTGTGAATAGCCAGTAAGCTTCATTTATGACCTGTCCTGTCAGAGAAACAGCATAGCTTGTATTGCTGTTGACATATTGACAAACAATTGACATATTTCCAGTACATAAAAACAATCTGAATGGTAAGCAAATAAATACTGATATTATTGTGTTTCCGCCTTATTCAGAGCAATAATATAATTCCTTTTTTCTTTAAGGAAACAAGAGACAACCAATAGTCCATTGAAGAAATAGCTCCTCACACTAAGTTCAAGAATTGTCTTACTAAAATTTGCCTTAAGTACACTGTACTACATAGCCATGCTCCATCACCATCAAATAAGCTACATAACCCTTTAGTTTGACTGCATATATAGCACTTCACTTTTGCCAGCATAGATCAGGGAATACTGGTTAAGGATACATCTGCCAGGGTCTGTTACCCTTCAAGCATATTCCTGTCCTAAATTTATTACCTAGGCTAAAGACAGCTGAAAGGCTGATTCAAGCCCACATTGTGGTTTTGCTTTGACCATGATCATGAGAAATTGTGATTGATCAGCACAGACTTGAAAAGAGGTTAAAGTACACAACATGCAAAGTGAAAGATACTGGCTCAAGATCACCCCTTCTGTTCACTATTCAAAAACTCCAGTGGTTCCTTATCCTCTACAAAAAGTTTAGTCTCTGTCTGGCATTTAATGATTTCCCTCCAACTACTTTTTTAAAAATTTGTTTCTTAGTACTTCCCATCTTGAAGTCTTTACTTCAATCAAATTCAATCAGACTCTTTTCTCCTTCTTATGTCTGTGTCACAGGTTATGGGGTTCCCTCCATCTGAACTAACCTTTTCTCTTCCTGCACAAATTGTAACCATCCTCAAAATTCTAGTTAATGTCTTACTCCTTCAAAGATGTCTTCTTAGATCTACAGCAAGAAGATAGTTCTTTCCCTCCTCTAAAATCATAAAATGCAGTTTATCTGTATGTTCAGTTCCTATTTTGCATTTAATTTCATGTCTGAATTACCTTTGCGTTTCTCCAATGCACAAGGTCTGCTGTATTAAATACACATGTAATCACCTGACCTAGATCCTAATGAAATGCAAAGTGCTTACTTAAATTTGCAAATTCAAATTTTTATTGCCCAATCATTAAGTCTATATTTCTTGTTTGACTAGTTTGACATGTCTATTCCTGAACGTATCATTCACTTTACAGAAAAAGAATACAAAACTGACAGAGAACAGTATTTACATGGTAATTAACTAATTAATAGGGATCTGTAAAAAGCCTCTCAATATCTTGTATCAGTCTTTAGTCTGGCACTATCAAATAAACATACTGATCTTCCTTATTTCTTTCCTTGGTAATGAAAGATGATCTAATTCATCTCAAAGATATGTTTGAAAGTCTAAACTGTTGACTTGCACTGGAATGAAGCTTTCTTTTCTAGCACAGGATAGGCAATGTGGTTAGTGTACAATTGCTATAATGTGGCAAAAATACAATTGAATTTAATTAAGCAGGTTTAATGACTAAAATGTTAACACAGTTCTAGTTTATAATATCCAGCCTTAATGTGTGTTTTGTCTGATGAATTCATAGTGCCTCCCAACATTCATTTGGCTTGACTCTCCTGCCTGTCACAGAAGGAAGCTGAATGGCTCAGAGAGAAAAATAAACAATTCTCCTTCTTGTATACCATGTTTATTTATGGCATATTTGAGTTATAATAAAAGAGAACAGTTAGGCAAACTAGCATCTATCCTGACGAGTAAGACACGAAGAAGCTAAAAGTGAAAATAAAAGGAAAAGAATATAAACACACATCAGATAATTATACTTCCTCATTAACTCTCACTGCAATCTTGTAAATGAAACTATTCTTCCATGTTTAGAAGACTAAATGTATCCCATTACCAGAATTTACCTGCTAATAAAATAAAATTTTAATTCTATTGTCTTGCCATCATATCCTAATGGGACCAGGCAACTAATACTTGCTAAAGGCATCAAAGTTATCTTCTAAGAATAAGTACAAAGTCATGAAGCTTTATAACTGCAATGCCAAGGATTTTGTGTGTGCTTGTTTTGTGAATTTGTCTTTTACTATGAGTTTAAATATGTGATTCTCTAAAGGTAATTTTACAATAAGTTTCCTTTTGTCTTCAGGAGAAAAATTTAATAAGGATGATAAAAAAGAATTTATTTTTTTTTCCTTTTGGAGAATAGGAGCTTTTGAAAAACATAGTCCTTCACTGAATGAGTAGCTCCTATTTAAATAAAATACATTCCAGTTCTATTTTCTTTTTTAAGTAGTAAATGCATACAATGTTTTAAAAAGGGAGATTTGGTTCCTGGGAAGCAGTTAGATGATAATGATGTCAGGAAAGAAGCCTGGAAGAAAGGAGTCCAGACAAAGTGTTAAAGAGGGAACATGGCACAGTGCAGCACTTTCCAAACAGTGGTTCTCCTACCACCTGTACTACAGTAAACAGGAATGCTTAATAAATATTTAAATTCCTGGCCCACTCAAAACGCACTGGGTCAAAATATTTCAGCGCTGGACAAAAGCATCTGGATAGACATCTTTGGTGATTCTGAAGCACATTAAAAATTTAGAACTATTGCCAATGAGAGCACATTTTAAATTTTTTATGAGTATAATAATAACTGTTTTAAAAAAGCATCAGGACACTCATCTTTAGTACTTTCTCCATCTCTTCTTACCTTTTAAATTTAGCATTTCTATTTCATGTTTCTCTGCAGACTGTGTCTGCTATTCATACAGTCTACCAGGTGGAAGATGGTCAAATCATAAAGCCCATATCTTTACCTCCTTGTTCAAGAAGGCAGCCAAGTCTGAGACTATATTCATTTGGCCTCAGTTCCAAATTTCTAGAGAAGGGATTTTCATTGGCTCAGCTTGAACTAAGTGTCCACCCTCTGCCCAATAAGCTATGGCCAAACAAGACAGGACCATGATATAAAACACGGTAACAGAGTCCCTACCCCAACTACCTATGAATTCAATTACAAAAATATACTGTTTGACAAATACAGGACACTTAAAACAGAGAGCAATTAGGAGTGAGGGAGAGAAATTCCCAAAGATAAACAAATCATTGTATTCTGGGCAGGTAACTTAAGACCTGTCAGCCAAAGGTAGCAAAATAGTGGTAAAGAATCTAAGTGTCCAACACGATGGCTTGGTTAAAGGATAAGATACATCTTTGAAATAGTAGAGTAAAAACCCATTCTTAGGAGAATGTAAAGAATGAAGGAAAACAGTTCAAGAATATTTTTATGCTAAAAATACATACAAATTTTTAAATGCCTTAATATGACCCTATTTAAAAATAAACACAAAACCAGGAAAGACATAAGGAGATATACTAAAGTTGCACAGTGAACGTCACTGGATTTCTTCTTTTTTCTTTAAATATTTCTGATTTTACAAATTTCTACAGATTACTATTAAACTGGCAGAAAATAGAAAGGAAGGAGTAACATTTATTGTGCAGCTTGCTGCTTGTCTACTTTTAAGTCTGACAGCAACCAAAGAGGCTCCTTTCTCTCAGTGTTTTTGGAGCCACAGTCATTGACCTGCAGAACACACCTCTTCTTGAAGCCAACCATAGAGAACACAACTTGCATTTTTTGCAAAGCATAGACTAACCATTAAGACTGTTTAGAATAAATATTCCTCAGGATTCCATCCTTAAGATGTGGTGAACCCACGCATGCCTTCTTCCTCAATCCACATGGTATTTGGGTTGACGTCAATATGAAAATTACCTGTACCCAACTGAGCACACCCAAAAATGTCAACTAGATTATAGTGATCATTTACATTTTTTGGCCATTTGTCATCTGCATATACTTTTTATTTGGAGGAAATTTCAATATAGGTAGGAGGTATTATCCCAACTCCCACTACAAAAGTAAAATGAAATGCATATTTTCTCTCCCACTCCAGAAACTGCTATAAAGTGGACTTGGGGCCTTAGTGTAGACAATTAAGTATTCCTATGCAGAATTTTGACTTCTGTGATCGTTATACAAAGATGCAGGACAATCAGGAATTTTCAGCTGCTGAATTGGCTGGTTCTAGATTTGAGTGGCATTTGGAGAGTGTCTGATGGGGACAACATAAAACTGTGTCACCCACACTATTGTGGCCACTGCCTCCCTTCTCTTGATCTACCTGGTTAACTAGTCTTTCTGAGGATTTCATAACGTAGCTTTGATGGTTAATTTTACATGACAACTTCACAGGTCATGGAGTGCCCAGATTAAACATTATTTCTGAGGGCATCTGTTGTTTCTAGGTGAGATTGTATTTGAACAGGTGAACTCAGCAAAATAGATTGCCCTCCCCGTTGTTGGCGGCATCATCCAATCCACTGAGGGCCTGAATAGAACAAAAGGCAGAGGAATTTTTCCTGCCTCATTAAAATGGTTTTAATTTAAAAAATCCTAAAATGAATACATATGAAAAATAAAGACAGAAAGGGAATAGAAGGAAGGGAGGGAAGGAGGGATAGAGAGGAAGGAAAGGAATAATATTTGGAGACTGAATGCCCTGAGATTAAGCTGAAACATTACTATGTGCTGTGTAATTTTAGGCAAGTTACTTGAGTTCTCTGAGCCTTAGTTGTCCTCACTTAAGAAAACAAAAGATTTAATATTTTTTAATCTGTTAGAAGAATTAGAAGAGATAATTTATGTAAAATAGATAATAAAAATGAAAGCCTTGTACATGGTAAGGACTTAATAGATATTAGTTATTTCTCCTTTCCCCAACATCATCTCTGAATGGGTCCGATCTTTCTAGTTATGTCTCTCTGTCAGATGTAGAGGGAAGGATGGACTCTAAAACTAGTTCAAGAACTTGTTAACTTGACTCACAGAGACATCTAGGTAACTGAAGTTTATTTTAGCTCTGTAACAATAAAGCCAGGAAGATACTGGCCCATGCTGTGTAAACTCAGGGAGATTAAGAGTGAAGATGAGAAGTTTGTTCAGCAATATCTGTTCTGTGCACTATCCCTTAACAATCATATTGTGCATGGCTTTATAGATTTGATGCACCTGGCCCAGGTATTGAGCTCTCCAGCATCAATCTAGGCAAGACAGCATCCTGAACTGTTTTAGCTATATTGGGCCTAAAGAGGGCAGTTGAGTTTCCAAGTTCTGATATTTATTCTTTCAACCTTATTATCCACAAATGTTGGTCTACAGTTCAGCCCCCCTTGGGTAGACTAAAATTCTTTTTACCTTCATATGTCTTTGTAGAATGTTAATGAACTATACAATATATCCCACTCAGTGCTGGAAGAAACACTGTTTTCATTACTGTCTTGTCTCTTTTGCCCTTCCTAGTAATGCTCAAGAATATAGGAGGATATTGTGATGGTAATAAAATGAGGCCAGTAGCTCTAATCTTTTGTCTATCAGATGTCCCAGAATCTCTAAACATATCATTTTTCCCTTGGAGACACATTAGTTCAGAGAAGTGATGTAACCTACAGAGATGTTGAGATGTTAGTCAGACTTTGGAATTAGAAGACCCTACTCTTTTACACTGGACTTAACCCTGGAAGAAAAATCCATAGCACTTGTGGTAGCCATCTGGCTAACTAAGAGGAGTTTGTAATTAAGCCAAAATAGGGGAAAGGAGAGTCAACAAATGACAACAGATCTAGTCTAAACACCCATTAACCCTTTGTATCAAGCTACAATTCACCAGATCTTTTCCTGGACTTTTTAGTTGTGTAAGACAATAAATTACCCTTTTTCCTTTAGACAGTTTTAATGGGATTTTTTTATAACTTTGAAATGAAAATGGATGCATTTTTTTTTTCTTTATGGAATTCGGCAGCCAAAGGAGTTACCTGGTAGCTGCAGGTCAGAAAGAGCACTTGATGGGGCTTATGAATTCTTCCCAGTAGTACTGAATGATGTCCTAATTAATACCCACATTCTCATTTAGGATTTAAATGTGTTCTCTCTTAGCTCATTCTATCCCTCGATTCTTCTGTAGGGCTCTACCTTGTTTTCTATAACCCCCAGTCCCTAGGGAGTTGAAAGTGGAAGTTCGTTGACTATAGACAGATATTTTGTTTCCAAATCAATAGTCTACATGGGATTTCTTAGTGTTGTGCTCTGTTTAACATACTGAATTTTTGGTTATCTCTAAGTGCCTGAAGCTTTCCTGAGCTTCCATCATTCTGAGACTATTGCTCTTTGGAGCATGTGCTGATTATTTCCCAACTGACTGGCCTGAGGAAATTCTGGGCATGGCCGGATTGTAAGACTGAAGGGTATGAATACAGGAACAAACAGATCTTCAACTGAAAAAGGTAGGGTCTGAGAGCAAGCTATGGAGGAGGGCAAAACCAGTACCCTGAAATATACCTATAAAGAAACCAAGGGTTAAATAATCATGGAAACAGTTGACTCTATTATAAAAGGAAGAGCCACAAAACAAAAACTGGTCAAAGGTAATGGAACGTCTATAGGGACAAAAGGATTCAAGCAAATTTAAATATAAGTATAAGACAAAATTATTAAAAGTAAAAGAAGCAAACTCCCTTGTTGCTACTTCTGATAATTCTTTTTCAGCTTTATCCACGTGTGGAAATTTGATCTGCTTCACACAGACTTCCCAACCTCTGAAGAAGGATGCTTTTCTATATTCCAATCAGAATAAGATTTTTCCACCAGACATATGGTATATTTCCTCAAGCTGCTCTGTCTACATTTGGAGATCCTACCCCGGGTACTGGCTTGTATACTTTGGTTTCAGGGAACATGGAGACTAAACTTTGCTTGCCATTTTCTGAGTCTAGAGCTAAGTCTTCTTCCAGCAGTTTTCCAACACCCAACTGGTTGTTCAACAATTCAATTCAATGCAATTCTGACACTAACTACCTTGAGTTTGCCCAGATCCCACAGGTTAAGAACTCAGCTCTACAAGGCTGCCCCAATCAGATTGGGGGAACCAAAATAAATGGGGCCCTTGGGTAATCCACACATCTGCCTGGTTGGTTACAAATTCGGGTCTTCCCTCGACCGCCCCCTCAGGTTTGATAATTCACTAGAACAACCCACAGAACTCAGGGAAGCATTATGCTTATGATTATAAAGGATACATTATAAAGGATACAACTCAGGAACAGCCAAATAGAAAAGATGAACAGGACAAAGTACGCAGGGGTGGGGGTGTAGGGTGGGATGACGCAGAGCTTGCACGCCCTCTCTAGGAGCATCGCTTTCTCAGACCCTGAATGTGTTCACCAGCCCAGAAGTCCCCTCAAAACCCTGTCATTCAGAGTCTTTAATCAAGGTTCCACTACATAGGCATGATTGATTAGATCATAGACCCCGATGACTGAGCTCAGTCTCCAGCCCCATTCCCGGGAGGCTGAGGGATCAGGCTGAGAGTTCTACCCTCTAATCATGTGGTTGGTCCCAGTCCTCATCCTGACGCCATCTAGAGGCTTACTGTGAGTCAACTAAATAGTCAGGCAGGATACAAAGAGGCTCCTTATTAATAACGAAAGACACCCATCACTCAGGAAATTCCAAGGGTTTTAGGAACTCTATGCCAGGAACCACGAACAAAGCCAAATATATTTTGTAGTATAGGACAGAATTTCTCCCTGAAATTCCAGAGGTTACATGTAGACCTGAGGCAGGAGATAGATAGGCTCCAGGCTAGGCATTTACAACTGGCCTCCTGTTCACACCTCCTGGGGTGAGAAGAAGATGGGCTCCAGGCTGGACATTCATTACCAGCCCCCTGTTTACATTTCCTGAGGCAAGAGACAAATGGGCTCCGGACTACATATTTACGACCGGACTTCTGTCTGTATTTCGAGATCTGCACATCGGTATAAGAAACGACAACAGAAATAGGGTAGATGACCAGACACTGGATACTTTTATGGCAGGGACAGAGAGGGGCTCAACTCTGTTAAAAGATCAAGGGGTCATACACTTCCCATCATTGGGGCAAGGGAAACATGGCACATGTGCAGAAAGGCTCCTTGGGGGTCAAAAAAGAGGGGGCACCACCCCATAATATGGATGCTAAGGCCGTCCCATAGGCCTCTGGGCTGAAATCCATCTTGGAAAAATGTTGGGCACGCATGTTGGGGCGGGTCCTAGGGCAGGGCCGGTGCAGAGAAAGAAACCAGGTAATTGGCCAGAGGTAAACAGAGACCCAGAGGAACTGCCCTATACAAATGACTTAACCACCTCTATTGCACTCCTCCTCATTAGGGAGGATGCCCACACCCTTTCTCTCCAGGTGTGCATCTCTGACTTGCTTCTGTCTTAACTAAACAAACTGTTTCTCTGTGTGCTCTCCCACTTGTTGTTGTGCTATGTCTCTAATAATAAACTTTGTACCTGTTTTTACACTTTTGCCTCCGTGAGAAATGCATTTTTCACTGGGGGCAAGAGCCAGGGGGTGTGGTACCTAGGAGTCCTGGTTTTCATCCAGGCTACCCAGGTTCGATTCCTGAGCAGGGAATTAAGATCTCACTTCATGCCACCACTCACTGCTGCCTCTCCGAGATCAGACCAATCAGAACATCCATATCACCCTCATAAACCCTTGTTCTCTATTCTTGGGTCTTCATTATTTTCTGAACAGATAAAAACAGTGTCAGAAAATATTTAAAATTGCATTAGCTGATCGGTAATTTTCAATGGAAAAAAAAAGTTTATTCATATATATTTTACAAAATTGAAATGTAAGTCTTCATGATCTTTAAAGCAATTCTCTCTTTTTTTTTTTTTAATTAACCATTATGCTCTGAAAGGGTATAAATGAAGCTAAAGGTTGTACCAGTTATTTCATCTAGGCTGCAGTCATTCATGATTTTCCTATTTGTATAGTATTTGCCTGCATGGTTTCACTTGTTCAATTTGCATTTTCATAGTTACTACTATATTGCATATCTTCAATTCTAAAAACTGACTGTAGGAGTCAAGATATGTTAGATGATAATAAATAACCACAGAGCTCTTAATAGACTTAACAGAACCAAACGCTGCTCTTACTGTTGCTTCACATCTAAAAGACCAGCAGGGTGCTCTTCTCACCAGAGCACCAGGACCAAAGGCCTTCAAGGCTTCATCCCGACACCGGTTTCTTAGATTAGCGTGGCAGAGGGAAAGGAACCTGCCAGTCTATGCACTGTCTCTAAAAGGTCTGCCCGGAATGGATGTGTCTCACTTGCTCACATGTTAATGACTAAACCCCCATGAATCTCTCTCGACTTAATTGCAGGTACCATGATCCTATCAGCTTTTGGTAGGGAATCTAAACAATCATTTTCCTGGAGAAATTTTGACTAATTGAAAGGATTTTTTTCCTATGTGTTGCCATAAACCATTCAGAGGTTTAAATAATGAGTTTAATGGCCATGCCTTTGATATGATGCTTGCCAAGAGTCTGAATTTTAATTGGCCTTTTTAATGCAAAGCATTTCTCCATTTTATTTTTTTATAGTTTGGAGTTGAAAGCAGTTCTGCTTCTGAACCAACAAGTCCCTGAATTTGTGGACTGTTTCTATGTCTTTTAGATCTGTTTTCTTGAACTCAGCTTTTTCCTTTGATACCTCGCCAAATACAGTCAATAACAACAACTTCAAACCATTACTATTCTATTTTCCACTATTAGACCACTTCTAGTACTAAAAATTCATGTGGTGTATAAGCTGCCTTCCAAGCAGAGGTGGAAATGTTACCAAGAGCTTTGACCCTGCATAACATGGACCATCCTTTCAGGTTCCTATATCAGTTATCTCCCTGCTTGTTATTACCTAGCCCTTATGTTAATCCCACGTTTTGGCTCTGTTGTCACAGAAGCATCCAGAATAAATTTTTATATAAATCAGGACAGGATATTTTCATTTGCCCCTGTAGATCTATAGTCTACACTTCACTACTTTGTGCCTTGTGTGGGGAGAGCAGAGCCGGGGGGCGGGGCGCGGGGGGGGTGGGCGCGGGGTGCAGCTTGATGTTATTATCTGTATCAGTGGATTCTTTTGTCTTCCAGCTTCCAAGAGTGTTCAGCAACAGAAATCAATGGTAGGAGATTGGAGGGTAAAAGGAAAGTAGGTTGCTTACTCTCCTGGATTCTTCCCCTTCAGGTCACTACAGGTTGGCCGAAATCTTCTAATGAAGGCTACAGTTATTGTTAGGCCCTTTCCACACAACTATACTCTCCATCTTCTAGTAATTAACTCTCCTTCTTCTTGCTCTTTCAGGTCTAGTGGTCATAACATCTATCCAACGTCATAAGGCCCAGGATACTACACCAGTCCTGGTTAGTTTACCTACCGTCCGATGGCGACAACGCTGTAAATACTTCCTTCCTTTAAACCTCCTCAGTCATCGAGTTTGAAGGGGCTTCCTTTTAGGACTCTGATTAGGTTACGCTTCGGTAGTACAATAGTCCTGACTCCTTGCAGCCTGACATAATAAAAGTTCATTTCTTACCTAGGCTACCTATCCCACACGTGCAGGCAGGGAGCTCTGTTCACTCTAGTTACTCAGCATTATTAGCTTCAGCTTGGCTTATGCTTCTGTAACCAGCGGAGCCATAGGGAGAGTATACGTTACTCCCGTAGGGGCCCTTCTACATCTGCCTGGTTGTGACACCTGCCACTTTTACTTACATTTCTAACCTCGGAGGTTTAAAATTTACCACCCTAACATGCAACCACACAGGGGAAAAGGGGAAGAATTTAATGTGTACTTTACAAATGGTTCAAAAGTGGGTTTTGAAGCACAAAGTTATGATGAAATTAAAGCAAACATTAAAACTCATTTTAACTTCATACACGTACATAGCAAGAATGGCGACAGCGCCCACACAGACTATGAGGACTATCTGTTTGTCCTCAAGCAAATAAATCTGTTATTGTAATGATGCTGCACAATTAGCCAAAAAGGAAAGTGTAAGATCACAGACAAGTAAATAACTGAAAACTGAATAGTATTCAGGCCCGTTTATGAGCCTTCCAGATCTCTCAGCTCCACTCCAACCCTGGGCCTGGGAGTTGGTTGTTTTCCCTGCTTCCCACACAGAGTTGCCCCAGTGATGGCTTTCACTCTTCCCATGGGCTCAAAGCCAAGATCTATTCGCCACGGCCTTTGCCTCATCTTCAGCATTTTAAATTATCCTACCATCCCAAGAGTGAGAGTGGAGCTTCGGCAAGAATTCTATTGTACCCTCATGGTATGAGATGAAGCTGCTTTGGCTCTTCAGTGTGACACGCATGGACTTTTGGAAGGGCCAGGTTCCCCAGCAGCTACTCAAAGGGGCCAATTAGTAAAATGCAGAAGAGTGGGAGAGTAAACATCATATGAAATGATCTGTGACCAAAGAAAGACAAAGAGTGGGAAAAGTGTATTGAAAGATTGCTTTCCCTTCCTCTCCTAACAGTTTTGAGATGGTGGTATCATATAGTCTCTCTGCAGATATTCCACAAAACTAAGCAGCTGATTGCATTTCCTGGGAAGCTGGGACAGTTTAAGTAACAGGCAACTTTAAACTTGCTTGCCCTTCTTCACCGCCTCACTTCCCTTTACACTCTTGTTTCCCTGTGATTGTACTGCCTCTCTCAATACAGTGTTTACACGTAAGGTTTGCCTTAGGAAATATTTGCTAAGGAATCTCAGCTTAGAAAACTAGTACCAAGGATGGTCATAAAAAGAAGAACTTCAGGAGGAAATTTGGTGGTGAATTTCCCACCTGTCTGAAAGCAATAAACACTCAATCATTGGGGGTGATAAATAAGGTGATAAAAATCCCTGGAATGAAATAATAGTACCAGTATTAAACATTTTAGCAGTAAATAACAGAATTTAGGTATATTTGGGTTTTTTTTTTTTGGCTCATTATTTTAATTTCAGGTTTTCCTTGACATTTATCACACTTTACCCTGTAAGAGTTTTTTTTTTTTTTCCTCTGCCACTTATATTTTCATGTACATCTATGAAAATACCTGCTCAGATTGTTGTTGTTGTTGTTTTTAAATAAGATACATACTAAGAAAATTGAAATATTGGGATAGTTATAGAAACCCCATTTAATCACATTCCCAGAGAGAATGTCAGTTGTTAACAGACTCATTCCAAAGAAAACTTACCAAAGTTTATTTTAAATTAGTCACTGTCCTTTTGTTGGTTTTGCAGCTTCCATTTGAATTTTCTGACCAAATCTGGCTCTTTTACTTCATCTGGACAGACAGGTAAGCATATTGATCTAGGTTTTGGTAATAGAATACTTCTCATGCCAAACTCTGAATCAGGTCAAACTCACTTAGGAATCAAAGAAAAAGGAAGAGTGTTCTAGGTAGCAACTGAAGTTAGCATAAACTCTGACTTAAAATGGCTCAAATACGTAGGTGTTATTTATACCCCATAAATCTGAAGCTAGGCAATTGCTGGTGTTGATTTACCTACCCAAGCCATTTACGTCTCCCTGTCGTGTCATTCTTATATGTTGGCTTGGGTCCACACATTTATTAGTTTTCTAGGGCTGCCATAACAAAGGACCACAGACTGGGTGGTTTAAAACAGAAATTTATTTTCTCATAGTTCTGGATGCTAGAAGTCTGAGGTCAAGTTGGCGGCAGAGATACTTTCATTCTGAGGCCTCTCTCCTTGGCTTATAGATGGTCCTCTTTTCTGTGTGTCTTTGTGTGGTCTTCTCTCTGTGCATGTGTGTGTGTTCCAAGCTCCTTCTCTTATACAGACTCCAGTCATAGTGGATTGGGGCCCATCCCAATGACTTTAGCTACCTCTGTAAAAATACTGTCTCCAGATATAGTCATTCTTATGTACTGGAGGTTAGGGGCAACATATGAATTTTGGTGAGGGGCACTATTTCAGCTCAGACCACTGTGGTTATCACTTTGTGGTCTTAAGATGAATGCCATGCATCTCATAGTTACTATAAAAACAGAAAGAAAGAAAAAAAAAAAAGAAAGTAATGGGACCTGTTATCTTTATCCCCTTTTTAGAAGAAAAACAAAAGCTCCCCATGCCACCATCCTTTCCTCATGTAGTTGATTCATGTATAGCTCAATAGCCAGAACTGTGTTACATGGTCACTCCTAGCTGCAAGAATGGCTGGAAAAGTGAGAGGGCTTTTTAATAGTTACATGAAATATAACTACAGGTCTACAGTATCTACAGTAAAGGAGACAAGGAAAAGGATGATTAACAATGGATTTGGGACCCCTCAATCTACAGAATCTGTTTCAGAGAATTTCATAGAATGTTTAACAAATGTGTATTTATTGACCTACTACTAATGACAGATGCTATGCCAAACACTCAAGACATATGAGTGGACAAAACACATACCATAAACACAGAATTCACAGCATGGTTTGGAAGACAGAAAATTAGTACAGGCAGTTACAGGGCTGCATGGCAATGGAAACGATGGAGCAGCACAGCGTACTGCAGAAACTCACAGGAAAGGCAACCAATCTGGCCACAGAAGATCACAAAAGGCTCCACAAAAAATGTGATATCTATGCTTTTCTCATCATTAACATGCAAGTAGAGATATTGGTAGAGATATTTTAAGCAGTAAGTAAATGAATGTGCCAGAAATCACAAGCACAGGGCTTGGCACAAAATAATTACAACGTCTGTGTGCATTTATTGATAATTGTGGGGTTTTTTTTCTTTGTTTTTTCTTGGGGGGGGGGATTTAGTTGTTTACTATGTCACAATAGCAAACACTTTTGTACTTCTTAAAATACATTAGACTCTACTTGAAGGGTTCCGTTTTACTCAGTTATTCCTCACAATAATTAAAGGAGGTAGTAACTATTACTGACCTCATTCCATAGATGAAGAAATTGAGACATTAAAAAATTAAGTAATTTGTGTAAGGTCATGTAACTACTAAAAGACAAGGCTGGGATTTGAGTCTAGCCAGTCCAGCTCCAAAGAGCAGTCTCTTACCTACCCTGTCATCAAGGCTCTCCTCATTATACTCTGCCTCTGATACTTACTTCCGGTGGCGTTCAGGGTGTACTCATTTTAAAACTATAATTCACCCTGATGTCTGAGTTTCTATCTCTGGTAATCTATCTATCTTGTAGGATAGGTGGTTTCTATCTACCTGCTGCTGCATTACGTTTTTAAAAAAAATGTATATATTTCCAAGTTAGATCATGGAGTAATCATTTTCTATTCAAATGGCAAAAATAGGGGAAGCTTTAAATTCCATCAGTACATTAAATGTCTTAGTTTACCTAAGGCTAGTCATTTTCTCCACTCATGCTTTTTCTTCCTGTGGGATATGCTATAAACCAAATATTGTTAATTTGGCATTCAGACAAATTGGATGATTTTAGAAACTGTTTTTGGTTCTTTCCGGGCAATGAAAAATAGAAGTTTTGTTTTTATGCAGTGACCATCTCTTCCTTTGTTTTGTCTTTTTGTTAATATTTTTAGTGTTTTGTGTTCATATTTTGTTTCATTGCTATCCAAGTTTAACATAGTTTCTATTCAGTTATTTGTTTCAGGATATAATTAAAGGAAATATATTCACCAACTATAATATAGCTCTTATTTTAATTTTTCAATGACACACATTTTGAAGTTAGTAAAGCCTCAGTTTTGCTTTACTTTCTTCTGGCTGGGAAAAGAGCCTGCCAAGGTGTCAGGTGAACAATGGGATTTGAAGAGTACATTGGAAAAAAAAATAAAAGAGAATTGGTCCTCAATTTTCATTTCAAGCATCAACTACTAAATGTCTATGTACCACTGGCAATTTTTCATAATCAAGTCCTATGCTTTGAGAAGTCAGCAGATCCACAATCCTGAAAATGCTGGTTGTTTTTATGCAAATATGTATTGTGTATAAACAATTGTAACTCAGGAACCTGGACTTTTCTTGTAGACAAAGCCAGTGTTAGCAAGTTTTTAACTATAGGTTTTAGAGTTTGCTGCCACTTGCTACTTATTTTTCCACAGCGATTTCTTGTCTGTATTTTCTAAAACCGTATTTATTTTTTATTTCCAGTCGATATAGGAAAGCTTTCATGTCTCACTCACCTTTTATGCTTTTTTGAGTTTTATGGAATGAATACATTTAAAAATTGTGTCAAGAATAATCAAGGGCCTTGATAATTTCCAAGGATGTGCTCTCTTGTTTTGTTGTGATGCTACTATTTCCATGTTACCTTGATGCAGCAGCATGTAATTCTTATTCTGCCTATGATAAAGTATGATTTCTATTAAAATTGCGATTGATTCTGTATAATAACTACATTTTGAAATAGATCTTTTCAGTTTTCTCTTGGCAATGCCTATTTCTATTTGTGTCTATATGGACTTAGCACTTAAAGCCAACTGAGTTTTATTACATTTTAATTTTCCCAATACTTTGATGGCATAAATTAGCTAACCTCTGGCCTGTTAGAGCCTTGCTGTTAAGATCTGACAAACAAAAATTTTACTGTGTTTATGATGGTTAAACAATTCTAGCTCTGTTCATTTCCGGCAATCAACCTTGGGGGTCTCATGGTCACTCTAGGCCTCAACTTTCTCATCTCTAAAATGGTAATGGCTCTCCCTGGCATGGCTCTTTCTCTGAATGGCTGTGAGGATCAAATGACATAAGATACGACTTGGCATCTCAAAATGGAGAAAAAGGATTCCAAGGAGGAAAAGTGGTAATCAGGAGGTGCAGAATTCTTACAATAAAGATGGTACATCATCCAACAAAAAGGATTTCACTGAAAATCTGGAGGGAGAAAAATGAAATAATTTTATACATAA
Organism: Balaenoptera physalus; assembly: GCF_965194825.1. NCBI lineage: Eukaryota > Metazoa > Chordata > Mammalia > Artiodactyla > Balaenopteridae > Balaenoptera > Balaenoptera physalus. The sequence goes on along the minus strand of NC_138884.1, from coordinate 17,237,920 downwards.
AACCAATACCAGTATTATGGTATGGAATTCAAAACTTACATGAATGTTTAAGATAAAACATTCAAAACTAATAGTGAGGAAGTGTCTCTCGTGGCACTAAAATTCCATTTTGTCACTCTGTTTGTCTCAACCTATCCTCCTATCAAGCTTGTATGTTCACTTTTCTCTGCCTTAAGGGGACTTGAGAAATAAGCATATAAATGTGCTTAAATATGCATAAAATGGCATTCAAATATGACATATTACTATCACCTCTGGTCTTTCTGAAATTGTGTGCAATATCTTGAAAACCTTTCTGCATTTCTGCTGTTTACCACTTAATTCAAGTTGCCATCTTCACTCTGTGGATCACTGCAACTACCTTGCAGCTGATCTACTGTATCCAGTCTGGTTTCTCTCAAAGTCAACCTCCAACACTGAAGTAAAATAGTGTTTCTGAAACTCTAATCCAATCATGGCACCTTCTTCCTTAAAACCCAGCCATGACTTCCCATTTTTCCTGGGAAAAATACAAAAGTTTTCAACGTGTCTTCTTGAGCCTTCCACAGCGATTCCCCAGCACTCTTCCTAGCTCACACTGTTCCTACTGTTCTCATTTTTCAGCCGCTAGAATTGTTCAAGCTCTGTCTTGCCACAGGGACTTTGCATATACTGTTCTCTTGCTGTTATGGTCTTTCTTCCTCTCTTCATCTATGACTCCTCCTCTTGCTTGAGATCTTTCATGAAAAAGCAAACTTCCTATAAGAAGCTTTCCCTGTCCACTACAGTTTAGGTAAACTCCCATTATAAGGCTCTGTAGCACCTTATGTGTCTCCTTTGTGGCACTTACTACAGTCACAACCAAACATTATTTGTGCAAGTATTTTATTAAAGTTACTCTTTATTACCTCTCTATTTAAACTCCATTAGTCTACTTTGTTTCATAGTAGCACATAATAAATCCTCCATATATATTTAATGAATGAATGAATGAGTGGATAAAACTACACTTTACATAACAATTTTCATCATTGTCATTTTCCTGAATATTTTATAGATAAATACCTGCAAAGTAGAGTTATAAAATTCTTCTAAGATAGTAATATTACCATACTGCATGTCTCATTTATATAAAATTTTATTGCTGATATAGTGTTGGATATACAGTAGAATTAAAGTGAATTTTTATTAAAATGGATTGAATGATGCAATTTATAGGGAAATGAAGATCAGCTATATATTTGATTTTAATTTGTTTATTGATTTTCTCTGATTGAGACAGAACTATATGTATTCTACTAAGAAAGACTATATTACATTATGATCTAATCTCTATAAACTATCATGGAGAAAGGAAGAATGATCCCAGATAGAATGTATTAATGATGAGTGAAAACGATTAGCATTTAATGTAGAAAATGATTAGCATTTAATACTAGGTGGGTAATTACCTTTGTTAGAAATTAGATATAGACATTTGAAAGCTGGATTGCCAAAGTGATGATTTAATTACTTATGTATTAAGCATCTATCATAGGCAAGAAACAGTGATAGGCATTGTGAAGATAATCAGTTTAAATTAGAGGGTATCTCTATCCTCAAGGAGGTTAGGCTCCCATTAGAGAACCAAACAAACAAACAAACAAACAACAAAAACGTAAAATAGAGCCAGACTGCTGTAATAAACGCTATAGTACAGTGTCAGTGATATGGGCTGAATTGTGTACCTCCCCACCCTCCATCCCCAATTCACATGTTGAGGTCCTAACCCTTGGTACCTCAGAATGTGACTGTTTTTGGAGATAGAGCCTTTAAAGAGGTAAATAAGGTAAAATGAGGTCATATGGATGGGTCAGTATCCAATATGACAGGGTTTAGTACTGGATTAGTATCCAATATGACAGGTGTCTTTGTAAGAAGAGGAATTTTAGACACAGATACACACAAAAGGAAGAGCATGTAAAAACATAGGAAGAAGATAACCATCCACAAAGCCAGGAAGGAAATCCTCAGGAGAAAAATAATCTGCCAATACCATGATTTTGGACTTCTAGCTTCTAGAACTATGAAGAAATAAATTTCTGTTGTTTAAGCCACCTAGTCTGTGGTTTTTTTTGTTGTTGTTTTTTTTTTTTTAAATTAATTAATTATTTATTTATTTTTTGGCTGTGTTGGGTCTTCGTTTCTGTGTGAGGGCTTCCTCTAGTTGTGGCAAACGGGGGCCACTCTTCATCACGGTGCGCGGGCCTCTCACTATCGCGGCCTCTCTTGTTGCGGAGCACAGGCTCCAGACGCGCAGGCTCAGTAGTTGTGGCGCACGGGCTTAGTTGCTCCGCGGCATGTGGGATCTTCCCAGACCAGGGCTCGAACCCGTGTCCCCTGCATTAGCAGGCAGATTCTCAACCACTGCGCCACCAGGGAAGCCCTGTGGTTATTTTTTAATGGCATCTCTACTTAACTAATACATACAGTTATAATCAAAATGTTTTAGGAACACAGAGAAGAAGAAAACAGTTTTTCTGGAGGTTTATAAACCTATAGTGAAAGTAGTATCTCTGCTTATTTATTGAAGTTTGTATAAAACTTTCAAAAGCAAGATCACATTCTTCTCTGTTTCTACAAATCACTCAGTAAACTTCTCAACTTCAAGTCTTGTAATACAACTCCAGTTTTGGTCACCCATACCTTAAACCTTGACACCTAGAGTACTCTGTATTAGTTTCCTATGGCTGCCATAATAAATTACCACAAACTTAGTGGCTTAAAGTAACACTAATTTTTTTTTTAATATTTTTAAGTGTCAGAGGACTAAAATTGAGGTGTTGGCTGAGCTTGTTCCTTCTGAAGCTTCCTGAGAATTTATTCCTTCTCTTTTCCAGTTTCTAGAGGCTGCCTGCATTGCTTGGCTCATGGCCTCTCCCTCATGTCACTCTAACCACTTGCTTCCTTTGGCACATCTCCTACTGCTAACTTGGATCTTTATCTTCCTCTTATAAGAACCCTTGTGGTTACATTGGTTCACTTGGATAATTTAAGGTAATCTTCACATCTCAAGATTCTTAACTGATCATATTAGGAAAGTCCCTTTTGCCTTGTTACATAGCCATAGGTTCTGGGTATCATGATGTGGACATTTCTGGGGGCCATTATTCTGCCTAACATATCCTACAAAACAGATCTCTCATATTTCAGTACCCTGCTTTTTAAACTCGGCCTTTTGTCCTCCATTTTCTCATTTCTATTAAACCTGCTCATTGAACTCTAAGCAATATCCAATATTGAATCTTTCACTTTCTTCGTTGGTGTCGCTTTTGCTTCATTCTATGTTTACTGTAATTTGATCATCCTTATTACTCTCTCCTCAGATCCTTCAATTCCCTTACTTTACTGTCATACTATTGCCCAGGCCCAGACACACCCCCCGGCTGATCAGTCACCCACGCTGTCTTCTCCCATACACTGGTGCTCCTGCAGGGTAGAGGACCGACCACACAACAAGGGTCTCCAATCTAAGTCAGTCTGCAGTGTTAACTTTACTTATCCCTTTCCAGTTTTAATGTCTATTAAAAGAAAACAAAACAAAAACAAGAAGAAAACTTTTACCCTTCACTTTAAGCATTCCCAATCCTCACCATTTCTCAGTAGATGATCTAACTTCCTATTTCCATAAAATAAGTGAGCCCATCAGCACAAAATATCTCAGTATCTTGCTCTCCCACCCACAGAATCCTAGAAAGGTGTCTGATCAATCTCCATTCTCCTTAGAAAATGCCGGAAGGAATATAGATTTGATTGTGTCATACTGCTGCTTAAAAATATTTATTGGTTCCCAGTTATCTACAAAGTAACTTCTAGCTTCTTAGTTTAGCAAGGAAAAATGTTCCAAATCATCCAAATAACTTACCATTTTGCATCTTCATCTTATACTCTACCTATATTGCGCTTCTCGTTATTATCTAAATATGCAACTCTACACTATTATACATATTTGATCAACTTTTTTTCTGCCTGTAATGTTCTTACGGGATGCTTTAAACTAGCAACCTTCACCTTCTCCTTAACAATCTAAATCATATTTTTCCTGGGAAACCTTCCTTAACTCTTCTTGGAGAAGTTAGTAGATATTCTCCTTAACTTTTAACTTAATTACTACTTAATACTACTACTACTGCTGCTACTACTACTGTTAATATTATCCAGACTATTACAAATAATGTAATGATTAGCTACCATTTACTGAGTTAACCAATGCAGATAATATTTCTTTTGAATCCCCCAATCACCCCTGAATTTAAGGACAATTATTATCCCTTTTATTGTTGAAGATACGGAGGCTTAAGGTAGTTAAGTGGTTTGCCCAAGGTCACACAGATCTAGGATTTATATTCGGGTCTGTCTGATCCAAAACTTTTACTAAATGCTATATTCTGTTGCCTCCCTTGCAAATTTATCACATTTAACTGCAAGGCCACATATGCTATATTATATAGACTACATACCCTATAGAGGATTAGCAATTCTGTGGAGCAATCTGTGTAATATTGGTAAATCAAATTCTTTTAATTACTGCCTTAATGCCAAACTAACATAATACTGGCAAAGAATATAAAAAGCAATTATTATTACTTAAAATATGTGCTTTCTTGTGTAAATTGAGGTGCTTAAAAATTCACCAAAGGATGTGTAATCTACAATCTCACTTATATCTTTCAAATTCCTAGTGAGCAGAAAAATGCTTCTCTAAATGTTTATAATGTATACTTTGTGTAAATTATATAAATGTTACAAGAAATACTTAAGATTATAAACAGTTGACTGACTTTATTCTGGTAAAAGGAATCTGGGACAATTATAGTACTCAAAGTTAGAATTATTTTTTCCCATTTATTATTTTTATTATTTTTAACTTCTCATTAAACACCTGCCATGTAATACACAACGCACAGGAGGCTTTCTGCGTACAGAAAATAATTCTAACCAGTGCACAGAGTATCAGATTAAAAGATGTTAAGTCTCTTGTCTATGATGTCTTAGTCTGACTGATGCTAACCCTGTGGGCTGCATTATGGTACATTTACCTTTAAAAAAAAAGTCATCACCTTGCAAATTATCTTTTCATTTACAACCAAAGAAGGGGCAACAGGAGAGGGACAGCCAGCTTTTGAAGGCTCCCCAGCGGATGCAGTCTACCAATTACATCCTAGCCCACAGCATCGCAGAACAGCAGACAATGGGATGCAGAGCACTTCGTCTCCGCCAACAGATACCACCACTCAGAAAATCCTGGTGCAATTGACATTTTATGGATAACATTTCCCGAAAGAGCTGGAGTTTGAAATTTCCTAAAGCCAAGCCCACTCTGTATCTATTTCAATATATGACAGTCTCAACTGAGTGTCTAACCAATAAAGTCTAAACAAACTGGCATTACATTTGAAGCCATATATCAGATGTATAGCTAACTATGCTCATCTCATCCTGAAAATGAATGAATTAAAATACATTACCACAGGGTTGGCTAGCTAAGCAAATACTATGAAGTTTGAAATTGTTACTGCCTTATTCATGCCTGTAATTAAAGTTTAAGTGTTTCTATACCAAAAACCTTGAATGGTCTCCTAATGATCTCTGGAAGCCAGGTCTTTTAAACTGAATGTGCTGATGTACATGACTGGCCCCAAATCTTACCCACAGGTCTTCATGGTTTACTTCGAAGGTGAAACTGATAATTATTTGTCCTGATTCCTGAAAGATCCTTCCTTTTATGTTCTGCACTGAATGTAATGTGGTTCATTTTCATTAGGTGAAAGCACTGAGCTTCAGGCAGAATGTTCTACTGAGATGCTGCAGAAAATGCACGCAGCACACACATTAGAGCACACATTGAGAGAACACACTTAAGTGTGACTAGCCTTTCCTATAAATCAAAAGATTAGAAACTCCAGAAAGCTACATTAATTTTTTACCTTTAGAAAACTGCACTGTTTTGAAGCCATTCATACGTGTAACTAAAAGAAATGTGAAGTTAGGCATCGGTAATAGTGTTACTTCTTTCATAAATTCAGACAAATTATCTGAGTTAATTCCCAAGAGCTTTCTATTTACTTTTAAATTATTTCCTTGTTATTTTCCCCAGATTGTGAGGCGTGAATGCATAGATGTCTGTAGCCATACAATCCACCCCTTTGGCAGCTGCCTGGATTATTCTGAGGACTTTATAAGAGCATTTAGAAAAGCATGAAAAATCCTGATTGCTAAGCATAAAAAGGAGAGTATGCATAATATGGGAAAAGGTTATGAATTTTTATTACCCACTTCTCTGAGCTCCATTTTTCAAACATATATGGAGTCAGCATGGCTCTGTAGAAGGAACACTAGACCAGGAGAAGCAGGGCTAGATATTCCACTCCCAGCTTTTACAAAAAACAGCTTTATGCTCTTACACAGGCATGTAATACCTTAGAGTTTGAGCTAATGATCTTTCATATTCAGTTCAGATTTAAGATTTTATTATTCCATTTTGCAGTTTTTTCATAACATACCATCTGCCTACCTATCTACCTACCTACCTATCTTATATCCCACTTTCAGGAAAAACTTATTATATAGAATTTACTTTATTTTTACTTAGCAGTACCAACTTCCAAAATCTATTGAAGTGCTGGGTAATTTGGAAATGTCTGGTTAAAAAAAAAACTCTTGGCTGTTGGCAAAAATGTTTCCAAAATTGTAATACACTGCATGATGAGAAAATGTGCCAGATTGAGAGAGTTATTTAAAAAAAAAACAAGTTGATGCTTACTGGGTAGAATAACTGTTTATAAATGTAATGAGCTTATCATGGAGTAAAGAGAAAGGATTTACACAGTATAGACACAGGGGTCAGAGACTGAGCAGATTAATTTAAGAAATGATGGCACATTAAGAAAAAATTATATTTTTTTAGAGTTTATGGGTTTATCTGCTTGAAAAGTAAATCTCTTATTATTCTTTCTCTTGTGTTTCTCTGAAGACTTACTGTGTTGTGACCTTTATACATTGATAGGATAAGAATAGAAGAATATTTTATATTTTCATCTATAGTATTTACTACTACATTTAAACATTCTAATTCTCATGTCTCTCTACCTATCAAATTTATTTTAAAAAGACTCTAACAGAAAAAAAATAATGATAGAATAATTAAGGAAACAGGATACATGTACAACAGAAGTAAGAGGATTATTTGTAGCAATTTTTCTTCAGCTTCCCCACTTGCTTATGTTTTTGAGATCAGCATTCAAATAATTATCTTTGGATATCTACATGCTCTTTTTGATATGTTAGAAAAGTGGAACGAAGGGCTGAGGAAAACAGCCAGTGGGGAAAATGCTAAGTCTTTAAATATGAGCAGAAAGGGGAATACTCCTAGCACTGCTAATTGCTTGCACTCTGAAGTGGGCAGCTGTCAAGACAGTCATGTTATGAACCCCAAGCTGAAGCAGCTGCTGCTCTTGTGCACAGAATATTTTGTGTGCTCTTTTTCATGTAGAAACACTCCCCTTGTGGTCTTTCGGGAGATTTTGCTTTTATATGGATGCATTCATAGTTTTCACTCCCAGACTGAAATTATTCTTCAATAAAACATGGCTATGAGAGGTTATCGCTCATCCATCTTTGGAAAGGACATCCTAAGATGAAGTCATATTTAAAGAAATAAAAGAAAAATGAATTTACTAAAATTGCTATTAATTGAAAAACACTTACGGAGTGTCTATCATGAGGCAGACCCTATGTTAGGCTCTGGAGATATGTCATATTCAATACAAGAGTGAACATAATTTTTGGACATTAAACCACAGAATTGGAAGGGAATTTGTAGATACAGCATTATAGCCCTGTGGTTCTTTTTCTTTGGGGTTCTTCTATGTTAGTGGTACTAATAAAAATAGCTACATGCCAGAAACTTCACATGTTACCTCTTAAGGCATGTGTTAAAAACTACATTTTTAGATAAGGAAGTTAAAAATTCATAGTGGTAAACAATTTGCCTAAGGTCACACTGTGGCTGACAGATTCTCAGGTGGCTTTTCATGATCAGTGTCTCTTGGTGTTCACACCCTTGTATAATCTCTTCCCCTTAACGGTGAGCAGAGCCTGTGATTTTATCTAATAGAATGTGGCAGACGTGGTGAGACGTCACTTTGGTGCTAATGTTACGTTATGTGGATCCTGCTAGTGGATTTCTGCTAGAGACTCACCTTGCTGCCTTGCTGAAGTAGGCATCCATGTTGGAGAAGCCCAGGTGTCAAGGAGCTTTCGGTGGCCTCTAGGAACTGGAGGAGGCCTTTAAAACTGATCTCTTGGCTGTCAGCAGAAAACTGAACTTCTAAGTCCTACCACCGCAAGGAAATGATTTCTGTCAACAAACTGAGGGAGCTTGGAAGTGGATCGTTCCCCATTTGAGCTTCTAGATGAGAACGCAGCTCTGGTCAACACCTTGATTCTAGCCTTGTGAAACCACAAGTAGAGGACCCAGACTAGAAGTTCCCAGCTCCTGACCCACAGAATCTGTGAAGTAATAAATGTGTATTTCTTTTAAGGTGGTAAGTTATAGTTATTTGTTACACAGCAATATATAACTAATACATAGTATTTGAAGACAGAGGCCAAATTCAAATCCAGGTCTGCCTGACACTTAAACCAATTCTTTTTCCATAACGTCAGTGTCTACAAGTTTGGGTCCCAGGATCCCCTCTATAATAAGTACCTGGAAGTCTTATTAAAAATATTGTTTTCAGGGTTTCACAGCTGACCTACTGAAACAGAATCTCTGGAATAAAGGTTGAGTATTTGTATTTTTCACAAACTCCTGAAGTGATGCTTATATACATTAATGCTGAGAATGTTTCACTATACCTGGTTGCTTTTATAAGCTGCAGTTGCTATTTTAATTATTTATAATGGCTATAGATCAGAACATCCTTTTATCCTCTAAGAAAGGTTTTTTTTTTTTGAAGGTTGATCATTCCAAGATTTTTATTGCAATACAACAAGATTATCAACTAATAGTAGGGATAGAATTGTGTCTTTACAACTTAGTTTGCATATTTTCAGTTGCATTATTATCCAAAAATAAAAACAATAGGTACTTGTTTTATGGCTCAAAATAAAATGAAAAAAAAAAAACCAGGGGATATGTGAGACCCTTCATAGATTAAGAACTAAGTGTCTGACAGATAAGAGCTACATCTATAGTGTTAAACTCCACTGTATGTACCCAGCAGCTGTCACAGTGTTGGATACACAGAGGGTGCTCAACGAATATTTTCCAATGATTGACTAAAGTATAAAGCAGGCAAACTCATCAGTCCTTAGCTTTTTCAAGTCTTGATCCTTTAACACAGAACTTCTTAACGTGAATTACAGGTATGTCAATATAAAGACATTCTCAGTGCTGTTTGGCACCCAAGTTTGTTACTGTTAGACATAAGTAGCATTGTTCACTTACCTTAGTGTGCCTCTTACTACTTACTATGTGTGTCATGACTTTATTTAAAGTTGGAAGTTCTGCATTAGGGTTTATATGACATAAATGGTACAAAAACCAACTTTCAGTAAAAGTGTCTTTTAATTTATGAAAAACAGAATCTCACTGCTTTAATTTTGTGTGTCTGTTTGACTCCTGAACGCGACAGGCAGGTTTCCGAGAAACATCACCAGAAATGCCTTTGCATAACCAAGTAGACAAAATCATCCCACTTCCTGTGATCTTCAGGGAACCAAGTGTGAGTTTAGATATTAAGGAATTCAGGTACTAAGACTATAATATTATAATGCCACAATCTGTAAAAGAACTCTTATTTCTTATACTATAAAAGACCAAAATTAGCTCAAAAGAGTGATGAGTCTTATCCAGGCTGAGAACCTGTTTTTTAAATCCTCTTCCAATGTTCTTTCTTTAATACTGATTTCAAGTTTTAAGCAGTACAAGCCTCAATTACTTTTGGAAATAAAGGAAAAACGTCTCAAGATTGAGTTAGGCACTAGGAAACAAAGAAAAACAAGTTCCCTAGTACTGAGAATTTCCCATGATAGCAGGGGAGATACATACATAGACCAATAGACAACTATAGGCAAAGAGGCCTTTAGCACTTCAAACGGTTCCTCTTTGACATGGTTTGGGTGAATGTCAAATGTAACTCCTATGTTTCTGTATGTTTACCACATATGTTGGGTCTCTTTCTGTCTCTCCCTCTTTCATGTTCTGTTTCTCTAAGTACACAAACAAACACACTACCTCTGTTGGAGTGGGAAAATTACTACCCTTTATTTTTGGGCACACAGGAAGACTGCACTTCCTCCTTCCTCTTGAAAGTAGACAAGACCAAGTGACTTGTTTTAGGCAATAAAGGAAGAGCAGATATAGCATATCTTTCACAGGTAGAAACATTTAATTGCTAGAACTCATATCTCCAGCAATCTCTTTTCCAGCACCAATGATCATAGCACAAATTGATGTGAAAATGCTAAGTCAAACCAGCCTGGAATGCTGAGCCAACACAAAGAGAAAATTTGACTTGAAGGTTTACTCAGATGCAGAAAGTACTGAATACAACCAAGAAATACTTTTTTGGTATAGTTGAGGCACTAATCCTTTGGGATTATTTGTTACTAGGACACAACCTAGTCCATTCTGATTAAAACATATCCTGCTGACAGGTATTAATCCTTAGACAGAGTTGAATCTCAACTTAGAAGACATAGTGAAACTGCCCTATAATTTTTTAATGCTAATTCATCTCCAAATGAGAAAGGAATGGCTTTTATCTAGTAGAGTCCTGCTATTTTTTTTCTTTGATTTTATCCCCTTCTGGCGCCACCCTCCCCACACTCTCATTTTATGTCTCCTTAGGTGCATTTAGAATAAGAGAATTTACCAATTTTTCCCAATTTTGTTGAGATATAATTGACACACAACACTGTAAATTTAACGTGTTTATGAGGTGTTGATTTGATATATTTATGAATTGCAAAATGATTACTACCATAGTATTAGCTACCACCTCTATTCCATCACACAACTACCATTTTTTCTTATGGTAAGAATATTTGAGATCCACTTTCTTAGCAACATTCAAGAATATGATGAAGTATTATCATCTATAATCACCGTGCTGTACATTAGATCCCCAAACTTGTTAATCTTGTAACCGGTAATTTGTATCCTTTGAGCAATAGCTCCCTATTTCCCCCTAACCCTTAATCTGATAATTGGATGTTTTAATTTTAAATGGCTCTTTTGCTAGAAAAACCCAGCCTATACTTTGAAGTTATTCCTTGTTTATAAGAGACTTACTTAGATCCTAGTAAAATACTAGGATCCTGAATTTGCATTTTATGATGATATGGGGGAATGATGGTTCATTTTTTCCAATCACATATATAAATTTGACAGAATTAGACAAATAATGTCTGTAAGCTAAAAGTTACCAAGTTTTAATATAACATAAAGGAGGGAATCATTAATTCTGTCTCAATGGGGTAGCGGAAATTTTAAAGAGGTGCCACTTAAATATGGCATTTAAAGCAAAGGGAGAAAGAGAAGTAAATAGGTAAAAATTATAAATATATATATTTACATATACAAATATATAAAATATTTAAAATACAGAAAATATATTTGTATATATAATTATATATCATATAATTATATGTATGCATGTAGGTAATACCAAATATATACCATATACATATATGTACATCCACTCACATGTATCTATATATCTATATATTTATCTGTATACACACACACAAACACACACACACACCTTGGAGCATGGAGAACACACAGCAACAGCAGTTAGAAGCAACGGGCCACTTGTACACTTAACAATGAGGATAGACTTTTAAAGGTAATACTGAGTAAAAAAAATAGTGTGATTTATACTACAGGACTTGGAGAATACAGGGAAGACCAAGAGGAGCTTCCCATTTTCAGGAGAACAAGAGTAAAAAGGAACTGGGTTTGTTGGACAGACTTGTTGCAAATAGATTCACCAAAGGCTGGAATGCAGAAAGCTGAACCAAGAAGTATAGTTGGCAACCAGACTCTTACCTGACTAAAGTATAAAGCAGGCAAACTCATCAGTCCTTATGAAAACGTAAGGAAGATACATGATTTGTGTGTGTGTGTATATGTGTGTGTGCGTGTGTGTGTAAAGAAAATAATTAAATCATTAGATTCTTGGGCAGTTGAAGAAAAACTGTGAATAGTAAGGGGTAAAAGAAAATTTTTCTTAGAGATAAAATCTCTGAAATATGAGAGAAACTTGGAGGACAATTGGAAAAAAGAAATAAATTAGATTGAACACTGATATTTCTTTTGACCTGTATAAAATTTTGCATTCATAATATGAAGACCATCTAATTATATTATGATTTCATATTTTTAAGTTTAAATTGGAAATATTTCCTAACCTCATTGGAGATGTGTGCCAGAAGCTTAGATGCTTCAAATTATTTATTGAAATATTAAACATAGTATAATAGGTCAATAAAGAATACTATTTCAGTATAGCATTATATAACATAATATATAATATAATATTATATAATAGCAATATATAACATTTTAATAGCACTAGAACACAAAAACTAATTTTGGTTCTTTTCCTGAAAAAAAGACATACTGCTTTTTTTTGGATTTTTTAAACCTTTTTATTGGCTTCTGGAAAGAATTCATTTCAAATTTATATTTTGTGAATGCTACACACTCTGCCTTTCTTCAAGAAAAGAGAAAGGAAAGTAGAAGTAGAAAAATATGTATTATGTCTACACCAGATCTAGAAAAATCCCAAATAGTAACAGTTACAAATAGTAACTAGCAAATAATAACAAAATTCCTATTTGTTTTGAAAATTTGCAAATAACACAATATTTCATGAGATTTTATTAATAATATAAACTATGTCTAAATCTCACAAAAGATATAAATGTATTTGAATCTGTTTATGTTGTATAGGACTGGGAAAAAAAGAAATTATTATGTTAAGAAAAATATTCTACCCATTCTTTTCAATTTCACTTCCACACAAAAATATGTATGATTTACTAGCTTACAAATTTCAAGGTATGTATTACCTGCATAATCATAATAAAATAATAAACAATATTTATTGAGCTCAAGCACTTACTACATTCCAGGCACTGTTCTAAGCAGTGGGCACATACTACGTCATTTAATTTTTGGCACAACATGTGCGATACTTACTATTAGGGAGAAACTGAGGCACAGAGAATTGAAGGCTCTTGTCCAAGGTCATAGAGAGTTAATGAGCTAACTGAGTTTCAAACATATGGTCTGGCTTCAGAATTGGTATTCTTAACCACTTGGTGTCTTTATTCCTCAGCGTGGCAGTCATGGCTCTTGTCATCTTGTAGGAGGGAACCTCTCTAGAATCGTCACATATTACTCTGCTGTATCTACTCAACTTCACAGCCAATCTGCTCCTCGAATCTGTATCATGTATTTCCATTTTTGTGGTTGTTTATGTTGTTCTTCCTTACTTAATGCTTGTCTTTTTTTAATAGCCAGGTCAAAAGTCAATTTCTCTGATTTTTCTCCCCAGGTCCTACCAACCACAATGGATTCCTCTTTCCCTCCTTCTTGCCCCTATAATCATGTATCACTTAGCTTAGCTTAAATCATTCATAGATCTCTTCCCACATATTGCTTTCTATTTTGCCTTGTGGTTTTAAATTTGCAGTTTAAAATAATATAATATTTCATTTATTTTATTAATAATATAAATTATGTCTCGATCTCACAAAAGATATAAATGCATTTGAATCTGTTATGTTGTATAGGACTGGTAAAAAAAAGAAATTATTACATTAAGAAAAATATTCTACCTGTTCTTTTCAACTTCACTTCCACATCTTTACATCCCTAAACAATCTTACAATGTCTGAAGACAAGGCCTGTTTGTTTTTAATCATAATATCTAGTCTTATCTTTGAAAGCATATCTTTTGATCGAATGTTAATAAATGAATAAATAAGTGATTTAAATATAAAAAGAGATAAAAAGCTATGAAGTCAATCAATCTTGGAGAAGTAATTAAAGTGTTCACTGTTGTGCAGTACGTACATTATCGGTTTTTTCAGACTACTGGGACTATTTTATAAATAAATTTCAAGGACAGTTAAGAACTCATTCACTCATGAAGTGAATGATGTACTTTTTACATTGTAAGATTCTGAGTCAAAGACATGTAAAAATAAGATATAATGTCCTAATCCTTCATAAAAATTTATAAAAAAGTAAAATGTATAACTAACAAAGTATGTTAGTACTAATATTTCTCCTAAATATATTTTGGACTGCTTGACCACAGAAGCTATGTGTTTCTCTCTACTCATAATATTTCATAGTGCACATCCATAGAAGGTAATTAATATATTCTGGCTGAGTGAAAAAAAAAGACATAAATGAGTAAAAAAGTTAATGAATGATGAGAGAACTTCAAACTTTAAGAAATAACCAGAGCATATAAATTTGTTTAAACTCTGACCCTAGGAAAAAATACTTTTTGGTTAGCGAGTAAGGAAAGTATATGGTCACTAATGAAAAGACTTTTGGCTCTTGCTGCTGATCCAAATTGTTATAGTTAATGGAAGTTGAGACAACGTCTACGCCAAGAACAACACACTAGCTAGGCATGTAAACATATCAACTGGGACTTGAAGTCAGGTTACCAGATTGTGGTAAAAAACGTAGCATTATGAACTGGCAATGACAAAGCAAGTAGGAATTTCTTTGGAATTAGGAATATACTTCTAGTCTTTTCACATATTGGAGCACATGATATTTTCTGTGCTTTCCATTTTATCCCTTTTTCACATGCAGAAGTATCATATTGTAGTTTTAATGAGCATTTTCCTAATGATTAAAGATATTGAGCAGCTTTTCGTATGATTATTTTCCATTTTATGCCTTTTTTTGTGAAATACTAGCTTAAGTTGTTTGTTAAGAGATACAATTATCTCCCTTTTTATTAAGTTGTAAGATATCTTCTGACAATTTTGGTACATGTGCCTTTTTTCCTGAGATATATATATATATGCATAATATATATGACAAATAACTTCATTTCTTTAGTTTGTTCTTCATACTTTAATCTATTCTTGATGAACAGCTCCTTAAACCCATTATTATTTAATTTATCATTTTTAAGAGGAAATGTTTTTATGCCCTGTGTAAGAAAGTTTTGCTAACTCTAATGTCATAAGTTTTTCCTATGCTTTTTTCCCTAAAATCCTTATTATTTCTACCATTGACATTTAGATTTGCAATCCATATAGAATTGATTTTTAGGAGAGGTGTGAGATTTTTAGGAAAGGTTTAAGACTGGGGAGGGAGACGCACTAAATATATGTTTTCCTTATGAATATCCAATTGATCCAGCATCATTTATTGAAAAGATCATCCTTTCTACATTGCATTTCTGATTAACATCTGTCAAAAATCAGGATGCTGTGTGAGGATCTGTTTCTGTACTCTGTACATAACTCTAATACACAGCTAGTTACATTGTAAATTGGTACCACCACTTTGGTGGAAAGCTATTTATAAATACCTGTTAAGTTTGAACATAATGCATATACCATATGATTTAGCAATTCTACTTCTAAGTGTACATTCAAAAATAAATGTGTGCATATGTTCACCAAAAGACATGTGACTGAATGTTCAGAAAAAGATTATTTGTAATAACTAAACAGTGAAAACTACCATAATGTTCATGAATGCTGTAATGGATAATTATAATATATCATACAGTGAAATATACAGAATGATGAAAGTGAATCATCTACAGCTATGCACAATAACATGGATGAATTTCAAAAACACAAAGTTGAGGGGGAAAAGCAAGTATAAAAGCAGGGAGCAGGGTAGCGGGTAGTGGTAATCTTTATACATTAAGGTTTGACTACAGATAAAACTAATCTATAATACTAGAAGTAGGAAATTACTAACCATTGGGTGTAGTAATGACTGAAAATAGGGGTTCTTCCAGGCTGCTGGTAAGGCTCTATTTCTTGAACTGGATGCTAGTGACATTGGTATATTCAGTTTGTGAATGTTCATCAGCCTGTATGCTTATGTGCATTTTTAAATGGATGTTACATTTTAATAAATAAATTTTAAAAAGGAAGAACATATTTAAATAATTTACAGTTAAGGAATAAATTATAATAAAACTTAGGAGATATTTAGAACAAAACCAAAACTTGTGGAATGCAGTTAATGCTCTGCTTGGAGGGAATTCTGTAAGAGTTTTAAATGCTCATGTTAGGAAAAAAACCTAAAAATTGTTTAAGGAAGCAGACAATTTAATATGTGAGAATAGAGCAACAGAGTAAATATAAAGAAAGTAGAAAGAAGAAAATATACAGCAGATGCCACTAAAACATAAAACATGCATGCAATAGAATGAGTTAAAGAATACAGTAGTTGTGGGTTTTTTAATGAATAAAACTGATAAATTTGCAAGAGTGATTAAGAGAAAAAGTAGGTACAAATAAAAATATAAATTTTGGAGTGAAAAATATTACATAAACACTGAAGATGTTAAAAGATACTGAAAGAACACCTTGAGAAATTTAATGACAAATTTGATAAGTTAGGTTAAGTAAACAAAGGTATACAAAAACAATTTTTGCAAAATAAAATAAGATTCAATTCAAGCGAAAACCAATTTTTCAGAAACAAAGATATGCTTTAGCTTGAGATTAGAAGGTACAGAGGAAAGTAATGAGAAGTAAGGTTAAAAAAAGGAATTAATTGAAATTGTCTTAGATGAATAGCTGTACAAATTGGCATCTTCTAACCCAATGCGTACTCCTTTACCCCATCCTCATGCACTTCGCTTTTAACCCTAGTTAAAACCCAACTAAGCAATCATACAGTAGAAAAACAGTAAAATCAACAATAAATAAGAAATAGAAAAAACTATGTGGAGAAGGTTTAGGGTTCTGGCATTCCAGAGCAAAATCGTATCCATTAATGGTTTCTCAGACCGCTCATTTCTTAAGCAAAGTCTATGAATCGTCAAGCTGAGCCAACTGACACAGAATTACCAGTCAACATTCCTATTTATGAGACAGACTTGGCTGAAAACAGACAAGTAGGAGTGAAGGAAATTTACATATGTAGGAATGAAGGAAAATCACAATAGCTACCTGAGAAAAAAATCAACCTGTAATAATCAAAACCTTGAAATATAAAGACCACAACAGATAAACATTAGAACTGACTCTGGAGGAAACAGGCATATATCAAGAAACCACAAGATTATTTAAAACAATATTACCAACACCACCAATAATAATAACAACCAATCCCTCTAATTATTAAGCCTCCCTTCTTAAAAAGCGGTACTTTTATTCATGTACTTAATTTAGGGCACAAGCCTTACAGTCATCCCTACCCACTTCTTCTCTCATACCTCCCATCTGACTTACCAGTAAATCTTATCAATACTACTCTACATCAAAAATATAATCCGAGCCCAATTTTTTTCTCATAAACTACAGAATGACCACCTTATTCAAGACACCACCATCTCACCAATGGACTATATAAGTTTCCCTCGAGTTTGTGTCTTCCTTCTTTGCCCCACTGACCTTTTCACCTCACTCATCATATACCTTTTCCCCTTATAAATGTAACTGTGATCATGCATGTCTCCTTCAAAGCTCTCCACTGTTTACTCATATAGTAGAATAAAATCTAAACTTCATGCCATGGTCTGTAACGTCCTGTATATCTTCACAGTGGCTACTTTTAAAAATTTTACATGCCCCCCCCAAACATTCTTTACTCCTTCACTCAACTCCAACCAGACCAATCTCTTTTCTTGTTCTCAAAAATGCGAAATATGCTTTACAAATTTAGAATCAATCTGAAACAAAAATAAAACAAAACAAAACATACATATTTAAATAAGTTACAAAAGAGAATGTAAAAGCTACAACAATCCTCCTAATGTAAAATTAAAGGTTTAGTTGACAGAGATCAATGACTATACATAGATGCAAAATATCCATTGTATTTAGATAGATATGATCATTCCTAACAAATAATATAATTTTATGGGAGGAAACCACTGTATTAAAACAGGAAAATATTTTTACATAAAATTATATAGATTGTCTATATACTATGTTTTCTATACATACTGTATTATACTTCGGTATTTAAAAATTTTTAATACAAATTGAATGCAATTTTAAAAGATTGAAAAACATGTACAATGTTACTTGTGGTTACCTCTGAAGGAGGACATAAACATAATGATTTTATGTGCAGTTTTTGTTCAGCCATACTTCCTAAATCTCTCAGTCTAGTGTTAAGTTACTGACAATAATAGAGTATACTTTCAGAATAGTTATATTGCTGTGAAAAAATTTTTTTAAATTATACAATTACCTATACACACACAAACACATTCCCCAAAATTTATACACATAAACTCCTTCTCCAAACTTAGATATCAAGACAACATTACCCAGTAGGATTTCAGAATTGCTATGGACCAGGGACTATAATGCACCTCTCATTCTTTCCCTCCTTGGGTGTCGTTGGGTCTTACAGTTGATCTGTCTCTGTTCCTCCTTCATAAAGGTGAGATAATTTGTCTTTTTATACAAATTGTATTGTAAGACTTACATCAAAACCTGATGTAGATCATGAGACCCTGTACTTTGAGCATAATATTGTAAGTGGATCAGAATTTTGAGCCTCTTGAAATAGAATGGATGTAAACAACTGTGGTCAGGAAGTGGACTGTGGAATATCATTTAGAAAAATAGTTACAATTAATCTTTTCTCTATAACCATACCCTACTTAGAATATAACACTGCAAATCATACATTAAGCAGTAGAATTTCTTTCTTACTCCTTGAATCTGTGCTGTCCTCTTAATTTGTGGTGACCAATACAGTACAACAGAAATCAGATTGTGTGAATTCTAAGCCTTGTTTATTTCTGCTTTCTCTCTCATGGAATCCTGAGACTGCTATGTGAATAAGATCCACTAATATGCTGGATGATGAGTGTCATGTGGTCTCTTTTATCCTGTTTCCATCACTGACAGCTAACCTTCAGACTTGTAAGTGAGGCAATCAAACACCAGCCAGCCCCTAGCTAACCTGACAATAAACCTCACATATATAACAATTCAAGAAACCCAGATTAGCAGAACAGCCCAGCTGACCTGTAGTCTTATAAGTTATAATAAATGGTTGTTTTTAATTCACTCAATCTAGGAAATGTGTGTTACACAACAATAGTTAACTAATGTACTGGCTCAAGGGTAACTACAATTGAAAAATCATAACAGTGGACAGTCTGAAAATTTGGAACAAGAAAAAAGTTATGTAGATGCATGCTACCACTAAAATTAGAAGCAAAATACTATAGAGAATAATAATAAACAACAGTTGGATTCACTAGTCAAATAGTGAGTGATGCCTAGCAAATATGATTCAGGATTGTATAGTTTTTCAGTTTTATTATTTTCTTATGCAAAATAATTTCAAAATCTATAGCAGAAAAAATTATTTATATATATTATAAACAATGGGTGAATGAAGCTATGAAAAATAATTAAGTAATGCTTTTGTTTGACCCTCCATACTTCTCATATCCTTTTCCCCCCACCCTAATGGTCTTGGCATAACAGTAATATAAATGATGGCTGCACTTAAAATAATATCTATCTCCCATAATACATTCTCTATAATCTCATTGAAATAATCAAATGATCTCAAATTATTCAAGATAAGAATTTTATGATTAGACATAGAAAAACTGAATCATACTTGTTTATGCAGTGTGAAATAGAAGCTTGAAACATCTTGAATACAACATTGTTACCTAAGTAGGTATAAACCAGGTCAGCAAATGAACTAGTTTTACTGACTGATTAGAAATATATTAGGAGCAAAGGAAAAAAAAGGCATGTTCTACAGAAATTCAAATAAACCACATATAAATGAAGAAAAAATAGAGCAGAATAGCCAAGAAATGTTTTCTATTCAGAATTGTAAAATGCATAAATAGGTCTCTTGGCACCACCATCATCAAATTATCAAGAGTGAGTTAAAGGTTATACAAACAGAAAAGATAACATTTTGAAAAGTATCAACAAAATAGGGAAATGCTAGATTTGCATCATAAAGGACACACACCTTGCTGGGCCTTAAGCAGTACAGAAGAAATGCACTTACATGAAAAATTGAAAGACATTCTGTCAATCTGGGCAAAGTGATGTGGAAAATTGGAATAATTATCTGGATAATTCAGGCCAAAAATGCTAATGAGGTAAAAGAGTTCTTTACAATCTGATTTATCTAAGTCAGCTGTCTACATTTATTAAATTAACTGGACAGTTATTCAACTCTCCTTTTTTCTGAGCTTGAATAGACTTTGGTATTGATTCCTTGTCTGTAGGATGAAGCAGAAGAACCTTGGTGCATTACTGACATTTCCATATTGGTTACAGATAACTCTCATTTTTAATCTCACAATGCACTTAATTACAGTTTAAGACACTACTGAATTATACTTAAATATTTATAACATTCTTTTAAAAAATTTGTTAAATATCAATTTCCAATTTAGTCTTTTATTAAAGTAATGTCCTAGGCACAAAGCAAGTTGAGCTGCACTTAATGGCTACTAATCACTGGATAGTTTCATAAGTCTTATAAATGCTTGACAAAATCATATAGGATAGTGTTCTGTGTGTTTCAAGTGACAATTTGACTCTAGCATGTTGATTCAATTCATTAAAATAATATCAATTCAATGATTAATTTTATCTTTCTACCAAATCCAAATACTGATTTTTTTTTCTTTTGACATTGGTTATTTAAGAGTAAATGGAATATAATAGCATGCAATCCCTCCAGATATGTGTAAGAAAAGAATGAAGCAGAAAACTATAATAGTATTCCAGGAGACCTTCAAGATGGCAGAAGAGTAAGATGTAGAGATCAGCTTCCTCCCCATAAATACATCAGAAATACATCTATATGTGCAACAACGCCTACAGAACACCTATTCAATGCTGGCAGAAGACCTCCGACCTCCCAAAAGACAAGAAATTCCCCATGTACCTGGGTAGGGCAAAAGAAAAAAGAAAAAACAGAGACAAAGAATAGGGACGGGACCTGCACCTCTGGGAGGGAGCTGTGAAGGAGGAAAGGTTTCCACACACTAGGAAGCCCCTTCGCGGGTGGAGACTGCGGGTGGCGGAGGGGGAAGCTTCGGAGCCACGGAGGAGAGTGCAGCCACAGGGGTGCGGAGGGCAAAGTGGAGAGATTCCTGCACGGAGGATCCATGCCAACCAGCACTCACCAGCCCGAGAGGCTTGTCTGCTCACCCGCAGGGGCGGGCGGGGCTGGGAGCTGAGGCTCGGGCTTTGGAGGTCGGATCCCAGGGAGAGGACTGGGGTTGGCGGCATGAACACAGCCAGAAGGGGTCTAGTGCGCCACAGCTAGATGGGAGGGAGTCTGGGAAAAAGTCTGGACCTGCCTAAGAAGCAAGAAACCATTGTTTTGGGGTGCGCGAGGAGAGGGGATTCAGAGCGCCACTTAAAGGAGCTCCAGAGATGGGCGCGAGCCGTGGTGATCAGCGCGGACCCGAGAGACAGGCGTGAGATGCTAAGGTTGCTGCTGCCACCACCAAGAAGCCTGTGTGCGAGCACAGGTCACCATCCACACCGCCCCTCCCAGAAGCCTGTGCAGCCTGCCACTGCCAGGGTCCGGTGATCCAGGGACAACTTCCCCGGGGGAATGCACGGCGTGCCTCAGGCTGGTGTAACGTCACGATGCCTCTGCCACCGCAGGCTCGCCCCACACTCCATACCCCTCCCTCCCCCTGGCCTGAGTGAGCCAGAGACCCTGATCAGCTGCTGATTTAACCCCGTCCTGTCTGGGCAGGAACAGACACCCTCAGGCAACCTACAGGCAGAGGCAGGGCCAATCCAAAGCTGAACCCCAGGAGCTGTGTGAACAAAGAAGAGAATGGGAAATCTCTCCCAGCAGCCTCAGGAGCAGCGGAATAAATCTCCACAATCAACTTGATGTACTCTGCATCTGTGGAATACCAGAAGAAACAACGAATGATCCCAAAATTGAGGCAGTGGACTTAGGGAGCAATGATAAATATATATTTTTCCTTTTTCTCTTTTTGTGAGTGTGGATGTGTATGTTTCTTTGTGTGATTTTGTCTGTATGGCTTTGCTTTAACATTTGTCCTAGGGTTCTATCTGTCCATTGCTTTTGTTTTGGTTTTTTTTTTAGTATAGTTTTTAGCCCTTGTTTTCATAGGTGGATTTGTTTTTGATTTGGTTGCTCTCTTCTTTCTTTCTTTCTTTTTTTCTTTTTCTCTTTTTTTATTACTTTTTAATTTTTTTTAATTTTAATAATTTTTTAATCACTTTGTTTTATTTTACTTCTTTCTTTCTTCCTTTCTTTCTTTCTCTCTCTCTCTCTCTCTCTCCTTCTCTCTCTTTCTTTCTTTCTCCCTTTTCTTCTGAGCCATGTGGCTGACAGGGTCTTGGTGCTCTGGCCAGGTGTCAGGCCTGTGTCTCTGAGGTGGGAGAGCCGAGTTGAGGACATTGGTCTACCAGAGACCTCTCAGCTCCACATAATATCAAACGGTGAAAGCTCTCCCAGAGATCTCCATCTCAACGCTAAGACCCAGCTCCACTCAACGAGTGGGCTACAGTGCAGGACACCCTATGCCAAACAACTAGCAAGACAAGAAATAACCCTACCCATTAGCAGAGAGGCTGCCTAAAATCATAATAAGTTCACAGACACAGCAAAACACACCACCGGACATGGTCCTGCCCACCAGAAACACAAGATCCAGCCTCATCCACCAGAACACAGGCTTCAATCCCCTCCACCAGGAAGCCTACAGAACCCACTGAAACAACCTTAGCCACTGGGGGAGGACACTAAAAAAAACGGGAACTACAAACTTGTAGCCTGTGGAAAGGAGACCCCAAACACAGTAAGTTAAGCAAAATGAGAAGACAGAGAAACACACAACACACGAAGGAGTAAGGTAAAAACCCACAAGACCAAACAAATGAAGAGGAAATAGGCAGTCTACCTGAAAAAGAATTCAGAGTAATTATAGTAAAGATGATGCAAGATCTTGGAAATAGAATGGAGAAAATATAAGAAACGTTCAACAAGGACCTAGAAGAAGTAAAGAGCAAACAAACAATGATGAACAACACAATAAATGAAATTAAAAATTCTCTAGAAGGAAGCAATAGCAGAACAACTGAGGCAGAAGAATGGATAAGTGACCTGGAAAATAAAATAGTGGAAATAACTACTGCAGAGCAGAATAAAGAAAAAAGAATGAAGAGAATTGAGGACAGTCTCAGAGACCTGTGGGACAATATTAAACATAATAACATTCGAATTATAGGGGTCCCAGAAGAAGAAGAGAAAAAATAGGGACTGAGAAAATATTTGAAGAGATTATAGTTGCAAACTTTCTTAATATGGGAAAGGAAATAGTTAATCAAGTCCAGGAAGCACAGAGAGTCCCAAACAGGATAAATCCAAGGAGAAACATGCCAAGACACATATTAATCAAACTATCAAAAATTAAATACAAAGAGAAAGTATTAAAAGCAGCAAGGGAAAAACAACAAATAACATACAAGGGATTCCCCATAATGTTCACAGGTGATCATTCAGCAGAAACTCTGCAAACCAGAAGGGAGAGGCAGGACATATTTAAAGTGATGAAAGGGAAAAACCTAAAACCAAGATTACTCTACCCAGCAAGGATCTCATTCAGATTCAACACACAAATTGAAACCTATACAGAAAAGCAAAAGCTAAGAGAATTCAGCACCACCAAACCAGCATCACAACAAATGCTAAAGGAACTTCTCTAGGCAGGAAACACAAGAGAAGGAAA